>NC_139681.1:46527904-47727904 GCF_964106915.1 Podarcis gaigeae | reverse complement strand
GCAAAGTTTCTCCTCCTCCTTGTTAATAAAGATGTAGTAGATACAAAAGGAAAAAATGTATATGCCAAAAGCTATTTTTTGTGGGAACAGTAAGTTTGTTTCAGTAAGTACTCCTAAAAGCTTCACACTGAGAAGCACTTAGAGTAGCCAAGAGTGAAACATATTGTATTGTGTGTTCTTGTATGATTATCTGGTTCTTTTAACTTACTATTTCTGTTCTTGCTTCTCTTATCTGTCAAACAGAAAACTCTTGTTTGCATTTATCAAAAACTAAACACAGAACAGGAAAGTTTGTGGTGTATTGTAAAAGATAACATCTTTTCTTCTCCACATCTACTGAATATTTTTGTCATTGGATTGGATCTTTTAAAACGTTCACTTAAAAGGTGTATGTGAAAGGAAAGTGTCTTGTCTGCAGTCATGGTACCCACCCAAAAACTTAACTGGGCCCTCCTGAATGAGATGAGATGGGGCAGAGAGGGGCTGCTGCCCGGTGCAGGGGATCACCCCAAATCCAGTAGCGATCTAAGACTGTCAGAGGTTGGGAGCTGAAGATGGTCTGGACACTTGGGCTCACTTTGATTTATATTGGATTTATACAGTGCTTTTCTCTGTGTTTAGGGGCACTCTCATTTTCCTACTCATATTGAAATACCACCCCTCAATGAGGTCAAACTTAGATTCACAAAATGTTTAGGGGTATGCGTACCCCTGCATCCCCCCCCCCCCGAAGAAAGCACTGGATTTATACACCAAGACACCCATGGTGTGTTACAATTTTAAAATATCAAAACAAATACAGTAAATAAAACAGAGAGAGACAGAGTTCTCCCAGGCCAACTAGAAGCTGACAGTTGCACAAGCTCCCATGCCTGGGCTCCTTCGCTTTTCACTCCCTCAGCAAACACAGAGCTCTAGGGAAGGTAGCAGAGGAGCTGTCCCAACATTTCATTCAGTCCACTGATGGAATATGTGCTCCCTAGTCTTGACCCCCTCACTTCTGAATATGTTGAGGAGAGTGTTAATTCGCTGGGACCAGGCATTGTGAGCATATCACACTGCTTCTTTTACAGCTGCAGTGCATACAAATTCCTTTCTAGCTTCTCATCTAGTCTATATGTGACCCCAGACACTGATTTCAATATTTACATCACCTCACCTGAGTCAGATACGAAGCAGAGAAGGAGGGGGTTGTGTCAGGTGTCTTTTGCATACCAATACTGTCCAACTTCAAAATCCCACATGACTAACTCAGCAGTTTAATGCAGACACTAAAAAGTATGAAAGATGAGATGTAACTCCACACTGCAGCTTCTTTTGAAATTCCATTTAGGGTGAGTTTAGATTTCAGTCTAGTAGTCTTAACCAGTATGTTTGCTACTGCTGCATTATAATTCTTCAATTAAACGTATCAGCTCTTCAATGGACCGGTGTGATTGCTCGCTGCAAAGGATCACAGTTAGAATGGAAGTGGAGGAGTCTGACTGCCTTCTCAATGTACGAGCTTATGACTGGAGCAGTGCAGAAGCTGTGCCTGTTTACTTGACAACACAACAGCAAACAAAAGCCCTTATTAAAACCTTTACAAAGAAAATGGCAAAATAAGCTGTAGATAATTTATGAGTGTACAACTGACTTTTGCTGCTAGCATATGTAATACCCTCAAGGCAGATCAGACTCATTTGTAGAATGTTGCTCAGCTCTTATAAAATAAACATCACGCTGCTCAGGTTGCAGTGACTACAATGTTCTCCGAGACTAATTGTTTCCCAGATGGTTGGTCTATGGACACCCTTTCTCTGGATTTAATCTGTGATGAGGCAGACAATAAGACGAGAGAAGTGATGCTGCAGGGACAATGCAGTACATGCCACAGGGCTGCAATCATGAGACTTGTCATTCGGGAAAGAGCTAGAGCAGAGAATCAAGAGCTTGCTATAGAATCCAGGTGATCCCTTGTCCAGACACTGCACAACTACTTTCTTAATATTTTACACTGGATCTCCAGTCCTGATCTCCTTTTAAAAACAAATAAACAATACAGTTGTACTTTGGTTGTCAAACACTCTGGAACTCGTACATTTTGGCTCCCGGATGCTGCAAACCCGGAAGTGATTGTTCCAGTTTGTGAATGTTCTTTTGGAACCTGAATGTCTGACGGGGCTTCTGCGGCTTCTGGTTGGCTGCAGGAGCTTCCTGCAGCCAATCAAAAGCTGCAGTTTAGTTTCCGAATGTTTTAGAAGTCGAACGGACTTCTGGAGTGGATTCCATTTGACTTCCAAGGTATGACTGTACCACCTTTCCTCCAAGGAACTTAGGGAGCTTACAACCTGCCTGCCAGTCCACTTGCTGTCCTCACAACAACCCTGAGAGGTAGGTTAGTCTGAGAAGTAGTGGTGAGTCAAAGTACCAAGTGAGTTTCTTGGTTATGTAGGGGCCTCCTGGTCCTAGTTTGCAACTCTGACCACTCACAGTGATTATTACAGCAGCCACACTACCAGCATAGTTTGAAAAAGCTTCTTCTTTGCTAAAGCTAGTTGGTTGTTTTGTTATGAAAAGGCAGAAGGTACATATCTAATGACAATATCCCCTGGAGCTCTGGCCTGGATTCTGGAGGCCATGTTCTCCCCCCTGGGGGCCAGGGTGGGATATGAGCAGGCATTGGCCCATTTAAATGGGCCAATCAGAAGTTTTGGAGGAGGCTTTTGGCCTTTTAAATTAGGGCTGCACCTGGGGTTCCCCCTTCATGGGGGTTAGTCATGTGAGGTTTGGAAGTTGGACATTATCAGTATGCAAAGGACACTTCTGGAATGTTCTATATGAAAACAAATGAGGTTCCCCAAGCTGCATATATAAATGGTGCACAAAAACAGTCCAAAGGGCTACAAATGTTACAAATGCAGCACTAAATCTTTCTTTTCACACTTATTTACCTCACACATATTGTGAAGGCGGAAAGGCAGCAACACACAAGAGCTCTTTTTGGCCCTGAAACCCTGTTTGAGGAAAGCAAACACCAACATTTCTAATTAAAATTCAGTCAGGCAACAATGTTATCTCTGTGTCCCAGGGACCTGCAATGATGCAATTTCTTCCAAGTTTTAAGTAGCAGGAAGAACTTGGGGTGACACACTAATCACTGGGAAAATGTAGCAATTAATACAAATAATTAAGGGCAATAAAGCAAACTGAAGAACTTGGAAGGGGATATTGATGTGTAAGCAAAGCATTATTTCCTCACTCCCCCCCCCAAAAAAAACCCCTTTGCAGTATGAATTAATATAAATTTGCAGAATTGGATAAGACTTAAAGCCAAACAAATCCATTTTAGATTAATTTATTTTTAGCTATGGAAACAGGGAGGTTCTATCCAAAAGAGGTGTGTGCTCTCTGTATTGCATCTGGAGCAACATGAATTCAGTCTGACAAGTTCCAAAGTTTAAAATATAGATGTAGCTCCCAGCAGCTGCCTGAATAAAATTAAACAGGAATTATTTGTTCTCTTTGAGGCTACAGAACTAAAAACATTAGCTATGTACAAAAGGGAATTGCTAAATCCAAAGATAATGTTGCTCAATGGATGGTCTGAGCTGCTTAAGAAGAATGTCTATAGCAAAGTTATGCGATAGAAGTTCTGTGGTTTTCAAACTAGCTTGTGCATAGCCGTGGGATGGCTCAGCAGCTTATTCATCATAAGATAAGTCATGGTGTGCAATTTTTCTGAATGTTTGTTCACCATTTTAACTTACTGTACCAGCTACTGCAGTGCTCTGATGTTTCCTTGGCCATGCCTACAAGCTGGGCAATAGAGGTGTGTCAGGCCTCACACACTAATTTCCCTTTACCCATGGTTGCACTAGCCCAACCCTGAGCTACAATAATAAAGAAGTGAAATAACAATAGACATCACATTTAAACACTTCAAAGTACAATAAATGCAATTGATATAATTGCAGTGTGTGGCTGATGTTTATAACTCTCAGCACTTTTAAAAAATCTGATTGCTATTGCTTTGTAACAGTAAACCCATTCTCTTTATAAGGGATTGTGAATATCAGCACTTTTAGAATGCCCAGGGCAACAAATAAACAGTCTAACTGAAATGGCTCCTTTGGATTTGATGTTCCTGCTCAGATCACGCAAAGAGCTAAAAACAGGCTTGTAAGCAGTAGCAGCGCATGCGGTAAGACAAAGCCACCCTCCAAAGAGAGCATTGGTGTGTCTTCCCTGGATGAGAGTGGACAGTGGCGAGGTTGGGGTGGTGAAGTTGCTCTGCTGGGAATGCCATTGTCAATCTGTTACTCCTGCACAACCCCTAACCTCACCCCAATATCTGCAGTCCTTCTCAACCTCTTTAGACTAGACTTCTGGGATCTTCCCAGAGCAGTCAACCCCTCCTGAAATTCCATGTACCCCTCCTGAAATTCCCACCAGCTAGCTCTGAGAAGAGAAGGAAGACGGCAGCTGCCACATGTTACTCATACTATCCTCAGTCCAGAACCATTGAGAGCTAACATTGTTGCAGAAGGGTTACGAGTTACAATTTTTTGCATTGAAGGGTCTAAGGTCACTGCCAGTGACTGCTATTGTAGTCTTCATTAAAGGTAATACTTCTTGGAGGACAGAATTGAAATGTGAAGGTCTCAGGTTTAGTACTTGTTACTATGATAATGCAAAAGGTTTGTTGAGAGGGCAGCAAGATGTCACTGTGACAAAGCTAATTTGTTGCCACGGTGCTTTTGTAGCAGGAACAGATTATAAGGTTTACTACGTGTGACACTGGCATCTGGGCTTACACATCCATGGATGTAAGAACTCTGTGAGGCTTCATTGTGCACCATTATGGGGTGGTAATTAAAGCATATTGCCATTGTCAACTGCTACTATTAGGATCAGCCACATGACCAATCACCGGCACATTTTTAGCATTAATACTACCTTCTGTGGTGTGGGCAGAATGTTTGAAGATGCTTGTGCCTCCAGTGGTGCCAAAATTGGACAGATGGAAAGCACTTAAGCATCTAAGAGACTTAATGTGCACCAGGAATGTGAATGAATGTATATCCCAAAGCTTTAACGGCAAAAAAGTACAGAATAATATTCTGGCTCCTGTGCTGTATATTTATTTTCAAACTGCTTTTGAGAATTCTTGAGTTTTAGGCTGTAGTGCTATATACACCAACCTGGGAGTAAGCCCCATTGAACGCAATCAAACTTACTTCTGAGTAGATGCATGTGGGGTGGCACTGTTACTCTTTGTTGTATACCTGATCAGGGAGATCATTTCCTAGTTTGGGGGGCGGGATATGAGGTGAGTAGGTCAAAATTACCATGAAAGAAGCCATACTGTGTCAACCATGGTTGTGTATGGGTATGTTTTGTCCCTGCTTTGCATATTGCACCAGAGTTCCTTTGTCTGTTGCTCAGGTCGGGTTGTATGCCTTTCTTGAGTTTCTTCCATTGTGGGATGAGAGAGAATAGGTAAAATATTTTCCTCTCTGTGAATTTGAAGGAGCATACTTCTGCGTGTATGTGGTGCTGTTACAGACAGCATCACAGAATTTCCTCACTTGTTGCTAGTGTCTGGCTCTATGTATTTCTTTCCCCATGTGGATTTGAGCCAGCAAACTACTTAGCACATGTCTGCCTTAGCAGACAGCACCACATCAGAGTTTCCTCGTTGAAACATAAAAAACCGTCATAAAATAGCAGTCAGAACAGATCAAAAAGGCTTTTGGTTAAATACTATTCTAGAAATTCCAGGCAAAACACATTTGGGTTACCTGATTTTCATATATGAAAATCAGGTAACCTAAAATGTGTTTACAACAACAGAGTTTATGATATAATGAAACTCGTGGCATATAAATCCAGGGAAGAAGAACAGCACATTGCAGTTTTCTTTTCAGTCTGTCAAAGAGACCTATAAATGCTTTTAATGCCAGCCAGGGTAAAAGTGTGGGATCTCAGTCCATTTTTAGACAGCAGAATATCATTAATATTTAACTAAGAAGAAGAGCTTGCAATATTTGATGCAGATAAAATGCATATAGAGAGAAGTCAGATTAATAAAACATTAATTTCATATCAGCCTGTCAAGTAACATCACAGGTAAATAGAGAAGAAAGAGAGTCAGGTGTTTTCTGTAGGCTTGGATCCTGACAAAATGAAAGGGAGATATCAGGAATAATAATGCCATCAGCAATACTTTAACTAGCTGTTCTAAATAAACAAGGCTAGATCCCATCTCAGCTAGGTAAACACGAGTGTTCCATTTGCTATTCATCATTTAAAGTTTGGAAACACTCGGCGAATCTCCAACTAACTGCACACTTGATGTATCTGAAAGTATATACTTGTGATAACCTAAGCATTTTGTTTATATGAAAATCAAGAAAAATAATGGGGGGGGACAAGTTCAGAAAGCACCCTGTACTCATTTGGTCTTAAAATTCTAACACGCTGCACTAATGTGTTCTGTGGTGGTAAGGGTCATATTAAATGTGACATTTGTCACATAGTTTGCCCTTGCATAGTTCCACAAAAATAAATTGGCAGAGTTGTTGTTTTTTCTCTTTAGTTGGCTTTCCTGGATCAATTGGGACCATGACACAAGGGAATATTGAGTTTATCCCTATGCCCAACAGTTATATTCCTTCAGAGGCAATAATTACCTCTTTTCATACCAGCTTCAATAGCTAGAGTAATTTAAATGATCAAATACTGTACCATGATTATACTGTAGTAACAATACCCTATGTGTTTTAACATATGGGCGTGCTGAAGATTGTACTTAGCAACTATATTTGGGGCTTATTTTATGCTAGCATCAACATAGTATATAGAACTTTTAAACATCCAAAGTGGTTTATTTAATTGCTAAAGGCCTTCTTCTTGCTTTTCCCCCATAGAAGAGGCTTCCTATTTTGCAGAAGGGAAGTGAGAATGATATATAATAACTTGCTGTTAACTGAGCTTAAGACTGAGATGGGATAGAATTATCTCTGCCTAGTCCAGAACTACCTTTATCTTCTCTTAATGAATTTCACTGACAACCTTAAAGCATCTTACAAATGTAATGGCTGAGTCTTGAGTTTTACTATTGAAGAATTCCTGCTAAATTGTAAAATATCTCTGGTACCTTTTCAGCTCAGATGCAAGGCTATGATTGCTCTCCAACAATACATTTGATCTTCAAATGTAATATATATTATTTAAACTGCTTCAGAGAAGGTGAATCCAAATGCTTTTGTCGGGCGAATGTGTTCTCAATCTGACTTATTGCTTGTGCGAATAAAACAGGGTGAAGATGAAGGAATGGGGGAAACTGAGCAGCTGCAGAATACATAAGCAGTGCAAAATATATGCTAGTGCAATGAAAATGTTTCTCCTACTTAGGAATTGCATAAAAAAATACGTTCAGCTCAGAACAGGGGTGAGGAAAATCAGAGGTAGGGACAGGAGAGAAATTCGGTCCTCTTTGCATTTAAAGGCAAATCTACCTAATTTGCACTTTCTGAAAGAACAAATTGAAACACAGCCATTTTAAAAAATGTGCACTTCCCTAAATTTTGCAGCGCAATTCTCCAGCCAAGTAATGTGTGCAAAAATGTATATATTAGGGTAAAAACTCATACATTATTGAAACTAACATACAAAATGAATTATAATAGGGAGCATTGCATTATAAAAATGCCTATATAGTAGGCAAAAATGCACATTATTATTATCATTATTGGCAGGACTCAAGGTGGCTTACAGATAAAAACAAGAATTGTTTAAAACATAGGGGGAAATCTATATATAAATATTGTGTAAAACATACAAATAATTGCAATGGAAACAGCATGGCACCAGGCCTTTCATTCAAAGCAGTCAGTTCCCAAAAGACTGTTGGAACAAGGACAAAGAGGAAGCCAGTCTAGCTTTACAACACAATGCTCCACATGGAGGGAGCTCCAGAGTCTAGGAGCTGCCACCAAGAATGCCCTTTCCCACGCCCCCACCAAGCATTCCTGTGAGGGTGGCAGGACCAAGAGAAGGGCCTCCCCCAATAGCGTGCATATTAGGAGAAATGGGCATTAACATGCTGGTGTTACTGAAATGAAGATTCAGGAAAAATGAGAAACCAGGAGAAACTGAATTGACAGATTTGCCCAGCAGTAAGTGGAGCCAGAGCCCAAAATGGGTAGAACGCCATCTCTCTCTCTCCCCCCCCCCCTTTCGTTTATTTTGGATACCCATCTCTCTCTCTCTCTCTCTCTCTCTCTCTCTCTCTCTCTCTCTCTCCCCCTCTCTCCCTCTTTCCCTCTCTCTCCCTCTCCCTCTCCCTCTCTATTTATTTCTCTCTCAGCCCAATGGATTTCAGAGGGAGCGACAGATCACTCTGAACTGATGGCTTACAGAGGGCTTTCCCTGCTCCTCTTCCATCTCTCCATCCATTTCTGCTCCCTTTCCCTGTTTCTCATCCTTCCCATCCCCCTCTTCTCCTTTGGGTTTCCTCCTACATCTGCATGAAATTAGGCCAAGGGCCTCATGCAAACCTTGAGCTGCAAGTTGCCAATACCTCTATCAGAGCCCTAGGTCACCTGTTTTCATCTGTGGGATTTCCACCTGGCAGCTGCCTCCAGGGGCACGACAATAAATTTTGGTGTCTGAGGTGGAATAACAAACAATGCTCCCCTCCCAAATTGTGGTGTATATCAAATTGTATACCAAATTGAGATGTATACCGAGCCCAAGGCTCGGTAAAAAACAAATGTAGATCATGCAAGCCTAAAGCTTGCCAATTTTTTGAGGTAAATACTCCTGAGAGCAGATAGCATCCAATCGTTCTACAAGAACTGTCAAAATAGTCATGTACTGCCGAAGGAAATCAGACAAGATGATGAATTCCACTAACTTTGTCTCTCTTAATGCATGCTTGCCACTTGGGCACGTGCTTTCTGAAGAATAATCCTTAACTGTAGTACATAGGCTGTTTACTCTGTTTTACTAGAATTAAGATGGCATACTGAAGCAATCTTTCCCCAGAGTACATTGTGAATGTGACAGCGGCTGGATCTAGACACATCAAAGAAGCATTTCAGTTTGAAGCGGCGTAAATTTAAACAGGGAAAACAGGTAGAGAGAAGCGGAACTCCACATCACCATCTGGTGGCACAATGTTATATGGCACATACAACGCATATGAATTGCTTTTTCTTTGCCAGTCTAGCTGAGTCCAGCCTTTGATACACACACACACACACACACACACACACACACGTAGGGAGTGCTTTTTTCTTGGGGGAGGGGGTACGCAGGGGTATGCATACCCCCTAAACATTTTGTGAATCTAAGTTTGGCCTCATTGAGGGGCAGTATTTCAATAAGAGTAAGAAAATGAGAGTGCCCTTAAACATTTTCTTAAGAAAAAAAGCACTGGATGTAGGGTTCCAGTACACTAATGTCAGTGTACTGGAAGAAGCAAAGATCACCAGTGTCAAAGTGATGATTCTTCAACATCAACTTTGTTGGACTGATCATGTTCTGCAGATGCCTGATTCTCATATTCTGAAGCAACTACTCTATTCTGAACTTAAAAATGGAAAGTGTAATGCCGGTGGTCAACAAAAGTAGTTTAAAGACTCAAGGCAAATCTTTATACTACATTTTTACCAACAACTGGAAAACATTGGCCTGGAAGTGCTCCAGCCTTTACCAAAGGTGTCATGGGCATTGAAGACACTCAAATTTGGGACAAAAGGGAGAAACGTGCTAAGAGGAAGGCACACTTGGCAAACCCTCACCATGATCAACTTCCACCCGGAAACTTATGTCCTCACTGTGGAAGGATGTGTGGATCCAGAAATGGCCTCCACAGTCACTTACAGACCCAGTGTTAAAACCGTGTTTATGGAAGCCAATCTTACTTGGCTATGAGTGATCGCCTAAGATAAGAGATTTAGTGGTCTTGGGCTACAAATATTCTCCAGTGCAGTAGCTTTTATGATATTAGTATTGGGGTGGGATGCTGGACAGGAATGGAACAGTACACATAGCTGATTAATTTCATTTCCTTCTGGACATGTCAGGACAAAGTCTGAATAATGCTCCACTTCCAAGCCCCGCAACAGCCTTTGGCTAAGGAAGGTATTTTCTGTAGTTATGCTGTTGTTCCAAGAATTTATCAGTTAAATGGATAGCAGGTAACAAATCTAGCAACTCATCTCATCGGGAGGAGTAGCATTATGGCAATAATTACAAAGCTTCAGAGAGCAGAATGGTTTGAATGAGAAGGAGCAGAATGAAGTGGAAAGATGTTGTATCTGTTTAAGCCCCATTCAGGTATTCTTAAATTGCATCCCTGGAGAGGGGCAAAGGGTCCTCTTCTCAGCCTCAACTCCTCTGAGAGGGATGAATCTGTCAATGTTAGTTTCTCTCAGTGTCTCGTTTTATCAATCTTAAGCTCACTTTGTCACGATTTTTGCATTAGCTTGCATTTTTAAGTCCTCACAAAAACTGGTCAGCATTTTCGTGCACAGTTCTAAAATACACATTTCTGTATGTGACCTTGCCTAATAAACATGGTTTTGGCAAGCAATCCTCCTAATATAATGCATTTGTGTTTCTTCTTTAAAAATATGAAACTTGGAAACAGAGCCTAATTTTATCTGCTTTGCTACAGAAACTCCACACGATCCTTTTGAAATTTCTGTGGGGATATAAATGAAAAGAAGGTGGAAAATGTAGCAGTTCCTCGAGTGGTTTAAAATCCTGTTTATAAGGATGGGAGTTCTACTTTTGAGAGAAAAGTTGAAAGTTCTTTGGAAGAAGATGAGATTGTTTGAGGCCAAGCTTGTTTTTAAATGAGTGACAGACCATTGCTGTGGGAGGATGCTCTTATATTTCAGAGAGCCCTTTTTGTAAGCGATACCTTCAAACTCTGAGACTGGGACTCCTTAATTAGGCATTTCTTTGGATCAATATTTCATATTCACTCCCTACCCAACATACCCTTGTTTTTGGAAAAAAGAAGGCTGCCTTGCTTTCCCATGGTTCTCAGGAGACAAAAAAGCAGCAGTTATAAACAGGAACACTGTAAATAAAACCTACCATAACATTGCTGCCAATGTGCCCTGGGATTCACAAGCTGATCTCTTGTGCTGCCAAAACTGGTCATTAAAGCTACATGCATAGACAGAAGAGTACACATCAGTGGCAGCTAATGCTTTAAGGGACCATCTGTTGTACCTCTGGGAAATTCTGCTGTTCTTTCCGAGAAGTTCCTTGAAGAAGGAAATGTGAACATAACACCCCCACACGTGCGCACACACAATCTAAGCGGAACACGTTGTATCTCAGTAGATTTTCCTCACATGCTTTGAAAATAATTTCATCACCTGGGATTGGGATGGGGTTCACAACCGTGTATCTATTTGTTCGTTCTTTTCTCACAGTAAACTTGGTTTGTTTCAGTTCTCAGCTTGTAAAATGCATGTCAGCTTGGCCTGCTCTCCCCTTTTATGAAAACGATGCAATTGACATTGATTCTCCAGTTCTCTGTGTTGTGAGAACTCCTGACAGATTTCCAGCCATTTGCAGTTCTGCTCCTGTTAATCAAGGGCCACCAAATATCCATTCACTTGCCCCCCAGGGATATTGTAATTTGTTCTTCTTGCAGTGTCTTTGATACCAGCAGAGCAACTTGGGCTCCTGACCATCTTGTCCCTGTTATATCACATTTCCCCTTAATTTGGTTTCAATGCAAGAAATAAAATGTTAAAGGGAATCAGAGAGCAGGGGTGGCTGAAGTTTTCTGCGATAGTTACTTAGCAACAGTAAAAAATAAAAAAGGTATACGGGTGGAATCCTAACCTGACTTACCTGGGAGTAAGCACCATTGATTTAAATGGAAGTTACTGCTGAGTAGACATGGTTAGGCTTGGTTTTCTGGCTAGGCCAGTTATGTACATAGATGCTATTATTTTACTATTTTTGTTATCATCTGTCAGAGTTGCCTCCAGGTCCCAGCTCACAGAGGACCAACGCTAGTCAGTAATAACGTATAAAAGTCTTTATTGAAGATTAGTTTCCATTTCCAAACCGCAGCGTGCAACTCTACGTCTTAGAGCTTAGATCGGCGAAGCTCCATATGAGTGTCCGCCTCTTAGACACCAGTTTAAGACTCTAGCCTTACTCCACCTCTTCCGTTGTTCTTTCCTCCTCTGGGTCCTTCTGCCCCCTGGGGTTTCCTCCTTTCTGGACTCTTCTGACGCTGACCCCCCTGAGTCTTGCCCCTCCTTCCGGCGGGCTTTAGGACCTGGCTCCCTATCCGGGCTACCTGCTGTGCCGCTCGCCTGTACATTTGAACTTGGCGCGCGCGCCCAGCCGGTAACTTTCCTCTTGACCGTTTCCCCGCTCTCCGATGGAGGCGTGGCCAATCCTGACTCATCTCCTCTCGCTGGTGGTGAAAACACTGGTTCCGATGCCTGGGACTCCTCCCCCCCACTGCGCTCTGGTGGGGAAGCTGGTCCTGATTTCCAACTGCTGCTCTGGGAGTCCCCGCTGGCCCCTTCCTTCTGGGGTTTCCCCCTTGGCACCCCCCTTGCCCTGGCCATCGGCGCTCCCTTCTGTGAATCTTCCGATTCGCTGGAGAGGCTCATGGAATCCCTCTGATCACTGTCACCGCCTACGCTCCCTTCGGATTCCTCCCCCTCGCTCTCCATTTCCTCCCTCTCCTGTGCCTCTGCTCCTGAGCCCTTGACATCATCTGTTAGCAAAAGCAGTGACACTGCCATGGCAATGGCATCTTGTACAACATGGCAAAGTGTGTGTGTCCATGGATGTCTCTCTGTGTACAACTTTTACCCAAAAAATTAGTTTCCCAATTACCACCATTAAACATTATCCCCTTCACAGGCACACACATCAATCACGTGCGAATCATGTCAGGATTTGAAACATAACAAGGAATGTTAATGGCTACTATCATCACTTCAATTAAAGAGAGTTCAAGAGACTACACATTTCAGCAGCAGAATAGATCTGGCATTGAAATGGGTTGCGCAGTTATGGTCTGGTTCTATAAATTGCCATTTAGCTTCTTATTTTTTTACGACTGGATAAATTCGTACTGCTGAGTATCGCCTACACTCAAATGAAATCTGATCAGCTTGCAAAGCTCATGAATGGCTGTGAGCAAGCGAGTAGGACTCAGTTTGAGTGCAAACTTCATTATTGCAAAAATCATACCACCCCTACTGGAGACTGGGGCTGCCATGTTGCAACAGGCAGAGCAGCCCAGTAAGGATGGGCAAGAAAGAATCTGTAGCAGTAGATCATCCAAACCCTTTCTGTAAAATTTATTTTATTTATTAATTTGTATGCCACTCTTCATCCATCACAGTGCGGTTCACAACATAAAAATACAAAATGAGAACACAAAATATAAATTTTGAATGCATTTACCCTTAAAATACATATTTATTGTACACATTATGGATAAAATATGCACTTTTGCATATGTATCACAAACTTCAGAGTAGTGTGCAATCCAGCTGAAAACAGAATTCTCATCTGCGTATATGTTTGAGAGCTGGGAATAGGCCAGTTTGTTTTAAAACGTGGACCAAATGAAATTCTCCTTTTTGTCAACTTCAAATGCATTTGATGTTTGCTATGTCAGCCTCCAGCTCTAATACATTGATAAAGTGTTAACTTTAAGGACACCATTATTTGAAGAGTGTGAGCAAGTTTGTGAGTCCTACACATGCCAGATGTGCAATATTGGAACATAGCTAGTCAGCACAGTTATTCCATGCTCACATGGAAGGAGAACCTGCAAATAAAACTTCTGAATAGGACTGCCATTTGGTCAAGAGGTATTTGGTGAGCAGGGTTAGAATCAGGTTGGCAAATGCAATATCTTTGTTTAAAAGTGTTTCTGACAACCACAATTCTTTAAGAAGTCTAATATATTTTCAACTCTACTAATGGACGTAATATTTCAGTAATGTCATTCCCTTGTAATGACATTTGCAAGACGTTTTTATATGTGAGTTGCGATGGTTCTTGCGGGATGCTTTATTTCCACATGAATTTTTAGCAGTGAACGTAAAACTTGCTTTTTGAGCACTATTTCACAGTCAGATCAAATCATGGGGGTACTTGAGGGAAACATTTACATAAGCTCTTTCAACTCTAAAATTCAAACAGGGAACAGGCCACAATAGGAAAAATACCAAGAACTATTTTTTTCTGGCTCTCTTAACTCATGGCATGCTTCACTGAAAAAGTTAAAAATGCGAAAATAGCTTCCATCCGTCACTGCAGTAATTCATAGCAGAGGGACTCAGGAGTGGTGGCAGTTTCACCAGCAATATACTGCTGAGTGAAGCCACCATTCCACTTTGCCCTCATACCGGCAGAGGGAGAAGCAAGCTGCATCCACGAGGCGTGATACAGCTTGTTCCTCCCTCTGCTTCTTTAAACTGCTCAGCTAAGGGGTGTGCAGCTGCCCTTGCCTCAGCCAAGCAGTTTTATAGAGCTGCCACCGGCTTGCATGAGCTGGTGGCAGGGTGTGGGGCTCCATGAAACTGCTCCACAGAGGGGCCAAGTGGTTGCTGCTCTCCTCAGCCAAGCAGTTAACAGAGTCCCGAGTCTGCCGTTGGCTCGTTCAGCTGGGGGGGGGGGGAGGCCTCTTCCACCTCCCAGCTGAGTTCAGCGAAGCCCCGATACTCCTCGACTCGTACATGAGCCTGAGAGGCACTGGGACTCGCTCACTGTGTACAGCTGGGCTATGTATCTCGGCTGCTTCTTGCTTCCCTACGGCAGGAGGAAGCAGCCGAGATAAATTCCAGTCATCGTGATATAACAGCATATTTAGCTGCTGATATATCACGATGTTGAAAAGAAAGTATCGCCCAGCCCTAAACTAAATCATCAGACGGTGAGGTGTCGTTCTAATCATAGTGGCAATTGGCTTAGCTATTTCCCCTGTTGGGCAAGATGAGGCATGAATCCCAAACTTGTAAGTCAAACCCCTAATTGGGAACCACTGGTATAGAATATTCCGACTATGTGTTCGGCAGGTACCTGGGAAATGTGGGGGCACTTCAAATTTCTACATTTGTTAATATTATATTGTCCTCTACATTCCTTTTCAGCAATAGTAACATATGGTGTTTCTGCTCCCCCTGCTGGCCAGGTGCAGGTAAATCTTTTAAATGTTCATTATTGCTGACACCTTAGCCCTGTCTCATAGGGACGCGGGTGGCGCTGTGGGTAAAACCTCAGCGCCTAGGGCTTGCCGATCGCATGGTCGGTGGTTCGAATCCCCGCGGCGGGGTGAGCTCCCGTCTTCGGTCCCAGCTCCTGCCCACCTAGCAGTTCGAAAGCACCCCTAAGTGCAAGTAGATAAATAGGTACCGCTTTATAGCGAGAAGGTAAACGGCATTTCCGTGTGCTGTGCTGGTGCCGGCTTGCCAGAGAAGCTTCGTCACGCTGGCCACGTGACCCGGAAGTGTCTCCGGACAGCGCTGGCCCCCGGCCTCTTAAGTGAGATGGGTGCACAACCCTAGAGTCGGACACGACTGGCCCGTACGGGCAGGGGTACCTTTACCTTTACCTTAGCCCTGTCTAGGGAGATAGAGTCTAAACTTTTGTTGACACTGAGACCAAACCAACCAAAAAGTGAGGGGTGTGTGTGTGCCAAGGAGCTTAGTGGAGACAAGGAAGAGGTTGGAATAGCAAGCAAGGCTCCTCCATGAAGAGCCTTGGGCCAGAGGCCTTCTGCAGGCTTGCCCCCATCAAACCCAAGTGGATAGAGTCAGAGAGGAAATATCAGATGGAGGCTCTGTGGGTGGCTGAGTCCTATGTCCTGTTCTATAGCTTGAAGATGCTCCTGGATACAGCTTACTCAAGTGTCCTCTGCAGATAGCAATGCCTTCTATCAATCTTGCATGCTTCCCCAGCTACAGCTATTCCTGGGCAGGGATAGCCTGGCCACTGTAGTCAATGTGCTGGTATCCTCCAGGCTGGCTGACTGCAATGCACTCTAGACTGCCCTTTGGTCTGGTCTACAAGCTCCAGCTGGTGCAGAATGTAGTGGCTGCTGAGAGGGGCAAGTAGCTGACATATGGCACCACTATTAAAACATCTGCAATGACTGCCTTTTGGCTACCGACCAAAGTTCAACTTTCTTGTTTGCAAAGCCTTAAACAACTTGGGCTCAGACCAGCTTAGTTAAGTACTGCTTGAAGCTTTCTATCCCACCCCAATCGCTGAGAAGAATATCTATAGGAGCATCTTTGGTTGTCTCCCAAGTTGGCTAGGGTCATCTGATGTCAACACGAAACTGAGTCGTCAGGCTTAGCAGCCAAATCTTGCGGAATGCCCTTCCCTTAGAGATTCTGCAGGCATCATTCAAATTAATGTTTAAGAAAAGAAAAAATCTTAAAATTAGCTGGTGATCTGTGATTCTCCTTACACAGGGAGGCCCAGCCTCTGTGTGTGCTGAGCATGTAGGGATGTTCTCCCCGTATCTGAGGTCCTTGCAATAGTCACACACAGCACCTTGTCCTTCATAGTGCTGGGCATCTTGCTAATACCACCAAACAAGGTGCTCAAACAGATACAACTTCATAGGAGTGCAATTCCAATTCAGCATTTTCCCCTTCTCCACCGTCCCTCTCAATTATCACTTCTCTACGCATCCAACCTCCTCTCAATTATCACTTGCCTTTGCCTTCAGCCTCTCTCTTTACCTAGCAGAAGATAGCCCTGAATCACTGAGTAGCCAGTCACAACACACAAAGGCACTGGAGTGATATTATCTTTGATAACTGCAGAGAGGTGAGTAGTAGTTATCTACCAGGGCAATAACACTGGCTCTAACCTTGCTGTCAACAGCTACTGTAAATTACTATTTTTGCACTCCCCTGATGAAACTCCTCAGCAGCTCACCTAAAACTCTAAGGCTTAAAGTCTCGTAAGCTGGTGTTGCAAGGTGACACTCAATTAAAAATGCTGTAAATCAATTGGCTTGCTCCAAAAAAAAAAAGAGAGAATCAGCAAAGGCAACCTTTGAGGAGTTTCTGACAGAACAGGCACTGCTGCCTCAGGGCACTTCCAGACAATCTGTTTATTTAGCACTCCTCCTGATTTGTAATTTTTTACAATTATTATTTAATTACATTTCTATACCGTTCTTCATCTGAGGACCACAGGGCAGTTTACAATATAAAAATGCAAAAATACAAAAATATATAACGTAATAATGAACAAACACAACCCCCCCTCCCCATTTTTAAAGGCCATAGATTGTTTCATTAGCCAAAGACCTGAGAGAAGAGGAATGTTTTTGCCTGGCACCTAAGGATATATAACGAAGGCACTTTACCATTTGTCCTGAACTTTCCAGGGACAGGTCTGCACTTTAAAATTCAATGTCTGAGATCTTTTCTTTTTCTTTTCTCCCACCACGTTCCCCAAGGAAACACACTCTTTAACACTGGATCAGAACAAACAGCAATTTGGGTTTTCTGAGGACTGCAGTTTGCTGCTATTCAGCAGTAAAGAATGACTTTTTGTGGGGAAAGCACCAGGCACCAAAAAAAGCAATCAGATGGAGCTTTAAAGCACAGATCTGTGCCTAGAAATGCAGCAAAAAAGGAAGTCTGGATGAGCCCTACATCATAGTCAAGGGCTAGTTATACCATATTTTCCAATGCATTTCCCATCACCTTTCTTACTGAAAAAAGACTGATTACTTTTTTTAAAAAGCAGGTTTGTTGAACACTGGTGCATCTTGTAAAAATGTACCCCTTATTATAGACATTGTATGTGAAATTGTAGGATTGTGCTCTGGTGCCGCACCCCGAAATGTTCGGTTGCACTTCATCAGGATATACCTTGCCCATTCCCCCCCCCCCCCCCCGAAACTGGTATGTATCTGGGCAGAACAGATCTTGGCTGCAAACAAATGGGTTAGGTAAAAGGTAAAAATTGCCAGAGTGTTTCACTGCCCCATAGCAAGACCACTGATCTCTTTGATTATATGGGATGAGAGCAAAATACAGGCAGCTCTGAAGTAGCCATTGGACTACTGATTGCTTCAAATACATTGGCAGTCAGTTGGCTGCTCATATGCATAACCTGACTATGTTGGAGTGTAGTAGAAAATGCAAGTAAAGCATATTGCATTTTAATGCGTGAATGCTATCTGAATCAGACACTGCAATATTTCCATTTTATCAGCAGCTGCACAGCATCTTATGTGTGGGTGCTGTTCAATGTACAATGTTCAATGTAACTAAAGTTCCACAGCTATTGACAGCTGTGGAGAAACTTTTTACTAGTGATAGTCACACAATAAATTTTGCACAGTACCTACAGGGAAATGGGACAAGAAGCCCTATCTTTGTTACAGCCCCCCCCCTTTTAGAGGGGAGTAAGTGTAAAACTCTTGTGGGTGGCAAGAAATTGCAACATGGCAGGACTTCATACGTGATTGAAATCCTATCTGCCTCTTCTATCTAGGCATAGCAAAATATTATACTGTAGCTGTCTTTTTAAAAATGGAATGAAAAATATCCACTTCTCAGACTCTGCTCACCTTATAATAAATAACATGTGATTCCACAACATATGGGGAATCAAGGCTGGGAAAGGCCACCTTAATAGCTTTAGGGTTGGCATCAGGGGAGGAAAGTCAACCTGCACAATATGTATGCAAGATGCATCTTCCCAGAAAGTTGTGTAACCTACACAAAAAAGGCTGTGTGTCAAGAATGACACAGAAAACCAGATGTATCAATCTGGTGGTGTCTATGATAACAGCACACTGACTGGGAAACAGAATTATCCTATTGTTTCTCAAAGCATTGTTTGGAAAATGTGTTTGTCTCTTCCCATCGGGGGATTAAATTTCTGAATTATTACAATACAGTATCACAAAAACCTATACAACTCCAGATCCTACAAAATTGCTGTCACCTTGCTACCTCACAAGTCTATTCAAGCCAGACAAAGGAGAAAATAGCAATCACTCTTTGCAAACAGCTTATCAACACAAGGCATTATCCAGTACAGCAAAACCCTCAAGTAATTATAGAAAGCATGAATGGTGCAGAGCCAGGAGTAAAAGAGCAGCAGGAGAAACATTCTCTGATCTGTGCTTCCAGGGAACTTCCTTACTTCCTTAGCTGTCTGGTCGTCTTTTGTCTTCAATACAGCACCAAGCCAGCCTCTGCCCACTTGGGAAGGACAAATCACAGAGAAAGTACAAAATAACATGCTTTTCAGTCCCACAAGGCTTGTTAGGCTTAAAAATAGATATCTTCTGTAAAAAGCTGCCAGTTACCAAGCAGGAAATTATTCTTAAGGAGTTTTCATCCTTGTAACCTTGTCTTGTTTCTTTCAACCTCAAGGCAACTAGCAGCAAGCCTCTGGTTTTCAAACTGTGTTCCAGAGAACCCTTACACTCGGAAAGAGAAATGTCGGGACTAGGGGCCAAATACAGCCCATCATGCATCTCTATCTGGCCCTTGGGATTATCCCCAGGCCACACACCCCCAGGTACACTGGTCTCTAAGCCGCAGCCTTCACCAGCCCTTTTTTGCATCCTCCTTGACTGTTTTTGTCTGGCTATATACTGTATCCTTGAATTCAGGTAATACCTCTTGTTCGCCTTAGGTGAAGGGTAGGGAGGGTTCTGTGAGTGCCAAGTAGTCACATTCATAGTTCTTCTACACATACTTTTGCTTCTGGCATCATTGGCACGCCGCCCTCCGCCAAAAAAACACAAAAAACCCTCCCAAAATAAATTAGAATTACGAATATCGTGCATTTTCCTGCTCTAGATTTAGTTACATCTCCTTCGTTCCTCTGAACAATCCCTGCCTCCTCGCTCTATCGCAAGGCAGTAAAATAATAAATGTCAGAAATCCCGTTCGCGTGATTAAAGCCAGAAACTAAAGGCAATGTCTGCTATGAAGGCTCCTGAGCATGCTCAAAAGAGAACGAAGGCGGGTTAAGCAACAGCAGTTTCCGTTGCCTTAGTACGCGGAAAAGAATCAGCCGGGAGCCCTGCCCAATCTTTCCTTTCCCACCCCCTCGCCCCCAACACAAACTCCAAACTGAACTATCATTTGGGGGCGGAACCAATCTTCTTCAGCTGAGGGGGTACACCGGACCAGTCGGGGAGATGGATTGGTGGTGCGCCATCTAACGGAGATCGCTTCCTTCCTTAGTTCTCCGTAGGTACTTTTCCCTGACCTGTCGGCCGCTCTGGCCCACCGGTCCGCCCCCACCTTGTTCCCTTTACAGCCATGCAGCCCTACATGGTCAACATCAAGCTGTCGGCCCGGACCCTCACCGGGGCGCTCAACCCGCAGAACCGAGGGGCGGCGGACTGGTGAGTGGGGGAAGCGGCGAGGGACCGGGGAGGAGGCGGGCACAGGCCACCCAGGCCAGCGGGGGACACAGAGAGGGTCGTTATAGCTCCGCGCGAGCTACGAGAGAGAGAGGGAGAGAGAGGGAGAGAGAGGTGGCTGTCCCATCTCACATGCTGGAGCCCCGTAGACTTCAGCGAGGCTTACTCGGGAGTAGGCGAGCACAGGGTCGCAGTGTATAGGCGTGAGAGGGGCGCCTAAGACCCACCAGCCTTATGGTCCTAATGTGAGAGAGGATTTTAGGGGCCAAGGATCCACTGTTTCCCTGAGGCTTGCAAGCTGCTAATGGCAGTTGAGTGAAGTTCATAGAGCCTTCAAGAAGAGCTACATAATGCAAACTATTGCTAAAGCCTGTATGGGGTTATGGTGCAAGAGTGTGTGTGTGTGTGTGTGTGTGTGTATACAGTGCTTTTTTCTGGGGGTACGCAGGGTAAGCATTCCCGTAAATATTTTGTGAATCTTTGTGCTTTTGTCTATTTACTGTACTGTTTTTATTTTTCCCGATTTGAACTATAAAATGGTGATTTTCTTGAGACAAATTAGGAGTACAGTGGTACCTCAGGTTACAGGCGCTTCAGGGTACAGACTCTGCTAACCCAGAAATATTACCTCGGGTTAAGAACTTTGCTTCAGAGTGAGAAAAACAAAAATCGTGCGGCGGGGGCGGGGGGAGGCCCCATTAGCTAAAGTGGTGCTTCCGATTAAGAACAGTTTCAGGTTAAGAACGGACCTCCAGAATGAAATAAGTTCTTAACCCGAGGTACCACTGTACCCCTAAACATTTTTTTAAAAAAAGCACTGTGTGTGTGTGTTTATGGATGGAACCAGTGCTTCCCCCCCAAAAAAAAATGTTTAGGGGTACTCTCATTTTCCTGCTGATATTGAAATACCACTTCTCAATGAGGCTAAACTTAGATTCACAAAATGGTTAGTGGTATGTGTCCCCCCAGAAAAAAGCACTGTTTGGAACATGTGTGGGCTGACATAATATGTAACTGTTTGACTTCTCCACCAAAGGCACGCTCTTTCCAAGGTCCCCCAAGACAGACGGGTGCCAGCCATGTGTGGGTTAAGAAAAGGATGACAGGTGTAGTGCTTGATTATGGGAGCGGGCAGCATCATGGGTGTGTGAGCTTTGGCAATTGGGTTGATTTCAATTAAGTATAGGATGAAGAAACTCGAACTGGTTTGGTTGGCATCTTTCTGTCTCGGGAGACAACAGAAGAGTGCACCTTTGGGGGTAAAGTCAAACCGTTGGGGGTGTTACAGTGCTTGCTGTGGCTGTAGAGACCCATACAGGAGAGGTGTGTTTTGTTGCAGCCTGTCCTTATTAAGCAGAAATGAAAGCTGTTTGTAAAACACTTAAGATGTCACGAGCGGAGGGATTTAGGGTAGGGTAGAAATAAAAGCACAAGACGTGCCTTCACTGGAAAACTGAAGGGAAAATCTCCTGCAGTTAGTAAATACAACAATTTGGGGGTTCTTTTTATGCGTAGGAGTGGTTGCCAAAAGATTCTTTCAGTTCTCTAGTGATTCAGCTAGAGCTGCTTTCACTTCCCCCTTTTTTTTTGGAGTGGAGGATGTTTTGAGACATTCAGTGACTATAACTTTGGATCTAATTTATTTCCATAATTTATATACCACTTAACACCAGTCTCCAAGCAGTGTAGTTTAATCATGCATTTCATATATTTTGGCTTTGTTTTTATTCTACGGCTTACCAGAATTATGTTTCTGTGTCTGACAGTATGATTACTATTTTCTAGGGGCTGGCAAGGGTTGATTGCATATGGATGCCATTCTCTCGTTCTGGTTATTGATTCCAAGACTGCCCAGACCCTACAGGTTTTGGAAAGGCACAAAGCTAATGTTGTCAAGGTAAGTTAATAACACATATCTTTGAAACATTGTAACGTGTTTAATGTAAAAATCAGGTAAGAGAAAATAATCAAACAGCAACCCTATCATGTTTAGGCAGTAATTACATTTGTTTTCATAATGCTGTTTCAGTTGTAAGAAATAACAAGTGTATTGCTATCTAACCACACCTCTTGACAGAAGTGTTCATGTTCAATGTTCCAGTGAGCCATTATTTTCAATCAAGATATTTCATTCCTATCGTCCAATTCTCTTATTATTATTTTTTACCTAACGTTCAACATTTCGTAGCTACAGAGTATATTCAGAGGCTACAGAGTATATTCAATCTTCACTGGGCTCTTGTGGGGGGAGGTGCTTGTTATGTTTTTTTTTTTAAGTTTGTTGTACTTCTCCACATCTTGGTTGTCCTCCTCATGCTTTGGTTTAATTTCTGTCAGCACTTACCACTTGAGTTCACTGTCAGAGAGAGTGCTGTGAATTTGAAATTTGTTAATTTCAAATTGCCATATAAGAATACTGATGGTATTAGATTTGTTTGCGCCTTGGGATTTATTCACTCTTCCCAATTCATTTATTACTTACTATACAACCTCGTGCTATAGATTTGTAAGTTGCATATACTAGTATTAGTCTCAGGTTCTAATTTCTTCAGTTCCATTATTTATTTATTTATATTAAATTTATATACCTGCCTTCATTTGTAGATCTCAGGGTGGTTCATAACATAAAAATACAGTATAAAAACACAATTCATTAAAAATAGTATTTCATGCTTCTGTTTATGTTACAAATATCTCTGAATGTTACTTATCTTCCTATGTTTAGGTTAAATGGGCTAAGGAAAACTACCATCACAATATTGGATCACCTTATTCTTTGCGCTTGGCTTCTGCTGATGCCACTGGAAAGATCATTGTTTGGGATGTTGCTACAGGAGCTGCTCGCTGTGAAATACAAGAGCACACCAAACCCATTCAAGGTAAGGAAACTTTTGTGTGTGTGTGTGTGTGTGTGTGTGTTACACCATCATTCAGTAATACAGTGGTACCTTGGGTTACATACGCTTCAGGTTACATACTCCGCTAACCCAGAAATAGTACCTCAGGTTAAGAACTTTGCTTCAGGATGAGAATAGAAATTGCACGCCAGTGGTACAGCAGAAGCAGGAGGCCCCATTAGCTGAAGTGGTGTTTCAGGTTAAGAACAGACCTCCAGAACGAATTAAGTTCTTAACCTGAGGTACCACTGTAAATGGATTTGCTAGCTAAAAGAAGAAGGTTACAAACAATAAGTAGTCAATCTGTATACTTCCATTTACATTCAAGTAATTCCTGCATGTGTGTTCCTTCTTGCGTGGAAGACATATTTCATATACCTGTTTTTAAACATTTAATTTGCTTTGCTGGTGGGACTTTTTTTTTTTAATAAATATTTTATTACGATTTTTAAATAAAAATGCAAAAATAAAGAAACAGAATAACATATATCATAACATACTTTCTTAACATCTTTGGACTCCCTCACACCTCCCGCTCCCATTTGCATCGTTGTCAATTCTTGCCCGCAATTTATCATCTTGTTTACAATCTTGTGTCAGGTTCATTTAAATATAATCTGTTAGTTCTCCAATAGATTTATAAGTTTTCCTCAAACTTTTTTATCCTTTTAATTATCTAATTTAGTGGTGCACAATTATTTATGATCTAGCATCCTTTCTTAACATTCAACCAAATTACAATGTTTTTTTAAATAAGTCTTGAATTTCTTCCAATCTTCTTCGGCCCTCTCCTCTCCCAGGTCTCGGATTCTGCCAGTCATCTCAGCTAGTTCCATATAGTCCATCAGTTGCATCTGCCATTCTTCCAGCGTGGGTAGATCTTGAGTTTTCCAATTCTTAGCGATAAGTATCCTTGCTGCCGTTGTTGCGTACATGAAAAATGTTCGGTCCCTCTTTAGCACCTTCTGGCCGACAATGCCCAAAAGGAAGGCCTCTGGTTTCTTAGTGAAGGTATACTTAAATACCTTTTTCAACTCATTATATATCATTTCCCAGAAAGCCTTCACTCTAGGGCAAGTTGCTGGTGGGACTTTTGAATAGGACTGTACTGTAAGTATATCTGTTAGGAAAGTCCAGAGGCCCAGGATGGTGAGAAGTTTAGAAACCGAATCCTGTGAGGAATGGTTGAAAGAGTTGAGTGGGTTTATTCTGGAGGAAGATTTAAGAGGAGACAAGATAGTGGTCTTCAAATATCTGAGGGGCTCTCATGCAGAATAATAATAATAATAATAATAATAATAATAATAATAATAATAATAATAATTTTTTATTTATACCCCGCCCTCCCCAGCCAAGGCCGGGCTCAGAGCGGCTTACAAGCAATAATAAAAACAAGATGAATGGTTACAACTTAAAAACAAAAATAAAACACATTAAAATAATGGAACATTAAAATATTAAAATGTAGCCTCATTTTAATATGTAGCCTCCTCAGAAGATGGAGCAGGCTTGTTATCTGCTGCTCCAGAGCACAGGTCTGCAATTAATGGGCGCAAAGTGCATGAAAGCGGATTTTAGTTGAACATTAGTTGGCTTTCTAAGTTGGTTGAGGCCTCTTGTTTAAGTGAAGCTTGGAACAGCCACCTGTTATGGAGGCTGTGGTTGCATCCTGCAGTGCAGATCCTACATTGAGCAGGGAATTGGGATTAGATGATTCTTAGGTCCCTTCCAACTCTATTATGCAATGGTAAATCCTTGCATTTCAAGGTCATAACTCTCTCCTTATCTCACCTCCTCTGGGCATAACAATCTCCCCCCTTAGTTTTCTGTACCCACTACCCCCTCTCACATTCTCCGTGGTCTTACAGCTTCCCTTGGTTTATTTGTCCAATATTGACTTACTGTCTCGTACTGCTGACAAAGTCTAATAAATATAAACGACCCTCAATTTATTGTGTGGTTTATACATTTTGAAAAATGTGTTTATTTCAGTGTTCTGTTGCTCCTATCTGTTTCTATTAGTGCCATAGGGAAAGGGTTTAAAACCTGCAGAGTTGGGCTTCTACAGACTTTCCAGCCTTGTTAAATATGACAAACAATGCCCCATTGTTCAAGGCTACCCTAAACTTGTTAGCTCAGTTTCTGGAGAAGGCCACTCCGTCGCTAGGCAACAGTGAATTAGTTCAGCAGCTGCATTTCAGCTTGTGGTACAGGTTGTATAACTGCCGATTTGCATCCACAACCAACAAACTACACTATCACTGAAGCTTGCATACCCAGACTTGTTCATATTTTTTGCTTCATCACAATGCCTGGCAGGTGGGGGATGAAATTTGGGGTCTTTATGTGAAAAGTAACAGGTATCTTGAAATAAGCCTATGATATTTCTCTTGATGATGCCAGCAAAGCAATATTGGAGAAGACTGATTATGTTATAGACTAACTTGCAAAAATGAAACATTGTATAGAGTGGTTGAGCCCCTGCAAAAGGTCTTCATGTTGTCTCTATCTTCTTTTTCAGCCCTTTGGTATCATGTAATTGATCTAAGATAGATTTGGTTTAAAATCTAATAAAGGTATTTATGGTAACCCTGACAGATGTATCATTATCAAATGGCACTAACTGCTAATTTAATATCTTTCAATAAAAGGCAGTACAGTGGTGCCTCGGGTTAAGTACTTAATTCGTACCAGAGGTCTGTTCTTACACCTGAAACTGTTCTTAACCTGAAGCACTATTTTTGGGTTAGCAGAGTCTGTAACCTGAAGCGTATGTAACCTGAGGTACCACTGTAATAATATACAGGGATTCCCCTTTAAATTGTGGACTGTGGCATCTTGAGCAAAAAGAAAATACTGTATTCAACATTTTCTCTCTCATTCTGCCTCCCCCCATTAATGCCCTCTAATGTCTCTCAGTTCTCTTGTGGCACTCCACTCTCTCTCCCCCTCCCGACTTTCCAGGAAGCTGTGCATCTCCTGCTGTGTATAATGCTGCCCACATTCCTCATTATCATCACAGTTATAGATGTCTTTTATTCCTGAAGTAAAATTCACAGCATCTTGGTGAAATTTAATTTCCAGCATGGGTTTTCATGAATAATTGATAGTTTGCTTGCCAAGTTGTCTCATAAAACTTTTCATGTACCATAATGACCCAAAGATTCCACCCCCACCCCTTTACTGCATTGCTAAAAAGCTGGTGAAGTTACGCGAAATCTGTGTTGATTGCTTCTGATGATGATGTGGAAAAGGAAATGGTCACAATGCATAGCTTAACTATTCAATGCTGAATACTTTTATCTAATACTAAGTTGTTTAATTGCTGAAAAGGTTTTGCTGTTATTTAGTTCTGATGTTTCTCTGTGGATACATTCATTATCTATTAAGCTGCCCACATACGTAAGGTAATCTTTAATGCATTCCTCAATTGTTGGCAACATAAAAATGAAAGCATTGTAATTCCCTTCCAATAATTATTCACATTCTCTTCAGAATTCATTTTTCTTAGATGTCATTTTTACTTATTAATTTTAGCTTCCTCTGTCACAGATAAGGAATAGTTTAAAATGAGAACAATGATATATAGATTACTTTTTCCCACTGATGGAGGTGGCTGATGCCCACATCATTTTTTGGCCCTGTCTCCTTTTTTGCTCTGTTTTAGAAGTAGCAGCCCATTTGTGTTATGCCACACACCAAATTGCAGCAAAATTGTGTCATGCAACATATCCAACTGCAGCCATTTTCTGGCTGGCACTCCATAACATTTTCTCAAAACTCCAGATGTGCCCACTGGCCCCAAAAGGTTGGCAACCTCTGACATAGAGTTTAGTTTTGTGAAGACTTAGGTATTATTTTAAATCGCTTCAGGACTTTCCTAGTGAAAAGAGATGTTACAGCATAATCCTAAGGTTTTGATTTATTAGATTTGTAAGTGCCATTTGAAGATCTTTATTGCTAGCTGATGGGCAAAGAAATAAAATCTACACCAATTATGTCAGATATTCTGTCCTGGAACAGTTATTGATCTGAGCCCTGGTGATCCTAGCTGTAAAAAAATAAAAAGACTTCATGATTAAGATTTGCTGAAACAACTTACTGCTTAAAAAGTGCAATTGAAATATGAATTCTCTTCAGTGAACTTAGTGGCAGGTTTTGGGTTTCTATTTCATTTTCCATGCTTACCTGTGAAATACAGAATGTTTATTAATTGGTTGCCTTTAATCAAGTTGTCATTCATCTCTGTTGCCCATGGGGTGGGTGGCTAAAATTATTCCACCAGAATTTTTTGTCCATTTAACATTTATAAGCCACTTGCTAGAACAAAAGACCTCTAAGCGGCTTACAATTTTCTTGGAAGCACAGAAGAAACATCTGCAAAAGTGCTAGTTTCACAGACCTAAGTGCTTAAATGGGCATACACTGGATCAAGTAAACAGGTCTCAAACTGTTGATTGATTTATATACTAATAAATAGCACCTTGAATTTGGCCCAGTAACACATTGGCAGCCAGTGCATATCTCTGAGCAGGGCATTGTATTATGTCTGGGTCTCCTGTCAGTGGAGAATACTACAGCATAATTTGGATTGCTGTTTGTAGCTTGAAGTAATCCAATATTGATGTCACCTGTGCCTGAATTATTAAAGTCACCGTATCTGTTGGAATTAATTCATAACTATGAAAGTTGCAAATACAGCATTAGGTAACGTTGGCAGCTTAAAAGTTTTTAGCTAAACTTTGCTAAATACAAGTAAATAAGCATGCTAGGGAAAATATTTCCAATGCGCCTTGAAAAATTTCTGCATTTTCTGTTAACAAAGGGAAAATGCAATTTACACTTGCACACTTATGTGGGTTTGGCTCAGGATTCCTTAACTGCTGGTTTTTACTAGCTTCAGTCCCTTTTGATGTCAAGCTCTACCCATGTACAAGTGCCATGTTCTTTCACTGATTACAAATGTTCTGGGATGTCCTTGGGCGAGATACATTGGCAAGGGTTGGCAGCAGGACTTGGCTGAGTTGTGTGACCTCTTGGGACCATGAGTTTGTATGAGGAAAGAGGTGCTGGCTGTGCGTGCCTCTCGTTACTTGTAAGATGGTTTGAGCAATTCTGGTATCAGTTTTTCTTTTTACATCACTAATGAGAGCTCTAACTTTATGTTTTACTGATGCCACATTCTGATATTTGCCTCAGAAACCTAGAAGATGAAAAGGGGAGCTGTTATTTTTAGTTCCAAGATTGACTGACTGTTTTAATCTCTCCCTCTTTTTCCTCCACCTTTCCTTTCCTTTACTTTTACTTTTTGACAGACATGCAGTGGCTGTGGAATCAGGATGCCTCTCGAGATCTTCTCCTTGCAGTTCACCCACCAAATTACATAGTGTTATGGAATGCAGATACTGGCACAAAACTCTGGAAGAAAAGTTATGCAGAAAACATACTTTCTTTTTCGTTTGATCCCTTTGATCCTTCAAATTTGACATGTGAGTTCTGTTTTAGGAAAGTATGTTACCTTTCTGTTCTACAGGACTGAATATTGCTGTCATACAAAATCTTGCTGTTAGATTGTAACATGTGCCACAGAGGCTTAAAAATGCAACATGAGAACTGAGAGTGAACAACACCGGACAGCTTCATTAACCTTGTGTTATTTTAGAGGTAGTTTGTGGGGGAAATGAATCTGAATGGTCAAATAAGATTGTGAAGGGAAGTCATGAATTCGTAGTTAATTACAAAGTTTGCTTCAAGTCAAAGTTGTGGAGGGTGAAATTGTAGCTCATATTACAATGCAAATACAGCTTTATCATGCCTATGGGGTGTAATAATTAGAAACGAGGAAATAGCTTCTGTGTATTACATGTGAAGAGATACGTAGCTTGGCATGTTCATTCAGAAGATGGTCCCATTAAATTCACTGGAACTTGCTTTTGGGTGAGTTGTATAGGACTGCAGCTCTCTCTCTCTATATATATATATTCTTATATAAAGTGTTGCATATAAGAATTGGCAGCATTTTCCAACCAGATTCCTTGTACTACAAGTCCCCTTAGTCTCACCAAGCATGGCCAGTGGTCGGAGATTATGGGAATTGTGCTCCAAAACACCTTGAAGGTGCCTGGTTGGGGAGATTGCTTTGGGATAACACAATATAGTTGAGGAGCTGCAAGTAGGTGAAAGTTAGTGAAGGGCAACTGTGTCTGCCAGTAACCTTACATAATTTTTTTTTAAGAGTTAAACTTTTATGGCCTCAAATAAGAATGGGTCATCTATCACTCTTTTCCACAAGGATGTTCCTTTTATCAGTTTGCCATGTATTTCAGCATTCGTAAAATTTGTTACCACTTTTCATTCCAGAAGTACATTGAAAAGTGAAATGCTACTATCAAATCTCTCCTCATATTTTACAGTAATAACTGTCTCTTTTCTTGGTGCAGTGCTTACAAGTGAGGGGATAGTGTTCATTTCAGACTTCTCTCCTTCCAAGGCTCCTGTCAGTTCAGGGAAAAAGGTTTACATTTCCAGCCCTCGTTCTAGTCCTGTTCATAACAAGCTGGTATCTGCTGCAGGGGCTAAAAAGGCCTTGGACAAAGTAAAAATTCTCATCACTAATGAAAAACCAAGGTAAGTCTTAAGCATGTGTTTTCTACTGTGCTCACAAGACTTGTTCTATATAGATAAATCTATATAATACCTACAGTGCAAGGCATGTTGTTCTGGCTAATCAAGAATGTGATAGGGTAAGCCCATTATTCCATTTTTGTGCTTGAGACCTGGGATTGCTGTCAGTGTTTCAAGCCATATATGGCTGTGAAACATCAGGCTTTCAGAATTAGATATTTCCTTTATCCATGTAGACATGGTTACTTACCAGTTTTCCCTTTGTGACTTAAGTTATCTTGCTTCAAAAAAGTTTATTTACTTTTTCACTTTTGAAACAAGATTGCTGCCAACTGGAGCAGACTTCTGTTGGTGCAACCAGCACAACCAGCTTGTGCAATCCATCCTGTGCACCCTTGAAATCTGCTCCGGTTAGTCAGGGCATCATTTGGAGCAAATTTTGGGGACGTGTTGGAGACTGCTTGCGGGGTGAGGAGAGGAAAGCGAAGTCCCAATGCACAAATGTAAGTCAACATTGGATTCCTCTCAAAGGGAAGCAATGAGTAATTTTCTACTCTAAGAAGTGATGATTGGGTCAGCTCTACCAATAGGTAAGGGAAGGCAGCTCATTTTCAGATTTTGAAGTACCATTGCAGGGCAGAAAATCATAAGTTATTAGGTTTTTTTATATTCTTTTGCCATTTGAAGGTGGTCTTACATACAATTTATTGTTTGTCTTGGCCAGTAGGGCTGTTTCTGAACAAAGATGACATTATACCCGTGGCTCCCAGCATGGGGCACATGCCCCACAGGGGGGCAATTTGATTATTTGATTTTTAAGGGGGCCAATTTGAGAATGAGTTATTAACAGTTAATGGCCTTTTAGGTTGCCTCCACATGAGTAGGAGTTCTTTTTGAATAATAAGAATTATATGTCACCGGGGGGGGGGGGTCGTCAGGATTTTAGAGATGCTTAAGTAGGGCATGGCCAAAAAAAAGGTTGAAAACCAATTCATTATATTCAGTAAATAAGCCAGTTGGACCTTTCAATACTTTCTTTGAATGGACAATGGACTATAAACTACTGCGTGCATTTTCAAGCACTGGAATTCATGGACAAGTTCCAATGATTTGGATTCTGAAAAAAGCAGTACCCTGAATCATCATCTCATGAAAAAATGAGGGTGCATGATAATTGTCATTATAAACTGCCCAGAATAAAAATTTCAGTAATGCAATAAGAACATTTGAAGGGAGGGATGGGTATCTTTGTTGTTGGTTGGTTGGTTGTATTTGTTGTAGCATAAAAAGAATAAGTTTATATAAATTGCTTCAGAATTTATCTATTTGTTCACATGTGGTGGTATTTCTACATGGTTGTGGGGCATTTGAGAATGATCGCAGGGAGGAAATGTGGTAAAAATTGGCTTCCTGATTATGTAGTCTGCTGGAAAGCTCTCCTGTAAAAAGCCCTGTTTAAAATGCGTGCTCTTTTGTGGGTCTTGGAAGTGTCTACTGGTGTGTAAATGTGTGTGGGGGGGGGGGAGGGAGAAATCTCTATGTTGATTTTTAAAATATTACCACCTATTAAACTTGATTATTGCATTTTGATATTTTTCCTGCAAACAATTAAACATAGCACAATTTTCCTTCTTTGTTGCTGTTTTTTATTCTGAATACCTTTAAATGTGTCAGTAATTGTTTTAACAAATTCATCAGACTGTATTGTGAATTAGTGCTGAATGCAATATGTTAATGTTGGTAAGATCAATACTTTAATGAGAGCTTTAAGTTTTGAACAATAGGCTTGATGGCATCTCATTTTGCAATTCTTTGTGAAATGTGATCTCGTGTCAACTGAAAGGGCATGAAAAGCCTAGAACTATTTACATTTCCTCCTTGTCAAAAAGGAAACTAGTGGGGCAGCTGCCGTTTCTTTGTTGCCCAGTAGTGATAGAAGTATTTTCGGTGATGACTTGCACATGCCCTTAAGAATTATGCGTCTTTCCCAAGTTTCATTGATTTCAGTGGGACAATTAACTTTGTCTGAATTGGAGCCTTTTATTAGGATTAGACATATGTAAGTGCTTGCCCTATTCCATGTCCCTCTCAGATTGCTTTAAATGGGTACATGCAGGTATGAATAAGCTGCAAAGGCTGAAATATTATAAATAAATGTGATATAATGGTGGTGAATTTCCATTTTTCTTTTGCTGTTCTCTGTAATCAGGGATGGGAGAAGAGGGCATTGAACATGACAGGTGGGTTATCGTAGCTAAAAACTAAAAGGGTGTGATGGTGGTGTTTGTAAACCCATGTAGGGAGCCTGGGTTTACTCCAGAACCTAAACCTGCGATTGCAACTGATCCTGGTTCTGTATGATGTTTCCAAAGGCACATTTGTCACAGTTTACATGTTCAGGTTTATACTTAAAACTTAGGTGTATACTTGAATATAACCTGTAAGTTTGTTCTCACCATCCAACCAATACGTCTGCTCAGTTAATGAAAGAACCCTCTTTTTCTTGGCCCGGGCAAAACCCTTTAAAAATGCTTACTGCTTCCCTTAGTAACTAATGTAATGGCTCGGCTGTTCTTAAGAACGTGGAGAGATGCTGCTTCTATAGTTGCATGATCAATTATTGATGAGAGAAGCATCTGAGATGGGCTTGGTAGCTGTTTGCAAAGCTTGATTACATATAGCTGTTTAATTTGATCATAGATTGCATTTTGTAAATTTGAACACTTGAAATCCTGGCCCCTTTGCAATGAAATGTATTTTAATAAGACTTATTTGTGATGTGTCTAGTGCTGAATCAGTAACACTGAATGACTGCCTTCAGCTATCCTACCTGCCTTCCAAGCGAAACTACATGTTGTTACTCTACCCAAGAGAAATCTTGATTCTTGACCTTGAAGTAAACCAGACAGTAGGTGTGATAGCAATCGAAAGAACAGGAGTGCCTTTCCTCCAGGTAATAAATCCATCTTGCCATTGTGCATGCCTTCGTTTTCATTTTATCTTTAGATTTCCATTCGGCCCTGTATTTGTCCAAAGCTGTAGATGACACAAGAGACAAAACACTTTAATTTGCAGGCTAAATGCCGCCCTGTGCTAAATAAGCTTGTTTCTTCCACAAAGCATTTCCCAAAGGTTTTATTGAGACTTAGTGGCTTGGCTCACTTGCTCTGTTTCCTTATGGAATACAGATGTTTCTGTTGATACACTGGATGTGTGCAAAAATCATCCAATACAAAAGCTGTGAGTCAGTGAGGAACATGAAAGCAAAGGTTGATTGCTAAAAAAATAAACTAACCTTGAAGGGGCATTACAACTGACAGCTATAACCTTGAGATCACTTTTTCCTCCTTGCTAGCGCTATTCCAGAATAATTGTTGACAATTTGATTGATGTGAGCTGTTGAAGATTGTGGGTGACAAAATGGAGAATAGAACATAAGGCTGTAATCCAAATCTACTTACCTGGGAGTAAGCCTCATTGAACTCAATAGGACTTACTTCCGAGTAGGCATTGCTAGGCTTCGCAAAGTGTATTTTATAAAAACCCACAAATACAATAAGCAGTTGCTGGGTTTTTCTTGTGATGCTGGTAGTCTTGCGATCAATGTGTAGTGAAAAGCTGTAAGGTATGAGACACTTAAGAGTCTGACATGACCAATGATTCAGCTCTTTAGTGTCTGCTAGAAAAATCCACCTCATTTTGTGGTATTATAAAAATTACTAAAGTGGAAACAACCCCATAGTGAAAAGAAATGGCATGTTATACTTGTTTAGAAGTTTCCTCCAACAAAGGCACAAGCTTATTTGAACATCTGTTTCTGCTTGGTTAGGCAGCTAAGTCATGTCTGAAGCCTTATCTGAGCTGCCTTGATCTTTTAGAATATTTCTTTATGTGAGCTAAAAAGAAATAATGCTAAGCTTTATAGCTTTTGTCTGAAACTAAAATGTGTGTGTTTTCTCACTTATGTGGATGGTTCGCATTTATGGCTGCTAAGATGGTGCTATTTTGAATGTATTCATAAAAAAATAAAATTCACCTTCATGTGATTATGACATCAGAGGTTTATTATTTTAAGAAAAGAATTAAAACCTGAATGATTCCATTGATACAAGCACTCATGTGTATTATTAAGACAGAGTAGCTGAATTCCCCCCTATAATTAAACAATAATATTGTTTTAACTAAATAATAATAAATAACTATAATCAGCTTTCAAGACATCTGAAAAATTGTTCATTGCAAAGCTGCCTGTAATTGGGTGTCCTGTCAGACATTTAGTTTTTTAAATCTCATTCCCCAGTCTTTCTTTTGTGCTTGGTATCTCCATCAGTGGAGGAACAGCTGAAGAGGGGGTTGGTTAGAGCCTCTCATTTGATGTTTAAAGACGTGGTGTACCTTCTGGTTGTCATATGATGTGCAGTTTTCCTAAACTGGATGTTCTCACTATACATATATACCCAAGGTTTTCTATACAAATTCTAAGGTGTGGTTCTTTAGGCGGTATTAAGTTCTTTAGGCGGTATTAAACTAAATTATTGCATGAGCGGAACAACTTCATCTTGTACAATGGCAACTTTGCCCTTCTTCACTCCCTCTGTGTACCCTGTGCTGCCCCCAAATCCTGTCCAAAGGGTGGAGGGAGCCTCGGATCAGATTTAGGGGTATGTGGGTCAAGGAGAAGGGGAAAATGTCCTGTTGTGCAATCTTATGTGCTGCTTGTGCACTTATTTAGATCAGTACTTTGCACTGCTGTTTACAGGGAAATTGCCCACTGTAGGGGGACAGGACACCTTCTATCACCCATAATCCTTCTAACTTTATATGATGTTAAGTGTGCATTTACTCTAAGCAGTAAATTACTTATTAGCATTAATAATTAACATTTTCAGCCCTTTCTTTTTGGCAAGTAACCTGCCAGACTACCCTGTGACATATACAAGTGTGTGTGCAATTGGGAAAAATGGATTGATAGAGTTCTGTTTGTCTAATAAAATAGTAGGCTTTTAAAAAATGAGTCCCATCCTATTCCATAGTGAATAATGGGTCAACAAACTTTTAGGACGTTTGAGATATCTGTAACAAGTCCTCCTCTTGTTTACGTGATTTGTGCAGGTTTATTAATATGGAGGGTATGATTTCAACGTGAAGAATAATATTAAACTTGGGGGTTCTTGTTTGTTTAGGTAATCCCATGTTTTCAACGTGATGGGTTGTTCTGCCTGCATGAAAATGGCTGTATTACTTTGAGAGTTCGCAGATCTGTTGGTTGTATAAACAGTACATTAAACGAAGATCCAGGTGAGCAAGCTACTCCAGTCTACTGAACTAGGTATCTAGCGTTTGAAGTTACAAATTCAATGTTACAACCAAAATTTGCATTTATTCTTATTAAAACTTGGACCATCAGTTTTCCTAGCTGTATCATTTCCAGTATAGTAAATAACTTGAAGGTGTTTGATTACACAAGTCAAATAAAATCCCTCCACCTGGCCCAATGCTGAGATGGAGATGAGTGTAATTCCAACTTTGGCCTTGCCTTTCGCTGGCAAATATTGCTGCGTTGGCCAGCAATATATGTAGCACTCACACTGAAATAGGTTAGTGACCCCTGGCACAGATTCATTAAAATAGACATGAACAGGGTATGAAAGACATAAAGCTGTAGATGTGACAAATGTACCCTAAACCCTCACATTCTAAATGTCTTTTTAGTAATTAGTTACTATGTCTTTATTATGTAAATCCTCCAGTGCACTGACCTGCCTCTGTTTCAAATCCCCCAATATTTTCTGTACCTCTATATTATTAAAAATAATGTCCGTTTATATCATACTAAAGATGTAACAGTGGTAACCAGCAGAATTAGCACAAGAGCCCAGCGGTTGCTGCATTTGACTGAAAGCTGTGCGTATCTGATATCTCATGTTTTGACATTTGCAGAACCTGACCCCATTCAGGAGCTGGTCTATGACTTACGAAGTCAGTGTGATGCCATCAGAGTTACCAAGACCGTTCGCCCCTTCACTATGGTGTGCTGTCCTGTGAATGAAAATTCTGCAGCTCTCATAATCAGTGATGGTAGAGTAATGATATGGGAGCTGAAGTCCACCATTTCAGGCCGAAGTCAACGGACTAGGTAACCTTACTGAATGTTCGGGGTTTTTTTTTAATTAGTAGTTTAAACACAAGGACTTGACAATGCTGCTTCATTTCTAATGTTTATAACCATGTTGTTTAGTACAACTTTCTGCAACAAGGGTTGTTGTTCAGCAAAGCTGCCATTTAAAATGAGCAGCCAGATGACTATGGCTAATAGGGATGTGGCATACATAACGTCTGACAAGACTTGTATATGATTTATACTAATGTTGTGTGTATTAGGCCACAATTAATAGGCTTATTGCACCTGTGTGATACAGCATGGGTTGTCATCTTGTTTCATGTATTGTTCTTGGTAATAGTGGTGCTGTTTTCTCTCACCTTCAAAATCAGTGTTGACATAAAATGAGCTCCCTCATTCTTAAAAGATCTCAGTTAGCTCCTCAATATCATTCCATCAATTTAAATAGGCATGATCACAACAAGCTATGTCTGTACAGAGGACAAACTTGTATATAGCAGAGAGATGCAGCATGTTGATGTCATCTGTACATGAGGCACTCTAAGGGATCTCAGTTGACACAGAATGGGGAAACCAGCCATTAATTGCAACAGTGCAGTAATGTGCTATGTTTTACTTTTGCCCCTGGACATGAATGCCATTTGTTTCATGAAGGAATACCATCAGGGTGGGGGACTAATCAGTTGTTAATTCCAGCCACTGAGAATCAAGGATGCTCCTTTTTGTAGAAAAGGAACCTTTCTGCATAGGTCATCCTGGATTCTGTTTGGCGGTCAGGCTAAAGCATGATAGAACGTTCCATTCTTCAGTTTTATTGTAATTGTCTTTTTGCAGCAATTCAACTGCATCACCTTTGTACTCGCCAGTCTCATTCTGTGGAATACCTGTTGGGGCATCTCAGAATAAACTTCCAGACCTGTCACTGGATAATATGATAGGTAAGAGTATGTGAGCCATAACAGTCTTCTATATTTTACTTCAGCTTTGGTAACTAATTTAGCTTGCTATAGTATTCTAAAGCAAAAAGCTATGTTTCACAGTTTTGAGATGGGTAATTGCTTATGGCCAAATCATGCATCATGAAATCTATTTTGCTTTTTCTGTTATATTGTACATCAGGGCAAGGCACACTTTCTACTGAAGAGCAACAAAAAAGTTACTGTTTGCAAGAAGTGCATTTAAAGTTCCTGCTAACGGGGCTTCTTTCAGGACTCCCTTTGCCTCCCTTTGCTATCCGCATGTGCCCACCTCTCACCACAAAAAACTTAAAACAGTATCAGCCTCTCCTTGCTGTCGGTAAGTGTCTTAAACAGTACAGTTGAATATATTGCTCAGTTTGACTTTTTGCAGTGATACGTTTGTATGATAAACTTTTTGTCAGTCTGGGGACTATTGCTGTCTGAAATAGCATGCCCTTGAGTTGCTTGAATTACTTCCCAGAATAAATGCTGTCTTAAAAGAGATATGAAAAGTTTTTCCTGTTCTTAGATATTCCTGCCATATATATTATTAATTTTGTGATTTGTATCCCATTCGAAGACAAACGTTTAGTGTGGCTAAAAATGCATTTTTCCACTCATTAAAATACAAAATGCTAAAAGAGCAGTGAATTTAAATGACCCCAGCTAAATACCTGCTTACCTCTGGCTCCAAAATGCCAATCAGCACATTAAGTCCTGGCTTATGTTTTAATACAATGCATTCTTAAAACTGGTTTAGTGAGGTATTAAAATGCATCTTCTGAAAGCAATTAATGGATTCAGTGTATAATGGCTGACCTGATCCCATGCTATGTGAAGAAATCCAAATTGTGCCCACTCAGATCTTGTCATGGCTTGCCTTAGTTTTTACACAGCACAATAGATTTTTGAAGGTTCAGTACTGACGCAAGTTGAAGTTTGATGCTTACTGTGGCAAGTTTCTCACTGACTTTTTAAAGGAAGCATTTATGTATGAAATGAGTCCTAAGTTCAATGCATTCATTCTGCTTGTGTAATGACAAGGTAATAAATCAAAGTCAGTCTATCAGGATTCTGCCTTGAAGGTTACTTATGGTCTGGCACCCTCCTTACTTGAATATACAGTGGTACCTCAGTTTTTGAATGTCTTGAAAGTCGAACATTTCAGTTTTCAAATGTCAAAAACCCGGAGGTAAATGCTTCCATTTTCGAACGCACCCCGGATGTCGAATGGCTTCCGCTGAGGTTTTTTTTTTTCAATTTTCTCTATTGAATTTGCAGACCACCCTTTGAACCTAGGTTTTCAAACGTTTTGGAAGTCGAGTGGTCTTCTCTTCCAGAACAGATTATGTTCGAAAACCGAGGTACCACTGTATAAAGTCTGTCCACTTGGATTATCTTCTACCCAACTACCTACCCAAGTGCTACTATTTATGAAGTATACCTTCAGCCTTGCGAGAAAAAAGGCTGCAAAAGTCACTTGCCTACTAAGAGGCCAGTACCTTGTGTTTTAGTATTGGCTGTGGAAAAGGACAGGCTCCTTTCTCCATGGGCAACATGGAAGCCCAGGCTGGTAGTGGTGTTAGCAGCCTGGTTAAAGAAAGCAATGGAGCTTCTACCAAATGAGCAGACAGAAAAATCTGTCCCTCCACTGCCAGCCTGCTTCATTTCTTCGTTTGGTTGCAGATGAATGGACTTTCCTTCCTTCACAGCCAGCATAGAAATGTAGTTGGCTGGTGGGGGGGGGGGGGGTTGTGGAACATTCTGTCTCTCCTCCGCTAGCTCATTGAATTTCCATGCTTGCTGCAGAGAAGGAGAAGCTCCTTCCCCCTGGCCTCCTTGGACGCTACCTTTGCTAGCATAGGACTGAGAGTGGCCCATTTCACTTCTACTGCGCTACCCACTTTCCTCCATGGAAGTAGTCTATGTAGCCTATGGCTACCCAGTGAGCTCTTACACTCAAGGCTAGTGTACTTACCAGTGGATTGGGCCTAAGGTTGTGGGTGGGTGATGTAAAAGCTGCCTAGCAATCTAATCCATCACTTGAGGATGACTGACTAAAGGAAACTATGTGGAAAAATTAGTATAAGAGATTCACTTTTATGGTGGGGAGGGCAACAAAGTTGATTTTAAAATGTCAATGTGATTTCTGTAAATTTTGCAAATATTCAATTGACTCCTTGCAGGAACAAGCAATGGCTCGGTCCTGGTGTATAACCTTACCAGTGGGCTCCTACACAAAGAGTTAAGCATTCATTCCTGCGAAGTCAAGTGAGTTTCTTTAAATAGTTGTTGATTTTCTGGAGAAGGGAAGATTAAAGTGTTTAATGTTCTATAAGCAATGCTGGCATTTGGCTTAATCATAAAATAGTATGCAGGAAGATTGTTCAATAGGGTGGTTTTCTTTTGCAAATAGAGCCATAGTTCTGTGAAAACTGTTCTGCTTTATAAATATTTGAATTGGTAACTAATGTGTGTGTGTGTTGATCAAGGCTGAACACAAGACATTGAGCACAGAGAATTTCTGCCTAATGTGAGTCTGATTACAGCTATATTTATAAGGGCCATACTATGTGTGAGGCGGTTCCACAATTCTTCCTCCTGACTGCGTTTTGTATTAAACAAAAACCCCAAATGGCCATGGAAGTCTGAAAAGAGGAATGGAGGACCAGCAGCTATGGGAAGGCCATGGACTGCTGAACTCTAAACTGTCATCCCATTGTTTGTCCTGTGTCTTTGTCCCTTGTGTGTGGGGGGTAGGTGGACGTGACAAGTAGGGAAAGAGTTGCACAGTCCTTCAAACCTGCTGAAAGTCCTTCACCATTGATCTTAGGCTTACGTGGCTGCTTATTTATTTAAAATTAAAACTTCAGGATATGGAATAATAAAATGGCTGTTACAAGTAACTTGGTTGCTACGACTCTTGTGACATATTTCACTGCAGATCAATCTGTCCACGGAGACTTACTTTTGTGCTACAACTGCATTTACAAGGAGATATACAGTTATGAGATGCTGCCCTTAGGTAACAATTCAAAAGGATACAGTCTCATGCTCAGCATGTTTTGTGAGCATCTCAGTGAAATCTGAAACTAGAGTAAACCAGACTTGTTGCAAAAGCCTCCAGAAGTTACTAGTCTGGAAACATTTGTAACCTGCTCCTTTTTACTCCTATTCCACTTCATTTCCCTCCCATGGGTGCCGCTCTCATTATTATCAGGAAGTGGTGCCTTTCTGTTTCTCCCCCCCCCCCCCCCGTTTTTAATAATGGCACACCCACCAAAGGGAAGTGCTTTTGGAGACAGTTCAAGCTGCTTGAGCCAGTTCACCCAGAGTATCTCTGGGTCCACAGCTTGGGCCCAGAAGCTGGTCCACCTGGCAAAGCAATTCAGTTTCCCCCTGCTTTGCCAGCCTATTCAGCTTCTATATACCTACCGCCTGAGGAGGAGGTGAATCCACTTCCTTTGTAGCCAGTCTAGTCATTGATCTGGCTGGCAAAGCAGAGCTGTGCTCCTGCTTCACTCACCTGCATGGAACTCCTGGTCAGAGTCAAGACAGAAATAAACAAGCATGCAATTTGAATATACAATTACCCATTTGTACTTGAAGCACCAGGTGTTTGGTCACAGATATGCGGAGCTGATTGAACTACTGGTCTCTTGTACCTACATGCTGATCTTTTTTTAAAAAACAACAACAAAACTTGCCACAACCTTTCAGGATGTGGTATGCTGGGGGAAAAAATCTCTGTGACAAACATTATTTCTGTTATCTATGCACAGAGATAGCACAGTTGGTTCTGATAATGCTTTTTTCCAGGCTACAAACAAATCAGAAAGTGGTTTATGCAATACAGTACAACATGACATTTATCTGTGGCACGTGGCAGACCAAATTGCTTTGGCTTATATCACTGCTAAAGACATCAAAACACAAGAAGCAGTTAACTAAAAGTGGGTGATCATGAAAATCTGTTGTGAGCTTTATTGCCAAGTTCATATAGAGGATTTCTATTGCACACAGCAGTGTCTAGGGAAAAGCATATTTGCTTTTAATCTTTGTCTAATTTCTTTTCTCTTCCATCATGTGCTACTGTAACTTTGATATTCTGTTGCTCAGCTTTTTGAGTCTTTTGAATCCTGCCATGTTTTATATTAATATTAGAACATTTAATGCTTTAAACATTAGTGCTAATATTTCCCCAAAGTTAATTTTAAAACTATTTAAAATGCCTTATCTCATTGCAGTTTGAAAAGTGTCTTACATAATTTTATATGCTTCACTTTAAGCATAATTATACTTTCATCTTCTTCTCAGTTTAATAATTGATAATGTTAGTTTGGGCATTGGAAAAGCCCAATCTTAAATGCAATCAAGTATTAAAAAATGTTTTGAACATTTTAGAATTTAAATTAAATTTAACTGAAATTTGCACATAGCCCATAACTATTGGGACTACCTCAGAAGTGCGTGAAATAAAAAATATTTTTGTAAGGATGGAAGCATGACAAAATGCAACTGAATTTTACATTTACTAGCTACAAAACCATGGAACCTATTCATTATTAATTGTTCTGTTTTATATATAAAGTAAACAAAATATATTCTGTTTTGGGAAATAAGTTGTTATTATTCTTTATAGGTTCTGAAATTATGGATATTTTGAAAGGTAAAGGGTAAGAGTTTGAAAGCATACGAGTGCAAGTAGATAAATAGGTATCTGCAGCGGGAAGGTAAATGGCGTTTCTGGCATGGTGTTCCATTGTGCCAGAAGCAGTTTAGTCATGCTGGCCACATGACCCAGAAAGCTGTCTGTGGAAAAACGCCAGCTCCCTCAGATATTTTGAAATATATTTGTCAGTAAGCATTGTGGGACTGATTTCCAAATGAGTGCCTGCCATATATTTTCTTACCAAGTCCTGCAGAATCAAATAGAGTAAACTCCCAAGTGTGAACAGTGTGGGGATGTGGACATAGTCAGCAACCATTTGCTTTCTTTTTAAAAAGATAAATCTGCCGTATTTTCAAATTGCTCAGGCACTGTTTGCGCTCACACCAGTTTCATCCTAGCAACAATCCTGCAATGCAGATTAGGGTAGACCAGGCATGGCCCAACTTGGCCCTCCAGATGTTTTGGGACTACAGTCATACCTCGGATTGAAGTAGCTTCGGGATAAATGTTTTAGGGTTGCGTGCTGCGGCGACCCGGAAGTAAGGGAGCGCATTACTTCCGGGTTTTGCCGCATGCGCAGACGGTCAAGATGGTGTCATGCGTGGAAGTGGTGAATCGCGGCAGACGCGAGTTGGGTTCGCTTCTGGATGTGAACGGGGCTCTGAAACGGATCCTGTTCACATCCAGAGGTACCACTGTACAACTCCCACCATCCCTAGCTAACAGGACCAGTGGTCGGGGATGATGGGAATCGTAGTCCCAAAACATCTGGAGGGCCAAGTTTGGCCATGCCTGGAGTAGACTAAGAAAAAGTGAATGGCTTAGGGTTACTCAGTGAGCATCTTGCCCTTCCAGAAGGTATTCATCTAAATGGGTACCAGCTTAGTGATATCCAGAAATTGGGGATTACAATTCCCACCAGCCCCAACCAGCATGATGAAGGATGACTGGAGTTGTTGTAGTTCAAAACATCTGGATGGCAGCACCTTAGCTAGTCCTGCTCTAAAGCTCTGTGGGACTTTACTGAATGCATTGAGGGATGTGTTTGTGCATGCAGGTGCTCATTAGAACAAGCAGGTGTGTATCAGAACTGTTGAACTGATAAGCAACAATTTTAAAATAGTAAGGTGGAGGGGAAGGAGAGCCTAGTAGTTATTTCTCTTCTACAGGCCACATTTCCTCACAGAGGCTGTATGAATTTAATATTAAAAGAGTGACTTGAGTAGGTTGCCTTGGATTAGTCAGAAGTTAAGAAGTTGCAAAATTCAATATCTTTCTATTCCATAGTTAAAGTGGCTGTTACAAATTGCACTGTATATAAAAATACATGAGCCCTGCACTAAAGAAATAGGTGCAGTTCATAAAACTGGTGTTCTGTGACTACTAATTGCATTCAATGAGAGGTAGGTAGTTTTTTATGCCAACTTATCTGAAAAATGGCAATATTCCAGTAATAGATTGCTCTTGCATTAATGCTGGAACATTTGCTCTGATTTAATGCAGTGAACAAATTTCTTGCACCTTTATTCAAAGGACATTAGCGGGGAAAGGCTTTATCAAGCATTTATAAGCAGAAGTACACTTGACTCCCAATGGTTCTAAGTGGCTTTCTCCCCATCAGCATGAAACTATATTTCTCTCTCTGTGTGTGTTGTGTTTAGATGTAGCAGAATAGCCCAGAATTCCAGAACAAAAAGATTCTTCTCCCCATGACTCAGATAATAAGGAGAGGACAAAAATGGGTAATGGGTTTTGTGTGTTGGAAACTTTTTTAGTGGATTTTGTCCTCAATTAAGAATATTTGTGCCATAAATCTTAATCCTGTACGTTATATTGTACAATCGAGTACAATAAAGTGTGTACAATAGAGTACACTCATCTTAACACATCAATGCATCTAAATTCTCAGTGGGTTAAGAGTAACTCATTAAGATCACAATCTCAGGTATGTTTACTTAGGACTCAAGACAGTGCCATACACTGATTACTGTGGGGAATGAGTGTGTCAACCTGCATCTGGGAACACCTAAAGACTGCATTGTGGAACACTGCATTGTGGGAAACCTAAAGTGACCATGGTGTGTCCTACTGCAATTTGTAAAGGTCTGGTTTCAGCATCATAGGAAGCTGCCTTATCCCAAGATGTGTAGAGCCATTGACACAATTGCACTTAGGTGGCCTTGTCATCACTGTGGAGTGTGCAGGCTGCCTTGGTTCTCTAGTGAGCTGCATGCCGTGAATCAGGGGGGCTGATGCCTACAGTGCTGGTGGAGTTAACATTTGTCTGAACTTGACTTAATATAGAGGAGAGAACATTATCACGCCTATCATGTGGTGACGCTTCTCATCACCCTGGAGTTGGAGTCCTCATTTTCAGGGGACGAGGGCAAGGACTCTGAAGCCGAAAGAGAAGGGTATACAGGGCCAGCACAAAAGTGTGTCCGCTGGATCACCCATTAGTGCCTGTGCCCTGCCCTGAGAATGCAGTGTTGGCATCTGCAGAACATCTGTTTGAAGCCACTGGGAGCTGTCATTGGATTTGGAGCAAGGTGACACCAATATGCAGGAGATGCCCAGCTCATCTCTCCCTCCCATCGTAATCAGGAGAGGTGGTTTGAGTGCTAGATGCTGCTTGGAAGTGGACCAGAAGTAGAATTCTCCTAAGACAAGAAGAGGAAGAGATTGGATTTGATATCCCGCCTTTCACTCCCTTTAAGGAGTTTCAAAGCAGCTAACATTCTCCTTTCCCTTCCTCCCCCACAACAAACACTCTGTAATGTGAGTGAGGCTGAGAGATTTCAAAGAAGTGTGAGTGGCCCAAGGTCACCCAGCAGCTGCATGTGGAGGAGCGGAAACGCGAACCCAGTTCCCCAGATTATGAGACTACCACTCTTAACCACCACACCACACTGGCGTTAGTATGTTCAGAGTAACACTGGTGTTAGTATGTTCAGAGTTCTTAGCTCAAGAGGTGGGGAAATGGCCTGTTTTGGGGTTGCACTGTCTTGGAAGAAGCTGGTCCATATCTTGGCTGGGTTTCCATTTAGAACTCCCATCCTCCTCTTTTTTCAAAAGCAGCTGCACAGATTGCTAGTTTGTTTCTGGGCCTAATTCAAGGTGCTTAAAGCCCCTAAAGACTTTGGCTTGAATTCAACACCTGGTCCCGCTAGTGGAAGTCCACTCAAGTACTTCATTTAGCACAACTTCCCATTGCCTACCCCCCATTTGGCTCCATTTGACACCAGGAGAACCATCAGAAGAGTACATGGGAGGAGGAGTGGGGAGATGGTTCACTTGGGCAAGCATAAACACTTGCACTGCTAGACCATTTGTAACAGCAAAATGTTGAATTCCTCCCTTGGGCCTCAAATATCTGAAAGACTGCTTCCTTCTTTTCCATTTCAAGGGAAGGGCAAGTGGAATATACTGTAATTATTTTTTTTAAAGTAATTAAGTTTGTCTAACGTACATTTAATGTTTCCAGTTTGAGTGCTATGAAGTCCTCTATAATAATCTGTTGTATTCCCCCCCCACTCTCCTGCAGCATGCGGTTGGAGCCATATTTTCCCCACTCCATTAATCTGCAGCATTTCCTACAAATTCAGATAGTTTGCATAATGTGTTCTATATATTCTACTCCGGCAGGGGCATTGAGTGGACAAGCTTGAGCGGCTTCCTTTCCTTTGCCACATCGACTCCTAATAATCTGGGGCAGGTGAGAAACGAGCTGCAGTTGGTTGATCTTCCCACAGGTAAATATATTGTGAACCATAACCGTTGATGACAAGATAGGTGAGAAGTGATACCTGTGTAATGTAGGTTTTTTTGCAGACTCCTAGCGGTTGGCTTCATCTCCATTATAAAGACATGAGTGGAATAACCGAGCAAGGTGGCTAATGTAACTATTTTGAACTCCGAATACAAAACATTTTAGACCATGATAGCTCAGCAAGCCCCACACTCATTTCATGAATCATCTTCAGGGCATAAAGGAGAAGAAGCGTCTATGTCAGCAAAGGGTTGAATACTATTACAACTGCATATATTTTAGCTTCAACACCAATTCATACAGCACTGGGTTATAATTTCAGCTAACTCAGTAGTTTTCATACTTTATGCAGTCTTGTCCTCATTCTAAATTTACTATATTTACTGTATTTTCAACATCTCCCATTGGAGATAGCCCATTTCTCTGCATAACTTGAAGGCAATGGCCTGTAGCAGCGAGGAATGCGTAGTGCAACTCTTTCCTTCTACCAGTCTTGAAATGATTTTAGTTCACAGTTTGGACAGGGGTTTCCAATGTCTTCAACTTGGTTTACTATATGCAAGTAGTATATATTAATCTGTACATGTTTTTAAATTTGAATCAGTTGGTTGAAGGAAATGGGCTTAATGGGATTTGTTCCGTTTCCATCACAAGAATTAAAGTGTTTTGATATTTATGGCAATATCTCTTCAGATGAAGGGAAAATGTGCCATGTTTATGCAGTTTTAAAAATACTTTGAACTATAGCTGGAAGTATTCAAAAAATAAAATCAGTTATGTACACTCAATATATTCTTAGATATTTAGAAAATGTAGTTTTTGCTGTAAGTTGAGTAATTAGCTCAACCAATGAACATCATGGCTGAGCTAGATTCTATGTTCAAAAAATAATGATTTAGCCACAACACCACACTGGTTTTCATACTGATGATATAAACTTAGCAGCCCTGTGCAAACCCCATTGAAATGAATTGTGATGGCTAGGACAGTGCCTTCCATCTTCTTCGTTTTCTTAGCAACTTGGTAGAATATGCTTGCTAGTAACAAACTTCACACTATATTGTAATTACTGCAGCACATTCAGCATATTTCTCAATTTCAAAAACGTTACCCAGATGGATTATGTTTTTAAAACGTTCATACTGTTTTATAACTATGAGCTATAATGAAAGAATGTTGGTGAGTAAATGTGAAAATACTGGATCAGTTCATTTTCCTCCACAGGCAGTCTGCTATTGCTGCTTCCTGTGATGTTCTCACTAAGTAAAGAAATCTGCCACTGATAGGAAAAACAATTTTAGAAACGGCTAACGAAATGGAAATGTCCTTTCCATTTTCTGAAATAGCTTTCCCACAGTTTTTTAAATATACAATTGTATACTATTTAATATGGGGTTTGTGAAGAGGTAAGGGCAGCAAAAATAAGATTGTAATGATTTGGAAAATCTGTTCCTATTCAAGTAAGCATATTTTTTGACTTTGTGCTAGTACCCTTCTATTAAACATAGGCTGTGAATATATCCAATACTTATTGTCTTGTGTAGGAACCATGTAGTTGGAAATGATCTAACAGATCATGTATCCAACCTCCAGTAGTACCACAAATTATCTTCACCTTAAATTATCTTCAATAGATACTCATCTAATCCTTACCATAGGGCTGTTTTTTTTTAAAAAAGCACAAACAAACAAAACTAAAAATATGCAAATACTTTAAAGGGACAATTATAGGATCAGTACAGATAACCACTCCTGCCAACCTAGCAGTTCGAAAGCATGTCAAAGTGCAAGTAGATAAATAGGTACCGCTCTGGCAGGAAGGTAAACGGCATTTCTGTGCGCTGCTCTGGTTCGCCAGAAGCTGCTTAGTCATGCTGGCCACATGACCCGGAAGCTGTACGCCGGCTCCCTCGGCCAATAAAGCGAGATGAGCGCCGCAACCCCAGAGTCATTTGCGACTGGACCTAATGTTCAGGGGTCCCTTTACCTTTACAGATAACCACAATTGATACAGAGGTCATTTAAGATACCCAAATTTCTCTCACTTATGCAGAAAGATGAGTTCTGAATCAGAACCAGAAGGATATGTAATGAAGTCCCACTATATGGCATTATAATATTCCGGGACTTTTGTGGCAGTGGAAATTTTTAAATTATGAGAGAGTTTTCTGAAATAGCTATTGTCAATCTGTTCTTTTACCAGAGTGTGATGTGCAAGTCCTTTAGGTCTTTCCATTTTTGTTAAGTTGAAATATGAGCTGCTGTCAGTAGCCAGGTTGCTAAATCCTTCAGGTATTGAGTACCCACATGCTCATTCCATAAATTCTACAAAGCAAGTTCAGAAGACATTATTATATTGGTTTTACAGATTTTAGTCCTTTCCTTATAGCCATCAGACCTAAATTTAGAGACCTATGGACAGTCCCACGATAAATATTAGAAGATTTAGGTGAGATTGATTGAAAAGCAGCATAGAAATATAATTATCAATTAATCATTCACATGAATCACAAAGCAGCTTACAAACAATAAGTAACCAGTTATACCTTCAGAAATCCAGTCCTGCCTCCCTGGGGCATTTGAAGTCTTTTGTAGCTTCCTTAGGAAATTGCTGCAACTTGCAGTACCTATTACAATAGTTTGCACAAATAAGGCACATTAGAGACTTCAGGTGTTGTGCTGATTGTTCTGTTTCTGTAACTTGAAACTGATTGAGTTAGCACAACATCAGCGAGAGATCGTTGGAAAGTCTTAAATCAAAAAGACTTGGAGAACGGTGCTAAATTGCAGATTGAAATCAGAGTTTTCATCCTTGTGTAAAGCAGAGGAAAATTGGGTTTGTATAATTGAATGGCTTGGAGCCAGCATTATAGTAATGCTTCATGTTCAATATTCATATTACAAAATGCTAGCATAATATGTTTGCGTGGGCAGCAGAGACTCTACGTGCAGTTGAGTGCTGAGAAGAAAAAGCAAGATGATCAGTGTGATTAAATAAATAGCATTTGATATGTCAATTACAGTGGCTTTGCTTGTGGTTGCTACTTTACATCTTTTTTTCCTGTATCTCTTGCGTCTTAGGTAGAAGCATTGCATTTCGTGGCGAACGAGGCAGTGATGAACCAGCCATTGAAATGATAAAGGTGTCTCACTTGAAGTAAGCAGATTGGCCAGGAAAAGTTGTTGTTTTGAATTGTGCTAGAATAATTCAGTACCTGCAGTGCATTTCTTTCTGTAGGAGGAAGGCAGTTGAAGAAACGTTATTGAAATATTGAGCAAACAAATCCAAATATACTGATGAAGAACTTGGTTGTGTGCCACTCAAATACATTAGGCTTTTCTTCAGTGCTGTGCTTATGAACTAGGACAGGGAGTTACTGCTGTAATATTATACCAATCTTCCCACTTTTCCATTTCTCTCAGAAGCAGTTCAGACATTATTTCGAGTTGCTTCCTGCACTGGTAGCAAGCTAGTATCTCCTTTCAAGGGGGAAGATCTGAAACCAGGAAGATCAAGTATTTTCTAAAGACTGGAGTAAATTTGTAAACAGTTAAAGTCTTTGGCAGGGATGTAATGACACTTGTAATGTGGAATTATTTATGGTAATTATGGTTATATAATAGATGGGTAATGGTAGAAGATGCAGCAAATTTAAATATAAATATTGAACCCATGGAGGGAGGGAAGGAGATCTGAAGGTTCGAAAGAACCTTGTATTTTAATGTTTGAAATGGTTTTGTTTTATGTGTATAAAATTGTCAAAAACTCAATTAAAAAGTTATATATAGAGAAAAGTATCTCCTTTCAAGGTTGGAATTAAATATTACAGCCTATTCAATCACCCCTGTCTCTTCCTCTTCTTTCCATTAAACATATGCAATTTTTGGAAACGTTGACATCCTGAAAAATGTTTTGTTTTGTTTTTTAACCAAGGAGGGTGGGATCAACGCTTGTTGCAGCAACCATGCTTTGTGCAGCTCCCATTCAGTTCAATAGTACTTCTAGCTACTGGGAAATTCTCTTATGTATGTATAATGCTGTAAATAGCTTCTTTTTTAAAATTTCAGACAGTATTTGGCAGTAGTATTTAAAGACAAACCTCTGGAATTATGGGATATCAGGACTTGTACTCTTCTCAGAGAAATGTCAAAGAACTTCCCTACAATTACTGCTTTGGTAAGGAATGAATTCAGTCAGCTTCTCATCAGATAACTAATTCTTACATACCTTCTTGCTTTCAGAATGGTGTCTGTCCACTAGTCTTAGAAACCTTTCACCCTAGGAGGTTGGACTAGATGACTCTATAGGTTTCTCCCAACTCTACAACTCTGTGATTCTCCCAATGTAAACAGCCAGTGGAAATGCATGTAACACTGAATCTAATTTAGGGTTGGTAAATAATACCTTAAGATGTGAACAGTCATGACTTCTGTTCTTCCAGGAATGGTCGCCTTCTCACAACTTGAAGAGCTTAAGAAAAAAGCAGCTTGCAGCCCGTGAAGCTATGGCCCGGCAAACAGTGGTATCAGATACAGAACAGAGCAGTTTGGAGTCATCGGTGATCAGGTGTCAACACTATTCTCAATTAAAAATCACACCAGCTTCTCCTTTGAGTATTTGTTTTCTTGCCAATAATGCATTGCATTAGCACTGCATTTTGGATTTACAGACCTTTATCAATGTTGTAATTGAAATGGGCTGACCTTTAAGAATCTTTGTACAGTGAAAGTAACAGTAGGTGGCAAAGCATGTGTCAGAATCTGATGCCCTGCATTACTGTAGCATGTAAATTGAAGCCCTGTATGTGTGTGGGAGATTATATGAATAGATCAGCTTCACTTTAATTTGTTGCTTTTATCATGGGCCTCCAGACCATGCCCTGGAACTAGGGACCAGAAACCGAAGGCGGTTGTTTCTTGCCTCCTTTAAGCTAATTGTATTTGATTCTTTATGTTGCTTTCATTAATAGACTACTTAGGGTGGAATTCAACATTGCCCTAAGTTGATAATTCTGTCTGGCAAACAGAAGTGCGTGCGCAGATTGAACTATTTCCTCTCCCCCACATGCACTGTTTTGGGGGTTCACTTGACCTTCCAGAGCAATATCTGGGGATGGCATGCAAGCAAGGGGAGGGGGGCAAGGTCCTGTTGCACTACTAGGACTTTTTGTGCTGGCTTCTGTTTGTGCTGCTTATAATTGCAATGTTTGAATTAAGATACGGCTTTTTTTCTAATTACATAATACATATACGTACAGTATGTGTTCATTTAATAGTGTAAGTGTAATTTGAGTGAATCTGATCGTTTTGAAAATAAAAATCACCAGTTGGCTTCTCTTTCAAAGCTTATTGCAGGAAGCTGAGAGTAAATCGGAGCTGAGCCAGAACATTTCTGCTCGGGAACACTTCGTGTTTACAGATACTGATGGACAAGTTTATCATTTGACAGTAGAAGGGAATTCTGTCAAAGACAGTGCAAGAATTCCTCCTGATGTAAGTTCAGTGCTATATTTCTAACTTTTTATTCCTTTTATAGATTTTTACAAAACAGCTTCCAACAACATACAACAAAAAGTACCAATTCTTTTTTTCCCTTTCTTTTTTTAAATAGTGAATTTTATTAGTATTTTCCACACAACAAAAAACGAAAAATGAAAAATAACAATACACAAAAACATACATATAAAAACAAATCCAAATCTTACAAATCGATAGTATAAACACTAAAAAAGAAAACAAACATTGACTTCCACCAATCCCACAGCACCTCCTTTACCTCTCTTCCTGTTTTCCTTATCATCTCGATCCTAGCATCTAAATATATATCCCTCTTTCTTATCCTTTCACTTCACAAGGTTATTTCAGACTCAGCCAGACTTCTGTCCTTGAACCTTGTCTTTTAAGGTATTCATTTAGGCACTCCCATTCCTTTTTCACAACACTTTTTGGTTTTTGTCTTATTATATCTGTCAGTTTGGCTAACTCTAAGTATTCTGAAAGCTTACATAACCATGCTCCCCTAGTGGATAACTGATTCCCTTTCCAATACTTAGCCACCAGAATTCTTGCTGCAGACGTTGCGTATAAGAAAAAATTAGTTTTATCTCTTGGGACATCATCGTTTAATATTCATAAAAGGAATGCCTCTGGCCTTTTACTGTATGATATTCTTAGTATTTTCTTTATTTCTTCATGGATCATGCTCCAAAATTTCCCAATTTTAGAACTAAGGGTCATGCTTAGTATCACCGGAAAGAACACTGAAGAATGTAACAACTATTCTTGAGGCAAACATTGTTAGTTTGACCCAACGACTCCAGTAGCCGTGTAATGACTCTGGTATGCACAAGGAACTCCATGCCAGTAGGATTTGGAATCTATTACCTCTGGCAGCAGAACTAAGAATACAAAATCTTCTGCTATGCTGTCCCAGTGTCTCCAGTAGGATTACTTGTTAAAAACACTTCAGAATCTGCTTTCTTCCTTTGCCTTCAGATTAGTTGCGTTCCTAAACACACACTCTTTAAGTCATAGTTATGCATATGAAATGCTGACCTCCTGTGGCCACATAAACAACTTTTCATTGCTGAAATTTTCTAAATTATAGCCCTTGGCTACTTCCCTGAAGCTACTCACATTTGACAAATTCCATCAACCTTTACCCTCTCTACATGATTTGCAGCTTCACTGTCAGTTCTTAAATATTTTCAAACAGAGTATTTATTTTTCTGGTTCTTTGCTTTCAAATCCAAGTAACAAAAGGAGCTTCTAAATTAACCCCAGAGGCTAGTTTCCTGCCTTAGTGCCCATTTATTATTTGACCACTAAACAATTGTAAACCTGACATCAAGAACCCCATTTGTCTTCTAAAGTGCCTGGATTTTTCTAAGCAAGACATGAAGTCATCCTTGCAGTAGCACACCATGTGTAATTTTGCCTACAGGCATTTGTAGGCTAAATGATTGTTTGGCTTCCAAATGCCATCATGTCACAGTAAAACTGATCCCCCTCTTTCAGGGGAGATGAATCGTGCCACAAAAGAGGACATTCTTGGCCCAGCTCAACATTTCACTCTGAAAGTCTTCATTTGTTCTTTTTCATTGCTTTAAAGCTTTACAAATCTTTTAGAGATGCTTTTCTCATGTGGTGTTGCCCTCCTTTATATAGGTCAGCAATCAAGATATTTTAAAAATCCTTCTGTTCAAATTGTCAGGGTGTCTGTTTTCTTTTTCTTTTTTTTATAAAGATATTTATTAGGGTTTTTTATAAAAAATACAAAAATAATAAACAACATTCCTTTTGTCTTAACAAATTTTCAAACCTTTTTGGACTTCCTCACGTTTCCCGTTCACACTTACATTATCAATACATTTTTCCAAGCAAATTATCATGTAATTTATAATCACTCTTTTAAATGATAAATAACAATTCTTCAGCAATTTTTGTTTTCTAAAATCTTACTTATCTTCCAATTCAAATCCAGATTAGTGATGGCCAGTTTTTTATAATCAAGCACCCTTCTTAGCATTCCACCAAATTACAATATTTTTGTAAATAAATCTTAAATTTCCTCCAGTCTTCTTCAATCTTTTCTTCTCCCTGTCAGGGTGTCTGTTTTCAGATAATGTGACAGCTATCACAAAGAGTGACCTGCTGTTATAAATCCAGCCTCTGATGGCTTTAGAAATATGTCAGATTATGGACTGGGGAGATGAAGAAAAATAATGGCAAACCTCCTGTATTTTGTGGGGTTTTTTCTTTGGGGTTTAGTAGAAAATTATCTGTTACAAATAGAGATGTATAATATATAAATGTTAAAGCTACTTCAACAACCTTTTATGTGAATGTCATTGGTAAAGGGAGGGGCTTGTTCAAGTGATAAATAATCTATTTTACATTCTGTATGGATAATGGTTTGTGTCCGTGCAGAGGCATACATATAATTAGAGAGCATACATGTTCTGCTGTTATCAAATCACTTAACATCAGTGGATTCTTAAGTGCATTTACTTGATTGTGTGTAGATACATCTTCATTTTTGTATTATGTGCAGTATAGTGCTAAACAAATAAATAAATTGTGGTTCACGAGTAGTTTAAGGGTCAGAATCTGGCTCTCTGTTTTTCATCTCCGAGCTACATTATAAAATAGTTCATCTAAGCAAGTAGCTTTGTCAGGGAGGACCTTTTATTCAGTTATACGATTAAAAGAAAAGGTAACTGAGGTTGACTGCATATTCGACCTTGGCTTCTCTCTTCCCTAAAGCAAACCTATAGTTGCTACCCATTGATCCTTTTATTGACATTTGTGCTTTAGCATTTGAAAGATTTCATTTTCAAACCAAGGAGGAAAAGAACCACAACTCTACAGTGTAGCACACATATTCCCGAGCTTTCAAAATACAATATTAAAAAAATAAGATTCTGGCCTCAAAACTATATTAATGTTGTTTTTAGTGGCCTCTCTTGTATCAACAATGGAAGAATTTGACTTACTCTTTTTTGGTATGAGGTCAAAATACTCTGCATGAGTTGGCACAACATCACAAAGTCTAGAAATTAACCACATAGTTGATAATAAAAAAGCAAGTACAAGTTTGCATATTATGGCTTAGATCCTAAAGCAAATTTGTTTAAGAAAGTTCACAGAAGAAAAGTTTTCCATCCCTTACAGCATGCTACTCCCACAAGCTTCTTCAGACAGTTGTGCAACCCTTACGATCAATGTGAGTGGAGTTCAGGGCAGTTTGGAATGATTCCCACATCCCCCAGCATCCATGCTGGATTTCACAATGATCAGAAGAGCCTTCTCACCCTCCAAAGAGGCTTTGCAACAGGAAGCAGGAAGAGTCTGCAGAAGACACTTTCCTCCCATGAACTTTCTTAAGCTAACTTAATTTGGAATGCAAGCCCGGTTTAACTGTTTTACAAATGATTGATTGGTTTATACTGCCACTTATGCCTATTTTGTGTAGTTTCTGTTTCACAGCTTTAATCTCTGCTTTTTAAATCTTTGCAGGGAAGCATGGGCAGCATAACATGCATCGCGTGGAAAGGAGATATCTTGGTCCTGGGAGATGTTGATGGAAATTTGAACTTTTGGGACTTAAAAGCCAGAGTATCCAGGTAGTGATCTGTTAAACAACAACTACAAAACAAACCCCTCCAATGAAGCCTAATTCGCACATGACTCAAGTGATTGCCCCCCCAAAAGTCAGAGATTGAGGTGTGGAAAGTCATTTTCTGTGAATCAATAATCCCGTCGTGAGAAACTGCCCAGGAAAGCTCCTCTACACATATACCTCCAGAATCTTTGTGACATTTCTAGAAAATGCCCAAACCACATGGGTTATGTTTCACAAAAATGGCTAACCATGCACACACGTAGGAGTTCAGTGCTGTATTTACTTTTGCTGGCAACTACTCTACCAAGTAATAGAGAAAGTGGATCTAATTCATAGCATGTGTTTGAAATAATTCTAAAGTTTGCCACAAAACCAGGTCAGACCCAAGTTGTCTATGAGCACACTAGCCGTGCAGCTTTCTTTTTACAAAATACGGGTCCAGAAGGATTGCCACACAAATACTGGGATTGTGTACGTAATAAGCTGACATGATGCTGTTGCTATAGTGATGCTTCCTAAGGCGGTTTTGGGGTGGCACAACCAGTGTGGCAGCACAGGGTGCTGTGCTGCAGGGACCCCCGCAACAATACTGCAGAACAGAACGAGAGAGGTCGGGGGGGGTGTGCGTCAAATTTTAGCATCACACACAGTGCTGCTGAAATTTAAGAGCCCAAAGCCCACCACTGATGCTTCACTCGTTTGCTATGTATTTAATCAAAATAAGAATATCTGTAGAGGGGCGTAGTGGTGGTTTAGATGACAAGTTCTCCTTATGATTCCATTTAGATGGAATACTTCCAGTTAGATGGTCTCTGAAGTTTAGTTCTTCAGTCTGTCCTTAAAGTAAACTCAAGGGGAAAATGTACTATTTGTGCCCTACCTTTTCCTTTCCAGGGGCATCCCCACACACCGAGGCTGGGTGAGGAAGATACGCTTCGCCCCTGGAAAAGGAAACCAAAAGCTAATAGCAATGTACAATGATGGAGCTGAAGTTTGGGACACAAAGGAGGTCAGTACCAATTTCGCTTTACTTGTCTGAATTGGTTCTAAACTGCAAGCATAAAATGATGCTTACTTGTGTCACAAAGGAGATTTAATTTTTCTTGGCTCTTTCAAACTGCTACCAGCTGCTTAGTTGGTTTTGCCTAGATTTTTCAGCCATTAAAGTGTTGCTAAACTAATTGGGTGAAATCCAGCATCAGTCATACTCTAAGCAGAGCCACTGAAATCAATGGACTTGAGTAATTGTTTTATTGTGTTTATTATTTATCACAGATGCATTTGCTGCCCTGGGCTCCTTTGTGAAATAGTGTGGGATATATATTTACTTGAATAAATCAGTCCATCAATTTCAGTGTTTTTAATTTGTCTGATTTTCAGACCAAAGGCTCTTGGAAGTTAAATACATTCCACGTAGAAATACAACCAAGCATGACAACGACTGTTATTGAATGATGGCTTGTCCTTGTTTTTTCAATACTAGAGTTTTGCTTAACAGGCATTGTGCCCTGATCAGACACATCACTACCATCTTGACTAGATTTAATTGAATAGAGAAGCTTCAAATTCAACCACAAGGGTGGAAGGGAGAACCAAGTATTACAAATTACAGTTGAATGTATGTGTGGTGTTAAATTTAATTTTTTTAGATGTTTATAAAACAAAAGGAACCCAGTAATATTTGCAATAAGGACTGACAGTAGTAAAGTGGAAAATATTTAAAGCATTTATGAAATATTCACATTTTGTAGACTGTCACAGTAATGCTGCCACATATTAGCTGGTAGGCTTTTACATTTTAATTTTTGTTTTATATAATTGACTCTAAAGGACAGCCTTTCTCCCTTGCATGATTAAATTACTGAGACTCATGGAAACAAAACATAATTTCACTGTGTCTGTACATGGAAAGGGAGACCACTTTGTCTTCTAAAGCTAAAATGTGTTGCATTTTTTTCAGGTACAGATGGTGAACAGCTTAAGAACTGGAAGAAACGTCAATTTTAGAGTACTTGATGTTGACTGGTGTACCTCTGACAAAGTGATCTTGGCATCAGATGATGGCTGCATCAGAGTGCTAGAGATGACAATGAAATCAGCATGTTTTAGAATGGATGAGCAAGAATTAACAGGTATGGACAAAGGCCAAGCAAATGCAGCTGAATGCTTTATTAGATTGCATTCATTTGGCACATGAAGTGATCGACAGAGAAGTGTTCCCTGTTCAAATAGCCAGAGGATGAGATAGATGCATATATTTTTTTACCAGGATTATGGAGTCAGAAGAACTGAAATGTTCTTGACTTCAGGCAGGAAGCTACCACTAGCAGTTTTCCTGCCAGTGGTAGCGGCAAAGGCTCCAAAACTGAGTGTTCACAATAATATTAATGTTACAATATATCTGCCTTAAATGATTACTGTATTTCATAACAGCACTTCAGAATGAAATGAAGAATGTTACTTTGTTGACTATGTATTCTACCTTTTAAAATTATTATTAAAAAATAATTGGCCTATTCTGAGGTCCTTTCTCTGGTTTACTATCGAAAAGGCCAGAATCCCGCCAGCGTGTGCTTTGAAATCTATCTGATTTACTTGTTTAGACATTGCACTGTACAAGAGTTTAATCATTGTACTTTGGCAATTACTGTATTTTTCGTCCTATAGGGCGCACCGGCCCATAGGACGCACCTCGTTTTTTGGGGGGGGGGAATGAATAAAAAAAAATTATTCCCCCCCCCAGCCACGGCTGCCGCCCCAAGCCTTGCAGACACCCGCCCGAAGCACGGGGAGCCCTCCGGAGGGCTCTCCGTGCTTCGGGATGCAGGCTGCCGCCCCAAGCCTCACGCGCCCGGCGGGACCTCTCGCCGGGCTTGCAAGGCTTGCGGATAGCTTCCTGAAGCCTGGAGAGCGAGAGGGGTCGGTGCGCACCGATGCCTCTCACTCTCCAGGCTTCAGCGAAAGCCTGCATTCGCCCCATAGGACACACACACATTTCCCCTTCATTTTTGGAGGGGGAAAAGTGCGTCCTATGGGGCGAAAAATACGGTACTCAATATTTTTGTTTTTAGTATTGTGACAGGGCACTTTCCTAAAGATACTTATACACAAATGTGTATGCAAGTTCCATGTTTAAAATAAATTGCCATCTTCTATTCAGCAGATTCAAGAGGTATTTCAGTCCATATTTTTTGAAAAATTATACTTCTTGAGTATGTGTTTGAGTACATCATTAATTCTCTTTGCAGTGTAAAATAATGATGCTTCCTGCTCCTTGCTATTTTATTAGACTGCCAGTGTGATTTTTAATAATAATAATATCTATTACTATTCACGGTCTTGCATTTTGAGTCAGATTCAGATTTTCTGTTGTATATTTACTATCAGATATCCCCTGGAATCACAGACAATTCTGTGACATAGCTTGTGCTGTTTGTGCAGAATGCATCTTTTCCCCTCTGTGCTCCTGCCTTTTCATGAGCCACTTTATAATTCCTCTAGTGCTATCTAACTATAAGTATCCACTTGGGGTTTTTTTTTATCATCACTGCTCAGATCTTTATTTAAATTGTGGTGAATGCCCTAGAACCAGAGCAGCAGAACTATATGATTCCAAGAAAAAATTACACTTTGGAGCTCTTATGTACTACTGAGAAATAATCTGCCTCAAATCTGTGCTGGACTTTGTTAAGCCATGCCCCTAAACTATGCATTTACTTCTTTAACAAAAATTTGATGGAGGAGATCCAAACCAGTTACCTTTTCAGATCAGTTTTTGAAACCCAGACTGCAGTATGCCTGCAAGCCAAATATTTCCAGTGAAGCTAAGCACTGAAAACCACGAACAAAAGAGAAAACCAGTCTCCTAACCCTTGGTCATGATTCCCAGGGTATGCACTCAAAATCACACCCGTCCATATTACGGTCTGTGCAATGGCAACAATTCTGGGGACTGCAGTTCTTTCTGGAACATTGTAATGAAAACAAGCCTTCTCATACTCCATTGCAGATGCACTGTAAGCAAGCACAGATCCCAAGTTCTTTAATATCAGATTGACTAACAACAGATTTTCTTTCTTTTTTCTCCCTTTTTTTGTTTCTAGAACCTGTGTGGTGCCCATATCTACTTGTTCCAAGAGCTTCTTTAGCATTGAAAGCATTTTTGCTACACCAACCGTGGAACAATAAATACACTCTTGATATTTCACATATGTAAGTCTAATATATTATATATTATTATTATATTGAAACGCCTGCTTTTTATAAAATGGCAACATGCCCACTAACTGTTTAGGAGTATGTGGGTGGGTAATAAAACCCAACTACTTTCCATTTAAATACTTGATTTTTACCCATCTAGAAGTGATAGTTAAACATCATTTTAGTGTATCCATCCATGGGCAAAGTATATTCTCTCCTGTTCATGCATGAATAATCCACTGGTTCCTTGAATACATGCACATAGAGAGCTTCAATGTATTGAAGTACAAATAAATGCAATTTGGTTCAATTTGGACTAGCCCTAAGAAGTGCTAATTACTGCAGAGTTGGGATTTCTGAGCATCCATTTCTCCCTTTACATGAGTAGAGCGCTCCTAACATTGCATTAAAAGGGAAAACCATTCCATTCACTGGACTCTGTAAGAGTCCTTGATTGACAGATATGGATGTTTTCAGAGAAGGTGACTCACAGTCCTGACTTGAAATGGAGAAAAGTGCCCAGAGTGACTCTGGGACATCTTGTCAGCATCTAAACACTGATCCAGACCTGAGAGAAACCCACTTATTTCAACTGTGATTGCTCTTGGTTATTTTTGATTTGATTATTTAATTTCTATACCGCTTAATATATTAAAATATATCTAAGTAGTATGCAAAACACTGAAGAAACAACAGACAACTTAAACAAAATATTACAAAAATCCATGGTTCCATATAAACATGTTACATTAATACAAAGTGGTATATATAAATCAATATCAATTCATTTTCCTTCTGACATACCCTCCCTCTGCGTTCTCACCCACAAACAAACCTGGCTCATACAGAAAGGTTTCACGAGAGGAGTTCCTAGAAACAGCAGACATCACTCTAGACTTGCTTTTTTCTTCCTTTGACTCTTCTGAATTCTGAACACAGCCATGCTCTTCATCAGATTGGGATGTTTCATCTGTGGATATTTTTCTATTAAATCAAATGTTTGCTTTGCAGAAATTATCCAGAGAATGAAAATGTTAAAAATCTGCTACAGGAACAGTTGCACTCACTGTCAAAGTAAGCATATTTCAGTTTGTGTTATGCTACTAAAATGCATTAACATTGTTTTCTTTTGAGTTCTCCTCTGTTTCTCTCCTATATGCATCTTGACAGATATTAATGTGGCAGTAATCTTTAAGTTCATATTTCTTATCAGATCTAGTCACACTGTTAACTTCAAACCTATATAGACTGAAATCCTATACATGCTAGCCTCAGAATAACTACCATTCAATTTAATTGAGTGTCTTCTGAATGGTGTATAAGACTGCATTGCAGACAAGGAAACTTTTAGAACAGTTTTATATTTTTACTTTTTGTGTTAGTACCGCTACTGACAGTCATATTGATCTGGAAGCCAAATTAGTGTAAGGATTGACAAAATAGTTTACTGTGATGCAGAATCCATGCTGGCGCATACTACATGTACTTAAATACAGTTTTAATCCATGACTCAGCTTTATCACGTCCAAAATTTGCCATACGTTTCAAGCTTACTTTTCCTTTAAAAATCCACAGCATCCCCTTAATAATAAATGTTTCCACAAAATACTGGAGGGGCTATGGGAACATATTTTCATATATGCCAAGAATATAGTACCATTAATGGGTTCTGGAGGCAAACCATTGATGAAATTATGCCCTAGAATTTTGTACTTGTAGCTAAATCAGCAGTGTAATGTCTTTTTAGACATCCATCCTTTTGTCTTGCTAGCAGCAGTACTAGAAATCGCATACCAGCAGGAGAATCTCATTGGGATTCTAGTGCAGTAAAACACTGATATTGACAAGCATACAAAACAGCTCCATGCTTCTAATTAAATGGCTATGAATCACCAATTAAAGAGTACAAATTATCTGATTTGTAAATGAGTCATTGGTTGAATGGTTTTGTAAAAGATGGATGTCATTCTGTATAAATAACTTAAAACCTGTAATAGTGATATACTGACTACACAGGAACACAGGAAACTGCCTTATACAGAGTCAGACTATACAGAGTCAGACCATCGGTCCCTCTAGTTCCATATTGTCTACACTGACTGGCAGCAGCTCTCCAGGATTTCAAACAGGAGTTTTTTCCAATCCTACCTAGAGATGCCAGGGATTGAACCTGGGACTTTTTGCATACAAAGCTCCCTGTCAAGTTTCAGTGGTTATAATTTGTATGTTCACCTTTTTCCTTTTTATAAAAATGTGTGGGAAATGGTTTTCTTTTAAGTAAAAACAACCACCACCTGCAGTATCTAGGTTGATGCACATAATGTGTCTGAATGTGTTTCATAGCAAGATATGAAACTATAAACTATAAATTATCTTTTCTTAGTGACATCAGGAAACTTTTGCTTGATCCAGAGTTCACCCTCTTGCAACGATGTCTATTGGTTTCAAGGTAACAGAGAACTTAAGTCAAAAGAACAATCCCTGTTTTGCAAGTAATTTGTCTGTAATCCTTAGCCTGGTGATCGGTATTTTTGTTTAAAACCAATAGGGCTATTAGAGCAAGCTTTCTGTAACAGAATCAGCATCCCTTTATAAATGATAGGTGCAAAGGGGTGTGTTTCTAATAAAAAATTCATTTGAAGTTCTGTATTTGATGGTGTTATCTATAACGTTATGTACAGTGAAAGCCTTTCAGTCTTTAACTACCTGTCAAATCACCTTTAATCCTTTTTGTGCGACTGCATATATTTACTTGTGCAAGATACATCATCTGGAAAGCATACATCAAGGTTTGGGACTTGCCATGTCAGAATGCTGGTATGAGATTGTGTGGCTGAACATTCTTGCCTGTAGAAAACCAGGATGTTAATTTAATTTTCTGTACATGTGAGGAAATAGTCGAAAGGACCATCTGTAGTAGCCAAAGGAGGCTTGCCCATTCAAGCTAATAGGGCACTGCTCCACCTGCCCACCTTCCTATTTACAACCAGCCCAGGGAGAATCACTGCATGGTGTTGTCCTTCTGGAGCTCAGCAGGGAGGAAGTTGGAGGCAAGTAGAATTAGTTGGCTCCACCTGTCATTGGTTCTGGCTCTACTTACTGATGGACTCACTGTCTTCTGCCCTACTAGCTCCAGCGAGCACCAGCCACCACTGGTAGCATCATAATCCCAAGTGGGCTATATTGCTGCTCTTTGTCATTACATAGCAATTAGCATAAGAAGAGCACTGCTAGATCAGACCAAAGTTATATCCAATCCATCATCCTGTTCTCACAGTGGCCAATTAGATGCCTATGGGAAGTCCACAAGCAGGACAGGAGCACAAAAGTACCCTCCCCACTTCAGATCCCTAGCAGTTGGTATTTAGAGGCATAATCCCTTCGATACTGGCTACAGCCATCCTGATTAGTAGACACTTGATAGTCATATTCTCCCTGAATTTGCCTAATCTCCTTTTAAAGCTGTCCAAGTTAGTGGTCATTGCTTCTATGATATGCAGTAAATTTTACAGCTTGGATATGCACTGTGTGATGAAGTGCAACCTTTTGTCTGTCCTGAATCTTCCAACATTCAGTTTCATTGTATGAGCCTTGGATAGGAAGGAAAACCTCTGTTTGCTTCTCTATACCATGGTTTATTTTGTACACTTTTTACATGTTGTCGTTCTCAACTAAAAATCCCCACTGTTGTGACCTTTCCTCATGGGGAAGATTGTACAGTGCAGAACCATGTGGTGTAGTGGTTAAAGTATTGGACTAGTATCTGGGAGACCAGGTTTCAAATCCCCATTCAAGCCATGAAGCTCACCTTGGAGCAGTCATCACTATCAGCCTAACCTACTTCCCAAGGTTGTGAGGATAAAATGGGGAGAAGTATGTACACCGCCTTGAGTTCCTTGGAGGAAAATGGGTTATATATGTGATAAATAAATTGCCAACTTTCTGCATTACTTCTTTGTGTTGCTGATGGTGAATATAATGGCAGTCATTTTATTTTGCCAGGCTGTATGGAGATGAATCTGAACTGCATTTCTGGACTGCTGCTGCCCATTATTTGCATACTTTTCCCCGGGGGAAACCATTAACTGTAAAAGCAGAAGACACACTGATTCCTCAAGGAAAAGGGATCAGTCCACTAGATATATGTTATGATATACTGTGCGAAAATTCCTATTTCCAGGTATGGCAATATTTTAAAACTAAGTCAAATCTCTTTGACATAAAGGCTTTTCTCATATTCAGAGCTTTTATATTTAAGAGCATGTCTAATTGTTTTTGTTATTCATGCACCAAAATATTTAATTATGTGTTTTTTAAAAAAGCAATTATACTGCTTGGTTATAATAAAATCTCTAAGTGGTTTACAAGGAATGTAAATAGATGTACAGCACGGTTCAATGTTTGTTGAATTTAGAGAACATTGGTCACTGATCACAGTAGAAATAGTATTTATTTTTTATTTTGCATTTATAGCTACATTGCCCCATAGCCTGTGGCCTTATTTATTCCAATTTTGCTCTAAAGACTAGGTGAATTACTATCAAGAGGTTCAGTGGTCTTGGTTGTGAATTTGAGGAGCTTTCAGAAACAGAGGCGTTAACTCAAATATTCCTGTCTCCTATTGTACAAATGGGCTAAATTTCCAATAACTTAACCTCAGTGTCAGGCAAACCCACAGCCTATTGTCAATCATAGACCCAAAGTGATGCAACCTAAATACCTGGATTCATTAGTGGTGTTGTCTCATATGTCTTGTTTTCTGAAAAATCATTCTCAGTTTCTTAATCACTTGATTATTTGCAGAAATTCCAGCTTGAAAGGGTCAATCTCCAAGAAGTTAAGAGATCAAATTACGACCACACCAAAAAGTGCACTGACCAGCTGCTGCTTTTGGGCCAGGTTTGTGGCACCTAGTTTAACCTTTCTACAGTTGTTCAGTTTATTAGCAGGCTATAAATAAATGAATGAAACATTGACATTAGGCATCGTTACAATGTAATTTTTGTTTTCTTTTTTAAAAAAAGTTCTCAAACTTGTGTGGTGGGTTAGAGATTTATGAGTGTAAAGGAACCATTGAAAGCTGCATAATGTTTTGTTTTTCCTCCTTCCTAGACTGACAGAGCTGTGCAGTTGCTTCTGGAGACAAGTTCCGAGAATCCCTATTACTACTGTGATTCCTTAAAGGCATGTCTGGTCACAACAGTCACTTCCTCAGGTCCTTCCCAAAGTACTATTAAATTAGTAGCGACCAACATGATTGCAAATGGAAAGCTGGCAGGTGAACTGTTCGTTCTGTTTCTTGAACCCCAAATAATTACTGAACTGACTTAGGGGTCATGGGGGGAGAGGAGAGGGAGGGCAAGTTCCTTTGTGCAGCCAAAAGCAGCACATAGTTGGATACCGCTCCCAGTTTTGAGTGCCGCTAGACACTTGCAAAATTGCCTGCACCATATTTAGCTAGGATAAAGTTGAGCTGATTTTATGCTGTGCAGGGACTGCCTTCATAGATAAAAACAGACGTATCTATACTTTTTTGTGCTAATGAAGCATTAAAAGAAGGGGGATAATAGAGTTAGGAAATCAGCCCTGAGTGCTTACTGGAAGGACAGATCCTGAAGCTGAGGCTCCAATACTTTGGCCACCTCATGAGAAGAGAAGACTCCCTGGAAAAGACCTTGATGTTGGGAAAGATTGAGGGCACAAGGAGAAGGGGACGACAGGGGACGAGGTGGTTGGACAGTGTTCTCGAAACTACCAACATGAGTTTGACCAAACTATGGGAGGCAGTGGAAGACAGGAGTGCCTGGCGTGCTCTGGTCCATGGGGTCACAAAGAGTCAGACATGACTAAACAACAACACTAGAATTAGGTGCAAACACGGCACTGCAACTGAATGGTTTGTTTGAGCTCTTGGAAAGTTTGGGCTCTTTTAAGTGTCTTTCTACAGGGTAGAAGTAAATGTTTGTAAGTAATGGAATTTGGGTCAGAGGAAAATTGGGCTGCTTGCACTCTCCAGGTAGAAATACTCACAATCTCTTTGATATTCTCCATGTTTTTAAATTGTGTTTTGTTAAGCTCAGACTTCTTTTTCAGAGGGGGTCCAGTTACTGTGTTTAATAGATAAAGCTGCTGATGCCTGTCGTTACCTGCAGACCTACGGTGAATGGAATCGAGCAGCATGGCTTGCAAAAGTAGGCCGTTTTTCTCAGTCTATCCTGTATGAGTTGCTCCTTGCTAATAAATGTTTAAAGCTGGCACACTCTTAGTTCACTCACAGGAGGGAGAGGGATTTTCAGCTTCAGTGTTTTTAACTCTTGGAGGAGGTAAATTTCACGCATGCACATTTTGATGACAGCCTGTTCAGGAAACATCACACTTAAGATTGTTCAGGTTTAACGATACACATCAAAGAGAGTATTGCAGACTTCTGAATAGAAGCAACCAACATTGGGATGGCAGGGGAAGGCTGTTAGCCAATTCCAAGGGAGAAGAGTTGTTTAACCTGAATCATTGCCTTTGGAATTGAGCTGTCTATGACAGCTGACGAGTTGTTTTCCCTCATAATACTGCCAGGTAAGTCTTGCCCATGTCTCCTGATTGGAAACTCATAGATCTCCAGAATTTATTTTTATTTTTTTAAAAATGCGGTTCAGGCCCAGCTTTTACTTCCAGGTTCTTACTTTTGCCTCCCCAGCTGGTCTTCCTTCACAGTCTCCTTCTGACCTTATGTTACTCTTTGCCTCCAGTTCCTATGGTCTCTCAAGCTCCCTTGTGTTCTTTATTGTGGTCAGACATTTCCCTGACCTTGCCTTTTGTGATGATGTTATTGTTGCTTTCTGCTAGTCCACTACCTATGCTTAACTGGAACCCTCTTGCTTTTGGGGAAATACGTTTCCACTCAAGGCTCTTGGACCTGACCTTGGAATTTGTGGTGGGGACACTGGTGCTTTCTGCAGGATGTTCACCAAAACAGTTGTGTGAATACAAATCTATAAGAATGCACCCCACCCCCAAATGTTGTTTACCAAAAACCTTTTTAAAAGCTTCCACCCAAAGGAGAGGCAATATAACTGGTATGCAGTATTATGTATATTTTTGCACCTTATTGTGCTGTTTCTTGGCTTCTAAGATTGCTTCAAATATTTCTAATCTGTCGCAGGTTCGTCTGAATCCAGAGGAGTGTGCTGATGTGTTCAAGCGTTGGGTTGATCACCTTTGTTCTCCACAAATCAATCAGAAATCCAAGGCCATCCTTGTCCTCCTTTCCCTGGGTTGCTTCGTGAGAGTTGCAGAGATGTTGCACAGGTCAAATGAGGCGTTTTTTCTTTGCTTTGTTTATTTGAAAATTTACTAGGCATTCCTCAATAGATGTATATACTCAGCGGCATACGTAAAAATACTGTTGTTACAATTTTTGAGGTCAACAACAGGACCATATATACAAACAGAGGAAAACCAAAAGTAGAAAAGACACACATTCAATTGAGAATTAAAACAGCAATTATACCTAAAAGTCATATCTGAATAAGTTCAAATGCATGTGCTTTCTCTGAGAGAGAGCATCTTAATTTTTCAGTAAGTACCGTATTTTTCGCTCTATAGGACGCATCCGACCATAGGACGCACCTTGTTTTAGAGGGGGAGAACAAGAAAAAAAAATCTCCCCCTCTCTGCGCAGCACACCTTCAGCGAAGCGGCAGGAGAAACGGAGCCCCTTGCATTTCTCCTCCCGCTTCTCTGAAGGGGTGCTGCGCAGCTCTCCCACATTGCCTTCGCCTGCAGTGAAGGCAGCCCAAAGCCTCCAGAGCGCAGCGGGAGTTCCTGCTGCGCTCCGGAGGCTTTGGGTTCCTTTCGCTGAAGCCAGGAGAGCAGGACTCTCCTGGCTTCGGTGAAAGGAGCAGCCTTCCCGCTGCTCCCCAAGCTTGTGGGGCTGGCGGTGGGGTAAGCCCGGGTTCTTACCCCCCCCCCAGCCCCAGGGACCACACATTCGCTCCATAAGACACACAGACATTTCCCCTTAGATTTTAAGAGGAAAAAAGTGTGTCTTATGGAGCAAAAAATACGGTAATCTGATTGGGCTCCAATCCTGTACCCAGTTACCTGGGTGTGAGCTTCATTAAACTTCAGTAGACATTTATTGTATTGTGCTGCTGTTTGTGTTTTAGTCCATTACAGCAAACACATTAAGTGCCCTTTTGTAGCCAGATACATTGTGGTATAAGCATTCATGGATTAGCTCACTTGAAGTGTCATTTTCAGTTGGTAGGTAATACAGTGGTGCCTCAGGTTAAGTACTTAATTCGTTCCGGAGGTCCGTTCTTAACCTTAAACTGTTCTTAACCTGAAGCACCACTTTAGCTAATGGGGCCTCCTGCTGCCGCCACACCGCTGGAGCATGATTTCTGTTCTCATCCTGAAGCAAAGTTCTTAACCCAAGGTACTATTTCTGGGTTAGCGGAGTCTGTAACCTGAAGCGTATGTAACCCAAGGTACCACTGTATAGAAGTGTGTGAGCACAGTTGCACACAAACATAACATGTAAGAGAACAATATAAACGCTGGGCAGAGGTCTATGGAATACAAGCATTTTCATGGACTAGAGTCCACTCCATCAAATGCTATGGGGAATCTTCATCTGGCAGATAGATACATGCACGCAAGAGACATAATTTCACGCAGTGGGCCTTAAAAGCTGCAAAATGAGTAAACTACTATTTGTATCTCCTTGTTAATGTGTTTGAACTGTTACATTTCTTTAGTCAGTAGAGGCTAGAAAATAGTACTTTTAGTGGCGCAAATGCATGTGCTATATAAATTCTTGCTCAGAATTGGGGAGCTGAGCCTGGGACCCTTTCCAGGTTTTGCATTAGAGGCATTCCTGAGTACAGTCGCAAGCCTCTCAACATGCTCTCATAGTGACAGAGAATGTTGTAAGCTGCCTTGCCCTTAAGAATAAAAATCATCTATTCTCTTTTAACAGCATGAGGTATTTTGACAGGGCAGCCTTGTTTGTTGAAGCTTGTCTCAACTATGGCACAATTGAAGTCAACGAAGATGCAAATATCCTTTTTATCCAGTGACTGAATACAAGACGTCTCTTAAATAGGATTGCTTTGGGGGTTCTGTACTGTGTAATGTGTGTTTCAACTGAATTACTCATTTTGAGAGAAGAAAAAAATATTCATTGTTGAGGGAAGGGATAGCATTTTCCCCAAAATGAAATGGAGGATCCAGGTGATTATAAGCAGAGAGTTCAGTGAAAAATAGCACAAGTAGTATTGGGCATTTTCATGTTCAAGAGCCAAGTATTCCTCTCAGATAGTGCTAGCTTATTTAATTTAATTTAAATTAATTTGCATCACTTTCTAGAGTCATTATGATGACTCTGTTTTGTGGGGGATGGGAGAGAAGAGGTCTGGTAGCTGGTTGTCTGTTTACTCGCTTCACTCTGTGCATTCCTTAACCCACACTTTACAAAAACTCATCCATGCGATATTTGCAGACTATGCCAGAAGCCTGAAGACTCTGGGGTTTAAACAGGCTGCTACTTTATTTGCCTCAAAAGCGGGACCAGCTGGTAAAGATCTATTGAATGATCTTGAACAACTGAAAGAAGAAGAATGACAGCTCTTAAGCGAACCACTAAAAACAGAGATTTCCCACCAGATGTAATCATCAGTGAAGTAACTCTTTTAAAAGACAATGAAGGGGGCTTCTTTATGGTGAAAAATACAGTTTGGTCACAGTAGAAATTGGAAATGCTGAATGTCATGTGTGGGCAGAATTTTCTCCTAATTTGTAGAGATAATGAGTTAAGGAAAATGTCTGCATTTCTCTTAAACCAAAATTTAAGTGCTCATAAGAGCTTTTAGCTACTTAAGGTAAAGAAATGATTCATCTTCTGGTGTCTTTGAATGAAAAGTACAGAGCCAGGGGCAGTCTAGCATTTTGTAACCCCCAAGCACCCATGTCACATGATCTGACATTTCCAGCAGAATCTCTTGCAATGATGCAGATGATATTGGGACTCAGTCCTGCACTCTAGCATCCTATGTGGCTTTGTGAAAGTGAACATGCATTTCAGTTTGTACACTGCTTCACTCGTTCTGCTAAATATATCACTGCTCCAAGCAACATCTAAGCAGCTTGCTCACTTGATACTGGAGATGACCTGGTATTTTATCTCAAAGTGAGCTTCTTCAAAAAGGGGGAGACTCTTTCACCCAAAAGCATGGGAGCTATGCAGTTCCCAGAGCTTGACTGACCAGTCTTCCTTACCAGCTGAGGAAAAGCTTGGACAGGATTCCCTTTTAAAGCATGATCTCTGTGTATGTCTTCCTTCACCCCCTCCCCAAGCCCACGTGGCTAGTAAGCCCTGCTGTGGACTTGCTTGCAGCCACTTGGATGAGAAAATGTGTCATGGGATCCTGCCTGAGCTTTAGCACCTTGTTGGGATGCTTCCCAAGCATTGTCAGACAAGCTCAGGAATTTCCCATGTTCTTGCTGTGAAGGAGTTTGGAGGCCTTTAGAGCCAGCATTTGATACGCTTCCTGCTTGTGTCAAGGAGCCAGGCAAGAGACATAGATGGAATTTCAAGTGGACTTGAATAAAAAACATATGAGCTCTGCTGGATCAGACCAAAGACCTACCATCTAGCCCAGCATCCCGTTTTCCACAGTGGTCAACCAGATGCCTATGGGAAGCCCACAAACAGGGCATGAGTGCAAAAATCCATTTAATGCTGGACGTTTATGCAGAAGTCCCCTCATGCTGCCTCCGATTCTGGAGGTTGTATATGGTTATCGTGACTACTGGTCATGATAGCTTTAACCTCCTTTCGTCCGATCCCCCTTTAAAGCTGCTCATTTTGCAAACAAAACTAAAAATGAGAGGATGCTCTCCTGTACATTTTGCTGAGCTCTCTTGGCTATTTTAAATGCACCTATAACCCTAACCTATTTTAAATGAAACCAAGGTTAAACTTCTGCCAGTTGCGTAATATTGTTTTCTGTTTGGAACTGGGACGGGGGCCCTTTTTCAGAGCCACGTTTCCCTGTGGGGGCAGCCTTGTGGGGCCTGCGTGCCAGTGGTTGGTGGGGGCCCAGGCCATAGGTGGTGGAGCAACAGATGAAACTCTCACCTTCTGTAGTGCAGTCTACATTGCAGCTGTGTGAAAGCCCCACTCCAACTCTTCTGTTCTTGATCCTACATTTAGGCAAGCAAGAAACATTATCAAGCTTCAAGGGCTCATTTTTCGTAGTTTTGTGTGTGTTTTTTACAGTCAAACTGTATAAATTTTATGAAATAAATTCCCACCAGACAAACCACTCAAGGTAGCAGGCCAGTGGGGGTCTTGGCCTAAGGAAAGCTCTAAGGGCCAGAGAGGCTTAGAGGGACACATTCAACCTACAGCTTGTAGGTTCTCTCTCCCTGGTTTAGGAAGAAAAGCACAGTTCTATTATTCTAATTCTTTATTTCTCCTTTTGTATTTTGGGCATTATGTGTGTGTTTAATTGCTCAAATACATTCTAATCAGGGCCTGGTCTCTTTGTGTCGAAGCTGCCATCCCATTCTGTATACATTAAAGCTTTATTAATGAAAAATAATGTATATTTTAAATATTTTATGCAGCGTTTCTCCTCCAGAAAATCTGCATGGGTTTTCATCATCACTGTGGCATAATATGTATGGCTTCCTGAATTGCTTTGGTTCCACGGAGGTATCTATGGGTTCTGTTTTTTTAAGTATGCTTCTTCAATGGAAGGGAACACACAAAAGTTTCCTTCTTTTTGGCTGATGATCTAATCTAATGGGTATACTGTGCATAAAATGTATAGCTGCAGTACATACCAAATTCCATGATGCACTCACTCATTCTTAGAGCAGAAAAAGATTTTATCACTTTGGGACAGCTTCTCCCTACATCATTCTTGTTCATAGGAGATAGTAGTAAATCATTCAGAGAGAGCAAATGTATATTTCACAAGCAAGCACCCGAAGGGTGGGGATGGAGAGTCAGAAATGAGCAAACACATGAAGACTTCATAAAACTTGGGAGGAAGATTTCCTACCTACATGGGCTTCATAATAATAAAATATTAATGCAGAGTACAAGAAAACAGGGGAAGCACACACATTTGGTATTTGGTCATTTAAACTTGCCCATATTGTTTTGTTCATTGTGTTTATTATAAGGGTGTATTATCAGGACCTATTTGCATTCCATGATTTTATAATTTCACTTACGATTTGCACTTAGAAATGGGTTCTAGGTCCTCAAACACAACTTTGTTTGCCAGTTTAAATAAATCAGTTAATTGTGCAATACTGATGGATTGATGTGAAACCAATGTTTCTGCTTTGAAGCACAGCAACCACACAGACGGCTGCATTGCCTTTAACAGCTAATGTCAATTTGGCACAGCAAAGGGCGAAATGAAAAATCTTATCAAAGGAAGAACAACAAAATGACCCCTTTTCAAGTTCTTGTGAGAGAAATGCTCGTGTTGGTTGGATTTCCGACTTCTCTGGGAACTGGATAATTGGTTTCTGGCAATATGTAATGTGCACTGAACTGTGGTTTCATTTAACTGTATTTTGAATGTCTCCTTTGGCTCCTTTTCATACAGATTGCTTCATAGGATCAGTGCAGTAGAGGATCTTTTGATGCTGCCTCTTTCATCAGGTTGTGATTTCAAAATCATTAGAATTTTAGACTGAGAATAGTCTTACTCAGATCCTCAGACTTCTTGAAATAGTCTTTGCAGTGGTTGAAAGGCTATTGTGGTTAACAAGACTGTTTGAGTGGCTTGCCTTCTGTGCTAGTGCTAGCCACTTTAAGGCATCCTAAAACAATCCTATGGGACGCAGGTGGCGCTGTGGGTTAAAGCCTCAGCGCCTAGGACTTGCCGATTGAAAGGTCGGCGGTTCGAATCCCTGCGGCGGGGTGCGCTCCCGCTGCTCGGTCCCAGCACCTGCCAACCTAGCAGTTCGAAAGCACCTCCGGGTGCAAGTAGATAAATAGGGACCGCTTACCAGCGGGAAGGTAAACGGCGTTTCCATGTGCAGCTCTGGCTCGCCAGATGCAGCTTTGTCACGCTGGCCACGTGACCCGGAAGTGTCTCCGGACAGCGCTGGCCCCTGGCCTCTTAAGTGAGATGGGCGCACAACCCCAGAGTCTGTCAAGACTGGCCCGTACGGGCAGGGGTACCTTTACCTTACCTTTTAAAACAATCCTAGGTACTATATACCATGGCTAAGTAGAGATCTGTTCTAAACCCATTTATGATGTCTGGAAGCATTTCTATCTGCAGAATGGTCATAAGCTGGAGAAATGTATGAAGATGCTTGCTTACAAATGTTATCAGCCTGCAAGACCTATTCCGTTCATTTATCTGGCAGGAATTGTGGAGGAGGGATATGACTAATTTCAATTGAAGCATCAGATCTGTGGGCATATCTTTCTACGTGCATGAAAATGCTGTGTCCATTGAAATTAAGAGGACAGCTCACAGGAGAAATACCTCTATCAGAAAAACACAGATCTAGGATGTGATGACTGCATGATCGTATCTTTATTTCTTTGGTTCACAGTGGCATTTCCCCCCACATCTATTTTTTTGTATAGCAGGCCAAGTTATCTCTTAGAAATACTGGCTGGGGGAAAACATGATTATATGTGATTTGCGCTCATGAAAGCTGGTCAATTCAAAATAGTGCAAAACTGATGCCATTGCTTATATACATGGAAAACGGTAAATTATAATGTCTTGAAATGTTCTCAAGACAACTTCCTCAACACATTTCACTTGTCACAATATGCATTTCTTTTAGACAATACAGGAAGTGTGCAATTCCTGCCAACTCACTTTGGAAACACCTTGCGGGGCTTTGTGGGGAGGTTTTTTATGTGTGCTACTGTCACATCAGTGCATTCAGTGTCCCATTGCAAGCTGTAGACAATGACTTGAAATAGAAGACAGGAAGGAGGTGCTAAACATGACATTGCATTGAAAGTCAACACAGCAATGTCCTGGTCCATTGGTAAAGAGAAAATATGTAATAACTTGGCCTTGGGGAAATTCACAACAGAACTGGCTTGAGGCTTTAACTTTTAGGCTAAGCCACATAACATACTGTCAGCCATGCTCTTGGTAGGCTCCATCATTAAGACATGTATAGCGGCAGCAGTCGTTTTGTAAAAACAAGACTGTGCATTTGCCATTCTAGAATTTCACATAGTGATAGTTAACATTTTTTAAATCAGTACCATCATGTTTGGAAATCGTTGACATTGAGAGAAGTCTTACACTGGGTTTATGTGCTTCACAGCATGATCTGGTGCATGTTTACTCAGATGTAAGCCCCACTGTGTTCAGCTGGGTATACTCCCAACTAAATATGCACAGCATTACAACCTTAAAGTTTGATATTTTGCACAATATGAAGTGCGGTGTCGATTCCTTGTATAAAGCTGGAACAAATCATTGTAAAATGTTTTTGTTGTTGTTAAGTCATGGAAAAGTTACTAAAACTTAGTTTCAAAAACAGTTAAGTGTGTTGTGATGTAATCCTAGAAATTGTAGATGTACCCTGATATTGTACAGAGGTACTTAGTGAATGTGTCATTCACGTAACTGTGGCATAAGCTTTTGTGTGTCATATCTGTTTTTGTCCATTTGTAAGCCATTGGCTGAGTTGCTGTGGTATCACAGATGCAAGAAACTGTCAACACAGTGTTGACAAGCAATGTTCTTTCTCAAAGAAAGAGATCCGTTTGGGAGAAAGCATACAGAGGCTAGGGACAGGAGCAAGTAGGGAAGCTTTAGAACTGGAAAGTGCACAAACTACTTACCGTTTTTTTCCCCTCTATAAGACTCACTTTTTCCCTCCTAAAAAGTAAGGGGATATGTGTGTGCGTCTTATGGAGCGAATGCAGGCTGCACAGCTATCCCAGAAGCCAGAACAGTGAGAGGAATCGCTGCTTTCGCTGCGCAGTGATCCCTCTCGCTATTCTGGCTTCTGGGATTCAGAATATTTTTTTCTTGTTTTCCTCCTCCAAAAACTAGGTGCGTCTTATGGTCTGGTGCGTCTTATAGAGTGAAAAATACGGTAAACCATAAGAATCAATTGGAAATTTTCTCCCTTCTACAATGGCTACATTGAACTCTCCTGCTGCCCCTGGTGGTGTGTAAAAGGTATAGCTGGTGGGGGAAATCATTATTAACAATTCAGTTGCCTGGCCACTGGTAATCTATTCATCCACATGGAGGATACAAAAATGAGCTTTCATATACTAAATACTTTACACTTTCCTTTATGCCCAAACATATGCTGCCAGCATGTAATAGCTCCCTTTTCTTCAAAATAAGTGGATAAAATTCATAACTGCAAGAGAGAGGGTTCTGTTGCTATGAAGTGTAAATAGAGATTCTCTGAAGGCAGGCTGGTGACAGGTTAAGTCATTCTTTTCTCTTTCAATTAGGCTTCACCTTTGACAATGATCTATTGGTTCTGACAAGCTGCCATAAGATTACTCTTCCTCACTGCAGATCTTGGTGGGAGCAAGGTATGGTAGGAAATATGTATCCAGATGAGGCTGAAATGTGATCAGAAATATGAATGCTGCTTACAGTGGAGAGTACTGACCTTTCTCAGTTCTTACATACTGTAGTAACCCGTGATGTGTTGTGCTACAGTTAGACTGGATGAAATGGAATGGCCAGATACTAAATTGAAAAATTAAATACTTGTAAGGCTCAACTGACAGCAATAAAAAACCAGGCCTTTAGCATCAGCAACAGAGTCCTATGGAATGTTCTGCCAAGAGATTCAGCAGGCGCCTTCTGTTTCAACTGTAAACACATGCTGAAAATGTCTATCTGCTAGCCGTATGCAGGCAATAGTTAATGGTCTCTAATTTTAATTTTTTACTTAAAAAATACTTAGAGATTATAAACTTTGATTTTTATGCTATAGCGACATATTAATATTTCTATTAATGTAGAAATGTTGAGAACAGCAAAATGCATAGCATGTTACTGAACTTAATGGAACCTGGTGACAGCACTCACTTAAACCTTACAAATGAAACTCTGGTTCCCATTGTATTGAGATAATGAGAGCTGTAAGAATACTTGCATTCGGTACCCTTAGTAGGAAGGATAAATGTCAGCTTTCATTTTAGAGGCCTCAGAGTGCATGGTGGAGAAGTGTAAGTCGTCCCCCCAAAATTGGATTAATACGTAGCTGAGAGAAAAAGTTTCTAAAAGATGGGGGGGGCATTACACTCTTTCACTGTGGCAGAGGTGAGTCTCAAGAGACTCTTTCTGACAGAGCTGTTAGACAGTGGAACGGACTCCCTCAGGAGGTGGAGAACTAAACTTATTAAAATAATAACCAGTTCTAAGTTGTTGTCTGGAACAAAAGAAACAAGAGCGACTCAACTTTGGTTGATGAAATCCAAGCACTAGTGATGCGGAAAGAGCTGTTCTGGAAGTGCTGCCCCTCATGAATTATTTCCTGCTACCAGCTTGTCTTCCATTCAGACCTCTCATTATCTCGTTGTAGTCAAATTAATTGCAATGGGTGTTCTTAAATGTTGTTGTTCCTACTTTGCAAAACCACAAGCATCCTTCTTAAGGAACAATCTAAGCCATTCATGACAACATCCAACAGACATTTCAGCAGCAGGGCTCATTTTATCCTTTGTTTTATCCTTTTCTTTTTTCTCTTCTTTCTTACAGAGCCTTCCAGACTCAGAGGAAGTAATTTGCCAGATCAGTGTTCTTTTGCTCTTGTTTTCATGGCTATGCCCCCCCGCCCACCTTTCCTCTCAGGCACTTCTTATCCCAAACATGAGGCACTAAACAAACTTGCTCTTGTTTGACTCACTTAGACTGGGTTCTCTGGAACTTGGCCAAGGCAGACTACATAATGTAAAGATATGAACCCGCGAGGCATAAAACCCAGGAAGTGAGCTACAAAGGCTTCCAAAAGTATAGTGGGTATATCTTACTAATTTGGCCTGCCTCCCATTCTTCTCTCACACATGCTGTACAGCAGTCAGTGCCCAAAGCCCCAGGCCATTGTATGCTGCGATCCATACCCAGAGCTGCGGCTCAAACCAAGAACGTGTAAACTAACAGAGCTGTGTCCCCATTCAAACAAATGAGCTTTTCTCATGAGGTAGCTTAAGTATGTGTATCATCAGGGACCCTGTGCCCATCAGGAATCCTTTGACTATGGTGCCTGTGTGATTTCTGGTTTAGAGCTATGCTTTTTATTTTCGTTCGTTTCCTTCTAAGACCAAGTTGAGCACCACAAAATGCCCATTTCTGATTGCTTTTTTCCTGCGCTTGGCAGAACCGTTCAAATGCACACCTCCTCTCCACCCTCAGTAAGACAGCAATTGAGATGCTGCCTTTTCCAGTTAAGGAATCAATCCATTAATTATTCCTGTGTCCGGATAGCTTGATACACATGTCATTCACTTCACTGGAATGCATTGTTCTGAGGCTGGAATTGTACGCTTGGTATGCTTGCTTCAGTTCCATAAAAGACTTTTGCTAAACAATAACTCTCCATGTGCAAGATTTAGAAATACCATGAAACTGCATTTTTTCCTGCATAGCTAATAGTCTGAATTCTTCTTTGTACATCACAGCCATGAAAGGGCTGTGCAGTAGAAAGGGTGGTGACTTGCGCTGGCTTCCCCATGTTTAGGGGTAACTTAGCCCCAAGCTGTGTACCTGCTCCTTCAGAGGGAGTGTAAATCCCACAAAGAGCAGGCAACCTCCAATTCATCTGCTCTAGGGAACCACCCACTAATAGTGCTTAAGTCTTATCTAGTTTGAGCTTCATTATATTGAATGTCATCCAGTCCATTACCGAAGCAAAACAATAATAATAATAATAATAATAATAATAATAATAATAATAATAATAATATCTTTATTGTCATTGCCCCCTCTCAGGGACAACGAAATTACTTGGCTGCTCCATCCACCCAGATAGGGCACTCCATTTAAAATCAAAACAACTATAAAAACACTAATTAAAACAATATAATATAATACAGCAAGGAATATTAGATGACTTCAAAGTCCAGGTTTCCCATTCAGGGCCGAGATCGCTCTGGAGAAGAAGCTGTTCTTGAGACGGCTCGTTCTTGTCATCATCGTCCGGTATCTCCGTCCCGACGGCAGGAGCTCGAAGAGACAGTGACCAGGATGCGATGGATCTTTTACTATGTCCAGTGCCTTCCTATGGCACCTTGTGGCATAAATCTGCTCTAAGGTGGAGAGTGGGCAGCCAACAATGCTCTCTGCTGCCTTAACAACTCTGCACAACACCATCCTGTCCTGGGTAGTACAGCTTCCGTACCACACACATAAGCCATAAGTGAGCACGCTCTCAATGGCACAGTGATAGAAGGCAAGCAGCAGTTTCTGCGGAAGATGGTTTTTCCTTAGGATTCTTAAAAAGTACAGTCTCTGCTGCGCCTTCTTCACAAGCCCCCTTGTGTTGACACTCCAGGACAGATCCTCTTGTAATTCAATACCCAAAAATCTGAACGTTGTTACCCTCTCCACACAGACCCCATCAATCAGAAGTGGCTGGACATTGCTCTTCTGTCTCCTGAAGTCCACCACAAGCTCCTTTGTCTTCCTTGTATTTATGAGCAAGTTGTTAGCTCTGCACCACTCTGTCAGCCGCTCCACCTCATCTCTATAATCCGTTTCACCCTCCCTTTCAGAGATGAGCCCAATCACGGTTGTGTCATCTGCAAATTTGACAACCCTATTACTAGGGTGAGCAGCGACACAATCGTACGTGTAGAGAATATAAAGGATCCAGCTCTTTCACTTCCTGGGATAGAAGTTAAAACTTTTCTCTGATTCTCTTTCCTCTCTAAATGGCCTCGGCCCAGTATACCTGAAGGAGGGTCTCCACCCCCATCATTCAGCCCAGACACTGAGGTCCCGCTCCAAGGGCCTTCTGGCGGTTCCCTCACTGTGAGAAGTGAAGCTACAGAGAACCAGGCAGAAGGCCTTCTCGGTGGTGGTGCCCGTTCTGTGGAATGCCCTCCAGTCAGATGTTAAGGAAATAAACAACTATCTGACTTTTACAAGACACCTGAAGGCAGCCCTGTTCAGGGAAGTTTTTAATGTTTGATGTTGCTTTTTTTATTAATATTCTGTTGGGAGCTGCCCAGAGTGGCTGGGGAAACCCAGCCAGATGGGCAGGGTATAAATAATAAATTATTATTATTATATTATTCTATTACCTTTGATGATTGCTTCCCTGTTGGGTTGTGCTTTTATTTTGCAGGTATGAATTGACTGTTTTAAGACAAAAATGAAGAAAACAACATAGCAATCTTGTCCCGATATTTTCTTACATTTGTGACCTGTCTTGTGCCCTACTTTGTAGCAGAAGGAATGTTATCCGTAAATGAAAGAAGTGTGTTACGTTATATTTAAGATTACATAATTATAATACCATTAGGAAAGATGGTACTGTTCTGTTACCGTCTGACACCTAGCACAATGCAGTCTAATCTTTGACTGACTCTTCTTTGTAATAAATGTGCATATGATTTTTACTGTTCAAAATAGTTGCTTTCAATGAAATGCCCTAACCTGTAAATGATAACCATAGTTCCTTTAGGAAAGACAGTCACAGACATTATTACATATTTAATCCAGCAGAGTGCAGCAGAGATCAGGGAATCGTAATACGGAATACTTAATTATATCAGGGAATAGTGATTGTTGTGGGGAACAGAAACAAGCTCAGTAGTTATTTTCATCTACAATTTAGCAGAATAGCAGCAGTGTTGTGGCTTTTTGTGGAAAAATTACTATTTAAAATTTTAATAATCTGCATAAGGCAATTTGCATTTGGAAAATTTTAGTTTGCATCAGAAAAATTGCTGGTGCCCTAGAATAATTAACTAACTTGTTTGTTTTTCTTTGTATTTAGTAAACAAAGCTAAAATGTTTGAAACTGCCAATTTTGCCTAATATTGTGTTTGCAGTTGGAAACCATTCATTGATATTAAAGAACTTATGAAATCGGGAGGGAAATATTTTGAAAAATATAGCAGTAGAAAATGTTCTGCCCCCTATCACTTGATAAAATATTTTCTTGAAAATTCTGCTTTTGTGTTTAACTGTCTTGAAAGGTAAAAATCCTATTGCTCTGCCAAGAGAAAGCAGAGACTACTTTTTCTTAAAACTGTGGAAATAATTCAGAATGAAATGATCTGATTAAAGTAGTTTAATGTGAACTGATGGATTATTGGAGAACATTTGGTTTTCCATGAGACCTCAGTAACATCCTGTCAAAATTCTGAGGATAGACGTTAAAAACATAGATGATGAAGGCATTTGGCTCAAAAGTAGTCAACAAACAGTGGTTTCCTGATTCCAAATTGAAAAGCAAACTACTTTAAAAATCATCTGACCTAGGCTTGAAGAACCTATCTAGAACTTGAAATGTGTGTTACTTAGATCAGTTTACATATCTTACTGACAGAAGAAAGGAGGGCACGAAAAATTTATGACAGGAAAGACTTGGCGTGTCAGAGTTTTGAAAGACACAGATCAACAAACTTGCTTGTACATGTTTGTGTGTTCTTTCCCCCTCTCAACTTCTGGTGAATTGTTGCTCCAGAGACTGATTTTACAGATTTAAACCTTTTCAATAAGCTATGACAAGGTAAGAGCCTAAGTGACCTCAGGTGAAAGAGACCGGTTACTGCTGGGAGATATATTTGTTCAATAAATCATCATTTCAACAGCCAGGTTGCTTTAACTTTGCCAGCCCTTACATCACCTGTTAAGAATGCTGCCTTGGCTGCGGAAAGTCATTTTTAGGAGAAATTCAAAATGCTGGGGCTGTCCTTTTCTTCCTGTCCATTTCAGCATACAGTGTATTATTTAAGGCTTGGAGTAAGATTGTTCTGAAGCCATAACAGGATGCAGAGAAGCTCATTTAGGAGTGCTACTAGGCAGCAGCACCTTAAAGCATTCCACCGTAAAGTCATTAGGGGACCACATTTCGCTTACAGTTTGCATTATGCTTCTCTCTGTGTGTCATTTGAGCTCTCTGTGTTTCTCTTAAACGAGAACCAACTGGGAGAAAGCCACATCATCGGGATGAAGAAAAAGAAAAAATCTCCAATATTGCTTTGGAAATTTCACAATCAAAAGCACATTTTCGAAGCCCAGCCACTGACAGTGTGAACTAAAATAGGAAACATATGACATAGGGAACATGACAGCCGAAAAGAGAAAGTTGAACATTGTGACTATTTCATTATTTGTCTTCAAACAGTCTAGAGCGGCCTCCTCCAATAGAAGGCCCTTCAGATGATGTGGATTACAACTCCCACCAACCCCAGCCAGCATGGCCACGAACAACCTGAGTTCAAATCCTCACTCAGCCTGTGTAGTCAGCTGATGGGAACTAAAGTGCAAAACAGCTGAGGGCACCAGGTTGGGGAAGGCAGCTGCAGTCTCTCTCTCTCTCTCTCTCTCTCTCTCTCTCTCTCTCATACACACACACACACACACACACACACACACACGCTTCAGAAAACTGTCCTAGCACTGCTAATAACTTTTTTAAAAAGATTATTTTGCCAATACATAAATCTAGTCACTAACAAAAGACTGTGCCACCAGCTTTTTGCCAGTGCATGCTTGTATACGAGGAGCCACGTCTTGAGTAAGAGCTGAGCTAATGCTCTCACTGTCTGCTGCAGCAGGAGGAGGACTGGGAAATCTTCCTTCCAATGGTTGACATATGTCCTCTTTTCCCAGGACGCATCCTCTTTTTCATGGGTAAGTAAAGTGAGAGTAGCCATAGCGATCCATAGTTAAAAGTAGAAGTCGGCAAACGTGTCCTCTTTTTTGCTCTTCAAAATATGGTGACCCTATTAGCTGAACAAAGCTGGCTTTAAACGGGAGAAGTCAGATCCGCACTCACCTGCAGAGTACAGTGGTACGTCGGGTTAAGAACTTAATTCTTTCTGGAGGTCCATTCTTAACCTGACGTACCATTTTAGCTAATGGGGCCTCCCACTGCTGCCACACGATTTCTCTTCTCATCCTGAAGCAAAGTTCTTAACCTGAGGTACTGTTTCTGGGTTAGCAGAGTCTGTAACCTGAAGTGTCTGTAACCCAAGGTACCACTGTACTGGCATTAACCAAACGACAGAGGCAGAATTAGGGGCCTGTGACCAGTTTGATCACACTTGGTGCAGAGTCTCAGGGGTGCTGCAGCAGTCCACAACTATTATGTAGAATGGAGTACGAGAGGAGGGGGTGCCGATTTTTGGCGTCACATGGGGTGCTGCTGAAATTTGAGACCCTAAGGTTTGGCACTGAAGACTTAGATCAGGGATGGGAAACCTCAGTCCCTTCATGCTCCTCTGTGTGGTCCTTGGAGTCCTCCCCAGGCTTTACCCCACACTGGTCCTGCTTTGCACCCTCGTATTTTTGCCTGGCTGCAATCAGTCCTTTGAGTATAGACAGTAGACTACATTGGGTTTGATGGATAAATGGCTTGAGCTGTTATAAAACAGATTCCTGGGTTCTTTATACTCTTAAGGGATCAGATTCATTACGTCAGAGTGTAGCAACAAGAGCAACAGAGCAGCAAGATAAAAACTAAAAATGCATAAGGATCATAGACAACATAAAATGGCAACTCATTCTACTTTCTGGTGCAAAGGAAGAGAGAGGAGGAAGTTACCCCTAAGTTAGTGGTGGGACCACACATTGAAGGGATCACTTTGAGAGTTAATATGAGCACATAGATAAATGGTTTTGTTAGCTGAGAAAGACAGTACGCGTGGAAGTGGTATCAAAATACAAGGCTGTGCTAGTATTTATACAGCTGTAATATAAACAACCCCCTGCCCTTATGTTCCAGGTCAAGTAACTTTTTGGGTCATGCCCTTATCTTTTAAATATCTGTTTTGGCATAAAATAATCTCCCCTAAAAATCTTAAAATGACACAAGATGGCAGTGTTTCAGAGCATTGCTTGAGTAGGATGCTACATAGCTATAGGGTTTTTTTAGATGTCCATCTCAAAAAATCCTCCCTGTTCAAGTGACCTGGGATACAGCTTAGCTTGATCATGGAGGTTTGTATAAACAGAACATTTCACCAGTGTATGCCACATAATTGAGACTTATGGGCACCGGCAGGGTGCGATTGTGACAGGCTGTAGCCCATTCTGGTCAAATGGCCCCAGGTTGTTTAGGTGCCCTACAGCAGCTTCCCCCGGATCTGTGCTCCTCCAAATGTTGGACTGATGATATCAGTTGTAATCCAACAACAATATGGAGTGCACTAGGTTGGGGTAGACTGACCTAGAGACATAAATATGCAAACATGCTAGTATTTATGTTCCTGCATTTGTAAACTGAATCCCAAGGAATGAAAATCTCTTCAGGAAATTAGTAGTTCCACCAAGGGACTCTGGAACAGTTGATCCGAGAAAGATGTGCTTAATTGCCTCAATGTCCCTGCCTGCTATAGGCCACCCTTGTGATGTCCATGCATATGACTGAAAGTCATTAAGTGCATGATTTTTCCATCCATCATTAACTTGTAACTGAACAGCATTGAATTTTTTTTTTTTAAGAAAACCGAAAACCTTTTATTCCCGTCTCATATGTATTGCCATCAGTTCATTTTATTTGCTACTTTCTTTACAGCACTTTGCAGCATATGTTACCCAAAGGCATCAGAGCAAGTTATAACAGTTAATGTAGATCATAAAACATGAAATATACTATCTAAACTTGCCCAATGATTTATTCTTGGCCACTAAATGCCATCTAAAAGAAAATTATTGTATGCAATTTCTGCTTGGGCCACAAGTTTGTACTTTTTTCAGTCTTTGGGGAAAGACTATTCTTCACTTGTGGAACAGCTATTAAGAAACCTCGCTATAAACCTTTCTTCTATATACAGATATTTTCATGTGTGGGGAAGGGAAGCTATGTTCTCCCCCCCCCCTTTTCTTCTTCTTCTTCTTTTTTTTACCTCTGAGGCTTCCCTGATAGTGTAGTGTCCATGCAAATAAATTTGCTGGGAAATTTAAAATCTCACCCCAACACATACACCCAGTCTGTTTGCAATCCCATTTCAAAATGTGGCTCTGTAAATATCATGAGCATCTATTTATTAGCATTTGTAATATTGCACTAGATCAGAAACACAATTCCCCTCCCCTCTCTTGCACTCAATACCAGTACAGTTTTTGTCTATGTTTAATATTTTCTCTCACTTAAATATATATATATATTTAAAAGGTTAGTCAAAAAAATCTTAAGGTTGTCTACTAATTCCCTCTCCGCTTGCCAGAATGTGCATCTTACAGCACAAGACTCCCGCTATTATTTTATGGGTACTGTATTTCACATCTTTCAAAAACATTTCCATTGCTCATCTGCTTAATTTGCCATTTTGGTATACATTTCACCTAATTTCAAAGTAGAAAAATCGTTTGTCCTAGTCATTGAATGAGGATGGGAAAATCACACTGTTTGTAGTGGAACGAGAAACAGTACAAATAATGGCTATGCGAGGTTTAGGGCTTGCCAAGAAGCAGTTCCATATCATAATGTGCCATGGAAATGCCCACACAGACCTTAGCAGCCATTGCAGTCTTCTGGCTCAGATCATTTAGGGCTTTTAAGGGGAGATCCAGAACCTTGAATTGGGCTCAAGAACAGACAATGGAGTTTGTAAAATATTGTTCCATGCCACCCCAAGCTCTGAGTGCTTCCAGGCACTTACTCAGGGTTTACTGGGAAATGAGGAACAGAAGAGACTGTGGTGTCTTTAGGATATATGGTTTACACATATCTACAACTTGATCCTACGATGGAGGGCTTCACGGCATTAACACTCCAAGAAGGTCGTGCTTATCCCATAGGCGCAGCCTTGGATTCAAACACTGCTCTCAAATGTTGTTTTCTCTCTCTCTCTCTCTCTCTCTCTCTCTCTCTCTCTCTCTCTCTCTCCAGCTTGCTGTTTTACTTCCAGGTAACATCACTGCCACTTTAAATTCTGGCTTCATCCTTCTAACGATGAGCTGGGGGAAGGGGCCAGACTTTCTCACACAGAGCTCCTTTCCATTGTTTCCCTTAATAGCCCATCACTCAGGCTATCACCTCAACACAGGAAGCTAGCCTGGCTTCTATTTTAATACTTGCTGGATCCAGGGGTTAGAAGGGTCTCATATATAGCTTCCTTCCCACCCCCAAACTCACAACTGTATCATTGATGTGTAGCAATATCACTGATGAGCTCTAATCTGCAGTCTAGCTACTGAATTCTGCATAAGATGAACTTTCTGGAGGCCTTTCAAGAGTAGCCCTGAAAAGTATGTTAAAGGAGTGCAATTTGGAGGTGGCCAACTCTAGGAAGTTCATAGGGGGTACACCAGCTGAAGTTGTGTTCATTATCAAATCATGTTTAATAGTATGTTTATTAATGAATAATGTTTATTAGTGCATAGCATGGGGAAAGCTATAGTTACTATCCCCACAAAAACATATTGGCCACAGGTGGCGGCCATATTCTTCCCTCACCTCCACTGTCCCAGTGCTTTAACTTCCAAGGCATTTCAAAGAAATCCAAGATGGTGGCTAGAAGCCACTTAGCTGCAGAACACTGGAAATTTGTTTTAAAGGTATCAGACGTTGGAAGAGGTGCCTATGGAAGGAAGTCTACAGAACAGCACTTTGCTGTGAATCCCCTTAACCCTTGATCATGCCCTGTCACCATCCTTACATTCTAGGATCTGGCTATGGCATTTGCCTTACTGTTGAATCAGCTGTTCAAACATATCCTGTCCATTCACAGTTTGTCAACATGGCTTTGTATCTTTCAGGAGAAAGTGCTTCAAATCATTTTGTATTAATTGGGCATTCCCCAACTCCCCAAAGGTACTTTTCCCTTTTTTTCTTTTATTATTGAACAAAATCTAGGAATGCTTTCAAACTGTAGCTGTTTTCTATTTTAAAACATTTTTAGCCATTCCCCCACGTAATACAAAATAGAAGAGGTATTTATGAATGATGGCTGCAGCATGAACCAAAAAATTATTCTCTATTAAGACTTGTTATCGCCAGTCCTGGTCAAATGCCAAACTAAGCATTGTGGCCAGTGACAGTTTAAAGATCTTATATACCTTGGGGGTGGAGGGAGAGCTAAAGAAAGAGTTGACTTATGCTATTAGAAATTGTAGAGTCCCAGGAGCATACAGACTTCCTTTCTCGGCCTGGTGTCCTCAGACTCTGTAGCCTCTACATGACATCATTCCAGTATACAATCCGACTTTGTCCTTCCAGAACTCCCAATCCACCTGGCGTGGTGTAATATTTGTTGTTGCACATTTTATGAACTACTACAGCTAGGACCCAACAAATCCTTAATTATAGTGCAAACTGCTTCTCTGCTACAATGCTTCCTGCCTTTCTCCCCTGGGAATTTGTAGTATTTTCATTGAGGCCGAAACTTGTGTGCAACAGATTTCTTTCCCTGTAGAGATCGCAAAGCTGTTTATGATGATAATAAGAAAATAATTCTAATATCTCTTGCTGAGGCACGGGAAGGGAATGTGGTTATGTATGTGTAAATTCTTTTAATACATGCAGTCAGCTGACAACTCAAGTGTCCCTAGTTACATACAAGCTGCCTTTTCTCTAATGCACCCCCACGTGTCTTGGGTCTATGTATAAGTGACATAACCACACATGAATGGCTGCAGTTTAGTAGTGGAGCATTGCATAGAAAAGGTTCAAGTTTCAACAATAGGAACATAGGAAGCTGCCTTATACAGGGTCAAACTATTAATCCATCTACATCTAAAGTGGCTGGTGAAACCCAGCCAGATGGGCAGGGTATAAATAATAAATAAATAAATCATCATCATCATCATCATCACGTACAGGCAGCAGCTCTCCAGGGTTTCAGGCAGGGGACCCTCCAAGCCCTACCTGCAAATGCTCTACCTGGGACTTTCTGTACCCAGAACTGATGCTGTACCACTGAGCTATGGCCCTCTGTTGGCATCTCCATGGAGGGATTGGATAATCCCCAGTCTGAAAGCCTGGATACTTGGTGCCACTCAGGGTGGATGCAACAGAGCAAGATGGACCAGCAACCAAGTCTGAAATAAGGAACCTGTGACCCTCCAAAGGTTTCTGGACTCCAACTTTCATCAGCCATGTCCAGTTGACAGGATGATGGGAGCTGCAGTCCAACAACATCTGGAGGAACATAGGTTTTTCTATCTTTGAATTAAACGATTCTTGTAACACTTCAATAGTGACTATTTAGAATCAGATGCTTATAGGCTTCCCTTAGGCATCTAGTTGGCCGCTTTAAGAACAAGTTGCTGAAATAGATGAGCCATCAGGGTTCTTCATACATTCTTTTCACCCTACCCCAATTATGTGTGCACACAATAATGCGTAATTGATAGGGGTAGATTCATTTTATGGCTTGCTAATAATTTTGTTATTATGGCATGATACTATATATGTCCCGACCATAGCTGTCAATGTTTCACCTTTTTTTAAGGGAAATTCCCTTATTCCAAATAGGATTCCTCACAAGAAAAGGGAAAAGTTGACAGCTATGACACCTTGGCCTACCTAGCGGCAAGTTAGTATGTGAAGTCCCCAGTCCAGGATTCATCCAAAGTCCAAACTGAAACACAGTCTAGCAGAGATCCTGGGGCATCCAAGCTGAGGTCCATAAATATGGGCAGTTGAGTAGACCCAGCACCTCAGCTCTGCTGCCCTTTTGTACTCTGCATGTTGACTGCAGCATATGGGCTTGATGAGGCATATGACCCTCACCTGTTCCAAGCCCACTCCAGCTGAGGAATCACACCCCAGAGCTAGCGAGATCCACCTGGCCAGCTAGGAAACTGGGCTGTGGGCCCTTGCCTGCCTCAGCCTCCTGGAGCACCCCGACTGCTGCTCACTATGCCTCAGAGCCTGCTGTGTTTGTGGACAGGGGCCCCTCTGGCTCTGGTGGTGGGTCCTGCTACTTTCTGTGTACTGACCCTCATCTCCATGTCATCTTCCGTCACTCTGTGAGTACTTCCTACACCAACCTCTCCTTCTCCACCCCCAGCATGCCCTGGTGTGTCCCAGTTCCAGCTACAGCCCTCACCAGGATCTTCTTTCTCCTCCCTGTAGCCCTGCCAGTTCATGACGATATGTGAAATAGATCCCTGAGTTGCATTATTATTACTACTATTATTACTATCAATATTATTATTAATTTATTTGTGATATTTTGAATTGTTATTACAGCTATGTGATTTTTGGCATACATTTTGCCATTAGTATGTAGTGTAAACCACCCTGAGTACAGTATTCTCAAAAGACAGGACACAAGTTTAAAAGAAATAAAATGAGGATTTTTTGACTTTGAAGTGCCACAAGGCGCATTGTAATTTCTTTAGAAGAAAAGCTTCCTCTCTTTAAAGGCTGCTACAGGTTTTTGTTCCTAATAGAGAGAAATGGACTAGAACTCAACATTCCTGGGGTGTTTGCTAAGAGAATGAAACAACAAACACTTTTTAATCTCAAGGGGGTGAAACCACCAAAATAACAAAAACAAGTACTGAACCCCACACATTTGATACTTGTTCTCTTCTTTCCATGCTATTTGACTCTCCTAGCTTATTATGATCAGGTCCAACTTTTTCGGACTGCTGCTTAATTCCTTATGATGTCCATTTTGATTTCTGTTAGGTCTATAACATGGTTCAGCTGACACTTCTGAATGGCACAACTCTAAGAAATCAACATTATTGTGGCTTGCACAGCTACCAGACACCATTTGATACCAAATATATATGCTAACAAAAGAACCATCCAGGTGTGGATAAATGCGTCTCCATGTTGCTCCTCATAGTGCTATCATAGTAACTTGGTTGGAGATGTTTGATGTCAGACTCTGCTCTATTTTATGCCTTTCTTTCTAGGTGCAAATCTGCCAGGGAAGAAAGATTTATGGTGTTCTTTGCTGCTGATTTGTGTTCTTTTAAGACAAGTAGCACAAAAAGTGAAGACAGAAATGACTGGCAGAAAATGACTTTCATAATAGACAAATGCAATTTGCTTACATAATAAAAACAAACTTAGAGCATGTGTATCCAAGTTATGACATTGTGTTTGGTTCACTTGAGAGGAGAACCTCTTTTCTGATACTTGGCAAAGTACATCAAGAGACATTTTGTTTTGCCCTGATGCTACTCAATTGAAATCTAGAATCTGAATCCAAAGCAAGTGGAAATGTTGTGAAACAAATGCATTTTTATGCAGACGTGGAATTTGCCATCATTGCCCGCTAGTAAATCTGTCTCCCTCTCCCTCGTTCTTTCTCTCCTTAGCTACTGTAATTTTTGTGTTATGCGCTCACTGCTATCCTTTCTCCATGACAGTCTTCCAAATTAAACTTTAGGATTCCAGGAAAAAATTCTAACAAATGTTTAAATCACTCAGAGGCCTGGGCTAATGTGAGGAAAAGAGAAGCATCCTTTGCAAAACTTACACCGTAGTACTGGGCCATTTCAATCTCCATGTTACTTCTCAGGGATTTCATATGGCAAAATGATGTAAAGGAAGGTGAAGGCTTTAGGCTGCAATGAAGTAGGAATGAAGATACATTTGAGTGAAGGTGGTCATTTGAGTTAAACCAAAAGAGCACAGGGAAACTTGTATTTGGAAGAACATTTTGACATATTTTTCTTGCTGGGATCTGACAATCAAAACTGAACTTTTTATCTTGTCATTTGTTTTCTACCACAATCTCTAGCCAAACCATCGTTTGCCTTTTGCTGAATGGAAGTTGCAGTGACCTTGCTGCAGACTATTGACTGAGAAGCGGGGTGGCAGTGGCACTAAATTTTGGCATTACACAGGGTGCCACTGAAATTTGAAAGCACTGGTAACAGAACAGTTCTCCCCCAAAGTATTGATTTGGTTCAGCAGGTGAGGGGAAGATGATGGCATATATTTATTGTTTTGAAACAGCTTGGTGCCATTTATTAAAGGGGCCAAGTTGGTTCACAATGAAATAAGTACGTAAAATTACTGAAATAATCAGTAAAATCTACACTTTAAAATGGAATACAGTAAAATGCATCAGCATACATCTCAAGTTACCGTACCACAAAAGCTTGGTATTAATAGCCAGCAAATGCCTGAATGAATAGATGAGCCTTGTATGCTTCATATTGGGCTATAAGTAGCTGAGAAACACATAATCAGATGTTGGTTACATTCTGCAAGACAGTTAATTATTTGAAAAGCAACTCTAATCTGACACGGGCCATTCACATTTTAAAAATAAATAAATAAATAAATAAATAAATCATTCACATACTGCGAAATCAGTTACCGTTATCAAGCCAAAGTACATTTATGTAGGAACAGGAATCTGACAGGGGAGCTACCCAGAAAGGCCAACTTTCTAGCTCATTGTATAGTTGGAACTTTTCATGTTATTGCATTTGCAATGCGATTTGTATGCTGGTACCCTGGGAACTGGATCTATTATGTTTCAAAGTGATGTTCACCTAAGTTTCTATCTCCCTAAGTGCAAGATTCTTCAAACGGGTTGGTGGTCTGTTCAAAAGTATCAAATCCCAGTAAGGGCCGCACTTGTTATCATACATATAAATGAAATAGCAAGCAACTAAGTGGGAACTGCAGTTCTAGGAGTTTTAAAATATCAAGTTTTGTTTGCTTGATGTTGACCTCAGTGCTTGCTGTAATTTGGAAATATAAGACCCTGCTGAGTTTATTAGTTCTATGGAAGCCAGCCAGAGTACTGGAGCTTCTAGGAATGCCTGCTGGAAGAAACAGTGCAAGTCAAGGTTAGATCACTGTAATGCAACTTCCTATATTGCCTTCTTCCAATATGCTATTATCAAAAGTTCCAGCAGGGTACATGGCATTGGCTGGGTTGCAGAAATGCATGCCTAGAATCACCTCTTTGAATCCCACAGCATACACATCCTGTCTAAGCAAATTTCACGTGACAAAGTCTTATCCCTAAAAGTCTAAGAGATTTGGGTGTTTTCAAATGAGTGCTCCAGTCCCATGCATGTCTTTTGGGTTTTATTCCTTTGAGGGACCTAAGCAATAATTTCTGTTGGGTCTTTGCATTCTTCCATTTCTTTACACCTGAACAGGTTTGGGTCAATTTTGGAAATAGTGAGATTTCCTGCTCAAACTTTGTGACCTCATAGGAAGACTGCTCTTTTAATTATAAAGCAGAAGCAAAACTCACATTTTACCCAAACTGTAGTGAAATGTGCTTTCTAGGAAAATTCTACAGATTATGCTTCCACATAAAGCTTGTTAGGTTCAGTTTGTATGGAGAAAGCAGTTGTTCCTTACAAGTTCTTTGATTACACTGTGGTCTGAAATTAAGGTCTTTGACTGATTGAAGTGACCATTGCAATATGGACTGGTTGCATGTCAAGGTCCCCAGGGCCACCCCAATAACTCACACATCACACAGGAATTTTTGTTTATGGTTCTTGGCATAATTTTGGCCACAACTTTATTAAAATACAAAAATGTGAGTGGTTGCTTAGGTATTGGTTGCGACTATCTGCCCCCCAGTGGGGGACAGACTGACATTCCACACCCCTGCGAAATTCAGAAAAGGGGAATACACTTGGGGGTAGCAACAGAGCAGGGAACCTGCCCTCAGCCCTCCCCAAATGCAACCCTGCCCTCAGCCCTCCCCAAATGCAGGGGCTTTTGCATGGCCCGAGCCCCTTGCTAGGGTGGACAAAAGCAATAGTGAGCCCCTGATTCCTTTAACGGAATCCCTTGTAGCAGCAGCATTAGAGGGGCAGGCACAGCCAATCCATGCCCCTCAACCAACCAAACCATAAACCAATGCCTAACCACAACCAATTGGCTATGCAGTAGGCAAAAACCAAATGGCCCCAGCTAATCAGCCAGATGGACAAAATTCCTACCGGGACCCTGCCCCAAGAGCAGACGACCCCATGACAGGCATAGCAAGGTCAAAGCGAACAACCCTAAATATAGGGGGGGGGGGACAGGCAATCTAATGCATGGGCAAAAAGAGGAAGCCCTAGCCTCGTGCAAGGAGCTTTAGCATTTCTGGCTGTCAATCAACAAATGGCAACATTAACTTCTTCCCAACGACAAGGGAAGCCCAAGCGCATCAGTGGCCAACGATCAATTAGCCTGCCCCACAACTTCGGAGTGTCCTGTCGGCCCCCACTGCAACACGTGCTCTCCGTGAAGGAGAACACGCTTTATTCCTAAAGGCTTTAAATGATGTTGTGTGTCTTGCCTTTGTACAGTGAGTTCTTAAATTCCTAGGCTCTGATCCAAAGATCTTTGAGCACAGCAGAGGGCGAGAATCTGTGAGTTCTCACCTGCCAGACATATGCTGATAGCGATGGTTGGTGCTGTCAGACCTGATAACTCTGTCTATCAGTTCAATCAGTGCCACGCATGTAGTCCCATCGTGGCAAATGAACTGTGCATGCGTTTCATCCTTTTGTACATATGGAACCTAATTACGAAGGGATCGATGTATGGAAGATTTATTCCATGTGCCGACTGGTCCTTACTCATTCAGAACAATGGTGGTTGCCTGCTCTGAATTTGTTTGTAAAACTCTTCTGGAGGTTTCTAAAAGCACTCCATTTCCTGTCTCCAGTGGTGACAAAAATATGTTTGCCACTATTCGATCCTGTATTGTTCTAAAGCCAAGAACAATTCAGAGCTATTTATTTTAATATTGATGGACAGCAAGGATTCTATTTGGTAAATCATTATCCTAACAGTGAGTTGTTTCTAATATTATCTTGCTGCTTTTTGTATGTGTATATTGGACTCGTATGAACATATTTTATGTCAAATACATCATGGATTCAGGGATGATCTTAACAGATGAACATTTATTTTGGGTTGCAGTTAATAATTTTTCACTTTGAAGAATTGTTGAAGCACTTCAAAGAAGTGAAAAAAAATATGCCAAGGGTGAACTACTTATTTTGAATCATTATGATCCATTTCAGGAATGTGACCTGGTTTATAGATTTTATAAATAGATTTTCTTTCCCAAGAATGCATTCAGTTTGAATCCCATTACAACCGTTTATGATAAAACTCTGATCTCCATTCTCTCCCCCCCCCCCAATACATACAGGAACACAGAAGCAATCATGGAGGTCACAGTTTATAATTATGAAACTAAGAAGACTCACGGTGTGGTTTGCTTCTTAATTAGCTATGAAATAGCCTCTTTTTTACCTTTGGGAAAGCTGTGTGAACTTTTTTTCTTAGTAAGTAAAAAAAAGGGAGGTGCAATTATTATTTGTTGAACCTTAACTTCTCTAGTCAAATAAACACATTTTCCATTTTAAAAAATCCCTGAAATTCCCCTGCAGCAGGGGACCAAATAACTGGGAACTGCTAATGTGTTCTAGATCCTCATAGAAGATCAAATGGGGAACTGGTCTCGAACCACTGATCAACACATAATGTTCATAGCTTTTCAGATATGCTGTTGTTTTGACAATATAATGAACAGTACTTACCACTGAACACCAGTAATATTCAGGAGTTATAGAGAAAACTGGTGATGTGGTAATGCAGGACAAAAGGAATTAAGGCAATCTTTAGGTTCTCCTCGCAGAAACGTATGTAAAATCTGGGAAGCAATGGTTCTGGCTCAATGAAGCACTAATAAGAACTTGCTTAGAGTGCAGTAATGTTGAGAAATAAAGAAAAATGACAGTGAAGATTATTAAGGCATTAGAAGTCAGGTAGGGCTGTACGAAACGCAGTTCAAACAGGGAAAGCAGGTACTGCATTTTCAAATAGTTCAAAAACTTACAAAATGGAAAATGGTTGTGTCATGTGTCCGTTGAGGGTAGGATGGAATTGTAGGTGGGCATCTAGGTGCAAAGTAGAGGATTGGATTAGTAGAATGTGTGTTAGATGTTTAAAGAACTGTGCAATAACTTTTCAACAGCAGCATCATTTCCCTTATACCCAGACCACATTGTTGTTGTTTAGTCGTTTAGTTGTGTCCGACTCTTCGTGACCCCATGGACCAGAGCACGCCAGGCACTTCTGTCTTCCACTGCCTCCTGCAATTTGGTCAAACTGGTAGCTCGAGAACACTGTCCAACCATCTCGTCCTCTGTCGTCCCCTTCTCCTTGTGCCCTCCATCTTTCCCAACATCAGGGTCTTTTCCAGGGAGTCTTCTCTTCTCATGAGGTGGCCAAAGTATTGGAGCCTCAGCTTCAGGATCTGTCCTTCCAGTGAGCACTCAGGGCTGATTTCCTTAAGAATGGATTGGTTTGATCTTCTTGCAGTCCATGGGACTCTCAAGAGTCTCCTCCAGCACCATAATTCAAAAGCATCAATTCTTCGGCGATCAGCCTTCTTTATGGTCCAGCTCTCACTTCCATACATCACTACTGGGAAAACCATAGCTTTAACTATATGGACTTTTGTTGGCAAGGTGATGTCTCTGCTTTTTAAGATGCTGGCAAACCTACACAGACCACATACTGATTATCAAATTGTGCTCAAGTATCACACAATTGTAAAAACACTCACCCAATTCACAAATGCTGGTGCATTCTCTTCATTTTATATGGATCCTCACAGTTTTTATATCACCCCAGACCTTGAGTATTGTTTCACAACATCTCAGAGTTATATTAGTTAAAGAAGTACTTAATGTTTTAATCTTAGGTAATGTCAAAATGAGGGTCGCGGGTGGTGCTGTGGGTAAAAGCCTCAGCGCCTAGGACTTGCCGATCGAAAGGTCGGCGGTTCGAATCCCTGTGGCTGGGTGCGCTCCCGTCGCTCGGTCCCAGCGCCTGCCAACCTAGCAGTTCGAAAGCACCCCGGGTGCAAGTAGATAAATAGGGACCGCTTACTAGCGGGAAGGTAAACGGCGTTCCGTGTGCTGCGCTGGCTCGCCAGATGCAGCTTGTCATGCTGGCCACGTGACCCGGAGGTGTCTGCAGACAGCGCTGGCTCCTGGCCTCTAGAGTGAGATGAGCGCACAACCCTAGAGTCTGTCAAGACTGGCCCGTACGGGCAGGGGTACCTTTACCTTTACCTAATGTCAAAGTGGCACAGGAAAGGGATTGGGGCGACATCTCTCTCTTTGTAAACACTGAATTCATATCACTCAGTCTTCGAGCTGGCTTTTTTCACTTAGTGGCTACAATGTCCAATAGAAGAGAAAGTCAGGCATAATCTTCTGTCCTTTCTGTACAATTCATGCTGACATAATTGGCTAAATAACATAATTTTTCAATGGGGAAATTTGTGATCCTTTTATACCGGCTGAATTAAAGCAGGCCAGCAACAATATTATGTGGTGGCTAAAATGTCCTGTAAAATGTTATTGGCAGGAAGAGGATCCATGAAATCTATAGGACATCCTCACGATTGATAATCACTTGAAAAACGAAGAAAGAAAAAAAGAACTGAAAGCTGTTGATAAAAAATGTTTTAAAAGGCTGCTTTTTATTTAACTTTGCTCATACAAATACTGGCACATCTCTAGTTTACTGAGTCCCATGATATATGGCTGTACCAAAATGAGTTTGCAAAAAACCCCATACGTTTCCTCAAGATGATGAAGATGTAGAGGGATTTTTTTATGTTTGATGTTTATTGTGTTTCTGTATATGCTGTATATTCATTTTTTATCTGCTCTTCACCATAAGATTTCACCATAAGAATAATGGCAATGAGATATTTCCCGCCCCAATCTCCTACTAACTTTAAACATTTATTTCATGCAACACACACATATACCAGAAATATATGATAGCTTCGCAAAGCCATCATGCAAATTTACAGCTAGTTTTCTTTGAAAAGAATCTTCCAGGGATACATTATAAAAGTGAGAGAGACAGAGAGAGCGCAATTGCTTCATTTCTTGACAGAAGAGTCTTTAAAAGTACAGCGCATGCCAAGGTAACAGTTCACAGCCCCATTAAACTTCTCCAGTGAATGCCAACAGCTTCTCGTTGTGTTATCATGACTAGACCTGACCACTTATATCTTTGGCCTCAGCTCCATTTGTTTTCATGTTTCCTATTCTGTTCTTCGTAAGGTGGGGAAGACAGAACTGTTTGGCACGACATTCTTTCCCCCTTATTCCCTCAGCCTGCTTATCTTAACAGAGTCCAGGCTGGGTGATTTCATAGAAGCCATCTTACTTAGTCTTATCTGTGTTATGCTTCTATATTTAACCAGGGAGGGTTTTGCATTGCCAAAGTAATATAAAGCATAATGCTACTAGGTGGCTGGCTTGTAAAGAAAGACCATATATCACTTTTATGTGGCTGTTCAAAGAAGGAGGCATTTAATAAAGCCGAAAGACCAAGCCAAGGGCCTCAGTTAATATAGAACCAACAGTTTAATTATTAACGTCTCCAAGTACTAAATCAGCTTGTGGGAGGACAATGCCAAAATATTACGAAGGTCAGACTAGATAACTCATTGCCTTGAGGCAAAAGGTGTAGAGCAGTACAATGCAGGGAGAGAGTGTTTTGTTTTGAATCTATATCTAGAGATTGGCCTTGGTTAAAATATGGGCTAGATTACATTTAATGGAGCCCTTGACCTTTGGATCATGGGTATTGGAATTTCATCTTCATTCAGAGTCATGGTCTGGATCTCAAGAATTTCTGACTAGCCCCATTCCCATATAAAGAGAATTCCTGTTTCCAGTGGCCTGAGCAGTTTCGACCTGTAGTGTAGCGGCTAAGTGCATGCATACGTAATGTTGTTTGGCCAGCACTTTACACCGGTGATGGGGAACGTGTGGCCTTTCAGATGTTGTTGGGCTACAAATATCATTCCATGCAGGCTCACAGGCTCCCTTCCAACAACATCGAATAGGCCACAGGTTCTCCATCATATTATTTGATGTAGCCATACTGGATAAGTGGTGAGTCATCTTCTACTCTTTAATAGCAATCCCTCAACTAATGATAATTTTATCCTGCTAAAGTTGGCCTACTTACACTGCATTCACATCATAAAATGTTGGTTTAGTCATTTGTTGATTAATGTATGTGTAACCCTTAGATTCTTCCATTTCTTCACTGATTTTTTTACAGAGCATCCTGGGGATTCTTAATTATACATCCATTTCATTTTTGAGATACTAATTTCCTGTCCAATTCCACATGATTTTGCTCTGGCTATTCCTTTTCACTCTCTAATTCCATAGTATCATTAGGAAATATCAAATATTGGTCATCAGCAAAAGCTAAGGGGGTTTGCTGTCAACACTAGTCCCATATGCCATTGTTTGTGTGTATGCATGTGCTTTCATTGAACAGCTCAACCATTCCAGAAACTCAGTAAATAGCTTTGGAAAAGTTCTCATTCTTTCGTAAACATGCATGCATCATGTATGGCATAATATTCATTGTAAGGGTTGGGCTGATTAAGACAAGTCAGCATCTACCAAGACAATTCCAAAATTATTCTGTGCATTAATTACAGTGGCCTCCCAGATTCCATTTTCCCTTTTAAATTCTTCATAAATTTCCTGCACTTTGCCAAGTGTTTCTCTACAGAGTACGTCACAATTTCCCCACCCTTTTTGTCGTAGGTTTCAGCATTCTAAACAGCTCTATTGTTTAGAGCAGGGAGTATCAGATTGCCCCACACCCAGGAAGGAAGACATGAAAAGCCAGAGCTTTATTAAATTACCAAACTCAAGGAACTGCAACAAACAGGATTGGTAAAATCAATCTGGGCAGGTATCATAAGAAGTTCAGACAAAAGGGAGTATATATCCCAGTTTCCCCTGAGGGTGAACTCACCCTGGCTTTAATCGACTGATTGGAAGAGTAACTGATACGTGCTTTGTTTCATCTGGGCACCTGGAGGTGTGCCGAGGGAGCTGTTGTTAGCTGCATGCCTCCATCGCTGTCCAGTGTCTGGAATCACAAGGGATGCTTCCCTTTCCAACCCCCAAGCTGATGAGAATGATGAGAGGTGGATTAGGAAGTACCCCTCCATATAAATAATATCATACATTGCGTGCTGTCACACACAAAAACAATACAAAGGATTCGAGGATTGCCCATACCCAAGCTGGAAAAACAAATGCAGTCATTTGACTGAGGTCTCAGGTTTGGGCCATTCATCGGACGCCTGATTTTTTTTTGAGCCTTGCCTGGTCTGAAAATGTATTCAGAAGATAGGCCTTCCTTGTTAGTTAGCTAACTAATCCGTACTTTCAGCTTCAGATGTTCTTAATGCCTTGCACTGTTTTCTTTGCTCAGTCAATAATACAGACCTTCTGTTCTGAGCATGCATCAATCATAGCGCAAATCCCAGACAAAAATAAACAATGTATGTGTCTTCAAGGTGTAGCTGGAGTTGGGTGGCCATTTGTAGAATCTGAAGCTGCATCTTTCAAGGCTTATTCCTTACAGTAGGCCTTCATTGCTGTGTCAATCAGCATGCCTTTTGTGGACAGCTTTAGTCTATTTTCATTGCACTGACTGAAAAGAACTTTTGTGTAAGACTTGTCATCCCCCAGCAAACCAAGTTCTGAATGACTTGTCCAGCAACAAGAACAAATAGAACCAATGTATGCTGAAGTTATTATCTGCCTTCATAAAAAGTATTTTGTTGTGATCTTAAAGCAACAACTGATTTAACCTATTATTGATTATTGTTTCAGTAACAACAACAACAACACAAGGCCATGAGTGCAAATCACAATGCACTGTCTCACGGAGTTTCCATTTACCCTATATTTTAAAGTTATTCTTATTAATAGGTGCCTGCTACCAGGAAAGGATGAGAAATTGGTTTGGCTTGTATTTTAATCCAAACCTACCAGATCCGCATATTCTGAAGCAATACACAAACTGAAACATACTTCTCCCCTGAAATCTGTACTTCTCTGAATTTTGCAATACTGTTCTCCCACCAAAGAATACAAAAATGTCTATGTGCCTGAAAATAAAGTATAAAAATGCATTCCGTTCAGGAACATTGCTTGCAAAAATGCTTATATTAGACAAAATATAATACAAAATAAGTCAGTTGGTAGTATAATGAGTCAGTATATCCATTATAAATTCATATTATTTTCTCTTCTGACCACAAACTTCACTAGTTTATGTTTTATTCTGATTTTCCTATAGTTCTTTTTTAAAGTAATGATTATATATATGGTTCATATATATGAACCAAAATGATCCCTCAGAGCAACATGCTATATACTGTATATGGTAAGTCACTCTGAGGGATAATTTTGCCATATGGCTGGACATGAAAATGAGACATAAATTAATTAATTGCATTACCTTGCAAACTTCTTTGACCCATTTTTGGCATGCAAACGAAGGTGGTGGGCGCTGACCACACACCCATGTGGAAAAACAGGTGCCCCCAGAAAGTGTTTAATTGCCACCGTTAAGCTGTCTTGCAAATCTGCAGCAGTCCTTCAAACTTTAGGGGGAAAACGAATCCAACTTTAACCTGGTTTCTTTTTTTCCTTCTCCTTCTGCAAATACGTCTGAACAATGACTTGAGTGTTCTCTCTGAAATCTCTTAAAAGGTGAGCGAATGGACCACTATAAAGTCCAGAGCTTTTGGTTATGAAGGGCACCTTTCATTTGCCTGAATGGGTAGCCACACAGCACCACATAACATTTGGTATAGACTTGTGTCATCACACACCAGAAATGAGGTAAGATGTTTATGGATGGAAATATAAGGAGTGTGGTCCTGTACCCCTGAAATTATGCACAAAACACTGTTTCTTCACCTGCCTGTCAAAAGCTAAATTAAGGAGGACATACAGCAAATTTCTTCAGAGGAAAACCTCCAAATCATTTATTTGAGAGCTAATTATGTGAAATGTGTTGACCTCCAATATGTGGTCCAATTAAAAAAAGGGGGCGAAGGGCAGCTCTGGAAACTGTGACATTTATTCATAGTTCATTAGTTTCTCAGGTAGTGGTGACTGCATTTATCAAAGAAATATTAGGACATCTATATAGTTTGGATACCATGTGCATTGAAAATTCATTTAAGTATTCAAAATCAATTCCACCATACTATATAAAGCTTTCCAACCTGTTAAGATCAGTTCTGTAATTCAAAGTGGTATAATACAGCACAGATCACAGATGATGATGATGATGATGATGATAATGATACAGTTGCAGCAAACATTATAATATTTTGTGTGGGTATAACATATGCATTGCTTTTTATTGTTAACTACTGCAGACAATTTTTCTTTATGCCTTAAAAGGCATAAGATTTTGCCAACATCCCATGATTTCCTAATGAAGATTTTCTGGGTTCTGTCTGCATTTCTAATTGCACCCGAGATGGGTCTGAATGCCTTTTATATAATTGTTTAAAATGTATTAAAATAAACCCGCTCACAATTATGAGATTATAAGGAATGAAACAAACAAATGCTTCTTCGGTGATCCTGAAAATTGTTTCCTAAAAGGAACTACAGATGAGAAATGGTTGTCACTGTTATTACTGTTATTGCTGCTTTCTGGCTAGATGTTCTTCTGCTGTGCAAAAACACAGGGAGGTCTGTAGCTCAGAGGTAGAGCATCTGCCTTGAATGTTGGATGCAAATGTCTCCTACCTGAAACCCTGGAGAGCCACTTGCAATCAGTGTAAATAATACTGAGCTGGAAGGACTAGTGCTCTGGCTCAGTGTAAAGAAGCTTCCTGTGTTATTATCATGTCATGACATGGATAATCTCTCTTTCATTGTATGAAAAGGCCCAGTCCATTACTGTGGCTTAGAACCATTATGAATGTGCCCTCATAGTGGAACTTTGATATTCAGTCCTGTGAGCTGGGATGTTATATCCCCAGGGATGCTTCTGAAAATATTACCTGAATGCCCTCACAGAATTAGCATTCCAGATTACCTAGCCAAGTCTCCAAGATGGAACTGATGCATTTGGTAAGACTAGGTCTAACGGGCCAGAGAACACCCCAAAATGGTAACCTGGAGGGATCGCCCTATTTGATTTGCATCTCGGGGTGATCCTAAACTAGGTTCGATCCTATAGGAGTTATCAGCCAGCAACCAGGTTGGCTCATTCAGGATACATACCCAATGCCTATGCCAAATTGATTACAGATTGATTATATCTGTAATCAATAAAGCTGTGGCCATTTTCATTCCAAGCCATTTTGCTGCTTCTACACCCCCACCCCAGTGCCCCCGGCCTGCTGAGCATGGACCCGCAAAGATGTGAGTTGCTTATGTTGAAAACAATTGCATTTTCATAGCCTCCTGGGGTCTTGACATCCCTCCAGATAGAAGTTATCTACACTTTTTTGAGAACATAAACAATTGGTTTAAGAAAGTTTCCTTCATCTGTCTTTTATCTTCTGTACTATGAAGGCTATAATGAGATGCAGAATGGCGTCCTTCCATTTTATAAGCCTAATTAGGTCAAGCAAGCTGGTTCTTGTTTAATGTTCTGGTTGCACTCACAGAGAGAGAGAGTGAGCGAGATAGAGAAACAAACAGAAAGGCAGGTGGTATAGCAGGCAAAGCCAAATGCTACAGGATTGACTTCTTAAAGCCAATGCATTTCTCTTAAAGCAGAACAGAATAAAATTGATATTTCTTACCTTTCTTCTTTACAGTCTGCTCCATTGAAGAGAAACCTCACTGTTCAATTGCTAGCAATGCACCTGTCTATAATAATCCAGCATTCCAACCACTACCCCACACTGGCTCTCAGAGGTGGTATGCCTTGGAATACTAGTTGCTGGGGTTCACAAACAGGAGGTTGCTATTGAACTCATGTCCTACCTGTAGGCTTCCCATGGGGAGCCAGAGTGCCACTGTGAGAACAGAATGCACCTGCAATGCACCTGCCTCTATAACTATAATTTGAAGCATACTTAATATCAGTATGGTTAGGCAGTTGAGAAAAAGGCAAATAATTCAAACTCTTGTTTCTAGCACTAGACCAGGTGGATTGGTATAAAAGCAGCCACAGGAACATGGAGGAAATAAAAATGCACTTGGTTCAGACAGATCTCCCAAACTGCATGAGCTCACAACTGTGGTTCTTTAAAATCCAAAGCTTGTATGATTGAACTATGCATAAAAATGTGAACATTTCACTATGTTAGACTCAGACCTCTGGCTAATCCACGCCAATACAGCAATACTGCTCAAGCACTATATAAGTTATAACAAACAACCCTTATTTCTCATCTGTCTTTTTAAAAAAAGAGTTTTATAGTTTTAGTATATCATGTCTATGTTCTCGTTTGTTTTTCAAAAACCAAAACGCATGCTAGTGGAGAACAAAACACTCTTGCACAATCAAATCTAACCAACATGTTAGCACCCTATAAATGCATATTGTTGGCTCACATAAGCACCAGTAATTGGGGTAGTGTAAATGACTATGTCATAGACATAGTCTTTATACTTGTATCAACCTGACCAGAGGTAATGGTTATTTTAACGCATTATGAAAGAAAGTACCTGGTGTACTGTTATGGCATAAAGGGGAGTCAGATGCAGAAAAACTGGGATCACTAAGCAAGACGGGGGAGAAATTAAACAAAATGGAAGCAGCTCAAATTGGGGAGCCATGTTATTAGAGCAGATGTAGAAAGGCATTCCTTCTGAAGTAGAAAACTGGATGACTCAGGAGGTTTCGGAATCCTGAATCTTTGAAAATTCACTTTGGTAGTATAGTGGTCAAAAATGGTTTAAAAACTTAACGTGTGCCATTTTGATTGTATAAGTTGTGGGAGAGGTTGTCTGACAGTGTACATGCAATGGTGTACATACCTTGGGTACATACAATGAATTTCATGAAGGAACATGGCAATCCGCACACAGCTTTCATGCCATTTCCTACATCAATGTGAGTTCCATGAAGGAAAATTTAAAATAGCTCTTAAGAGGCCTAGCTCATAATACTGGAATCTGAGGTCATCCAATAAAGCTAGGCAATACAAAAGGAAGTACTTCTACACACATAACTAAACTATGGAATTCGCTAGCGTAAATACTGTAGTAGTGATGGGTTGGTACCCAACTAAACAGATCTTCTATTGCAAAGACTTTTAGCTGCACAGTGAGAGACTATGTCTGGCTCAAGTCACTCAGCGAGTTGAGTGGGATTTGAACTCTGGTCTCCCAGGTCCTAGTCCAGCATTCTAACCACTACACCACACTGGCTCTCGGAGGTGGTATGACTTGGAATACTAGTTGCTGGGGTTCACAAACAGGAGATTGCTATTGAACTCATGTCCTACCTGGAGGCTTTCCATGGGGAGCCAGAGTGCCACTGTGAGAACAGAATTCTGGATTAGATAAACCTCTGGTTTAATCCAGCAGAGTTCTTTTTATCTTCTTAGGAGTAGTTCTCAAATTACTACAATTCCATATGTCTCCGAGTTCATATATGACAGTCAGTGCAAATCCTTTATGTGTCTACTGAGACATAAAGTGCTATTGAATTCAATGAGTAATTCCAGGTAATAGAACTGTGGCCGATGTGTGTTTTGCAACATGATAGCGTCCTCACAAGTCTTGCAGAGAGCAATGTTGGCCACATCATGGATCTGGAAATGGAAACACTCATTAGGGTCCAGACATGCATATTTCACCTTCAAAAAAGGGGCATTTGTATGATTTTATTTTCAAACCACAAAATACACACCTGAGGTTGTTTGGTCCTTGGCAGCGGACAGGACAAATTTTCTCACTGTGTGCCTAGGTTACACCTGCACACACTTGGTAGTTGTGATATTGACACAGATCCTCAAGTTATATTTAAATGCAACCTTTATAGAAGCGTTTGTCTTCATTCTGGGCAATTTGTGTTTCTTGCCATTAAATCCCAATATGCATTGAGACATTGTGCTTGGACCTCTACTCTCTTCTCCTACATCTGTCTTAAGACTGGATGAGTTAACTCTCCGTTGATCAGAGCTAATTAATAACACAAGCCTCCCACAAGTTGCCACAAAAAGAAAGTTTTCTTAATTTGCACCATTTCTGGTGGAGGCTTTTCCTCTTAACTCCAAAAACCCCCCTGCTGAACCTAAGGGCCTCTCATAATCTTTCTCTTCCCTTCACGTCACTTTTCACAGGCTCCTTGTAAAGGAAAGTGGGTGTGAAACATTGGCATAAGGTAGGAGCTGTTCAGACCAGTTAAACATTACAACAATACATGTTGATTAGGCGATATTTTGGCCTCCTCCTTTGCCACATTCTACTTGATGACATCACCCTGTCTCATAACTCCTCCAGCCATGGCCAGTGGAACAGCAGTAAACACCAAATGGCTGTTGTAGAAAATGTCGAAACCACAGTTCCAGGGGGGGAAATAAAAAGGAGAAGGAACAGCCAGTTCTCCATGGGCGTCTTAACGCTCAGGCTCACGTGGAAAAATCCCAAAGAAGTTGGAGCAAGCTGCTTCGCAACAATGGTTTAGGATCCCATAGTACTTCCATAGTTTGAAGACACTGAAGCTTCCCTTTACCAAACACATGTACGTCTGTGATATCAGCCCCTTATAAAAATACCAGACTAGTTAATTAATCCTTATAAAAGCAGAACAGCTACAATACATGAAAGCTATGATTGGAATAAATACCAATGTGAAGTGTAGAGTTTTGGACCACTATCATGCCTTTTATGATATAAAGAGTCCTTAGTGGGACTTTTCCTGTAAATTGCAGGTTCTGGAGTAAGCTTGGGTTTGGCAAAGGCCAAAACAAGATGCTTACTGCTGGCATAGCCACTCTTTTCTGGACTGAAGAACATTATGCTTAACATTACCAAATAGGTGTTTCACTCTAAGCTAGCACATGATAGTTTCTAATGAGACGAGAAGGGGTGAATGTTGGCCATGATTTCAGCAGTGGATGCATTACTGGGAAGGTAAAAGCTAACTAACATACAAGCAAGCCCACTGTACATCCAGGCTGCACAGCAACATGGAGGCAAGGAAGGCTGCTTGGAACTAGGCTGTCAAAGCATTGTGTAAACTAATAATGGCAACAATAATTCTAGTTTCTATGCTACAGTGCTAGACTACTGAGGTTCATGAGATTTAGGTGAGCAGAAGCTACTTACCAATTCTTATCTCTCAGCAATTGCTTCTACATATTATTTATATGAAGCATGTGATGTTCTATGTGCATTCTGGGAAAAGTCTATATGTCTATGCCAGTGTTTCCCAACCTTGTGCCTCCAGATGTTTTTGGCCTACAACTCCCATCATCCCTGACCACTGGTCTTGCTAGCTAGGGATGATGGGAGTTGTAGGCCAAAAACATCTGGAGGCACAAGGTTGGGAAACACTGGTCTATGCTATCGATGAGCATATGTGCATTGGCAGGCACAGGAAAGGAAAGCAATAAATGGGATCAAATCTTCACTCGCAACAGGATTCTTTTTGTGCGGTACTTTGCCAGTGTACAGGAGGACATCAAACGAGCTTTTTCAATATTTAGAGAATTGCCTCCCCAGGGAAATTCATCTGATGCCTGCATTGTTGTTTTAAGCACCAGGTTAAGACATCTTTATTCTCTTGATATTTTTAAATGAACCCTCCTTATTTAACTGTATAAACCAACCTTTACAAATAGATCTCAGGGCTGTATATGAATGAGTTTAAAATTACAAATGCATTCTAAATACAAAACAACAATGCAATAAAATGAAGAGGAACAAAACCCCTTAACCAGTTGAAAATCTGGGGCAAGCCAGCCAGATGGTCAGGGTGTAAATAATGAAATAATTATTATAATCTAAAACACCCGGTTATACTAATCTGGGTGTTATAGATTATAATCTAAAACACCCAGGTTTTGACTGGGTGCTGAAAAAATGGTGTCTGCCCCAAATATTGCTTTCTGGGGGGGAGAGGGGGGAAGGGAGGGCATTCCTTGATTAGGGTGCCATCACCAAAAGAGACCATGTCTTTTGTGCATACATAAGGCTCCTATTAGGATGTGGGTAGTGCTGTGGTCTAAACCACTGAGCCTCTTCGGCTTGCCAATCAGAAGGTCGGCGGTTCAAATCCCTGTGACGGGGTGAGCTCCCATTGCTTGGTCCCAGCTCCTGCCAACCTAGCAGTTTGAAAGCATGCCAAAAAGTGCTAGTAGATAAATAGGTACCACTCCGGCGGGAAGGTAAACGGTGTTTCTGTGCACTGCTCTGGTTTTGGTGTTCCGTTGCACCAGAAGCGGCTTAGTCATGCTGGCCACATGACCCGGAAAGCTGTCTGCAGACAAATGTCTGCTCCCTCAGCCTTCAAAGCGAGATGAGCGCCACAACCCCAGAGTCGTCTGTGACTGGACTTAACTGTCAGGGGTCCTTTACCTTTACGTTTACCTTTAAGGCTCCTATACATGGAGCACAGCAAAGAGTCTCCTTAAATCTTATGGGAAGGGAAGTAATATTTTAAACATTGTAATGAGTCACCCCTTCTAGGAGACCACCTGCTGCTTGTTGAAACAGCACATGCTCCAGTTCTGGAATTCTTTCAGAAATTCTCCTGATTTACGTAGGAATTCAGGAGGCATAGAAAGCAGAGTAAGGCAAGCTAGAGAAATGATAAAGGAAAGGAACAGTGGAAATCCTTTCATCCCCTTGTAATGACACTAGACTTCTTCTCTTATGTGGGAGAATGTTAAAAATAATGCAGATATATTTACCACCTAACGACTGCAATTTATGGCTGAAGAGGAATACGTTCTCTTTATTATTCAGTCATCAGATTTACGAAGTGAGTTTGCTCTGAGTAACCACAGCTATCCCAGTGGAAGCATCGAGTTGAATAGCAATTAAAGCATCCCGTTGCCAGGTGTCAGGCTGGGTCTTGCAAACGTTTATGTCACAATATGCTAACAGGATTAAAGTCGACGGTACGGAAGCAACTGGAGGTTTGCCTTGTGCTTCGCTTACCGTCTTGTGTTATCTTTGGTGTCTCATGCCTAAAAACCTAATACACAGCTACACACAGTGGCGAAACGTAATACCTTAAATCTCTGCCTTGTTCATCTGTTTGGCAACAGAGCCCGGAGTTATTGTTTCCAGAAATGGCAGAAGCAAAATGCGACATGCTCCCGGTGCCAAAGTAAACGGATGAGTATTGGCTGGCGATTAACATCCCCTCCCTGCTATGCCAATTGTTAACACATACCAATTAATTCTTTCTAACAAGCCATTTCTTTCCACGGAACCATCACTCACTAAACTTGGACAGCCCTCTCTGTGGATTTAAGTTACAGCAAAACTGCTCCCCCCATGCACTCTTTTGAATTCATATCAACACCACACCGCTCCCCATTCCATGCCACCAGAGCTGAACATCTCATGAGACACAGCAGAATGCAAACCTGCTTTGAAGTCTTCTCTTCCTTCTGTGAAGCCCTTTGCTCCCACTTGGGGTGTATACAGGCACTCTGTACATGTTCAAACCCTCTCTCTCCTCTTTATTATTGTTTCATACGTCCCAGGTCTGAGGGCAGAACCCTGGATTAAACTGAGCCCTGCAAGGTGATAACAGTTTGGGGTTTTTTAACAACCAAAAAACCCTCACTGAAATTAACAGAATTAAAGGTTTCCGTGTTACAATGGCTTTTTACGCAGTTGATCCTGAATCTTCCTGATACCGTGGTACCTCGGGTTAAGAACCTAATTCGTTCTGGAGGTCTGTTCTTAACTTGAGCTACCAATTTAGTTAATAGGGCCTCCCACTGCCGCCACACAATTTCTGTTCTCATCTGGAAGCAAAGTTCTTAACCCGAGGAACTATTTCTGGGTTAGCGGAGTCTGTAACCTGAAGCGTCTGTAATCCAAGGTACCACTATACTTCCATGAAACACCACAACCTATTGCTAACCTGAAGGACTGCCATTTCAACACTGGTAAAGCAGAAGGAAATGTTAATTAATTGCCATGATAGCCCAAGGAGCCCAGAGTGATGTACATAGTTCTCCCTCTCCCCACAATAGACCTGTGAGGCAGGTTGGGCTCAGAGGCACTGATTGGCCACCCAGTGAGCTTCATGGCCAAATGGGTATTTGAACCTTGGTCTTCCAGTTCCTAGTCTGACAAAGCGTGTTCTCCTTCATGGAGAGCACGTGTTGCGGTAGGGGCCGCCAGGACACTCCAAAGTTGGGGGCGGGCTAATTGATTGTTGGCCACTGATGCGATTGGGCTTCCTTTGTTGTTGGGAAGAAGTTAATGTTGCCATTTGTTGATTGATGGCCAGAAATGCTAAAACTCTTTGCACAAGGCTAGGGCTTCCTCTTTTCGCCTGTGCATCGGATTGCACATCCCCCCTCCCTATATTTAGGGTTGGTCGCTTTGACCTTGCTATGCCTGTCATGGGGTCATCTGCTCTTGGGGCAGGGTCCCGGTAGGAATTTTGTCCATCTGGCTGATTAGCTGGGGCCATTTGGTTTTTGCCTACTGCATAGCCAATCGGTTGTGGTTAGGCATTGGTTTATGGTTTGGTTGGTTGAGGAGCATGGATTGGCTGTGCCTGCCCCTCTATTGCCGCTGCAAGGGATTCCGTTAAAGGAATACAGGGGCTAACTATTGCTTGTCCACCCTGTCAAGGGGGCTCGGGCCATTGCAAGAGCTCCTGGTTGCATTTGGGAAAGGCTGAGGGCAGGTTCCCTGCTCCGTCGCTACCCCCAAGTGTATTCCCCTTTTCTGACTTTCGCAGGCATGCGGAATGTCAGTCTGTCCCCCATGGGGGGGCAGATAGTCGCAACCAATGCCTAAGCAACCACTCACATGTTTGTATTTTAATAAAGTTGTGGCCAAAATTATGCCAAAAACTTTAAACAAAAATTTCTGTGTGATGTGTGAGTTATTGGGGTGGCCCTGGGGACCTTGACACGCAATCTGATTGCTATGCCATACTGGCTCTCTTAAGATGAAGATGACTGACCAACTCTAGAAGAAAATGGGATGTTCTGCTGCTGCACAAACCCACTGATACATCACTGTCATGGGAAACCACCCCTGGAAAAAAAAATGAGGTGCTGCTGTATTCACATCTGCCTTCATCTGTACACAGGTGGACTTATATGTGAGTTTAATCAGTTAAGTTAAAACTTTAAGTTAAGATTACAAAGTTAGCTCTCTTTTTCCACATGGAAACTAGTTTGTAGAATCTTAGAATTGTAGGGCTGGAAGGGACCCCAAGAGTCATCTACTCTAACCCCCTGCTATGCAGGAATCACAGCTAAGTGGGGGGGGGAGCCCTTTAAAACATTGGGGAAGGGGAGATGATGGGTCTGAAGCAGGGTTGAGATATGTACAGTGCTTTTTTAAAAAAAATAGGACATACAGTGCTTGGAATGCATGCTAAACTGCAGCGTGTGAAACACATCCTAAATACAAACCCTATTAAGTAAACACAAGTATAATACACAGCAAAAAGCATAGCAATTAGCGCTGGGTGCTGAGCTGAGATTGTTGCAGGAATGCCTGGGAAAGATCAGTTGTTATTTTAAAGTTATTATATTTATGCAGCACAGTGAATACACACAGCCTGAGCAGAAATAACAGCTCGCTGCCCCAAGAGCTTAAAATCAAAGGTTTGTCAGTGCAGAGCGGCTCTAGCCAGAGTGGACTTTACACTGAACGGATGCTGACAGTTCAATTTTGTGAGATCCGAAGCCCACCGTAGCTTTATAATCTTGCCAATAAAGCAGTGGTTGATATTTGGAGGAACTAAATGGCCCATAGCTGCCTTTAATATGTTTCTTTTCTTTTCTTTTTTTCTCTAGGAGAGAGTCCAGAAATGTGAGGGCTTAAGTTCTGAACCAAACACATTACTTTTGGAAATGTATCACGATAACCTAGCCCTAGGGATTAAGATTTGTTACTGAGGAATAGTCAGTAGGAAGTAAGAGGTTTCTCCTCATATGCCATTCCAAGACCCCTTGGCCCTCTTGGGGGGGCGGGGAGAGAGAAAATTCTATTTCCCTAATGTCTTCAGACCTCTGGAAAATCTATCAATGCCAGTTAGACACAGGTTTCCACCCCCACCCCCCATGCTAGCAGTGGAACAGAGGCCTCCACACTACTTCAGAATGGGCATTTTAAAAAATAATGATTCTCATGCATAACCAATGTAGACTACATTTGAGGCACTGACTCAAGAGGCGAAAGCTGCTGTATCCCATTACTCATATCCAGAGCCACCAGGACTTCATATGTACAAAGAATTATAGACTTGCAGATTCATCTTGACTTTTCCTGAAGAGAAAATATAATAAACTAGTACAGTGGGTGAGGCAGGTTAATCGCGCGCACGCACAAGATCTCAGAAGAATGACGAAGCTGGGCGTCTTGTTCCAGTTTTGATGGATTTCTTCCAGTGATCAACTCAACTTGAGGAAACAACGTTTTAGGAGTCTGTGGCCTATGCTGCGAATTTGACTCTCTGCAATAACTCTTGTAAACTTGTTTGTAAAGATTGCACGGAATTTCTTTGGTTTAAAACAAGGAACATGGCCATTTTATTCTTCTTTCTCAAACAATCAAGAGCTTCTAGTTTGGAGCAGCAGGTTTGGGGCAAAGCTGTTCATTTTTTCAGCTGTGTAGTTTGGGTTATTGAAAAACTGCAGCTTCAACTTACTTCAGCTCATGGGTAGGTGTTAACCCTATAATTTATACTGAAGTAATCCTTGCCATTGGGGCTATAACAGATTAATATTTGAAGACTCCAAATCTTCACGTTCTGAAAGCTTAGCTTGCAGTCGTAAAACTACTCCAAGTGGTAACAAGTGATTGAGAGGAAAAAAATCCGTGTTAAGTTTTTCAAATATATATCCAAATGTTTTTTCTCCTATAATTTCTTCCCAAAACAAAATGTTGTGCAAGCAGAACCAAAACAGTAGTTAAGGAGGAACTTATTGGAAAGGAGCAACTGTACTTTATATATTTTAAACTGTCAACATATACTCCCAATTAATCTTCTTTACACTTAGTGTAACCCGTTCCTTCAACCTGTTCTCATGGGATTTGTCTTCTGGCCTATGAAAATCTTTTTATTTTCTCCCCTGAAATTTTCCAGCTTGACAAAGTCCTTTCCTGACAGATGGACAGAGCAAATAATATAATTTTCCAAGGCCAGGAAATGATGCTGCTGTTGATACACCCTAAAATGGCACTGGTTTTTGTTGTTGTTGTTGCTGTACCACACTGCTGACCGAGCAGTTTGTTTTCTTCCTGGGCTGGGGCTGGCAAGACAGCCCTTCTGTCTAGAGCAGTTATTAAAAAAGAAAACCTAGTCTATTTGTGCTGGCTGCTTCTTTAATCTTCCTGTAGTCATGCAACTCTCAACATATATTACTGCCTGTTGTTCAGTTCGGTGTTATGATATATACACAGTGCTTTTTTCTCAAAAATGTTTAGGGGTACTCTCATTTTCCTACTCATATTGAAATACTGCCCCTCAATGAGGCCAAACCTAGATTTACAAAATGTTTAGGGGTATGTGTACCCCTGCGTACCCCCCAGAAAAAAGCACTGTATACACATATATATTTTCTTTTTAAAATCCCTTTTGCTAAAGCTGGACAAATGGAATACCTGAGCACTGGGATGCATTTATGCAACCAAAGTCTGTATTTCCTCATAGACAATCTTCCACTGAGCCAGTGAGAGCCAGTATGGTGTAGTGGTTAAGAGTGGTAGACTTGTAATCTGGGGAACCGGGTTCACGTCTCCGCTCCTCCACATGCAGCTGCTGGGTGACCTTGGGCTAGTCACACTTCTCTGAAGTCTCTCAGCCCCACTTACTCACAGAGTGTTTGTTGTGGGGGAGGAAGGTAAAGGTAAAGGTGATTGTTAGCCACTTTGAGACTCCTTTGGGTAGTGATAAAGTGGGATATCAAATCCAAACTCTTCTTCTTCCTCCTCCACGGTTAGCTTGACAGTAGTATGTGAGGTTGGAGCACAGAGCAACATGGGGACAGTAACGGATGTGAGCCTTGTCCTTTTACAGTGGGCTTCATTGCAGCCACATAAAGGTCTGAGTTTTCTGCACAAAGGTCTTCTAGGAGCGTGTGGAACAAGGCCAGTGAGGGCCATGGCCTGGTCAGAATCTCAAGGGTCTGGTAGAGAGGCCTGGAGTGCCACACTAGCGTTCCCTGCTCCTAGTTCTTTAGCTACTTATAATGCCAAAGCCAACTCTTGCTCTTGGGTGGATAGTGCACTTCCTCTCACTCACCGAACCTGGTACCCCTTCTCTTGCCCTAGAAAACTAGATTGGCTGTGAGTTCTGGAAGACCTGCTCCCTGCTTTGGATGCCTTTTCCCACCTGGCCTGAGACGGCAGGGCCCTGACTGACTCCAACTACAAAAGCTGACACTGCTGAACAGATACTTGGGCTGGGGTGTTTTTAAGGAGGTTTTATTTTGGGGGGGGGGCGTTGTTGTTGATGTCTTTTATTTGTATCTTTATTTCTAGATCTTATAATGACTTGTGTGGAAACTCTTCAATTATGGTTGTGTACTTTTTGATGTGTTTTATTGTTTATTACTGCTTTTGTTATGTTTGTAATTACGTAGTCTTTTCATGTTGTAAGCTCCCTTGAGCATGGTTTTAAACTATGAAAAGGCAGCATGCAAATTAAACAAGGATAGGAAGACACCTCCCTGAGATACCTTGCAGTTTTAGAAATCTGGCACATACTGAAGGATGCACGCCAGCAGTGGGAAGAAATCAACCTCAGATTTTGTTTTTTGTTGGGTAAGATTAGGCTGAACTTTATTAAATATAGTTTTACATCATGTACTTTAAAATATTCCCTCAAGCACACACTCCTGTTTTTTCTAGTAAAATATATCCGGTAAAAGTATTTATTCCTCATGAATGGTTCCTATTTAGTTCAAGTTCCTTCCTTCCTCTTGAGGTTATTAAACTGGTTGGTTTATTAATTCATTATTAGATGTCACTATTCTTTAATTATAATGTGGTTTATGTCTCTGAAGTCTCCTCCCCCTGGAAAAATGGCCAGTCTATTAGACGAGCCCAATAGATCATTCTGACAGGGTTAGAGACTGAGCCCCTCAAAAGGGCATACAGTGTTAGCAAGCAGTGGCTGTTGATATGCCCTAACTCCCAGTTGCTATTTTCCAGCTGCTGTGCTATACATAAAAAAAAAATATTTAAAACTGTAACGTTGTTTGCTCAAAAACACAACTCGCTGTGTATTTTCCTTCATTCGACAAATGTGTTAAATATACAGGTTAAGCATTCCATTTAAGAGACATATGGCAAATAAAGGCACCTTACCAAGTCTCACAGAATATAAACACCTTCTGGAGATAATGAATAAATATTCATTGCACGCAAGAAGAACATATTAACCTTTCGGGCTTCGGATATTTGCTTTGCTCATGCAAAGTCAACTCTTCTTTTCGAGACAGTCTTTAACTCGATCGTTTCTCAGAACCACTGAAGGAACACAGAGGACTTGAAGTGCTCAAATATCACATGGAGGAGGGGGAAAACAAGTTTCTGTGCTATCTTATTGTAATTGCCAATTTAGTTTTAATGAAATGTCAAATGCATATTATCTGCTGCCACTGCCAGCTGTTTCAGATTTTTAGAAAACGAAAATGGTGGTCCGGAGGAATTTGCCAAAGATTTCATAGCTGGCTTATTTCCGTTGGATCCATCTGCTAGATAGTCCTTTCAAAGGGAAATCTCCATTATCCATTGTCTGCTTGAAATATGCTATTGCTGGATGTTATGGGGTGAGAGACATGTGAACTTATTAACATTATGAACATGATACTTATAGGCTGTAGCTTACTGTGCTTTATATTGGATTAGGTAAGCTGCTGTATCAGCTCTGACCTGTATGGAAAATCTATGTGGTCTTTTAGATGAAAATTATATTTATATACCTTCCTCCAGCAAGCACATCAGGCAACAAAGGCAGAGCCTGACACAACATCCCCAAACCTTTGAACCAGTGTATTTTCCTGGTCCTTGGCTATGGTTGGTTGCTGGACTCAGTTCACTTGTCATTAACTTGTCATTAACTGAGGCCAAGCTCCTTACTCTAGATCTCCTTGTATCTAGTCCCAACACGGTATCTGTGACCCCTCATGCAGTGCTCTAGGTTCTGGATTGCATCTCACTCAGCAGAGCTGGTACGTAGACCGATTTGCCTCAGGAATACAGATTGGACCATTAGCTTTTGCTCTTTTACAGATCTATGGTGATGTGGCCGGGAAGGCCACAAACAGGAAGAGAAGCCGAGAAGCACTCCAGTGCCTCTTGAGACAGATGGATGCCAACAACTGGGGCTGGTGGGAGTTGAACAACATCTGGAGAACCACATGTCTTTCCCCTTCCCATTTCAGAGTACCACAGTCATGTACATATGCTAAGAGTTTATCCTGGTGTCCTGCTCATCCATTCCTAGTTCCCTTGCCTCCTTTTTTCTCCATCCAGTTTTTATACAGATTTGTGAGGGCCCCACTGTTAAGCACATGTGTTCTCTAAACTGCACTACATTTCAGCAATCATAGTAATGGAAAGTTCCCTCCTTTTTGTCCCAGCAATGCCTCTTCCATTTTGCTGAACAGGTCAAATAAACATGTGTCTCTTGAAATCAGGGTTTCATAAACACATCCGGCGCTGCCTGACTAGAGACACCTTTCCTCTTGTTCTGAGGTATTTATACAATTTACAGCAAGCTGTCTTGGAAGGTTGACTGACACTCTCCAGCATAGCCAGGAGCATCTGCAAACTCTGCATATTAAATTAAGAAATTTTCTCTCTCCCTGCCCCCCGCCACATCCTCACAAGTTCCTACAGGAGAACAATTTCACCCCTCAGCATTTTGCCTTTGGCGCAGTACAAGGTTAAACTTTCTTTTCATTAATCCTGACTTGGTGCCACTTGAAACACCAACAACAAAACAGTTAAAGGAACATTCTGTGCCCTGTTACTTATCTATTTGTCTTAATGTGCCATTAGCATGATTGACTCTGATAATTTAGTTTAAGGCTCAAGTGTCTATACAAATATTATAGATTTGCACTGCTGTTTTTAGACAGCCATCTGTACTGCCTCTTGAGCAAATATCAGGTTAAATCCCCATGGTTGATTACCAGACATAAGCATGCCAGCTGATATTATTTTATTGCCTAGAAGATTAGGACACTTATATTTTTAAGTGTTTTAATTTTTTTAAAAACAACAACCAAAAGACCTATTTTGGTGCCTTGAATGTGGTGTTGTAAAGGTGTTATGCATCATATGAGGCACTTTATTATTACTTCATGTATTCCAAGGCTAATCATTAAAGGCAACTTAGATGCCTCTAAGGCCTGCATCCTAGGCGGCTGCCTAGTTGGCCTAATGATAACACTGGCTCTTGGCTGAGGGGAGAATTGAACCCTGAAACCAGGTCTAGTCCAACACTCTAACCACTGCACTACACTGGTTCCATATTTCTTTCCTGAGGGCTCCAAACTGTACAGGTGTAGACAATAAAGAAGCGGAAGATACTTTGAGATTAAAAAAAAACACAAAACCTTTTTTTGACAAGGGTCCCACTGTACAGAAGAAATGTTCTATGACATGTAAAGAAGAAACTGCAGGATTACGAGAAACCACAACTAACACAGGTGTCTTTTACAGTGAGTAAAGAGTTTGTTGGAAGCCCACAGTGTATATGTGTAGTGTACCAGCCTCATAGTTAGTGAGTGGGATGCACTGGGAATCATTCAAAGGTTTGGAAATTAGCAATTAGTCATTTCATGACAGAGGAGACAGGAAGCCTAGACAAAGTGGTTATTAAAAGGGATCCATTTTTACGTTCAGGCAGGTTCCTACAGGAATCAGGTTGAAGCAAAATTCCAAATTATGAAAGCACCACTTTCAGCTGTGTAGGATAAAGTTGGTTTTTGTTTTGAGAAGCTAATTAGGTTTTTTATTATTATTATAAGTCTATTTATATCCCATCTTTGCACCTATAGGCACATTCATTGTGCTCCAAATTAGTATTAGTTGCTGGGAATTAAATCTTGATAGACAGCTATAGGCAGAGCTGGATGTCCGTGCCAAAAACACTCGATTCTGTGATAAGGAAAAGCAAATTCTGCTGCAATGGCATTATGTAAATACTGAGGGGAATGAATACGCATTAATGTATTATAAGTGCAATATTTGCTTTTTGGGGTTTTGGTAAAGTTTTAATTGATTTTTATTGAAAATTTATTCAGGAAAGGGGGGTAATCCTCAAAAGAAAAAAACACACAAAAGGGAAAAGGGAAAAGAAACGCTTCAGCTCAAATTAATGATACAATAAGCAACAAATGGAGACGTATGCCGGCAGAGCAGTGGGGGCAATCATTACCTACTATATATCCAAACATGGGTACCTGAAAACTACTTGAGTTTGAGATTGCAGGTCCCCCTTGAGTAGATGCTTGATTTTTCTTTCAAGAAGTAAAACAAATACATCTTTTGTTTCACTTTTAAAATGGATATAGACTTAAATTCTTATAGTTTTTAAGAGGGCTAGATAAGGGAGGGTATTTAAGAGGATATTTATGGAGGATATGGCTATCAATGACTACTAGCCATGATGACTACATTCTACCTCAGGAGCAGGGAACTGGATGCAGCCAACATGCCAGATCCTTACCCCTCCATGGGGCAACTTTGATGGGTGGGTGGAGCTGCCTACCCGTTGATCGCTTCATGCCATTATGACATCAGGTGACAACTCCCAAAGGGCTTGTTTTCAGTGCTGGTCAGCTAATAGCACACAGAGTGAGCCCCTTTAAAGGAGTGTCATCAGCACCAATCAGCTGACTCCGCATCTTGCTGATGGCACGACTCTGATTCTCAAAAAGTGTGGCAAAGCAAGTTGTGGTTGTGTGGATTTTTCTGGCTGTCATTTTGATTCCCCACCCTGATATGTTGATATTCTTGAAATATGCTGAGATATTACACACACACACAGTGGTACCTCGGGTTACAAACGCTTCGGGTTACAAACTCCGCTAACCCGGAAGTAGTTACCTTGGGTTGTGAACTCTGCCCCAGGATGAGAACGGAAATTGCGCTGTGGCAGCGGTGGGAAGCCCCATTAGCGAAAGCGCACCTCAGGTTAAGAACGGTTTTGGGTTAAGAACGGACCTCCGGAATGAATTAAGTTCGTAACCCTAGGTACCACTGTATGTGTGTGTGTATTTATATATATGTGTGTGTGTATATATATATAGATATATAGTTAGTACTGAGGCAAAGGAGTAATTGGAGATGTTTTGTGGACAGATTTGCACTGGTACACATTCTGGAGCAATAAACATTTTCCATTTTTGAGGTGTTTGTAGTTCTATGTAACCTGACTTCTACACCACAGGGCGGCTTTTTGTATTTTAAAGGATAATCATTTATTAGAAACTCTGACTTGCTCATAAACTATTCAAAGAAGGGACTCTGGGGCTTTGCTCATTAAAAAACGTGCTGACACTGTTGGTCACTTTGTTCTGGGAAGTTTTATGCTGCAGTCAGAGTAAGCATTCCATGCGTGGTTTGCAAAGAAAAATGGCCAATTGATGAAGTCAGGTGCCAGTCAGAGGCTGAGGTGAAGAGAGTGAGACCTCGGCATGGGAGAAAGGCCTATTTTACCCATTAAAATGACTTAGTGCATTGTCAACAGTGGAAGTGATGCTATTCCAGTTGAGTCCCCAGAGCCATCATCTGGCTGCAGCACTCTGAGAATGCAGGACAACTGAGGGCAGTTAACAAAGGCACCTTACTTTCCTTAGGAGGCAACAGTGGTATTAAAGCACAGTTTAAACATTTACATCTTTAAAATGCAAAAGCACGAAATCAGTTTTCTCTTTGTTCCCCCCTCCCCCATGCCCATAAATTTGCTCTATTTGTCCCCATCCTTCAATATATTTGTCAGCCTAATATCTTCTCTGGTGTGCTAGTTTTCCACATGAAGGTTCTTCTTCCTCTCCTTCTCCAACCCATTGCAGTCTGCAGTGCTACCACCTGAACTCTTACTTGTTATTTGTAAGATATATGCCTCAGTGGGGATTAATCTCAGGGTAGCCATGTGTCCACCACACTTAAACAACTATCATATTATGTAACACCTTGTTTTTAACAATGTTGATTCCTTTTTAAATTCAGAATACCTGCGTTATTCATGTTAAATAGTTTGATACGGTACATTGTATGGTATATTTTTTCCTCACATTCTAAGGTTCTCCTAACACCTTAATCCTTTGCTTTGATAAGGTGGACCTTAAAACAATGTGCAAACATATTTTAAAATAATTAAAATCTGAAATCCACTACACTCAGCTGCAGACGCAGGGAATAGAGGCTTTCACAGCAGCCCCGCAGCGGAAATGGGACAAATGGGACAAAGCAACGGGGTGGGGGGGCAGAGCAAAATCAGGAGCACACAGGGGATCACTTTTTTTAACACTGTAGGTTCCAGGGTTTGGATCCTGAGTTGAGGGAGCTTTTGCTTCTCTCCTTCCCTCCCGCCTCCACTTGCCTCCTTCCCATCCTCTCCCTGCCTATGGTCAGCAGCAGACTCTGCTCTGTGGGGCTTTCGGCGTGGCTCCTCCTCCTCCGAGGAGACCCAAGGAGACTCCCAAGTCGGTGGAGGGCAGCGGACCCGCTGCTGGGCGCCCCTGCTGGGCAGGCACCGTGGTGCATGGCGCCACTCAGCCAAATGGAAAAGACGGCCCTGTATGGAATTGCTACCATAGGATATAGCAAAGGCCACAAACTTGGTTGGACAAATTAATGGAGAGTAACTCTTGCCAGTGGCTACTAGCCATGATGGCTATAATAGCTCAGTACAGGTATACTCTGAATACCAGTTACTGAGGATTACAGAGGTTATCCTTCATCTAACCACCAAGACAGAGTTCACAATAAAGCAAAACTTGATGGGGTTTCTGTAGAGAGCAATTCCTGAGCGTATTGCAAATCTAGGTCATCCCTTGCCCCAACTGATACCGAAATGGTAACACGGAAACAATTCCTGAACCAAAACACAGTTACATAAGAACAGCAAGTGCCTATGATTGTATTTGTTCTTTGTGCTCTGATGACAGTTGTAAAAGTTGCACATGCAACTGCTAGCCATCTGCAAAACCCACCAGAGATTGCAGACTGGCTTCAGCAGTAATGTTTTCAGTATTATAAAAGATAATAAAGCTATAAAGAGGCAGAGGCAGCTGCTGGGATTCTCTGCTCTCCAGGTGTTGTTTATAGGCAGGCAAACAGGCACCTTTCAGAATACTATGCTTTAAGGTCACTCTGACTGCAGGCAGTTGTCAGAGATTAAAGGTGAGCTGAGTGCAGATGAACGCGAACAGCATATTTGCCATATGTGCCTGGGGAGCTTTGGCATGTTTTTTGTTCTTAGCATTCCTGTGCAAAGCCACAGCTTTCCATATTGGATGGTAAAGAATGCAGTATATCATTTGCAGTGCAATTCTATACATGCCCACTCAGAAGTAAACTTTGGTTTGTTCAATTGGACTTTCTCGTAACAACAATGTAAAGAGAGCCGTGCTGGATGTGACCAAATGACCATCAAATCTAGCATCCTGTCCCCATCCTTTTCTCAGGGCTTAAAATGGCTTATGATCCTCCAGTCTCAGCTCAGCCAGCTGAAACCCAGCTGAGCCAGAATGGCGGACTTGTGGTAGAAGATCTCTGGCTGGGCTGGGGTTGGGGCCCTACCCTGACATACTAGCCCAGCTGAAGCAGAGAATTAATCATCTGAACTGGAGACCCACTGGATCCCTGGTTCAAATTGTTAGTTCCTGCCTCAGCTGGGCTAGTATGTCAGTGTAAGTCTCCAACCCTGGCAGATCTGAGCAAAGGATTGCTTCCTTTTGTACATAATGGAAGCTGTTGGCACAACCTTTTATTTGTTTGATGGCCACCAATTTGGGCAGCATTAAAAGTAGATTAGACAAATCATTGGATGAAAAGGCTTTGCTTGAAAACTGCATGGCAATTTCTTGAGCAGTGTACAATCCCCCCCCCCCCATTGAATAAAAACAAACAGTGTCAGAGTTCTTTGAGACTCTGCAAAGACAATGTCCCAGGTGTAAAAGTCAATGAAATACAAACAATTCACCATGGTATTATATTCTTTGGCTGTCCTTGAAGTCTTTTTTCTTTTGCTACAATTTCTACCCCAACCATGTTCTCTTTTTCTTCCCTTGCAGTTATGTTTTGTGTTTTCTAAATTACAGGTTTCTAAGGGAGGATGATGTCATCTGTCATGCAGCGCTTAATAAATATGAGCAACAGGGAATATATTTTAGTTAATAAGTAGTTAAAGAACCCCATCGAAACATGCTGGGCTGTTTATACTTGCAACGCAGTCCCATGCGTGGTTACTCAGAAGTAAGCCCCACATTCGTTAATGGGGCTTACTCCCAGGTAAATGTTCACTGTCCTGCAGCTCAGTTATAGTCATAGCCTAGTCATAGCCTAGTCACTGGCCAAAAGGCCCATGCTGCCTTGCTTCCTATTATCATCTCAAAATGAGCACAGTGTAATTTTATTTCCCACTGTTTCTCTTCTTAGAAAACAGGGAGCCACTGTGTGCACATGGCTCTAGATCATGGTCAGCATACACCAGGGGTCAGCAACCTTTTTCAGCCATGGGCCGGTCCACCCTCCCTCAGACCATATGGTGGGCCAGACTATATTTTGGAAAAAAAATTGAACGAATTCTTGTGCCCCATAAATAACCGAGAGATGCATTTTAAATAAAAGCACACATTCTACTCATGTAAAAACACGCTGATTCTCGGACCATCCGTGGGCTGGATTTAGAAGGCATTTGGGCCGCATCTGGCCCCCGGGCCTTAGGTTGCCTACCCTTGGCATACACTAAAAAGAGAGAGATCCTTTTGGCACAACACACATCATAAATATACTTTCTCCAGAATCCCCCCTGCCTGAATGCTAGGACCTTTGCGTTTGGCTAGGCAAGCAGGTGAAAATGGCTATGGCCTTTGCAATTTGATAGCATGTAGTAGACCATCAATAGCATTTCAGTTTGCACAACAGCTCACAAAGCACCTTTGGGTGGAAAGCGGCTAACAAGTTTAATTTAATCTAATAATCATCATCATAATAATCATAGTTTTGAAAGGTCTGCTGGCCTCTGTCTTTAATTTTCAAATTTACCAATTGCTGGAGATTTCAACAAAGTCAACAAAAATGTCAGTGTGGTTTAAAGGCACATGATGTAGTCACTTTGTTGAAGCTAAGCAGATTTGGATCTGGCCACTGTTTGGATGGTGGTCCATCTGGGAACCGCTGTTTGTTTGTTTGTTTGTTTAAATTTATATACAACTTGATTGTTTCTTTGTTCTGGTACCAGGGCCCAGGAATGGATCATATACCACTTGATTGTTCTTTTTTACTTATAAAAAGCCTTCAATGTGCATGGCACTTTGCACACTATAAGAAGACTCGTTCCTGTGCCAGAGGTTTTTTATATATCATTCACCATCTTTATCTGCAACATTGAGTGAATGTAATCTTGCAAACCTCACACCACTGCTTTTTTCAGGTGGAAATGATAGCATGTGGTTAATTAAATTCATGCACACCTGAATCTGTATAGGTAACCAGGTTCATTAAGCAATGAAAATATTGCAGTCTTGATAATACCTTAACAAGTCTTTTGCACATCATTACAATGTCATCTACCTGAAAGATGAGTGAAGTGTTTGCACTGTTAATTAATCTACCCGTTCTGTATGTTTAGGTCATTAAATCTGAGGTGTTGCGTTTTTTCCCAGACAGAAGATGTCATGTGCCCGAAGAAAAGGCTGAGCTTTGAAAGTTTGGCTATTCTTCTGCCAACAGATGGCAGTTAGCTAATTAACTTTGAGAGATGCTTCTTGTTGTTAAACACCAAGAGCAAAAACTAGGGAGTTCTGGTAAATGGGGTCTTGCTAAGACCTGCTACTTTACCCTTGTGCCATTCCTATTAATTTCATAGGGTTTACATAATGAGAACTTGCCAGGGGATTCAGCCTTTGAGTACTGGAATGCTTGTTGTGGTGACTCTAAAATAATTTAAAAATGTCTAAAAACACAAAGGACTTCACCTTCCATTGACAGAAAGGCTTTGTCTAGCCACAAACCCCAGTGGAGTGATCCTGCTGGCAGTTGGGGTGGGGAGAATCAGCAGAAGACCTCTCCCCTTTTCTGCCGTTGGTGGGACTGATGCCCATATCCAACCCCAGAGCTGCTAAAGCAACAGAGGATTGTATTTAATGGCAGCTTTGCTCTCACACCCAGTTTTCTCTGACCCCCTACTCGAGATCCTAGATATTGGAGCCCTCTGCATCATTTCCTGTACAGAGGGTGCCCCAACTCTCAGCAGCAGCTTTGGGTGGGGGGAGGTGTTGCAAGGGGCCACAGTGGATAGGAGCGGTTAGCAAAACATGAACATAAATGGTTGACATAAATGGAAAAGCCTTCGATACAACTCATGGTTCGATCCAAGGGGAGGATTACTTACCTGCAAATCCCAGATTTTTCTTCTTCTTCCTGCAAGATCCCACTGATCTTTTTGACAACAGTGGCAAAGGGCCAGGAGGTTTAAATAGGTACTGCTGAGGTGGGCAGGGATAATTAATTAATTAAATTTGTATAGGAATGTTTAAACCTCTCCTGGTAGCCCAGGCCATGGTGGGAAGGCACACCATTACCTTCCTGGTTATCAGATTGATCATTTGATAAGCAGAGAGAGCTGTGTGTCTTTGTATGTGTGTTGTATGTGTAAGACTATGAGTTAGCCACTCTCACTGCAGACATGTGGTTCCTGGAGTATGGGCCAATGGTCAGGGCAGTCTTGGGCCCCCAAAAATCCCCACCCCACCCGTCTTCTTCTTTGGCGATCACTTCTGGCTCAGTAAGATTGTCTTCCATGAATATGGTCTTAACGGTGTGTGTGTCTGTGAGTGACTGTGGAGGCCAGTTCTGGATCCATGCATTCTTCCACAGTGGGGACATAGGTTTCTGGGTGAGAGTTGCCAAGCGTGCCTTATACTGCAATAGCTTTGTAAACAAGCATTTTGGTTTCCCTAAGAATGTCCTGGTCCTCAAACACTCTGTGATTCAATCAGGAGAAAGCTGCACTCGCAGAGCTCAGGCGATGCTGGATTTCAGCATCAATATTTGCCCTTGTGGAAAGATAACAGTCCAGGTAGGAAAACTGACCAACACTTTCCAACGTTACATCATTAAGCTGGATTTGTGGCACTGCAGAGGGATTGTTTTGTGCTTGTTAGTGCAGCACCTTGGGGTTTTTTCATATTGAGTGAAAGGCCAAGCTTTTCTTAAGCTTCTGCAAAGATGTTTAGGATAGTTTGAACCCTTTAAACCTCTACTAGCAAGCATGAACCCTGCCTTCATTTTGCCCTGCTTTATTTTGCCCTGCAAGTAAAAAAGAAAGGGGGGGGGGGACCCAAAGATTATTTAAAATAATCTTTTAAAACAAGCCTCCTATTTCACGGCTTGTTTCTTTTTTAAAAAGTCCTCCTAATATGAGGTAGCTTAATTCAGGAACTGTCATGCTTTGGGGAAATAAAGAGCCTAAGCCCCGTGTAATTCAAAACATCAAATTATATGGCCATGAAAAATTAGGGTTTCTAATGGCAATGACAACTGACAGTCCACTAAAAGCGATAATGTGAATGCCACTATAGAACATGATATGTCTGTCTTTGCAGCCTGCTGCATATGGAGATATAAATTATCCAGTTAAGCCAGAGATGGAAATGATGGCTACAATCCAAAACAGACTCTACCACATGAACAAAGACTGGAGATTCTGAGCGGACTAGGTCATTAGTTTTGTGATTAGACCAATGCCCATCCATGCATATTTCTAATTAAGTGCTTTGCATTGAAAATATACAGGCCTATAGCAACAGCTTAATTTAATACACATTTAACCACCATCAATGAGATGAACCCTTTAAATTTAATCTAATATATTTTTATTTCCAATTGATTTCTCAACTTTTGACCAGGAGAAAAATTATGTACTGCAAAACCAGTTAAAATCCATTTAAAGGCACAAGAACCAATACAAAGCAATAGAACAAACACCCTGAAATCACAGCTGTCAGAATGGCAGCACTACAATCAACCAGCTGTCTCAGCCCATTATCCCCAGAGGCCTTTCTAAATGCAAGAGTCTGAAGGCCAAAGATAACAAGCCAAGTGGTTCTCTAATAAACCAATTCCGTCCCTGGAAAGCAAAGTCCATAATAACAGCACCACCACCAATAAGTCCCTGCTCCTTGCAGAAGACCTAAGCATATGGAGAAGACTTGAACATAATTCATTTATTTGTTTAATCTCACAATATTTATACACTGCTTGATTGCAAAAAACAAACAAACCCAAAAGGTTTACAAAAAAAAGACATATGCAGCCATTTAACTGTACAGTTCAGCTACTAGCTATGAAGTAGCACACTAAAGTAGTTACTTTTAAAAACTTGGGTCTCAGCTACACAGCTGCAAATAAAACATTTTAAGTGTGTTGTAAAGTGCATTATACAAATGTGACACTAGATGGCGATGGTGAGTTATGGCAAATTCAAGATATTTTTCTAAAAAAAATTAAAAAGCATTTTTACAACATTTTCTTTAAAATGTGTCTAGATTCCTCCTTGGTCTTTTTCACAAGCTGAGTTCTTTCTCTTCAGTTTGAAAACAAAGAAAGTACCATGGCCAATGGTAGCACACTCAGATGTTGCTACATGCTGGGTTTGACAAGGTGGTCATATGAATGGGCCCTGGTAGCATAACTACTAGAATTTCTCTCTTCCTGTCAGATATTTCACTTAAGTTTGATTTCTGAGACAGTTTTCTTCACAGCACGCCAGGAATGCATAACCGGTAACCGCATCATTACTTTTGCTCTGTGTCATTATACTAATTGGGGCTTTCCTATCTTAAACACATTTTAGGCAAACTGGGCTTGTTTCTTTAATTAATCTTCTTTAATAGAAGGAAACTGGGTGAACCCAGGAAGGTCAGAATCTGGGTCCTTTTTTGTATAAACTGTTCAAACCATGTAAACGGTTTCCCCCCAGACAACATGAGGCAAAAGGTTGTTGGATGGAGGTTTGTTAATAAATGATTGAGAGGTCAGTAGTTCTAGGATAAGCATTTGATAAGCCACAAACTATTTGAAGCGATGTGTCCTTTGATCTGCCAGAGCCTCTGGCACATAGAGAAATGCCATCGTGTACCAAAGGCCTTCCTAATGTTCCCAGTGATGGTGTGCAAAGAATGCTTCAAAGACCAAGGTAGGTGGTGGGTGGGAAGGCCTTTCACCTCAGCTTGATTAGTGGACCTTTAAATCAAGAGACTGACCTTCCTTTCAAAGAGAAGCATCTGCTTGCATTAAAGCAAATACATTCAACAGTCTATGAAAGACACTTGGTTTTTGTCTATGGAAGACACTAAGTTGCGTCTCCAGAGTTTTGGTATTCAAGCCTATTCACCACCACTCAACAGCCTTCACCTGCAAAGTCACTTTTAGATGGGAAGATGTTAGACAAGTTCCACCTCCCATGGGTTTCCCTGCTATCTGTTGGTTGATAACTGGCACCGACAACACGCTCTCAGATTTCAAATGTGCCCTCTGGTTCAAAAAGGTTGCATTTCCACCGTAAACAATGCCAGCTTTCCCCCTTGCTGCCTACTTCTTATCCAATGCACAAGATCCGTGTGATGCCATATCTTCAGATTCCTCTGCAAAGCCATGAAGACTTTGGCGCATCATATCAGTCCATACATAATGCTATAACAAAGCTACGTACATCATTTAACGGAAACAAATGCATACTCCTTTTCTATTTAGCCCGCCCACCCCGCCCCCGTTTGCCGCATTGCATATTTTAGATTTTAAGCCCCTTTTGACTTTTTTCACATTGTAAAGTGCCTTGCAACATTGTCATCATAAACACATATTGGCCAAAAGCATTCAAAAATTTCAATTAGAGCTTAAAAACAGCAACAACTCAATAACATTTGGCAACGCCAGCGCAAACTATTTGCATGGAAATGAGTTTTTAGACACCTGCTATCGCAAGAACTCAGGAAGTTGCAACAATAAGTTCTTTGGGAAGCCAACCTGCAATTGTTGGGACATGCCACTTCACCACCAATAATACTATTGAGAGAATTCCCAGAAATGCAGCGACTCTCAAGAGAACGTCCATCCCATTCCAATAACAATTCAAATGTCAGTAAGTTGGAGCTGTGGGCAAAGATGAGGTTCAGCCAGCAGACAAACAGCTAGGTTTACTCTATTGACATCTTAAACTGCACATTGCCCTCTTTCTGACGACAGTTGATGGTTTTCTGGTTCTTATGGAAACTGCAATGTTTAGATTGACTCTCTACTTCCTGTGCGTGTGATGGGTTCTCACTGTCTGCAGATCTGTTTCTCAGAAAAAGCTTTCGCCCACCACCCAGGAATGTTTAGAAATGTTTATTTGTCTGCCTGTGTATCAGCATGTCCATGGCTGTGGGGGCGCATGTTTGTAAGTTGAACTAAGTTTAAGTAAACTTTCTGGTTTGACGCTGATAAGGGTCAGATGAAAGTAATCACTGAAACGGCTGCGTGGAGCAATAAACAGAATAACTTTGCACCTCATGTCTCCCTTAAAGGTAGCACCACACTGATATTATCAAATGGAGAAGTGTAATAACATATTTGAAAACCAGCGTGCATTTGGACCAGTCAGTGTGTTGCACTAGTAATAGTGAGGATTAATTGTATAATTACATCATTTATATGCCACTTGATATTTTATAACCTATTTTAAAACATACAGTAGAACATTGCAAAGCATCAGATACTGCAATTGAAGGTCAAGCAGCATGATGAACAGGACAACGAAATATCCTTTTAAATATTTAAAAAATGACAGATAAACATCAAATAGCACAAACATATAGTGAAATGGCACATATACAGTATCATTAGCAGCTAAGCAAAATAACTGAAATAGAAGCTGCGCCCACACTTCTCTGCTCCCCCTGTAACCTTTCCCAAATACATCCTTAGCACTCTTCCCTACACAAACCGCACTCTCAGGCATTCCCACCAAACCACATAGATGACACAGCTAATCCCCAGTCAACAAAATGTCCAGGCTGCAAAAATATCTCTGGTAGCATTAAGCATGATTTAGAACCGGCTCGTTTGCCCACCGCCATCTACAACTATGCAGTGACAAACAGCGACATCGCTTCTCCCTGCCCATCTTCCACCCAGGTAGGGCCTTACTCTGTACTGATTCAGTCTCTGACACTGAGTTGTATTATGCAGCTTTGAAACACAAGCATTACAGATTATCGCTCTGGGAGGCAAAAGCACAATGCCAGTTGCCACCTAATAATATATCACTTACCTCCTAAGGCAGGGGTCAGCAACCCGCGGCTCCGGAGCCACATGTGGCTCTTTTACACCTTTGCCGCGGCTCCGGGGCGGATACTAGCGAGGGGAGGAGGCGCATTGTGTGCCCCGACACTCCCCACTGTTTTAAATGTCGCAATTGTTTTGTGGCTCCCAGTTGTTTTTTCTTCGGTCCTAGTGGCTCTTTTTGTCTTAAAGGTTGCAGACCCCTGTCTAAGGTAAAGGTAAAGGGACCCCTGTCCATTAGGTCCAGTCGTGGCCGACTCTGGGGTTGCGGTGCTCATCTTGCTTTATTGGCCGAGGGAGCCGGCGTACAGCTTCCGCATCATGTGGCCAGCATGACTAAGCCGCTTCTGGTGAACCAGAGCAGCGCACGGAAATGTCGTTTACCTTCCCGCCGGAGCGGTACCTATTTACCGTATCTACTTGCACTTTGACGTGTTTTCGAACTGCTAGGTGGGCAGGAGCAGGGACCGAGCAACGGGAGCTCACCCTGTCGCGGGGATTCGAACCGCTGATCTTGGCTCTGTGGTTTAACCCACAGCACCACCCGCGTCCCTTCACTTACCTCCTACTGAATAATAAATTCAAGAATGCATCATAATGATGCTATAGAACATGATTCACAGGTGAGGGCAGGGTCCCGGGCGGGCTCCCACCCACCTGCCAAAGTTGACCCATGGGATGGGGGGGGGGGAGATAGTGAGCAGGATCAAACTCCCTGCCCATCATCAATCCTGCATTCCTCAGGCTTCAGGTGTGCAAAGTAAGTTTCAGGTAATGGCACCTCTTTTCTTTAACAAAAAAAAGCACTGCATATTGGAAACTGCATGGAAAATAACGTTTTCCAAAGCCTACTAATGTCAGATTCTGGTTGGGGCAATGGTTATTACAAGCAACATGCCATGGTGCTTGACGGGAGTTAGCATACATAGTTTTTCAAATACAGTGGTACCTCGGGTTACATATGCTTCAGGTTACAGACTCCGCTAACCCAGAAATAGTACCTTGGGTTAAGAACTTTGCTTCAGGATGAGAACAGAAATTGTGCTCTGGCGCGGCGTGGCAGCAGCAGGGGGCTCCATTAGCTAAAGTGGTGCTTCAGGTTAAGAACAGTTTCAGGTTAAGTACGGACCTCTGGAACGAATTCAGTACAGTACTTAACCCAAGGTACCACTGTAGCATGTTCAAAAATGGTTCTGAGAACGGGCCCAGAATACTAAGCTCATGTTAGAAAGAAACCTCAGCCAAAGTGACAGATCAGTGACTGCTGCATAACTTAATGGACATAATATTCACGGCTACATTCCCCAGAGAGTAAACGTAGACATGTTGAAATATCAACTCCTTCCCTATAATTACAAAGCTACGTAGTCAGCCCCAATAGAATGGGTGCCAGGAGGTTCCTGGCATCTAACCCCAGAGGTTTCTATGAATCACTCTGGACCGCTTGACCACTGATTTATCTGTTCACAACACCCGTAAATAATGAGCACTGACTGCACCCTTGAAAAGCATATACTGTGTCAGAGTCATTCTTTCCCAGACAGATGCAAAGGTAATGGTAGAGAGTAGAAAGTGTTCTTTCAATAAGCTGCTAGTTCTGTTCTAGTTTATTTATATACCATGGGGGGGGGGCAAAGGCCCCCCCAATAGTGAACAGAATATTAATGCAAAAAAGGGAAGAAACAGAAGACTATACTATAAAAGAGCAAATCACCCCAAACCCACCAGTCACACTGGGTATACCTTTGTGAGCTGTATTCCTACTTTTAATACAGATGTGCCCCCCCCCCCAGCATTCCATCTCTCGCTAGGGAGCCGGGTTAAATCACATCTCCAACTATCAAACCTGCAGATGCTCCAGCCTCTCACCTAGGAGCAAGTCTACCTTCAACCAAAAAAAATTCCTTCCAGTAGCACCTTAAAGACCAACTAAGTTAGTTCTTGGTATGAGCTTTCATGTGCATGCACACTTCTTCAGATACACTGAAACAGAAGATACCAGACCCTTCTATATAGTGAGAAGGTGGGGAGGGGTATTACTCAGAAGGGTGGTGGGAATGGGTGATTGGCAGATAGCTGTGATGAGCCTGTTGACGACTCTTAACGACTGCAATAGGTCTTACAGGAAAAAGCAAGGGGTGAGAAGGTGAAAAATGGCTTTGTCATGTATAATGAGATAAGAATCCAATGTCTTTGTTCAGACCAGGTCTCTCCATGGTTTTAAGTTTGGTAATAAGTTGCAATTCAGCAGCTTCTCTTTCCAGTCTATTTTTGAAATTCCTTTGTAGTAAAACAGCTACTTTGAGATCTTGTATAGAATGTCCTGGGAGATTGAAGTGTTCTCCTTCTGGTTTCTCTGTCTTGTGATTCCTGATGTCAGATTTATGTCCGTTTATTCTTTGGCGTAAGGTTTGGCCTGTTTGTCCAATATAGAGAGCTGAAGGACACTGTTGGCATTTGATGGCATACACAATGTTAGACGATGAGCAATTAAATAGTCCCGAGATGGTATGTGTGATGTTGTTAGGGCCAGTAATGGTGTTGTCCGGGTGTATGTGGCAGCAAAGTTGGCATCTGGGTTTATTGCAGGCTCTGGTGCCAGTGTCCGTGTTAAGTCTGGTTGTAATATTATTGTGGGTTAGGAGTTGTTTAAGATTGGGTGGCTGTCTGTAGGCAATGAAAGGTCTTCCTCCCAGAGCTTGAGAAAGAGAACTGTCATTGTCCAGGAGAGGTTGTAATACCCCCCCCCCCCACCTTCTCACTATATAGAAGGGTCTGGTAACTTCTGTTTCAGTGTATCTGAAGAAGTGTGCATGCACACGAAAACTCATACCAAGAACTAACTTAGTTGGTCTTTAAGGTGCTACTGGAAGGAATTTTGTTTTGTTTTAAAATGTCAATGATGTTCCTTGTGTTGGCAAACATATGTCTACCTGGGAGAAAGCCTGCCTGATCTTTATGAATTACTTCATTTAAAACTCTTTTAAGTCTGCTTGCCAAAATATCTGCGAATATTTTGTAATCCACATTTAAAAGGGAGATGGGACGATAGTTCTTGAGTTGTGTCTTCTCAATTTCCTATTTTGGTATCAATGTGATGAAAGCTTCCTTCCACGATTCCGGCGCCTTCTTTCCCTCCATAATTTCGTTACTGACCTCCATCAATGGTTGTATCAAATAATCTTTTAATGTCTTATAATACTTGGAGGTCAGGCCGTCTGGCCCTGGAGATTTGCCCAATTTCATGTTCTGAATGGCTTGTTCAATCTCTTGTCGTGTTATTTTGCTGTTCAGGAGTGATCTATTTTCTTGTGAAAGTTTTTTAAGTCCATTTTTTTCCAAAAATTGTTTAATCTCAGCCTCATTCTGCGGCCCTTGAGTATATAATTTTTTGAAATATTTCTGAAAACACTTTCTAATCTCCACGGGGTTCTGAATGTTTCTTCCTTCAATTTCCAAATTTGTGACTACATTTAACTTTTGTCTCTTCTTCAACTGCCAAGCCAGCAGTTTCCCACATTTATTTGCTGATTCAAAAGTTTTTTGTTTCATTAGTTTGATCTTCCATTCTATTTCCTGGTTCATCAGTTTAGAATATTGTGCCTGATGGAGTTTAATTTCTCTCAGAATCGGCTGTGACTTCGGATTCGATCTTAACTTCTTCTCTGACTCTTTAATTTTCTCCAAGATCTTGTCTTTCCTCTCATTTTGTGTTCTTTTTTTTTTTTTGCAGCATTCTGTTGTATCAAGAACCCCCTCATCACAGCTTTGCTTGCGTCCCAAATGATTCTTTTTTCCACCGTAGTGCTCATGTTTATCTCAAAGTAGTCCTTCAAAACTTTTTGGGCCTTCTTAATAATCTCCTGATTAAGAGTTTTAAATGAAGTAATTCATAAAGATCAGGCAGGCTTTCTCCCAGGTAGACATATGTTTGCCAACACAAGGAACATTATTGACATTTTGGAACTTTTGCAGACAAACATAAATACAAAAGCAGTGTTAATTTTTATAGATGCGGAGAAGGCCTTTGACAATATCTCTTGGAAATTTATGAAGGGAAATTTAAAAGAAATGGGAGTGGGACGGGGTTTTGAGAATGGGATTGATGCAATATACTCAGAACAGAAGGCAAAACTGATAGTTAACAATGTGGTTACAGAAGAGTTTAAAATTGAAAAAGGTACACGACAAGGCTGCCCGATTTCCCCTCTGTTATTTATTTCAGTTCTGGAGGTGCTCTTGAATAGGATTAGAGGGGACCGGTTGGTGCAAGGGATTCAGGTCGGAGAGAAACAATATAAACTTAAAGTCTTTGCAGATGACCTAGTCTTGACTTTGCAGGAGCCAGAATCTAGTACAAAAAGAGTATTACAACTGATTCAAGACTTTGGTCGGGTGGCGGGATTTAAACTAAACAAACAGAAAACTAAGGTGTTGGGGAAAAACTTGACAGATACAGAGTCAGAACGGTTTCAGAGAGAAACAGAACTAACTGTGGTTAAAAAAGTAAAGTACCTAGGGGTAAACATAACAGCAAAAAATCTGAGTCTATTTAAGGATAATTATGAAAAATGTTGGTCTGAAATTAAGAGAGACTTGGACAGTTGGACAAAATTGAAGCTTTCTTTGTTAGGCCGAATTGCTGCTATTAAGATGAATGTATTGCCAAAGATGTTGTTTTTGTTTCAAACATTGCAAATTGTGGACAAGACGGAGTGTTTCCGGAAGTGGCAGAGAGATATCTCTAAATTTGTCTGGCAGGGCAAAAAGCCCAGAATTAAGTTTAAGATATTAACTGACGCGAAAGAAAGAGGGGGCTTCGCCCTGCCAGACTTAAAACTGTACTATGAAGCCGCAGCTTTCTGCTGGCTAAAAGACTGGCTACTTCTTGAAGACACTGATGTGTTGGACTTGGAAGGTTTTAACAATGCTTTTGGCTGGCATGCATACTTATGGTATGACAAAGTTAAGATCAATAAGGCCTTTAAGAACCATATTGTCAGGAAAGCAGTATTCAATGTCTGGACAAAATACAAAGACTTATTGGAAAACAAAACTCCGAGGTGGCTGTCCCCTCTGGAAGCCAAGGCCCGAAAAAGACCCAATATGGAGGCCAAATGGCCAAAATATTGGGAAATATTAGAAAAAGACGGTGACAATTGGAAATTGCAGAGTTTGGAGAAAATGGAGGGTAAAGTGCGAGACTGGTTACATTACGCCCAGATTAAAGAAGTTTTTAAAAATGACAAAAAACTAGGGTTCCAGGTGGAGAAATCGAAGTTGGAGACAGAATTGTTAGAACCAAAGACTAAGGTACTATCAAGAATGTATAACTTGCTGTTAATATGGAACACACAAGACGAAATGGTTAAATCTGCTATGATAAAGTGGGCACAGGATATTGGGCATAATATTATGTTTGAGGACTGGGAAAGGTTGTGGACCACTGGGCTGAACTTCACTGCATGTAATGCTTTGAAGGAAAATGTAATGAAAATGATATATAGATGGTACATGACCCCAGTTAAACTTGCCAAAATATACCATTCGTCTGATAATAAATGTTGGAAATGTAAAGAAAGTGAAGGAACATTCTTTCACCTCTGGTGGACTTGCCCTAAAGTGAAGGCCTTCTGGGAAATGATATATAATGAGTTGAAAAAGGTATTTAAGTATACCTTCACTAAGAAACCAGAGGCCTTCCTCCTGGGTATTGTCGGCAAGAAGGTGTTAAAGAAGGACCGAACATTTTTTATGTACGCAACAACAGCAGCAAGGATACTCATTGCCAAGAATTGGAAGACTCAAGATCTACCCACACTGGAAGAATGGCAGATGCAGCTGATAGACTATATGCAACTGGCAGAGATGACCGGCAGAATCCGAGACCTGGGAGAAGAAAGGATGGAAGAAGATTGGAAGAAATTTAAAATTTATTTACAAAAATATTGTAACTTGATTGAATGTTAAGAAGGATGCTTGATCATAAATAATTGGCCACCACTAAACTAGATTGGAATTTGATGATAAGTGAGATTAAGGAAAAGACAAACTCTTTGGGAGAACTATTAGATTATATTTAAACGAGTGGATATAAGATTGCAAACAAGATGATAATTTGCTTGAAAAAACTTTTTAACAATGTAAGTGGGAGCAGGAGACGTGAGGAAGTCTAAACAAGTTATGAAATTTTGTTATGATATAAGCAATGTTGTTTGTTATTTATGCTTTTCTTCTACAAAAACTTTAATAAATATTTATATATATATAAAAAAAAGAATTTTGTTTTGTTTTGACTATGGCAGACCAACACGGCTACCTATCTGTACCTTCAACCAGTTACCCAGGGGGAGTGTCCTCGCCCTCATCGCACCCTGAAGGAGTGACCCACTACTGGTGTCCAAACAAAGCTTCCTTCTATATCATGTATTAAAGTAGAAGTAACCAATAAGGCCCCCCACCACCACAGATGTTTGGGACTACAACTCCCATCAGGCCCAACCATGGCTAATAGTCAAGGGAGATGAGATTTGTAGTCCCACCTGGAGGGCACCACATTGGCTAACCTTATATTAAAGTCTGCCAGGTGTTAACCAGAACAATGGCTCTGGTAACAGATATAAACATTCATGTGGTCAGGGCATCTACAAGCCTGCATTATCGTATCTGTGTGCAAAAATGCCTGGTTGTGCAGTATAGAATTCAGATTAAGAGAGCCTCGGCTTTCCTTCTTTCTTTAGAAGTTAATCCCTATGTCATTAAACGTCTCCTTTGTTGCTTCTGTTCAGTTGTGTGGTGCATCAAGAGCTGCACCTTTTAACACTCATTTTACCATATTTGATAAAGTTTCTCATCATGAAAGTCACACTGGTTAGAACTAGGTTTTGCCAAAAAGTGGTGTTGATGCTATTGGTAACAACCTGCAGGGCCTCCTTACCCTCTGTAACATGTCAATCAACTTACCTTGTGCCCAGGTGTCACTGTGGTGAGTTTTAGATTATACTCTTAGTTTTATGCTGGTTGTAATGTGTGTGTGATTTATTTGTATTTGTCTTTTTTGTTGTAAGCTACTTTGAGTTACATTTTGTAAAAGAAAGAGGGAGAGAGAGGAGGAGAGGAAAAAAGACAATTTATTATTATTATTATTATTATTATTATTATTATTATTATTATTATTATCCTTGCTTTAGCATTGTCTGTCATTACCCTCAGACAGGAAGGCACTGACTCCAGAACACGAGGCAAGTTCCAGGATATATTTTAAATGAGAAATATTGCTGGACTACAATTCCCATCAACCCCCAGCCAGAATAGCTAATAGCACAAACAGTTCAGGACCACGATACCTCAAGGACCGCCTCTCTCCATATGAACTGACCCAGACCCTGCAATCATCATCTGAGTTCCTCTTTTGTGTGCCTCCTCCACAAGATGTATTGAGGGTGGCAACACAAGAACTGGCCTTTTCTGCAGTGGCTCCTTATTTGTGGAATGCTCTCTCTAGGGAGGCTTGCCTGGCACCTTTGTCACATATATTTAGGCACCAGACAAAAACATTTCTCTTCTCCCAAGCTGAAGCAGGCAAGGGCCCATAGTTCACCTCCCTAGTTGGCCAGGTGGGGCTCGTTAGCTCTGTGAGACGTGTGATTCCTTAGCTGGAGTGGGCTTGGAACAGGTGAGGGTCACCTGCCTCATCAAGCCCAGTTGCTGCAATCAGCAGGCAAAGTAGGCAAGGGAAGCAGAGCTGAGGTGCTGGGTCTGCTCAGCTGCCCATGATGCTCCAGGATCTGAGGGACTGTGCTTCGCTTTGGACCTAGGACACTTGGATGGACCCTAGACTTGGCATACTGACTACTTGCTGCCAGGTAGGCCAGGGGATTAGGGCAATATGGCCTTTTAAATGGGGAGGGGGACTATTGTTTTTGTTTGTTACCATATTGTGTAATTTTGTGTTTCTGTGTTTGTAAAACGCCCTGTGATCTTTGGATGGTTGTGGTATAGCAATTTAACAAATAAATACCGGTAGTTGCCAGAAATGATGGGAATTGTAGTTCAAAGATATCTGGGGACTCAAGTTTGGGAAGTGTTATCCTACTGGTTGTAGCTGTGGTTGCCGAAGGGTCTGCAAACTGGGCAAAGACACTAGATTCAAGAAGGTTTGTTTTGAATATTTGTTCCCATTCCAAATAGGTTGTTCAACTGGGCTACCTTAGGTAGTTCTCCTCTGAAGGTCATGTTTATCTGCTTCATAACACAGCTGGCATCTGTGTATCTGTGTTTGCTTAATTCATTGTTTACCTTTCGATGATTTCATTCTCCTGCTTGTTTTGTGCAACATGGTTCAGTGGCCCCGACCTAGAAGTCACATGAGCTGAATTGATCTGGAATGTACATGATGGCGCTTACATGTGGGTTGCATTTCCGAGCCCACATGTAGGAAAATGAAAATATGTGGTGATTAATGATAATTGGAAAAGATAGGTATCAATGTTTCCAGTCTGTAGTAGAAAGCTCAGAGGAAAAAAATTAAGAAGCGCCCTGTGTTTCTGAGATCTGATTATATGGATAATGTGTGAAGAATGGGCTAGGAAGCAAGAAAAAGTGAAATTGCTGGACAAAAATCTGTAACGTGCCCCAGTTAGTGTGTCTCTTCTTTGCGTCATTTTCCACCTGACATGCTTTTTCACTCTTTGGACCATTAACCAAGTCAATGAAAGTAGTTCCTAGAAGAAGGTATAGAAACATAGAACACTTAGGGTGTGGGGAGTAGGCATTTTTTGTCCCTGTCCCCCAGTTCCTTCAGCCACTCCCCGAATAAAGAGCCCATTTAACTACACCACACCCAGATCTAATTCTGCCTGGCTGCAAGGTATTCTCTATGTGGTCACTATTGCACTTTTAACGAGCAGCCATTGTAGCAGTGACATCAGCTGCAGTAGCAACAGCAGCAACATCTAAGACCTGGAAAGAGGAATCAGTGTTCCTACTTTGCCTTATCTTATGTTTACTATACAGTATATACATTTTTTGCTTATTGTCAGCCTTCTTCACAGGCTGTTGTCTGGTATTTTAAATAGAGGCACAGCCAAAAACAATCACTTTGGAACTCCTCAGCATTTTCTCTCCCTGAGGAAAGAGGAATAAGTAGTAGAAAGGATGGCTAACACACAACATAGCTTTGGAAGCGAGGGAAGATGATCATGGAAAGAAAGCAAAGTGATGTGCCCTTTTGGCAAAAGGCAGGTTAAAAGGGGATTTGCATTTTAAGCCTGTGATGTGCAACCAGCATGGGAAGATGTTCTGGTGCAACCCTCTTAAAAACATGGTGATGAAGTTTCCACAAATGCGGTGCCTGTCAGAAAACGAAGATTGTGTAATTTGTATTCTTTGGAAAAAGGAGCAATTCCAGCCAAATAAAAAAAAAAGTGGAACTGGGATAAAAGCTCGCTCTCACCCTCTCTTCCCCATCATCACAGCCATGGCTAGGCAAAGCCCCCTGAGAAATTTGGCTAGTATCAAACTGTTGTTGATCTCTCTCATAATTCTACATTTCTGTATAAGGTGCTGTGTCTTACACACTGCTTGGTTTAGTAATCATTCCAGTTTCTTACTTGGCCTCTGGGATCATTTATGGGCATCTGATGAAATGTAAGAAGGAATGCAGACCTATTTTGAACATCAAACCTACTTGTTTGTGGGGTGTTTTGTAAGTCTTCTACGGATCCTAGGCGGGGTCAAATCTCTTTTCTGCCTAAATAGGACTGACTGAAAGAGTCTTTGTGAAGCTAGCCCTTTTGGTAAACATGACATCACCCCTCAATGTCATAAATCTTCTGATTCAGGACAAGAACCAACTAGTTTATAGTCTTGCTTGCAGAGGCACCAGCATTTCAAACAAAGTTAAAAGCTTTATGCTAGACTATGATGCAACACTGGCTGCCACAATTCAAATGCACACATAAGCGGGAATCACTCAGCACATTTGTGTCAAAGCAAGAAAACCGGGGGAGCTTTGATTTAATAAATAACACAATGTCATTATTATTGTGGTTAATAGGGAAATTTATCTGAGGGTGGCAGATGTGGGAAGTCTTTTTAATGTGGAAAAGTTTTTTTAACCAAGTAAACCTATCAAAAGTTTTTTTAACCAAGTAAACCTATCAAAATAATCCTGTACCACAGTGTTTCAATTACCGTAAATGCCATCTGCCCTCATCCAAAGTCCTATTATGCACTGTGAGGCAGACACAGAATTCTTTTATGTTTTGTTTCCCCACTAACTTCAGGGAGAGGGTAACTGAGTGCATAAAGGGATGTATAAAAGGTAAAGGTAAAGGGCCCCTGACAGTTAAGTGCAGTCGCAGACGACTCTGGGGTTGCGGTGCTCATCTCGCTTTACTGGCCGAGGGAGCCGTCATTTGTCCGCAGACACTTTTTCTGGGTCATGTGGCCAGCATGACTAAGCCGCTTCTACTCCTGTTGAAATGGATTGGGGAAATGACAGCATTTTACCCCAATCTACACTGAATTATCCATTTACACAGGCATATTAAATTAAAATGGAACACCCATACATGACAGGATTTGGTTTGCATTTGTGTGCACAAATCACTTCCTGGGGTGATTCATTAGAGTGCATGTGTTTATCATGGAACCTATAACATGCTTTCATGTTTCCTGTGACAAGAGAAGATGCCTGGATTAGTTGTACTTTCACTGATTGCTGCTGCCTTTCTTAACACGGCGGTCTGGATTTTTGTGAAGAAAACCCATCAAAGGAAATTGTTGCTGCTGTGCAGTGTGTGGCAGAGAAAAGAAAAGTTGGCTAAAGCTGCAGATGACACTCTATTTCCCGACTCCTTTGCAGTTGTGTCTGTGTGCCTGGAGGCACCTGCTCCTTCTGACTGTCTCTTCTGTTCCTTCTGGAATCATAGGAACATAGAATTAGATGAATGGAAGTACCCAAAGGGTCACCACCCCCATAATCCTCCTCCAACCAGCACTCACAACCCCTACGGTGTGGACAGCTGCTGCTTCTGCCACCATTAACTACATGAGCCACCCTGCCATGTCCACATCAGCTTGACAGAGCAGAGTAAAAAAATAAATCACAAAAAAATCTTCATCACTGGCATGGCACACAACATTCAGAATAGGGGATTTGTAGAGGACACATTAGGGACACGGGTGGCGCTGTGGGTTAAAGAGCCTAGGACTTGCCGATCAGAAGGTCAGCGGGTTGAATCCCCCGACGGGGTGAGCTCCCGTTGCTCGGTCCCTGCTCTGCCAACCTAGCCGTTCGAAAGCACGTCAAAGTGCAAGTAGATAAATAGGTACCACTTTGGCGGGAAGGTAAATGGCGTTTCCGTGCGCTGCTCTGGTTCGCCAGAAGCGGCTTAGTCATGCTGGCCACATGACCTGGAAGCTGTACGCCGGCTCCCTCGGCCAATAAAGCAAGATGAGCACCGCAACCCCAGAGTCAGCCACGAGTGGACCTAATGGTCAGGGGTCCCTTTACCTTTACCTGGTCTTTGGGAAGAGGTTTAAGAAGAGGGCATCTGGACATCCTTGGCATGAGCTCTGGAAGGGGGAGAAAATGTGAAACCTCCTTATGCTTTCTCTCTCACGTAGAGCAGCCTTTGGGGGATTTCAACCCAAAAAATTTAGAGGAGTGAGAGAGGCTTCAAAAACATAGCCTTTAATGTAGAAGATCATTACGGACATTCCCACATTCAGGAAAAAAAACCAAGAAGGCAGTCTGATGTACCTCTTAATAATACATAACAGCCTGCTTGCCAATATCAATTTTCTTTATGTTTTGTAAGATACTTTCCCCCTCTCTACCACTTAAGGATGCCGTTACTGTTCAGCAGTTTCCAAGCATTTCACTACAGGAAGTGAATCGAGCAGTGTAGCGTTTAGGACCCGCTTTTCAGTGACGTTGCTGCCAGCTCATGAATGGGAGACAGATGTTTGGCTATTATGGTGCCGTGCTGAAATGCATCTTTAAGCAGATTTTCAAAAGTGTAAATTATTTGGGGGGCAGAGGCTGAGACTCCATGCACTGGAAATAGTCAAAAATATGGAAATTTTAGGTAGCCTTGTGTTTCGTGGGTTTGAGCCTTACGTTGGGTAAAAGATCCCTGCATTGCAGGACGTGGGACTAAATGACCATGAGGGTCTACAATTCTGTGATTCCTGTAGGCAAACTCTACAATTCTGTGATTCCTGTAGGCAAAGCAGAACTGCTTCCCATGTTGCTTGTCTGTACAGACTTAATTCTATTTTTTGTCGTTGTGCTATTTCCCCAGCATTAGTGACATGCTAGTAAGGGCTCTAACTGTGCCAGGACATCTGTTTGCAATGCCAGCACTCATCCCTAAAAGACATGAAGTAAGGATGGTGTTGCCAGATAATAATAATAATGATGATGATGATGATGATGATGATGTATGAAGATGCATACATTCTGAGGCAAAATGCTCCTGAGCAAGTGCAGAGTCCATTTCCCCTCATCACTGTGTATCTTTAGAGAGACTTTATACATCAGAGTTGGGAAAGTTGGATGAGACTTCTAGACAGACTTGAACCACATGATTCTTTTCCCAGAAATTAAGCGTTGGTGCCAATGAAACTATAAGTGGCAAAGTGACAAGTGGGCTGATTAGCACTAAAAAGCAAGATGTTGCAGAGAACAATGCCTCATATATCCGAAATCCTTTCTCTCCCTCCTATCCTGATGCTGGCTAGTGCGATTTTAAAACCTAAGAAATTATCAGGTTCCCAGTTCATTATCAGTCAATGTTTTTTGAGTAGATGCACTTACAGCACAATTCTATATGATGAGTTTTCACAGAGTTCAGTGGAACCTACTCCCACGTAAGTTGGTGTATAGGACTGCAATGCAGCCTTAGTCACTTGATTACTCTCTCTTCCCCTTCCCTCTTCATCTTTAAAACACTTGCAGAAATCTGTTGCTATAAAAAGAAAACTTTTTTATCTGCATTTATCACTAAAGGCATTTCTTCCCTGAGGGGGTGGAGTGACATGCTTCTTTAGGAACTATGCTGAGGTATGAAACAAACCAACACAGCTGCATAAGGAGCATTAGTGAGTCTGTGTGCTGATCCAGGCACAACCATCCATTTATACCATTGGCCTGTTACAGAATGTTTCAATTCCACACTTTCTGATAATGTCCCAGTTTCTTTCTGCTACACTTTTGTGAAACTGCTAAGGGAGCTTCAAACATGATAGAATTTCAGACCTAGGTAGCACTTCCTTATTAGAGAATAACATGCACATTACAGGTTGGATTCAGTTAACTCAGAGTAGACCCATTGCAATCAATAGACTCAAGTTTGCCAGTTTGTTGAATCCAACCCTACATATCCATCATGACATGATGATGCCTAAATACAATCTATCTCGTCTTCCATTTTTCCTTTGCGTAGCGTCTGTTAGATTGTAAGTTTCAGGTCTGGGACTTGTTAGTTACTGACATTTTGCAAGCTGCTTTAGGAGCCTGTTTGGCTGAAAAGCCCGGTAAAAATAAATACATGCAAATAGATTTCAAAGCCTCCATCTGCTACAGCTTCCCATTTCATGAACGCACCACGCGATAGACCAATATGTGATGACCATATCTGACAACGTATAGGTACTACTTGCATGTTTTTTGCTACATGTTCTGCAGCCCCATGTGGGGCTGTAAAGACTCGTGAGCATTTTTTTGAAAGCACACTAAAGCCTCTTGGAAAACACTTCTGGTAGCAGAAATAGCAAATTCATGACTTGGGAGGCTACAGAAAGCAAAGGGGGGAATTTGTTGCGAAAACTAAAAACATACTTAGCCACCCCCCTTTCATTTTTCCTGCTCCTTTTGCTGCCCTTGTTATTATAGCTGCCTTCAGAGAGACCAAGCAAAGTTTGTGGGAGAGAGGCAATTGCCAAAGGAGATCACTTCTGAGAAGGGAAAGCTTTCTGGCTTCCAGGATCTATCCTCAAATTTCCTAAACCTTTGCATTTCTGTCTGGCGGTCTGCGGAATTAGTACATCTAATCTCAGGGCTGAGGATTGGTATGTACAGACAGAATCCGAAGAGGCAATATTTACAGAGGTCAATGCAAATATTTTACACTGGAACAATTTGCTTTGCCTTTGGTTTTTTAAAAAGGCAAACATCTCAGCGACACATTAAAAAGCCATCGCGTTTCACCTGTATCCGTGCTGTAGTTAAGAGAAAATAGATGGTTTTGAAGCAAACTCCTATATTGTTCTAGGTCATCCCTACTCTGGGCCAGGACAGGATCTGTGTTATTAGGGTGCTCATAAGCTTAGGGAAATCCGCCACTCTTTCCTAGAAATTTCCAGCCAGTGGAATAACTGGCTCCACAAAGGATTAGGGAAGGCTTTGAGTATCTCCCAGGCAAAGGCTTCCTAGACAGGATGTTCATATGGGGGCACCATTGACGTGTGTAGCACATTTCATTAGGCTGTGCACCCATGAATTTTGTTTTAATTCAACAAAGGAAAGGGGGAAAGAGGAGAATGACAAGACAAACAAATAAAGGCAATGAAGAGACAAGGAGGCAAGAAGGTAACAAAACAACTACTATAGGAGTGGTCAAGAAGCTAAATCAGCTTTTCCCTGCAGAAAGTAAGACCAGTGCTGACCAGATCTGGAGGACCAAGGGCAGGATGACTCCTCTTGTTTGCTCACATGCCACAAAAGCAGCCCCTCACCCCCGCAGATCTTTCTTCACCAAAGGTGGCTGGTGGAGCTTGGACCAGGGACAGGGCTTTGAGACAGAGACAGATGCAGGCAGAAGAAAAAGGCTGGAATAGAGACCCTCTGCCCCATTCACCCCACGACCACTTCCAGAGACAGATCCATTTCAGCCTTTTGCTTCTGCTTGAAACTCTCTCTCTCTCTGAAACATCAGAGTGTGCCTGGACATACTTAGTAACCCACCTTCCTTGTGCATATCTGTGGGGACCGAATGCATTATAATATTGAAAAAAAGAATTAAATAAGTTTTAGCAGCTGCAGCGGGTCATGCCTGGAAAAAACGGCTAATCCTGGGCAATACAAGAGACATGTGGCTCCGTCATCATTATTTGTCTCATTTATTCACTTCCTAGTAACATCTAGATTTTCTCAGTATGCGATGGGATGCTTACACAGTTCTCCTCTCCACAATAGCAATGATCTGAGGAGGAGATGGAGAAACTAGGCTACTTATGAAATCGTCAAAAAGAGGAAATGCATCGTCAAAGAAGAGTACAAAAGAAGATGCAGATTTGCACCAATTTTTCTTTCAAAATCTGAAAGAATTACTATAATTTAAATAGAAAATTCAGTACATCTCACCATAGTGAGAGAAAGTGTAACCAGGTGACCTGTGAGCCTGCTCAGTCAGTTGTCCACCCCCCAAGCATTTTGGAGTGATTTGACCCTCTAAAATTTGCCTTTCAACTTCCTTTTTACTCATTTCAGGGTAGTTTCCCTTTCTGAAGTCAAATGTGACCATGTTGGATTTTCTTAGCCATGTGACACACTCTCTGTTCCCAGTTATTAGTTTTTTACACAGTAAGAGAGATGGCTCCTGCATCTTGTGACATCTGGATAAACCCTGAGGTAGGAAGGAAGCTGATACTTTGCCCTATCTTTACAAATAAGCACATATAAGCCCCAGTAGACAGAAATACTAATCTCCAGTTTGGCGGCTGTTCTTCCTATCAGATCCTCTGGCTTTATATAAAGGTAAAAATAGAGAAAACTCCTCCCCTTAACTATTTCACAAGATACACCAAATTTTGTGTGTGTGTTTTCCTCCAGACATATACCAAGTAATCAGAAATCTCATTTTAAATCAGCATGGTTTATCGAATAGTGTGTGCTTTCAAATACGAATGATTTTTCTTCACATTCTAAATGCAACTTCCAGTGAATAATATGTAGATTTATTAAATAGCCACAGAGAAACTCTGGGACGTGACGAGGTTAGATTAATATAAATTCCCTTAACACTTCAGCAAGTGGCCCTTTTGTGCACTCAAAAGCATTTAGCCTACCTAAAATTAAACCAAAGAAACCATGTGCAATAGTCTCAGGGGAGAAAACAAAACCACCACAGGCTTTTCACTTTACTAAACCAAAGAACTGTTAATATTACTAGAGCTTAATGGAATTCTGAAGTAGGCCTCCCTGAAGTCTTGATTCTAAATCAAGGAGAGAACTCCAGCGAAGCAGGTCAGCCTTGGAAAAGCAAACTTGCTGCTTTTGAACAGTAACACCAGGGAAGGGGGTGGGGTGGGAGAAGACTTCAAAGTGGAGATGTTAATGTTGCTTGCCTTTTGCAATCAGATAGGTCAATGTAAATAACTTTTGCTTCTAAGCAGGGATGGATAAGAATGAATTTTGAATGACATTTGCACACTGGTTCATAAAGTGCGAATTAGGTTGGTTCGCATTAAAATGTGAACCAAACCAATTTATTCTCCAGCTCTACTTCTACATGTTTCTTTACTTGAACAATTATCCCAAGAGACCAGCTACTGATATGACTAAAGACTGTGAGACATTTGCAAACCCCACATGTGGAACTGGGCTGATAAGTAGAAGGGAGCCAGTAGAAGGGAAAAAAGAGAGAACCTATCAGTTTTGGTTCTCTCCATTTTTCAAATTCTGAATTTTTGTAATTATGTTTCCAAATCCCCATGAAGATTCTGCAGCATTTTAGTGTGGATTTCTCCTAATAAAAACATTTTCAAGCCAATTTTGAGTAATAAGCATATTTTGCAAGCACACTTCACTAATATATTGATTTTTAAGCAAATTCATAGAGGCAATGATGGCTTGGATGTGGGCCACTAAAATTGATGGTAAATTCTGAAAAGACATGTGTCCATGAGGTAGGGAGATTACCTGCTCTGGACAGGATGGCTCCCCCTTAAAAGGAGCAAGTCTACAGTTTTGGGTGCTCCTGGAGTCAGCACTGTCACTGGTGGCCTCAGTGGCTAGAATTGCTTTTTTCAGCTTCAGCTGGTTTGCCAGTTATGGCCCATGTTGGGCAAAGATGACTTGGCAACTTCGAGATTGGATTGTTGCAATGTGCTGTGTGTGCGACTACCTTGAACTTGACTCAGAAACTTCAGTTGGTCGAAACTACACCAGATTACTGGCTGGGGTTTCTTTTCGCTCACATAACCTCTTAAAAAACAACAGCAGCAGCAGCAGCACTGGTTGCTAGTTTGTTTCTGGGTCCAGTTCAAGGTGCTCATATTAGCCTTTAAAGCCTGAAACAACTAAGGCCCCTCAGTTTGTTAAATTGTTGTCCAGAAAACCACAGGGAGGGAAATGGATGCCCTTTGTCTTCTCCCCAATACTATAAAATCAACCAATCCTTTTTTCACTTATTTCTCAGGATTCATACCTTGGGGTACCTCCATGATGTATGTTATTTTCATAAATTGTCCATAAAACAATGGGGGGGGGGGAGAGAAAGGTTTTTTTAAAAAACACACAACAAAACACACCCAAACCTGGTCTGGAGGGCACTGTGATATCCTTGTGACTAGCCAATTGCATTTTGTATGTGCATTATGTAGAATGATACCTGTTATTCAGCCACCCCCATGCATCCATTGGCTCCTTTTGCACCTGGATGATGTTTGGACATCAATGCTAAACTAGTGTGATTCTTCATTATTCTTCACTATCTCGTGTTTCAAGTCATAGGATTCTGCTGCCAATTAGCTGCTCAAAATATATAGGTTTGCAACTACATACTGTTTGATATTACTCTGGTATAAGCAATGACATCTGTCACTACTCAATCTTTAAATAGTAGAGAAAAGGATATAAATTTATAACATATTATTGGCAAGCTACTTAGGGACACATCCTGGAACTGACATAGCAACCTTGTAAGGCTGTTAGGCATCCCCTCCCTCCCTCATTTCTCTGACTACAGGACCCTAAACCAACTTCTTCAAAACAATGATTACCTCAGAGATTGTTATTTGAACTCAGTAATATTAAGGGTCCAAGAAGAATCCAAACAATATTCTACAGGTTGATCATTTATCACTGTGGAAGTTGAAAGAGCTGGCCTGTTTTTTATACATCTGATTTTTTTTATACAAATAATTAATGCTAAGGAAAGAAAACCAAATTGGCTTAAAATCTTAAAATATAAAATAGCACCATTAAGGAATAGACACTGACTTATATTGTTTTGCCTTCTTTTTAAAAATGTAAATTTATATATCAAACAGATGGGAAAGTAACCTACCGGTATTGCATTAATGTAATTTTTGAAATAGAATGGTCCCATTAGGATTTAGTTGTAGGAGGTTTTTGTTTGTTTTTTTGTATTAGCCCATGAAAAATGAAGCTGAAGAAAAGACTGTTGTTCATTTCCCTAATCTTTATATTAAATCTTTCTTCCAAGGAACGGATGTAGTGTCAATTACAGCTCTATCAGAATATTCTCACATTTTTGTGGCTGTGCCAAGGAATATGCAATTTATGGAAATACTGAGAAGTGCTTCAGGGGGCGATAGCAGATATTTTACTACCTGCATCTTTCCTGGCCCCCACTTCAAGAAGGTAAAAGGAGACCACTGCAGCAGGTGGAAGGGATAATGAACAAAGACTTTTCCAAAGTAGGAAAGTAGCATGTGAATCACACTTGCAATTACAGTGGTACCTCGGGTTACATACACTTCAGGTTACATACGCTTCCGGTTACACACTCCACTAAGCCAGAAATAGTGCTTCAGGTTAAGAACTTTGCTTCAGGATAAGAGCAGCAGCAGGAGGCCCCATTAGCTAAAGTGGTGCTTCAGGTTAAGAACAGTTTCAGGTTAAGTACGGACCTCCGGAATGAATTAAGTACTTAACCCGAGGTACCACTGTATTTTAGCTGTTGGGGTGCTGTTTTTTTTTAGAGTTAGGGTTTTTTAAGAGTTGAAATGCAAGGGGTAATAATTGAGCTTTGAATTTAGAAACAGAGGTCTTAGATGGGACTAACTTCCTCAGCCTCTCACTCCCACAGAGAACTCATTTATCAGATCGCTAATTAAAGTATATCTAAGCAATAAAAAAATAAAAATTCCAGTGATGCAAAGAATAAAAACATCCTGTAGACAATAAGCAGCTCTCAAACCCTCAGTGAATTACGGACTTCCCCTGCATGTGAAGACAGGTTCTGGCAGATTTATTTTTTATTTCATTTCATTTAAAATAAACAAATTTATATTCAATAAATGAGCGAGCATGGCGAATAGTGAGTCCAATGATCAAGAAGGCAGTTTCTGCATGTGCTTTAGAGGGAAGTGAAGGACAGGTGGGGTTCGTCAACCTGAGATGGTGGCCCATCTAGGAGAAGGAAAGCTCTGATCCTGAAAGCGGGATGGGGGATCTTGTTGTCTAGGCAGCCCAGGACCTCCATACACCTTACTCAGGCTTTCACCCTCAGAAGGTCACCTCAGTGCTGCTAACACAGTGTTTGACTTCACCCTCGGAGGCGCACTCCATTTGTTTGCCAAGAGACAAACTGATGGCAACAAGCAGGTATAAAATATAACATTGCAAGAACATACTGAGAATATGGCCTGTTCTGTGGCCCATTAACAGACAACAGTAGCAGAGACCACAGAGCAACTCATCATTTCATTCAAGGAATGAGTGGATGTCTTCTTCTCTTCCATCCCACTATTGTTCTATGGGTTTGCTCTGCTCCACATTTTGCTCCCTAAAAGTAATTCAGGGATTGGTGCATGCACAGTTTGCTGATGTTTCGGTTCACATCTCTGCCCCTCCCCAATAGGTTTCCAATGCACCCAAGCACCTATGCAGATTGGACTAGAACTGGGCGAAAATGTGGCAGATCTCTGTATTGTTAGTATTAGCAGATACCATACCTCCTTGTGACATTGTGCCGATGTGTTCAGGGCTAGATTTAGGTTTGACGAGGCCCTGAGCTACTGAAGGTAATGGGGCCCTTTATATGTCCAGCTGTGCTTTGTCAACAACAAATTGCCACTGTTTTTTGTGCTGAATATATGCCAAAGGTAGTTAAAGCCATTTGCACATGCAGAATGTAGGCACCCTATGTATAGAAATGAGCCCATCCCTAATTTTTTATTTTTATTTATTGGGGCCCTAAGCTATAGTTTGTTTAGCTTATACATAAATCCGGCACTGAAGGGGTCATATATGCATTGAGCAGAAATGGGATCAAGATGAAGCCTGTATGGATTTCAAAGCAAAGGCAAGGTGGAGATGTATAAGTCACCATTCATCTGAACCATTTGAGTGATGCTTCTGGTAAAGTAGTGTCATTGCAAGTACTGGTTGTTCTGCAGGGGGTTGGCATCCTGTTGAAGTGAAGAGGTTTCAGCTGTTTCCACAACTTGACAGCTCACAAGCTGAGGAGTCCTAGCAGAGGATGCACTGTGTGGAGTATGACCTCGGTTAACTAGACCTAGGTCATCAAATTGCATTAACCAGATGAATTATAGAGACCCTTAATCTTTCTGCAGAGATAGCCCACACTGCATCAATTTTTTAAAAATCTTAATTTGAGGATTGGATTAAGCGTGTCATGGAACCTGTTATTTAGGATTGTGAATGTCTTCTGCAAAGAAAAACATAACAACGTTTTTCAATTACACAAGCACGGGGTTACCATAGTAATTTACTTAAATCAAAATAACTGCACCTATGCAAATAGCCTTTGGGGAATTCAGAACATCTAATTTAGAAAATAAATAAATAACACCATGTTGCCAGATGTGGTATTTTAAAAATATATCCAGGAGGCATCGTTTATCTTGTCAGTGTGGAAAAGGTTCCTTTCTAGGTAATTTGAACCTCTTCTTGAGATAAAGTACTTATTAGGTTACAGTTTGGGAATTAGCCATTGGGCTAGAGGGTGAAAATATTTTGTTTAATAGCAAGTTTGCAGAATGTACTTCTTGTATTGGCATAATCTCTTTTTAAGGGAATGTCAGTTGAACATAGAGATAAGCAATGGCGCAGGACCTTTCCTGTGTCATTAAATTACATTATTTCCTTTCTTTTTATATTCCCTCAGACAAGATCAGTTCAGTGAGTATGCTAAAAAAAACCCGAACAGGCTAAAGAGCTGAACATTGTGTACCCTATTTTAATTACTTTTTGCCATTCTGTGAACAACGGCTGTGCCTTTTCCTCACAAAAGTCCAACTCTTTTACTCCATTCATTCAGAGTTTGGGCTACAGAATAAATATTTTACATTAAATCCCCATAACAGCAATTAAGTATTTAATATAACCATTTATCCTGGCAACCCCAAGATTGTCCCTGAGAAGGATGTCCCCCAAACCAAAAGAAGCATTGGATCTTTCTCTCCAGAGCTGAATGAAGAGGGAGACCTAGGAGAAGGAGGCTGCCTTATAAGGAGTCAGAGCATTGGTCCATCTAGCTCAGCATTGTCTTCACTGATTGGCAGCAACTGTCCAGGGTTTTGGGAAGGAGTCTCTCCCAGCCCTACCTGGAGATGCCAGGGGTTGAATTTGGCACCTTCCACACATGAAGCAGATGCTCTACCAATGAGTTACAGAGCTGGTCAGAATTTCCCACCACTGAATCAAACTGCTTAATTTTTAAAAAAATCAAAGTAGTGCACACAGACCAGCAAAATAATTAACAATACTATGCAGGTGTGACTTCCAACCATGCCTTAGGACAAGGGTTGCCATTATGGCAACTGCAGGTACCTCCTATGGCACCCGCAAAAGGTCTCAGAAAATATCCCCTCAAAAATCTAATGCACACTATTTACCACTAATTCATCATATGTGTATATTTCTTTAATCAGCCAAAGGCCTGGGTGAAGAGAAATGTTTTTGCTTGGTGCCTAAAGAGGTATGTGATGAAGGCACCAGGCGAGCTTCCTTTGGGGAGAGAATTCCACACACACACCACATTTCAGCAAGGTTTAAACTCAAAATATACCCCACCACAGCATGCACTTTGCTATTACTGATTATTTAACCGATTATTATATTAATAAGATTATTTTATACTTTAGAGAGCCTTGAGTACAGTTTTAATGCAAGTTCTTGGAAATACGTCTTGGAAATAAGAATTTTAAAAGCCTATGTCTCCTTTAGAAAAGAATTCAGGGAAAATGAAATGCTTGTCATATGGTGAAAATATGTTGAACTTCAAAGAAGGAATTAATAATAACTGAGAAAACTGCAACAAGTTTCTGATTTTTCTGAGGTTTGAACCTTATGCCAGATTTAACATTATGAAACTTTGACATGCCTTTCTGTTGGAGATCTCAAGACAGAAGGAATGTTTGGAAGGGGGAATTAAACCTCTTACCATTTTCCCTTTGGCATTGTGTAACTCTCTGAGGTGGTGGGTTTATGTGATGTTCTTTACATGCTGAAACCAGACCCTAGAAAATAATGTCGCTTACTTTCTTCAATCAATTTCTTATATTCTCCCTCTCCCAGAAAACACCTTGTTATTCAAAGTTACAGAGAGTCTTCCCTGCTCTTTCTGTTTCCCTACCCAAAACACACTTACTATGGCATAGCACTGCAACATCAATAGCACTGGCTTATTATTTACTGCATTCAAAACCATCTACTACTTGTTCAGTAGATGAACAAAGAAAACAAATTATACCATTGCATTTGCAGAAAGCATTCCCTACGAGGTGTGGGGCCACCACAGAGAAGGCACCGCTCAGTTGCAGGGCACTTCTGGTATTAATGCATGGGTAGGCTGATATGGAAGGAGGCATTATTTTAAATATTTGGACCACTGGCAGTTTAGAGCTTTGTATGTCTCTATAAGTACCTTTAATCCTGCCCAGATAATAACTGACAAAGACTCTCCTCCCTGAAAGAGAGGGGAGTGGTTGTGGGCGGGAGCCCAAGCACCGCCCAGCAGGGGGGCATTTGCCCCCTGCCTCCAGCTCACCTGGCTGGTGCTCACGCCCCCTCCTGTGGCCATCCAACCAGGTGCCACAGAGGGGGCGTGTTCAGCAGCCTTTTGCTGCAGCACTAGCCTCTCCCTGGCCTCATTCCTCATCGTCGTCCCGTGGCACCCACCCTCCACTCCCTTTTAGTTAGGGCCTAGGTCATTGGCCTTGCTATGGACCTTAGGTTGGTCACCCTGGTTGTCCGGGGGGCCTGGTAGGAGTTTTTCCATTTGGCGTTAGGCTTTTTGGTTTTTTCGCCTACCTCGTAGCAATCGTCACAACTTTTTGTGGTATTGGTGGGTAGGTTAGGCATTGGAATAATGTGTTGTGGTGTGTCGAAGTGCTAGGTGTGGCCATCGCCTATGCCTTCAATGTTTAGGGGTATTCCGTTAAAGGAATCTGGCGGTCGTGTATTCTGTCCGATGCCTGCTTGGCGGGAGGCCATGGCACGACCCTCGGTCACAGCAGGAGGTGAGCCTATAGTTGGATCAGCATCAACTGGCTCCACCTACTGGTGAATAAACCCACTTGTTTCGATCCAATGCCTAAGCCAATACCTTTTCATTGCTGTGATCAATAAAGTTGTGGCCTTTTCTAGCCCATTAACCTTATATCACGTGTCCTTGTGTCTTCATTTCACTTCGCGGGGTCGGGTCCTCGAACCACAACCAGTCATATTCTTTTAAATCTTCTGTTATATGAGATTGGCTCACAGTGCTTTTTGGGTTTTGTTTTTGTTTCGTTTTGTTCTTTTAACAGATACAGATAGGAAGCAAACCTTTGGGGCAGTGCACACCCCTATTTTCTACCATTTGCAACCTCTGGACCATTTATTCAAAGCTATGGTAGTCCAGGTACCTTTCCGTTGCCATAGACTTCAGCCTTAACTCCTTTTATTGTCTTGAAGTCTCATTCAGTTTTATTTTTTCACCCCCAAAATTAGAAGATTGAATCAACGCTTATAGGAATGAATCAGTTACAAATCCATATAATGGTACTTTATTTTATCTTTCATTGATCAGGTTTCCCATCTGCTTCTACCAGTATTGGAGCCGATGCCTTCCACCACTGTGAAACAGTTATCCAGTAGCACAGAAATAAGTTGCCTACCTCCACAAGTATGAACAGAAAGTTGCAAGTCCACAAATGTGCAATAATTAATTTAAGAAACTCAAAAGCTGGCATCAAGGAGAATAGCAAGGTTTTTGCCTTAGGAATTAAAAATGCAGCTACATGTCTGTAGGTTTGCTTTTAAAAGAGGCACGCACTTCTGCAGTATAAGGCTCAATAATGTTCGTAGCTGTTCATAATGGCTGTCAAATCTTTGGTGTATCATCATTATTCCTTCTGTCATAGCAGCTTCTATACACATCTGCTGCAAAGTAAGACCAACTGAGTTCAAAGGTGCATACTCTCACATGGAACTGGGTATAAACTCATTGGCTATGAGCAAACCCCATTGAAATATGCATAGGGTTGGGCTGAACAGTATCCTTCTAAAGCTCTTTCATCTACCATGGACTCGGTATACAGCTGCAAATAAAAAGTTTTAAGTGTGTTTTAAGTGCAATATACACTAGATAGCTATGGTGAGCCTTATGGAAAATTCAATGTATTTTTAAAAACCGTTTTCAGAATGGTTTTCCCTCATGTATCTCCCACACGGAACAAGACAAGGGAAGTAGTCATTGCTTGGCTTTGTAGCAACGTATCTGGCCAGAAGCACTGTGGGTCAGATGAAACCAAGAGCCTTGTGGAACAATTCAATTAAGGCCAAAAGATTTACAGAGGAGGCCTGGACCTCAGAGGTGTCTATCTACAAGCCCCTGCAATGATTGCACTGGTCACCTATGCTCAGACTACTGAGCAGTAGCAGCAGGTGATGATGATGATGGGTGATGATACTACTTCAATTTGTACCTTTTCTCCTATTGATTCAGTCAACCACAATTAAATGGTTTCCCTTCTTGATCCTTGGGATTGGGGGAAAAGCATGGTCACTTAGTACTTTTGTGTGTGTGTGTGTAGAAAATGGTGCATATTGACTTCAGCGTCCAAAGCTCAGATTTTGACAATTCTGCTCTAGAGAACTCCTTGCAGTTTAAAATTCCTAGATATTTTTTTAAAGCCTAAAGAAGAAAACATAATGCTTTACTCTTGTATAACCTTTAGCACTGCATTTTGAGAGAATCCATAAAGGAAAATGCATCTGAAACACATGCTTTGAACAAAGAGCAATAGTGTTTGGGGTTGTGTGTTTGTGTGTGTGTTTTCCAGTTAAATGAGGAGCCAACTTCCTGGACGTTCTCTTGCACTCCTGGCTTTACTAGAGGGCTTTTCAAACATGTCTCAAATGTGCTTGCATGGGTGGTCTACCTACCACAGGATTTTTAGCAGTAAGCTACTTTGTTTACCAATGCAAGTATGATAACAAAGTGTGTATACAAGCACAAAACAGACTTTATATTTGCTAAGAAGATGGAGGAGAATGACGAATCATAACTGAATGTATCTTTTTGCAAAAAACAACAACGTTGTTCTGGTGCATGCATTAAAAAAAGTATTTCAGCTAAGCCGGGTTATTTTCTGCAGAAAGACAGATGTTTACCAGTAATTATTCTCTTTGCATAAAGCAGATCTGACTGTTTCTTAATCTCAAAATAAATAAGTAAGAATACATAGCCATATGTGGGCAAGTGTATGAGCGTTAACACCAAGTCAATGTAATAGAGAACAGTATGCTAAAGAAAACTGGTGATATTTGAAATTCAATTGGTTAAAAAAAGAAATTGTTGCAGAGACTAGCAATACTACTAGCTCCCATGAGAGTATACAAAAATGTTGCATCCGTGTATAGGGATGAAGCTGTTAATTTTGGTTTCTCTCTGTTACTCATTTTTCCCAGTCTTAAATTCCATTGTCTGCATTTCTGCATCAGTAAGCTTTCTTAAAGTTCTCATACAACCTCTGCAGCATTTTGGGGTGCATTTCTCCTAAAATACGCATTTTGCATGCAGTTTTCTTTACTATACACCTACTACAAAACTACGAGTTTCCAGGATTTCCTAGGAGGAGAATGGCTATTAAACCAGTTTAATCCCGCAGCATGGGTATGTCCTTAGTCAAATTACAGCCCAACTCTGAATTCACTACTTAGGATTGGGTATGTCACTGTGCCAGCTTCCATTCACCATCTGTAAAATGGAATTATCCTGCTCATTTTACAGAAATGCATTACAGGAAAAGAACATAATTTACAATATTTTGCACTTTGAAATATTCTACATAATTGAAAGTGTACTTCTGATTTTTGTTCCTATCTCTTTTGGAGGCGGGGAGGTGATACCTAATTTGAGGCAGAAAACTCTTTTTACCCAGTAAATTAGGAAACAGCAGTGAACTGCAAAAAAAATAAAATAAAAGCTAAATGCAGACTCCTCAATTAAAGGTAAGATATTGGAAAGTCTTGTTGTGGCAGTTTCGACAACACTCCAGCACATTTAAAAAGGAGAGTTTGCTCCCACTTCCTCTTTCTGTAAATTATCAGCACAGCACACACCACTTGGCTCTGCAGCTCAGGAGAAGTTTCATCTCTCTTCTTTCCTGTGCACCCAAGTTGAAAACTTTAAAAATGCTTCTATGCGTGTCACTTTGTATGTGTTAGCTGATCCAGCTGAAATGTACACAATAATGAATTTGGCGGAATATTTATACAACTGAAACGTGGTGAAAAGTTCAAGCAATATCCAAGCATCTCTAAATATGGAAGTACCTGCCAAGCTGTTGACAGCCAGCAATACTGCAGAGTAAAATATTTAACAGTAGAGGGTGAAGAGGTATCTTAGGTGGATAATTGCTCACTCTTATTAATTTACATATCCCCCTTTTTTCCCCTGCCCCTTCTTCCACCTTCTCTCCCTTCATCTTTGAAACAGTACAGAAAGTTTTGCTCAAAACAAATAAAACTGTACCTCTCAGAAAGTGAGAAGTTTTATAACAAACCCATTGCAAGAATAAACTTGTATTGGAGCTGCATCTCTTTGTTTATGATTTATTTAAAACATTTATGGCCCCTTTCTTTACCTTTTGTAAAGTGTTAGCAACAATAAGTTAAAAATAAATTAAACCAAAATGACTACTAAGAGAAAATACAGGAAAGATACAAGATTCTTTGATTAGGCATCCTCTAGTAACCCTAGTGCCTAGGATTCCTAATTTCCTTAAAATCATTTTATTGGTTATTTTTTAAAATTTCCTACCCATTTTTTTCTTATAAAATAATCCTGAAACAGCATACAATACGAAATACAATAGAACTGTATAATCAACCAATCAATAAACAACAAAACAGTAAAATGGGTGAAAGCAGATGCACTATTTACAAAGTGCAGCAACACAGGTTCAGCTAAATGCGTCTTGTGTGGCAAGACTGGAGCAGGGGGAATCCACTCTGAATTTATTCTTTTCTCGGCTCCCCTCACTTGGTTTCATGGGCCAATCGAAGCTGTTTTCTGAGGTGCAGCCACTGACACATGCTGACAGCTTCTAGGAGGCACAGGTGAGAGCTGAGTGCAGGGTAGAGACCAAAGATGGACAAACCCCCGAAGGAGCATGTGTCATCCCCCTCCCACAGGAGCTACCCCTCCCCTAACAGTCCATGCTCTGGATATTTGTATGGACTTCCTCCTTAATTTGTTTTCAGCCCTCCTTTTACAAATCTCCAGAGTCATTCAGACCCTTCAAGTGGCCTTGTTTTCCAGGGACGTTTCTGATTTAGAGAAACCGTCCCGGTTTCTGGTTTGATTCTGGAATGAATCACTTTTCCTTAGGATGCCCCTGTTTTCATTGGAGAAATGTTGGAGGATATGGAGTTATCCAAAGCCCCCAAGCTATCTGAAGGCAATCCTGTATAGGGAAGCTTTTTTAAATGCTTAATGTTTTATTATGTCTTTGTTTATGTTGGAAACTGCTGTGAGTGGCTGGGGCAACCCAGTAAGATGTGTGGGGTATAAATAGCGAAATTATCATTATGGAATGGGACGTCCCTATCGGCAAAATGCTGGAGGGTGTGAGTCCTTTCTGTCACAAATCTGTTCTTGTATCTACATGGATAGGATTATGTTGCAAATATCACATTTATGCAGGGTCCCTGAATTATCTGTTGGTAAATAATTCTGTTTATTTCTATTTGAGCCCCTCTGTGCAACTCAGAAAAGCTTATGAACTTGCTGCCGTTTTCTGACAAAGACGTCAGGAACCTGCCAATTTATATTATACATGTGTGCTATTTGGGTAGGAAGAGCGGTCTGAGAGGGGGAACAGGTTGAGATAAAAATAGCACCTCCCCCCCATCTCCTTTGTCTCTGCTCTGACAGCCTGGCCGCTTGACTTTAAATGATGTGTCCTTGAACCTTTTGATGCAGCTGATACAGAACCTGCCCTGTTTCCCAGCTTTGTGAACCAGAAGGGAGAATGCAGAGAGAGGAGAAAGAGAGCGAGGGCAGGGACAGCGTGCCTACCTGGTGGTATTCACAGCTATAATTTTCTCCACATGGGAACATGTGTTCACAGTTGTAAAGAGATGTTGAGTAATTGCACATGTGAGGCATCTTCTCTTTAACATCCCCAGCATGTTCAAAGGTTTTCCTTCCTCCCAACTCGTCCCCCCCCCCCAGCCCCATTGACAATTGCATTGTGGCCTTTTTGTTTGTACTTAAGAGGGTGCTGCTTCTAGCTATAAATATAATTAGTAGCACTTGTGCAGTCTTGTTTTCCTCACTGGCCTACAAACAATTATGACTTGTAACCCATTCTCCATTGCCTTTGGAGTTCTTGCCTCCAGTGGTTGAGGAGAGGCAGACTTCTCAGCTCTTTGTCCCTTAAGACTATAGGTTATTATTAGGGAGGTTGATTGATCTCCCTATCATGGAGTTGCTTGTATCTACCACTCATTGCTTAGCTATCTCCCAAGGTGGGGGAAGCTCAAATGAACAGGAAGCTGTTCCTCTGACCTTAGAGGTGTATGGGCTGATGGTTTTATTATGGACAGTTTTTGTAGAGTCGTTATGATATTTACTCTGTCTGTGAGTTCTAGGGCTGGAGTACATACTCAGACTTCCTTCCATCCCTTGATAGATTCTGCTCTCAGGTCAGGTCAGCACTCAATAAAGATGAGTAGGTTGATAAACAGTTGCTTTTATAAGGCACAACACATGGGGTTACAACACATGCTGCCTTAAAGGAGTTCCACACATGCAATGGAGAGGATTACAGTGGTACCTCAGGTTAAGTACTTAATTCATTCCGGAGGTCCGTTCTTAACCTGAAACTGTTTTTAACCTGAAGCACCACTTTAGGTAATGGGGCCTCCTGCTGCTGCCGTGCTGCCAGAGCCCAATTTCTGTACTTATCCTGAAGCAAAGTTTTTAACCTGAAGCACTATTTCTGGGTTAGCGGAGTGTGTAACCTGAAGCATATGTAACCTGAAGCGTATGTAACCCGAGGTACCACTGTATATGGAGAGTTCCTAGGGCTTTCTAAACCTCGATCGTCAAAACCAATTTTAAAGCAGCTCCAGTCAGAGAAACCCTATTGAACTATTGGCAATTTTGTTTGGTAGTTTTAACTTCTCTCTCTCTCTCTCTCACACACACACACACACACACACACACACACACACACACACTATCTGCATTGGGAACATACTTGACCAAAAAGGAGGGTGGAACAAGTACTTTTAAATATATTAAAGAAATATGCCATGGTGGGGGGGGGACGCAAGTGATTTTTAGTTTTAAGGATTTCCAGGGTTATTAATTCTAGGTAAAGAAATTCAGAGCTCCAAGTCCTCCCCACACACACTTGGATACAGTATCTGGAGTTATGCACTGCAGCATGTCAAAAGAAAGCTGTTTAGGAACATCTGGCGACCTCTTCTATTTCCTGCAATTTCTTCTGCCTGGTTTTGATGTCATTAGTTTTAAAGACTCACTCCTTAATGGATGCTACCTTATCAGATGAAATAATTTCAGAGTGATAGAGGATTGGGTGTGCTTTCAATTAGGGCAATTGATTCTTTTGATTTTTTTATTTTATTTGACTACTGAGGGCCAGGCCCTTGACCTACGATCGTAATTTGTTTTGTCTCCATTTGCTTGGAAAATGCTTCTCTGTTCTCTCCCCCCCCCCCACTGCCAAAGAACATTCCTCATCAGCAAAGCTTCCCACCTACCATTAAGACCAATAATTAAAAGATATTTTTACTATTTGGAAATACTGTGTTTAAATAAATCAGTTTACAAGATAATAAAGGGGGTGGGGGAGCACAAAAGAGAAGCTTACAATATAAAAGTGTGTCCACCGATGTTGTTACTTTGCTTTTTACTTCCATCTGAATATCTCCTCAGCACACCTCTCTAGGGAGACTGTTTTTCTCCTTCTGTGACTACAGAGGGCAGCATTGATGAACTGTCAGAACTCATTTACACCAACAACGATTTAGGAGAATAATCAAATTAGGGTCCTGCAACTCCTTATTTGTTACAAATAATAATTTAAAAAATTCCACAAAGGCAGGCTACATCTATGACCCCAGCGTAGCTGAAGTGCATAGCTTTCTAATTTACTCATTTTTAAAAGTTACCGTGTTGTACATCTTGTTTTAAAATCTTTTACACTTTTCATCACTGAGCAGAAACTAATTTTGTGACATTCTAGAAAAGGAATGAATAGTCAGAGCAATTAGGTTTCATTTTTAATTATGGAAAAGCTCCAGAATAAAGGAATATATGATGTGCCCTGAGGCTGCCTGCATATTTCCCTCTCATGTTACCTCTAATTTAGCTACTGAAATGCAGGGCCGGAGCTTTTGCATAGGGGAACTGGGAGGGTCTATCTCTGTCCATCGTTCAGCCGGCTGTTCTCCATAGAACAAGAAGCGCTTTTCATTCAGGTGTGTTTCTGATGGGGTGCACCAGACCAGATGTTAAGGCTTCTTTGTATTTTGAAGTGATGGCATAATCAGTTCTATTAGTTGGATAGAAAGGGATGCGTTCTTCTTTCTCTTTCTCTCCCCTCCATTTTATTAACTTCTCCATCATCCTAGAAAAAGTGGTTCATTAACAAAACAATACCACGATGCCTGAGAAAATAGTTGACTGCAAACAAAATGCAAGGAGTTGCCATCATCTGATTGTTGAAAAAGCTCATTGATGCATAGCTGTCAACTTACAGATTTGAAAATAAGGGACCAGCAGCCTCGAAAATAAGGGATCAGTAGCCAAAACAAGGGATCAACAATTACTTTTATAAAATACATATTTTGTTGCATGCAAATGGCTTTAGATACCTATTAGGTCCATAAATTACCATATAGCATATATTCAACACAAAAAACCACCAACAATTTGTTGTTGACAAAGCAGAGCTGGACATAGAAAGGGCCCCATTACCTTCAGTAGCTTATTTAAGGGACATCATCAGTAAGGGACAGCAGCGGGACATGGCACTGGGATAAGGGACTGTCCCTCCAAATAAGGGACGCTTGACAGCTATGCATTGATGCAAACTGGGATCTTTTCCATGGATATGGATAATTTGCCCAAATCTATTCATATGGAGGGAAATATCTGGTACATGCAGATTTTTTTAAATTAACAGTATTTATAAACCTTCTTTCAATATATGTTCGCAAGATACTGTGCAAGGTTAAATAATAATAATAATAATAATAATAATAATAATAATAATAATAATCCCAATAAGCCCAGTTAAGACAATATCATACTATAGTCTATTAATCGTTTGCTATTACTTTGTAACCAGCCTTCTTTGCTAGGTGGAGCAGCCACATTTCTAAGTGGGGCACATTTTGGGGTGGGGTGGGAATGCACAGTGTCAGCCAATCCCCCTTTCTCCCTGACTGGTGGAGAGGATGTGAGAGCCAGGCCAGGGGAATGGAAAGGCAGTGATTTTCACCCTAACTCCTCCTCCATGCAGAGAGTGTGTTAACTTACACAATGGACTATGTGAAAGTCAGAACAGAAAAATTACTATGATTCTTAAGAATTAAATTACTGGCTTTTTTATATAGGAGAGAATGATGCTAAGGATACAGTGGACAAGGGGAAAGCAAAATATGTAAAACAAACAAAATAGCTTACACTATCACTAAGAAGTTTAAAACTAGTGTGGAATTTGTTTTCTCAAAAATCCACTCTGGTCTTGTTCTGGACATTTAGATTTTCCTCCTTGTTGGACAGCCAAGGGAAAACTGGTTACTTACTATATGGAGGACCAACTAAATAATTGAAAACTAATTGTGAAAAGCAATTGGGTTTTCTTTTACTGGTGGCTGGGTTTATTTTTTTCTGGGGGAGAAACCACAAACTGAGCTGCAGACATTGAGAAAATCAGAAATTGCCTAGCCAGTTAACTAACTGTAGTGCATACAGCAGCGTTTATATTCTTCTAGGGCGGTTTTCATCCATTGCCATCCAGTACTCAAGAAAACGAAGAAAGAATAGCCGCTATCATTGTGAGTGTTTTAAAAGAGTAATTTAGGGTAGTTCTTTTTCTTGATCACTTTAAGTTATCTCTTTATTTCACCATTCAGCAACCCAGACCTGCTGTCCTCATCATCATAACTGCAGAGTAAACAAAAGCTTAGTTCTTACAAATATGTTTCTTTATTGCTGAGTAGGTAAAAAGCACAACTGAAACCGAAATCCAAGGGTTGGAGTCTAACTCTAGCCCATAATACAGAGTTCTAATATTTAACCCTGCAAGGCTCATGTTACTATACAGGTTGTTGTTTTTCAGGACCACATAAGTAATTATAGGGTGATTGTGATAATGGAAAATCCATACTCAATTCAAGAAACTCTTGAGTAAGTAGGTTCTTCAGAGGTTCTTCCACATGTGACTTTTGTTGTGCAATCACCCTGCCTTGCCCACCAAAGTTGTCAGAGGATCCTAAGCTTAACTTGCTTCTGTTCTTAAAACAAGCTGACCTCCTTTAAACGTCATGTCACAAATTAAAAAGACAATATTCAAAAAAATAATAAAAATAAATCCTGGATGCCCATGCAACTAATAAAATCGGCTGCCACTCATTTTCTTTTTCAGTTTGGTATTCGTGTGCTCTCTGAATTATTTTTGTGGTATAGCATCCAACAGAACATATTCACCTCATGCCACTCACACATAGCATACCCAACATTGTGCTTTCCTTTCCCATTTGAAAGACAGCCTCGCAGGGTTCATTTCAATAGCAATATATTCCAGTGCTTAAACAGATACGGAATTGCAGCCATAGAGTTTGAGCTGCTCAAGGTGAAACAGCAGTGTTTCTGCACCTACTTTTTATGTTTTCCAGATGGTAATGTTAAAAGTGTGTGGCAAGTCTTAGCAAAACAGCATCAGTCCTTTTGACATTAATAAAGGTTGCAGTGTGAATAATATAGTAAGGGTATATGTGCTTATGCACACCCCTAGACTCACACTTCCATGTACACCTACCCACACCCTTACGAACAACAAGGGGAAATTGTGAATGAAGAGGAGGCTGGGGAGATATCGGCCAAGGTGGGAGAAGTTAAGTTGTAGCCCTGAAATTACAAAAGGGCAGCGTGTAGTTTATAACTTCATACAGACAGCTGTGTAGAACATTAATACCATTTCAAATAAATCTCTATGCTTTTCAGCTGAGTTAATTAACACACCTAAATCCCAAAGTTATATTTTAGAAACAGATTTTTTTCTCTATAAACCTGGACGTGAGTCATACCTTAATTTGAACCAGAATACTCTCAAGAAAATGCAAAAGTGTGACTCTGCAGCACAGGATAACATAATAGTTATAGTCTTTTAACATGTACATTATGACTTTTCTGCATTTATACCTTTCAGGGAGCTATGCTCATCACTTGATGGTTGCAACAAGTGATGATTTCTCTGTATGAATGAGCCTCAAATAGAACTTTCAGATCATTTCAAATGGAGATGACCTGTTCCTTGAAATTGGTTCATATATTCAGCTATCTACCATACTCTGGGACGTGGTAGTAATTGAATGCATGAACTGACTGGTCAGCTAGGCCAGCTCACATATGGGAGCCATATGTCCATCACTCTGGGTTCCATGACAGAAGAAAGGTGAGATATAAATGTAAAAAAGTGTTGAGGATAGGAGAGACAAATCATGTACATATGGAGTATGGGTGCACGACTAACCCAAAACTGTATGTCAAAAAGGCATAGTAGCCAGAAAAGAGTGCTACAGATCCAATCATGTTAAGGATTGCATCCAACTAATTTCTATTCAGAGTAGACCTATTTAAATTCATTTTTTAAAAAATAATATTTATTTAAAGTTTCCAGAATAAAAAAGGAAAGAAAGAAAAAAGAAAAGGATAAAGTTTACACTTAATTTCATTGGCATCTTTCCAGAACTTCCCCCCTCCCCCTCTTGTATTCCATTTCCATTAGATTAATTCCACAAATTCTTACCCCAAATTTTAAAACCTTGTTATAATTATAATTAGCCCATTTATTCAAAATTAATCTATCTTATTTAACCTATTTAAATTCAATGGACCCATTTACTTCAGTTGGTATACTCTAACTTTGGGTGCAACCACAAGCACTGAAATCATTGCAACAGAGGGGCATATGAATGGTACTTAAAACAGCCACTCAAATAAACAAATAGTAGCCAGTTAGTCAATAAGGCTGTTATCCTGTGGACTCTTATTTAGGAGTTGGTCCCAATGGACTTGGGACTAGGGAGAAATGTGTTTCGGTTTCCCATTAACGGTGAACCTGAAATGTGTGCATTTCTGAATTTTGCAGTGCAGTGCTCCAGCAAAATGTGTACCAAAATGTGTACCAATGTGTACCAAAATGAATGTTCTGAGGCAAAGGGTGGATTCAAAAGCACATATTAGTAAAAATAGCATACAGAAAACCATGCTCTTGGGGTAAACTGCTTTGTGAAAATGGGTATATCGGACAAAATTGCACACATATGTCTATTCACAGGAATTAACATTAAAATGCTGGTGAATTTTCATGATGACTTTAAAAAAAATCTCTCAAACTGATGTAGAAATTTGGAGATCTGGACTTAAGAATTAAGAAATAAGAAACTGAGAGAAATGAAAACTGACATATTTGTCTATCCTTCCACTGAAGACTTAGACACATAGTAAACATGTATAGGATTGCACTATATATTTACACGTGGGAGGAGAAAAACAATAGTTTTAGAGGGGGAAAATACTTTATTTTTATATTAGAAGGGATATCTCTCACTCTCTCACAAACATGGGAGGGAATGTGTGTTTTATAGCACAATCATATTCATATTTACTTTAAAGTAAGCACCACTGAGTTCAGTGAGACTTACTCCCAAATATATAGGCTTAGGATTACAGCCTTAAGATTTCTCTTGCCATCACCAATTTTTAAAAGTGCCTGTATTAAAATTTATCTATGCTGGTTAATCAGCAGCACTTTTTAATTACTCAAAATATAGGAAGAGAACCAACCACACACCCAACCTCTAATTTAGGACTATAGGAGATCTTTCTGAAAGATCTGAGAACATATTCCACTTCACTATGATGCTCTCTAATTTGTGTGGCCATTAATTGCAGCAGCAGCCCCCCTTTTTTTTTTTACTTTTACAAGTACATAATGTATAATGAGATTAATAGCTGGGATAATGAACATTCTGGCAAGGCACGGAAATAGCAGCGAGGAGAAAAAAGGAGAGCAAGATCTGAAAAGCTAATGATCCATTAAAGTGAATACTGGCTCTGTGTAGATCCCGCATTGTTCATTATTGCATAATAAATTTAATTGACAGTGATAGATTCAGCCAAGAAGGGAGCTATCAAATAAGCCAGAAAACCTCCTGCTTAATTCACTGGGCAGACACTTGGGAATTCAAAGATAATTGAATTACAGTTTATTATTGATATTAATCCCCACAAGGATATGCCTCGACTACAGAAATGTCTTCTGATATTTTATTGAGTGGTGAAACATGTGTTACTCTCCATGAAATAATGCACACATAAGCTGTCTTGCTATGGTGCTATCATTTTCCCAAAGAACCAAAGACAGTCATAGGTGAGGGTCACACTTCAGGGAAACTGCCTGTACTAATTCTCCCAGTTGTCAGAATACCACTTTGCCCTACATATACTGGAAATGTCACATTCATTCCTCCAGAAGGTATGTTCTTATCACTCAGCAAGCCTTCCAGTTGACTTGGAAATAAAGAATAAATCATTTAATAGTCTAGCTTCCTCAGGAAATTGTGGAAGTGAATATGCGACCTCTCCTATATTATTTCCTCCAAGCCGTGGGTCTTGTGACCCTTTTCTTAATTGGCTGTCTTCCTATCTGTCAGGTCACTCATTCAGTGCTTCCACTGGGAATGTTCTCAATCTGTTCCTGAGGGTTCAATTCTTGGTTCCCTGCTATGCTGACTCCATCTCTTCTTGAGTGAGCTCATCAAATCCCATAACCAGTGCTGTTTTTCTAGAAAAAGAGGTGCCGGAACTCACCATGAACGCTTCCCTCTTTATCTTAGAATGGCAATGACACCTACCTGAGGGGTGTCGGAACTGAGTTCTGGTGAGTTCCCCCTGAAAAAAAGCCCTGCCCATAACTATTATTACCACTGACATGCTGATGATACCCTCCCATAAACACCCTAAATGAATAACCAACAATGTTGAGCTGTTTCTGATTGCTTTCTGGTTTTCTAAAGTCTCTATTCTTGGTATACATGATTATATTTCAGTGGATGGATTGCATCTTTAGCTGTGTCAAGCCAAGAGCTTGAAAAGTACATATATTTAACAGCCAAGTTTCTTCAGGAAAATAAACTTGCCATCCTGTTAGAAACTGCCTTCTCTGGGAAATGTGATTAGACTTCGACCATTGATGTAGAAATGACATTCTTTCTTTTGGTTCAATACTTCCCAGGCGTGATTCACCTAAGAAAATAAATTTTCATTTATGACGACTATATAGCAATATGCAGTCTTCAACATGGCAACTTTCCACTTCCTATCCTTATTGGCCTTGCTATATGATCACACAAAAGAATCTTTGTTAAATTCACCACACAGTTATTTATATGCTATCCCCAGCACCTTCCGTGGAATGTAATTTCTTTGCTGTGGTTCTTCTGCAGTTCTTCAAAAATTACTAAGTGTATATTGTAATCCAGCCGATGAATACTTTCTCTCATCAAAGTATATTTCAATGATGGGGCCAAGTTGGCAGTGGTGTGTGAGGGTTACAAGACTATGTGCTTAAAAAGGGAGCAGGACTGCATTTGGGTCACATGCATGGGAGATGTTTTAGACAGATTGTACCTAAAAACAATTTGTTTTAGAACAAAATGACTCTCGAATGCCACAAACCCAGAAGTAAGTGTTCCGGTTTGCAAACGTTTTTTGGAAGCTGAATGTCCGTTGCGGCTTCCACTTGAGTGCAGGAAGCTCTTGCAAGAAGCCACGTCTTGGTTTTAAAACTGTTTTGAGAGTCGAACAGACTTCCCAGAATGGATTAAGTTTGAGAACCAAGGTACCAATGTATTAACTAAAAACCAGTTATGTGAAAAGAGATATTAGTGGGAGAACCATTGTTCAATAGCCTGTTGGGGTTTTTTTGTTTTTGTTTTATCAGTGGCATTTCCACTTGTGATTGGAGTCTAGGGTGGGATCCTCACAATACTTGTCAGTTGCAATCTAAGCCCAAAGAGGGGGAAAGTAATAAACCAACAAATGTGCAGTTACTGATCCTGAAATTGTACTACTATCTGCTTTATTTTTGTTTTTCCCCCCTACAGTCAAGCAGTATATACATTTTATGACATAAATAAAAAATAAATGCTGATTAGATTGATTTAGGGAGGACACTTTAATTATAAACTATTTGAGGTCATCCAGTGGGAGCCTCCTGAATGGTTCTCCTCTGGGAACAGTTTATTTGATGGGAGGGCCTTTTCTGTGTTGGTACTCTAGCTCTAGAACTGCCCCGTGTTTGTTCTGGCTTTTGGCAGCAAGGCTGTTTTCCTGTTTCATTCGTTCTATTGCCTAGAAGGTTTGGGGGATGTCAGGTGATGTAGAAATAGATCAAATAAATGAATAGATTTTGTGACAGAGGCTGAGGCACAACAGTCATCTCAGAATTCTCAGCTTCCTGCCCTTGCTCCCCCTCCTCCTTCTTATTGCCCACTCTGTTTCTCCTATTGTCCATATTAGGCTGTAAGCACTTTGCGGGCAAGGATGTGGCTATTTTGCTTATGCAAAGGGTTTCACAATGTGATGCTACTGCAAAAATAATAACAGCAGTCCAAACTCTGTAGGCCGACTATGCTGTTTACTGAACGGTTGCTATTTCTACTGCAGCGACTCTTTCTGTACAGATTAATTTATCTGGATGGTTTAAATCTGAAAGAGGAAGCATTCAAAACATTTAAACATTCAGAATGTGAGTGCTGGAGCGGTGGGGGGCATCAGCAATGGACAGATCAGTCTATTTATAATCCATGTCAGGTTCAGTGTGAGCAACAGGGACTTTCATGGGCAGCAACTAAACACATGCAGGCTTTCACTGGATCCCACTTGGCACAGACTTCTTATTAAAAAATAACAGGCTGTGTTCACATTTAAAGCCCCAAAGAACCCTGGGAACTGCCGTTTACACCTCACAGAGATATAAGCCCCATCTCAGGTCCCATGATTCTCTGGGGGAAGTCATGTGCTTTAAACATACAGTGTGTGCGCAACCATTGTTCTACACAAAGTAAAATAATGCAGGACTGTGTTCAGCTAAATGAAGAAACCTGTTCAGAGAAATGGGCTGTTCCTGTCTGCCTTAGCTGACTGAGGTTAATGGCTAGCCATCTCTAACCTGGGTCCAAATCCAGGTCCTTGCCAAATTCCTGCAGTACAACTCTGTATTCAGGGAGCTCCCAGTTGAGCAAATTGCCTAGAAGAGTTAACCACTGGATTTGAATGAGTGATAAATGATGTGAGGGCTTAATCCGTTTCTGATCTCTGACACTTTGGGACAAGTCTGCCCCATTTCTGAACTACTCTGCGGATTATTTATTAAAATGTTTACAAAGATTTGCATTTAAATACAGGTTTAACAGTATTTCTGAATATGCACCTCAATAAATGCATTTCATATATGTGTGTTTTTGATCAGCTTTTTTTTAAACTGAGAACTGCATTGCAAAATGAAGAACTATGCTCCAGTTCTTAAATTAGTGTGGGAGGTGTGGATCGGGTCAGTTCATATTGGAATTGCACAAAGATTGAATAGCATCTCTGGAATGGTTTTTTCTCCCCCTAAAGGTCTCCTGTTAAAATAACTAGGAACTCTGACAGAACTGAATTTTCCATAATGGCTTTTTTTTTACTGCTGTAATACATAAACATATGCAGACATACACAGAGAGAAGCATTCACTTTTAGCATTGACTATGAAAAAAAACAAACCCGTTTAAAAATATTTTTATTTAAACGACATGATATAAGGCCATTTTTTCCAGTGCAGCCAACTGAGCATAGAGAGAAGCTTTGTATCCCTATGTTAGTACAACAGTGATATGCAGCTACTGTCAGGAGACGGAGAAGTTTATATTAGAATTCATGACCCCAGTAAGGCAGAAGTACAAAGAGGTGCTGCCTGGAAGCTACTTGCCTGACGTCCTTGTAAAATAGAAGGAATTCCACATGCAAGGAGACAAGGTTTATTTTCCTTTTTAAAGTGTATCGAAGAACAGATCTAAAGTACTTCTGCATAGATTGCCCAGCAAAGTTTTTTCAGACTCTTGCAGTCATCTTATTTGTACTGAAAAATAAGTCAAGCACATGCCATTTTAATGTGTTTCCACCCCAAGACCTATTTAACATTAGTTTGGCAGCCTGATATTTAAGCCAGTGCAAGTACTGCGAAGCGAACAGTTCAGGTGAAAATGAAACCCTACTGTCAAGGCATCCAGAGGCAGCTTGATCACGTATTTTATGAAGCCATTCATTCAAGGATTTATAAACTGCATTTCTGCTCATAAAAATGCCCAGTGCAGCTAACAACAGACTTTAAAAGAGAGATTTAAAATAACTTAGCACTAATTTAAAGAAGCTTAGCGTCATATGTGTTCTGCTGGGTGCTCGTAACTTTGTTGCGTAAGAGATTGCGTAATCCGTTGTGCAACGTATTTCCGCCGGTGTGATGGTTGCATTGGGTTCCGCTGCTGGACAGCATTAAAACTCACCCACCCATTAGTGTGGAAGCCCTTGTGCGAATAGACAAATAATGTTGTATGCAGCCCAATCATATGTCTTTTCTGCTTTTTTGCAATAAGTATATAAATCACACTATTAAAAGAGAGGCAGGAGATAAAGCAATTCAGAAATAAATAACCAGCCCACTACTGTAGATTAAATGTCTGCTGAAATGAGAAGGTTTTTAAGAAGTGCCCCCCCCAAACCCCAACAAAGAAAGGAGAATCTAGTACGTTTCCGAGCACAATTCAATGTGTTGGTGCTGACCTTTAAAGCCCTAAACGGCCTCGGTCCTGTATACCTGGAGGAGCGTCTCCACCCCCATCGTTCAGCCCAGACACTGAGATCCAGCACCGAGGGCCTTCTGACGGTTCCCTCATTAAGAGAAGTGAGGTTACAGGGAACCTTCTCAGTAGGGCCTTCTTGGTAGTGGCGCCCACCCTGTGGAACACCCTCCCTTCAGATGTGAAGGAAATAAGTAGCTATCCTATCTTTAAAAGACATCTGAAGGCAGCCCTGTTTAGGGAAGTTTTTAATATTTAATGCTGTACTGTTTTTAACACTTGATTGGGAGCCGCTCAGAATGGCTGGGGAAACTCAGCCAGAGGGGCGGGGTATAAATAATAAGTTGTTGTTGTTGTTGTTGTATTTCCAAGGGAAGGTGTTCCACAACCTGGGCACCACTACACAGGGCTATAGCTTTACTCCTTGTTGCTATCCAGCACCTGGCACTCTAAGGGACAGAGGGGCTCTGAACCTGAAGTTTTCTTGATTGTTATATTTTAACAGACATGTCCTCTATGATCAAGTGGGGAACCTTTCTTATGTCAAGGGCTGCAATGCATTCCAGGGATAGGATAGGCTAGAGTTGGCAGGGGGCGGGGCCAAATTCAAAAGTGGGTGGGGCTAGAGCTGTCTGTGAATAGTCTATTACCATCTTCCCCACTTTCTCCCTTTCCTATTTTCAATCATTTCCTTACACACACACACACCTCCCTCTATTCTCCCCATTTCCATTTAACAATATTTGTTGTACCAGTTACCTGCAGTTTACATTAAATTTATCAAGAGAAGTCAAATTTTACTCATTTTCTGCTTCCTCTTCTATAGGATTTACACACATCCACCCCATGATTTGCCCTCAAATAAGTCCCTGTATCACAGGGAAGCCGCTTGCTTGGCTACTCTGCCTGTGAAAGGCAGCGACAGGTTAGAGACCCAGTAGCCTTATCGTGCATTCCCTTCATCAGACAAAATTCCCACTGACATCAAAGGACCAAAGAGTGTGTGATTAAGCTCTATGTATAACTAGATTCCAAATTCACCTTGGTTCCCAGCTTCATTTGCGCACAAGATGAAAGTAAGCAAGTGATTATATGTTCTCAGATAATTGCACACATTATTAGTCTTCGGTGTGAGACAAAGCTTCTTTATAAACAGAAAGTTTGTTACTGCCAGAGGTCCACTTTAAAGCTTTCAGCTGACCAGTTTCGCAAGCTACCTAAAAAACTTGTCTCTCTGCCGAGCACAAGCTCCTTCACTCAAATTTAATTACCATTGACTGGAATGTTATAAAGTAATTTATGATACGGGGGCAATACTGCTTTTGGAGTTTCAAAAATTAAAAAGCACAGTCTGATGTCATTTGAAAAATAGTGCTGTGGTATTTGAGTCATATATGCAGTTCACTGATGTTACAGATTATTTTATAGCAAGCCTGACAAATGAAGCCATTCCCCAGAAGTATACATTTCCCCCCACCATGTTTCGTTTCGTTGGGGAGGGGTCTCTTATTTCTTTATGTATTTTATTTCATTTATTCTTCACCTTTCCTCCAAGAAGCTCAGTGTGGCATCCATAGTTCTCCACTTCGTTTAATCCCAACAACCTGGTGAGGTAGGTTGGGCTGAGAGGCAGTGACTGGCCCCAAATCACCCAGTAATATTCATGGTCACATTGGGATTTGAACCCTGCTTTCCAGGCCCTAGTCTGACACATTCTACATGCTACAGTACACAAAGCCAATCATGACATTTATTGGACTTCATTATAAATGTTTACTCATTCCCCAAGCTCTGCAAAGGGTGGGTCTGGCCAGGCAGCCATGAAATAATTTGCTATAATCCACTGCACACTTCTATTTGTGTGAATAAACTCAGTTGCTGCCATCTTCATTTTGCCCTTCTTCCTGAAGCTTTGGGGCATCTTACAGGTATCTAATGCACTGAAACATATGGAAGACGAGGCAGAACACTGTTGTATAGGTGAATTTACAATGTCAAGTGAGCCACAGGTATCTTACATGCACAAGCAAATGCACAGTCGTGATTTGTACAAATTTTACAGCTGACAACTTCAAATCGGTGACAATGTAGCTAGGAGATACAATATTCACTTCCAAATCTAAGCATCTCCGTGCTTTAATACATTTGGGTCACATATATAGCTCAATTTGTAGTGATTTGTCTTACTGAAGATCATCATCATTGTTTAGTTGTATGCTACTTTCTCATGGCAACCCATGCTCTAAGTGATGCATAGCAGCAAAAAATGTTATGTAAGATAATTCACTAGCATTTACAAGAGGCAACCCAATGTAAAAAGTCATATAAACAATAGGCTAATAATGAGCATCACATTAATAAATATACAATCCACTGATAAGATGGGCCCCATTTAGGTGGATTTAAAAAATGGCTATTTTTGAGAAACATTAGAAGCCGCACTTCTTTGGAACTTAAGTATAAACATGCTAAAATGGAAATTAATGAGAGGCAATTATTCCAACGCAATACAGTTGACAACAATGAAAAATAATAGTGCTCTCAGGAACACTGGAAAGGGCAGTGAGCAGAACAAATCACTGCACAAATACTGGCTGCCTAGGATGCCAAAATACTCAACAGACCAAGAGACGTGACGTGAGGTGGAGTTGTGAAGGAAAGAAACAGCGGCATCCAGAGGGCAGAACAAACTTCAGAGTCTACAAAAAACTTCACACTGTTTACCAGAAAGATTTTCTGTCTCTCTTTCTCTCTCCATTTGGGTATTCTTAAGAACCCAAAGGAAATGGAGCAATTTCTCTAACTCCATGTTTTATTATTCCATTTGCAAATGAGTCACAAAGGAAGACTTTTTTATTATTGGTAAAATGCTGGTTTCATGTTTTTTTTTGTTTTTTAAATAAAATTGTCAACGTGTTTTGGATTCTGAATTCATCGCCAGCTAGAAACTTTATAAAACAGCTCGGCTGCCCATAACCTGGTGGACGTTTTTGTCAAAGAGAATATGGCTAACGTGGGTAGAAAAACCCTCATATGATTTGAATTAAGCTTAGATAATATCCACATTTGGCTCCTCTAAATTTGGAAGGAGGGTCCATCTGAATGACTCCTTGGAGACTTTGGCTTTTGCGTAACTTTTATATTGAGGGTTAGAAATGATGGCTTATTTCAGAATAGAAAAAGAAGGAAGGAAAACAATTCAATTCCTTCCAAGCATGTACATCAAGGGGCTGCCAGCCTCCGTAAGCCTGTGGGTACCACTTCGTTTTCTTCTGAGTGTGTTTTCTTCTCTTCTGATCACTTCCTGCCTCCCTCTCCTGGACCAGCCTCTGCCCCAAGAGATGAGAAGAGAAATAGCATTCTGACACACACTTCTAATAGCCTAGGCTGACCTGGGCTTTGCCTACAACAGAAGAAGAGCTACTGAAAGAAAGCTATATAAGACTTTAAGACCTTGCTGGGTCTTCCAGATTTAATTGGATCACAGATCCGATGGTTCATGACTATTAACCACACTGGGTGGAGCTGATGGGAGTTGGAGACCAGCTACGTTGGGGAGGGTCACAGCTTCCCCATCCTTGGGATAGTCTGGCAGTATTTTTTAGCAGCAGCCAGCCAGGCCCTCACAATGAGTGTATACATGATGAGGATCATCTAGGCCAACCCCCTGCAATGCAGGAATATGCAGCCGTCCCATACAGGGATTGAACCTGCAGCCTTGTGTTACAGGCACCACACTCTAACTAACTGAGCTGTCATGGAACTGACACAGCTAACATCCATGAAGATGCTCATTTTTTTCAGTGGTCTAACTCCTCACCTCAAATCTAAGCTAGTTTATGTAACCACTTGCTACATACATTATAGAAGCCTGATGTCTCCTGGGAACTGTCCCAATTAATGGCCCTTTGGGCAATGACTTTCTCTTCTTTCCTAGGGCAAAGATGCTTCTGATACTATTTCAAATTTTAGTAATTATTTTAAAGTTAAAAGGAAACTGGCTCTATATTTAGACTTGTAAAGGAAAATGCGGAGGGATCCTTTTCTAGGCTGTTTGTTTTATTTGCATATCAGAGCTCATAATATAAGAAGCTTTTAACATGAAATTAGCCCCTGTTGAGTATAAAAGGGAGCAGTTAATCATCTCACTTTGATTTACATAGCCTGAAGTTGGAAGAAGAGGGAAACCGGAGGAAAAGGAGAGTTGTGGGATGCATATGAACACTGTATTTTGCAAATGCCTCTCAAAAGTCACTGAATGGCTGGTCACTGGATAGGTATATCAGGGTGTATTTAGCCACAGCTGATTTGAATTTGTGGGGAGAGAGTGTTTGTAAAGCTCAACACTTCAGAGATAATGTGGCACAGGTGACTCAGCAGGACTTCTGCTTTCAGCCTAGCTACTTCAAAACACAATAGGAATGAGTCATCAATCCATATATGGTAAACCTAACCACTGGACAGCTAACATATCGCCCGAAGGGCAGCAGGTGCCTCTCAATGCATTCTTTTAGTCAGCTTGCCAGAGACTATTGGAATCATAAGAATGTGAGCATACATTTTTAAATGTTATATATATGAAGTGTCTAGTCCTCATGGCTGCAAGGAAAAAACAAGTGTAATGACAAAAGGGGCAGGGGGAGCTAAAGAATCAAAACACAGGAAATCCAGATTTTTTGCATTATGTTTCAACATTCAGAAAGGGATAATGGAAACACAGTGCAACAGAGCCAATCAACTGCAGCTTAGTTCTGCCATGACTGCAAAAATTACGTACAAGTTGTGTTAATTGTACTTACGTTGCACTTCCAAGCAAACAACTCCACCAAGATGAAATCGGAGATGTCCGCATTCTCATTAGAGGCAATGGAGCTTTTGAACTCAAACTAATCAGCAACAGCTTTCTAGATTATTGTACATTTCTGACACAGCTGAGAATCCCTAACAAGAGGCTGCATTTATCTACCCATATACGGTCCTACTGACTGTCTGCAAAGACTGAAGACGAAGCAGAGACAAATCTGGAAGCATCACAAACTCTGTCCATGAACTTTCATGCAAGCCCACTCACTCTCCCTGGTGTGGTGGCATTGTGGGCCAGCGGTGGCCTCCCTTGGGCCCATTGAGGGGGCTCAAGTCACTGGAATCGTGTCTGAAAAGGTGAGGAGCTGGATCCAAGCCTGCCTGCACAAGTGGCCAATGGCAGGCAGGCTTGGACACAGGGCTGGCCTTGGGGGTGGACCTGACACAGCAGGTAGGCTGCATCTGGTTTGTCTGTAAAGACCAAAGAGGAAGCTGAGACAAATTCTGAAGCATCACAATCATTAGGAAGTCACAACTGAATGATGCCCCACATTAAGTGTTCTCTGCACATCTGCAAGAATGACTAGAACTGAAACACATGGTAGTATTCAATGCTGGAGGACTCTCTGTCCATTGTATCCTTGTCCAGTGCATTCTGAATTAGTACAGTGCCAGGGAGACAGTATCACAGTCCTTTTATGAATATGGATTCAGTCAAGTTTCACATTCCATGCATTAGAATATATTATGTAACATAGCCTAGTCATAGAAATTTGCTTAATTTGCATATGTCACCCCAAGCGCCAATGTAAGTCTGGGATTCATTTGCACTGAATTCTAACTTTTCAATTTGGGGTACATGCAGCGATGCTTATATATGTATTTTGATTGTTTGGAAGAAATGACATTTCCGCATACACAAGCTAGACTTCTACAAACTAGTTTGTTACCTTTGGCAGCCTTTCAGAAGGAAGAACACACACTCACACATATATACATATATAGTGGGTGGGTGAAATGCTAGCTTTCCGATTCAACAGATCTAATCAAATGACATTGAGCAAGATCTCATGCGCCAAGAGGGAGGAATATGGCTGTGTTTTCAATGTCATTGTGTGGCGTATGTCATTCTATGGTGCCAGCTGTTTTGCTGGTATCAATTAAGCAACCCGTCTTGTGTTTCTGCTGGGAAACCTCAACAATCCTACTTTTTTTTCCTCATAGAAAAAGAAATTGTCTATTTGTTAGTGAAATAATTAGAACAGAAGTTGGCACAAACCTTTCCCGGGGGTGGGAGGAAAGAAACATGCCTAAGGCTAATAGGAACGTTCTCCATCATAAGGCCATGTCAACTGAATGCCAAAACACTGACAAATATACAAAGTGTTCTGTAGGCAATAATTCAAAACCCTTCGTTGGTATGATGTGTGCGAATTAGCAGAGCGTTGTTGTGAAAAAAAGAAAAGCCTTCATCGAAGCTGCAGGAATGACTGCTTTTGCTTTCTCTGTACAGTGGTACCTCAGGTTAAGTACTTAATTTGTTCCGGAGTTCCGTTCTTAACTTGAAACTGTTCCTAACCTGAAGCACCACTTTAGCTAATGGGGCCTCCTGCTGCTGCCATGCCGCTGGAGCACGATTTCTGTTCTCATCCTGAAGCAAAGTTCTTAACCTGAAGCACTATTTCTGGGTTAGCGGAGTCTGTAACCTGAAGCGTATGTAACCTGAGGTACCACTGTACATGCTTGAGAGAGAGTAAGCCAAGCTGTATCCCACCCTCACGTTCAAGTGAAGTAGACAGATATCTGGGTTTCATGCTAGAAGGGATTTTGACCCTTGTTCTTCCAGCTGTAGAGTTTTGTGAGACTGCTGTCTCATTTCACCTCTAGAAAGTTTCATTTACTGCACTCCTGTTGATGGAGCTGCACAGCTGTGAGGAACCTTTGGCCTTTCAAACGTTGCTGAACTCCAACTCCCATCAGGTCCAGCCAGCATGGCTGATGGTTAGGGAGGAGAATGGGAAGTTTTGTGGAAGGCTTTCCTAAAAATGATCAGATTTGTCAAAGCAACAGCCATGATATTTGCAGAGTATCTAATTTAAGTTGAAGTTCTTGTTCATTCAGTTGGATATCATTATTATAAAAGTGATAAAGACCCCTGGCCAGCTTTTTTTCCTTTTTCAAAAAAGAGAGCACTGATATTTGGAGACTATTGACTACTTTTATTTCGTTTTAAACTGATGGTTTGAATCCTTCATCTGAAATAAAAAGAATAAGGTGCCTTATTTGATTTGCAATATAATAAAGTTCTAAATTAGAGAGTCCCTGCCCCTGTCACTTGAGGGGAGATATAGTTGTTTTTCCTCTTATCCTTGGGCGTTTACTTGCAAAAAATAGAAGAATTTAATTGTCTTTGCCAGGAATGCAGTTGCTTGGATTTAATCCAAACCAGGAGAGATTGGAAGAAGAAGAAAAGTAAGTTTTACCTATGTTGTTAGTTAACTTAAGTAGCACCAAATCACCTGGGAGAAAGGCAGATTTTGACTCATCCCCATATTCATGTTAATATTGGAGATATTATTGGGGATTATATTGGAGATAATGTTGGTGTGTGGAGGAGTTGCAGCATGGCGTGTCATGTAACCCATAGGAAGCAGCAGTGTGAAAATGGCTTCAATGCTCCTGGGGGGGGGGGGAGTGAGCATCGGATTCAAACATGTTGAAAGGAGCTGCTGGCAATTCTGTGTCCCTTCACCAATCTCCAAAGATCCACCTCACCTGCCATGGGCTATCTGATTGTCCAAACATCCCAGTTAGACAATACCAAACATTCACTCTGCTTTTTCATATGTCATTGAAAGTGGTCTTATGGTACAATGCTATCCATGTCTATTCAGAAGGATGTCCTGTTGAGTTCGGTGGGACTTAAGTGAGTATAGGACTGGTGCTCTCATCAGCTAATTGTACACTGTTGGTATTAGACGAATGGTAATAAAGGCTTGTAGTTATTTACTTACATTTAGAAGATAATCTGTGGCAATAATACAGACACAAAAGAAGTGGGAAGCGATTTTGTAAGCACTTTCCCCATGTGCTGCAGAATGCTTGGTCACCACGGCAGTTGCTTTGGGGGGGGGGGTCATTTACAGAGAAAGAGAGTACTATCAAAATTTGGTCACCAAGCTGCAGTAATGCAAAAGGGGGGGGGGTCAGCACAAATATTTGTCTTTGCATCAGTCATCCAGCAACATAATTTTCTTTCAGGGAGTTTTACAGGACATGACCCATTTAAAATTTTGACATGTTGTATATTTTACATGAGAGGAAACTAGAGAAAGGTATAAAATAACAAACTACATTTTGCCTATAACAAATTGTGCTTTTATAGGAGAAAATGTGCAGGTTTCTCTGTTAACATTGACATTATTCATTGGTTATTTTATTTTTAGCATTAACATTGTTATGACTGGTCTTTAATTATTTCCCATCGCTTTGCACAGTAAATCTGGTTACAGTATGTCAAAAGGTTAAAAGTTGCTTCTATTACTCTTACTGATATTGGTATTTTCAAAAGCTGCCTACATTTCTTTATAGAGGTTGCTTGTATATACACCCTACATTTAAGGCACAAAGTATATAGCTTCCAGGGACGCAGGTGGCGCTGTGGGTAAAACCTCAGTGCCTAGGACTTGCCGATCGCATGGTCGGCGGTTTGAATCCCCGCAGCAGAGTGAGCTCCCATCGTTCGGTCCCAGCTCCTGCCCACCTAGCAGTTCAACAGACCTCTTAAGTGCAAGTAGATAAATAGGTACCGCTTTATAGCGGGAAGGTAAATGGCGTTTCCGTGTGCTGCTCTGGTGCCGGTTCGCCAAAGCAGCTTCATCACGCTGGCTACATGACCCGGAAGTGTCTGCGGACAGCGCTGGCTCCTGGCCTCTAGAGCGAGATGAGCACACAACTCTAGAGTCTGTCAAGACTGGCCCATACGGGCAGGGGTACCTTTACCTTTACTATATAGCTTCCATCGAAAAATCATGTAAAGTGTAGTTTGTTAAGGTTGGTGGAGGTTGCAGATCTGTGAGGAGTAAACTACAGTTCCCAGTGTTCTTGGGGGGAACGTACAACAGTCCCATTTCTCAGAGGTGAAGAACAAGAAGTCATCCCATTACACATACAGAAACACATACAGGAGCCCTCTCACCAGATGACTCGACACTGGCAATACGAGGGCATCCTCTGGAGTGAAGAGCCTAAGTAGCATAAGGTGGCCAATGTGGAGCCTTCCAGATGCTGTGGACTACAGCTCCCATCATTCCTGCCCAATGGCCATGCTGCCTGGGGCTGATGGAAGTTGGAAGTTCTCTACACTCATCTCCTCAAGCAGACAAAAATACATTCTGTGCCTGGCTTTGACTGTGGCAAAGTCATTGCAAATGATGCCATTGTGATTCAGCGATCAGATGATTTGCCTCTCATTGTTCCAGAGGGATAAAGCAGTGAAATGTTCTTGATTCATGGTGGATTGGAGGCCATTCCGAGCCCTTTTAGAAGACAGAAGGAATGTTCTCCAGTCTTAGTGAGTATCAGGGGCAGTAGCATAACTAGCCGCTCAGGTGCTTGGTGCGGCAAGTGCATCCTGTAGCTGCACGCTGGGTGGAGCCTCTCCACTGCCTCCCCCTCAGCTGTAGGGCGGCTGAGGGAGAGGCAGAGGGCAGACGCAAGTCCCATGCTGCTGTTTCAGGAGAGTGCTAGGCCCCGCGGTGTGGTGCCCAGTGCCAGCCACCTTTTGTTGCATTTGTTGACTGAACTAAAAAGTTTTGTGAGCCCAATTTTTATTTTTATTTTATGCTCATATTTTTGTCATTTTGTCACCCACCGACCCCAGTGATGACACCCAGGATGACCTGCACCCCAACCCCACCCCTTCCTCCGCCACTGTTCAGGGGTAAATACTGCCTCAGTTCAGTTTCAATATTTGGGAAACATTTGACTGAACACGCAATAGTTAACAGAGGGGCCAGGAGCATGCACGCTCCACCCCCTCTCTCTCTCTCTATCTCACGCACTCACACGGCTCCTAAAATTAATATCCACACCTCCTTCTACAGGACTGAAGCAGACCCACTTTTAAAGAGATGGATATGCTTCCATCATGTCTTCTTTGGTCCTGATATAATTATAATTGAACCAAAACGATTTGCATAGCTTGGTTGGTTTGGTTTTGTCTGAACATGCAAGCCTGGGAGCTTTATAGGATCCTGCAAACATGTTAAGGAGATAATTGTTGTGAAGTCTAATTAAATGTGTTGAAAAACTTATTGGCAGCTCCTAAAATTGCAATCTAAGTGATGCAAGAAATCAGAACCGTGGTCTCTTTTGCTGGCGGGGCAGATTATAAAGCTGCTGCAAGAAAATATTTGTGCATAATTGTAGTCCCCAGGGTGCTTTTTTTTTTTTCATGCATGTAACATTAATTGAAAATATAAGTTTCAGGGTATTGAATCTGATATGCTTTCAGTAAGACCCCCATGTAGATTTCAGCTAACAGAGAAAGTTGATTTGCTGTCCAGAGCTGCGATGCCCACAGCCGTGGACTGCTCATGTGGTTCTATAAGCATGTATCAGTGCAGGTCTAGGTTCTCAATAGATGGCCAATAATGTCCAGGTAACTAGTTCTGTGTGCACAAACCATAAGCCATGGTAGGGAACGTTTCTTGGTCCAAGGACCTTGTGCCTTCTAGGTCCAACATCCCAGTGGTGGGCAGGGCCAGAGGCAGAAATGGGTAGATTTTACCTCTGTGCATTAGGATAGCTTCTGCATATTCTCTCACACAGCCCTCTAGCCTACAGCCAAGCAAGCAAGAGGCATTTTCATAGTTTGAAGATACAATCCAGCAATGCAAAAACTCTCAGGCGGGGACAGTGTGTGATGTGGCTTGCAGAGAGAGGCTGTGTCTGAGGAAGGGGTGTGATGGGCCAGATAGAGGCTTGGAGGGTCACATTTGAGCCTTAGGTTCCCCACCCCTGTCCTGTTCCATTATAACCAATCATGTCAGTAGCTTTATGTGTTGGATGCACCACAACAGAGATCCCATGCTTGAAACTGAGTGCCTTTTGGGAGTATCCTTGAGCAAGTTAGTGAACTTTTTTTCCTGCACCTCAGTTCAATGAGGAGAGAGGGAGGGGAGGGAAACACCTCTAGCTGTCCTTATTTCAGTTGGTTCTCCATTATCCTGTTTCATTCTCCATTTAGAATTAAGAATCCCCATCTTCACAACGTTGCACCAAAGTTATGCTGGCAATGATAAAACACAAGAGAGTGCCCCAGTTGTCAGATTCACTTCACAGCAAAGGTTGACAATGACACTGCTGCCTTTTAGTTACCAGGTTAAGACATTTTTATTCTCACAGACTTTTCTCATGAAATGAACGTCAAACATTGTGATGGTAAAGGAAGCTGCATTTCAAACCTGGTAATGTAATCACCCATTCTGCTGTGTGAATTGATTCTGAAGTCGTGACAAATCTGAAAATGTGCTTGCGTCCCTACCATTTTAATTATGTAATTGCATTTTACTGTAAATTCTAATTGCAAACTGTCCTGGAACATATCTGCAGGAAGAGCAGTATACAAATACAATGAAATACAATGAAATTAATTAATTTGGAATTGGTTCAGGCAATATTGCATTAGTTAAGACTCTCACAAGGAAATGCTGACATAAGAAGTCATGGAGGAGGAGCTACAATCTTATGCAAATCTTCCCCTGCAGCATTCTTCACCCTAAAGCCACATCAAATTAGTGCCAATGCACAGTGTGCTCTGCAGTTGCTAACTTGAAACCCTTCATTAGTACGTAATGTGCTGATTCAAAGTGGTAGGGGGGAGTTATGTTGAGAAATCTCTTTGAAACTGAGCTTTCTCTGTAAAAGCTTGCCTTTTTTTACATTTATATCCCACCTTTGTATCCCAATCAGGTGCAGGATAGTGCTCACGCTCACACACACACACACCCCAACAATTTTTTAAAATCCTAGCACTGAAACAGCAGTGTAAAAAAAGAAAGAAAGCTCAACATGTCAACAGATAGCAATCACAGGCTCTGAATGTTCTGTTGATTAATTAAAAGATTTCTATACAACTTTTCATTTGCATAAAGAAGTATTGAAGCAGTTCACACAGCAATCAAACATAACAAGTCCATACAAACAGTGATCAATAAAACCAGTAAAAAATGTAGTAACCAGTATTGATAATATTAAGGGTCAGCGAAAGCCTGAGTGAACAGGTATGTCTACAAATGGTAGCAAAAAGACCTCATGGTTGGTGCTCACCTGATCTCAATGGGAAAAGAATTCCACATGGTAGGTGTCAGACCAGAGATAGCTCTCTTCCGTACCCCACCAGTTGGACCTCTGCAGGCTGTAGTATTGGCAGGAGGAGCCCTTCTTTAGTGGTCTATATGGGAGCTGCCATTCCCAGCACCCTTGACAAACTACAGGTTGCAGGGTTTTCCATGACTGTGAAAGCAGTATGATAGTCCTTTAGATGTGTGGTGTGGATGTGACCCTAGTAAGCAAAATGTGAGATGTCACATTCTGAGATACGTGCTACAGTGAAGTTGATCGTTGTCATCAGATGGTGCCTTCTCTATTCCACATAAAAAAGCCAATCAGATTGGAAGCAGAGTCCTGCTTCAACTCTGGTAACAGGACATTGTCTTCTGCTACCCCTGTGGGTAGCAGCCTACCTCCTTAGGAGGTGCAGAACAGCCCCCATGGCACACACAACCCTTCCTTCCTGCTTATCGGCATTGCCACCTAAGGCAGCTGCCTCCCTCTCCCTCTGATTTAAGTATGTAATCAACATACTTAAATGCCTTTGCCACCTTGCTTGCCTATAGGACCATACACAGCTGTATTTGTTGTTGCAAAGGCACCCCCATCCCAACCATATATGAACTGGCACAGCAACACTTGGAATAAGATCACTACGTGCCCAATTTACTCTCCATGTAGAGTTTTTAATGCAACCATTTATGTAAGTCTCTGGTTCATCCAGACCTTTGATCTTCTCAGTGTTTTGAATGCCCTCCAGCAGTTGTGCTCTTTCTTTTTAGGCCACTGTTAGTCAGAGGTTAGTTAGAAAATGCTTCATTATCCAGCCTTTCAAGGAAAAGTCCTGGAATAGTACAGTGCATTGGAAGTTTTCCATATTCCTTAACAAAGTAAAAATATTTGGAGAGGACATTTCCAATCAATTTAAATGAAAGTCCCAGATTTTATTAAAACCACCAATGATCAGGTTAAACTGCTCACTTTGGCTGTTTTTCTGCAAAGGGAAGTGTTACAAGATCCAAGGACAACATGCTGTAGGTTGAACCGCTGAGTTAACTAAATGGTATACCATTACACCAACATTAATTGCCATTTTATTTTTATTTCCCCCTTATTCTCTTTCTCCTCGGCCTCAGGCCAAGAGAGGGAGGAAAAGTCATTTTGAAAAAGATTCCTGTTCTGAACTCTAGGGACAAGGATAGGAATCCAAAGTGGTATGTGCAGTGCTCTGCACATACATGAGGATTTTTCACAGCTCCCCTGTGGCAGCGCTTCACACACACACACACACCAACACACACACCCCAAAAGACCTGGTTTGATGCTCTGGGTCCCTCTGGAGAAGCATCCCAAGGATCTGGAGAGACGCACTGAAAGCAAAAGATTGCCCAGTCTTTGCACACATGCAGAAGCACTTTGTATGCAAGCATGGGTTCCTGTAAGTTCAGGCCAAGGCTTTCAAATCTCATTTATTTCAACCAAACTTGTTCTCCTGTAATAATCTGGACAGCACCTCATGTTCTCAAAGTATGTTGTTGCAGCATTTCATTTCCTTTAAACATGCTGGGTCTAAAGATGTCTGGAAAATCTCTAACCCAATGTGTGGGCGCTGGCGATCGTTCCTCAGACGTGACTGTGTCTATCCTTGACCAGCACAACTGGTGCCCTACCATACCAAACACAGCCCACCAGCCAAGTATGATAAGCTGCCAAGTGCTTCTCAGCCCTGTTTTGAAGGCCAAGCAGCAGAAAGAGGAGGTTTATCATGGCTGGTATGCCCCATGTTCTGTTGAAGGAGCAATTGCTAAAGGAGGTAATTCTCCCCATGTTCTTAGGGGTGTCTTCTAATGAAGAGTTATCATGAAACCACTGCTTGACCTTTTGCGTCAAGCAGTAGAAGCCCTGGCAGCTCTCGGTATGAATCCAAGAAGCATTTTAAATGTTTTAAAAGCATGTCTAATGAGCCTGGTCAATCTTTCTCTACTTACCCAAGCTGCAACAAATATATCAAAAGCAGAAAGAGGGGGGGGGGGGAATACTCCGCAGCAGCAGGCTTTGACAGTGTTAAGCCTGGTGTTTTACTGCCTTGTTACGGAGTTCTGCATTGCACCCGTTCCAGTGGCAATGGATGGGGTATGACTGCATTACACTATATAACAGCATGTATTTTTGAGGTGGCAAAGTGCTTTTCAAACTTCTCAGAGAAGGTAATAAACTCCCCCACCTACACTAGGCAGTAATCTCTAGATGTTTCTATTATTTTGCTGGCAGTATCGCACCATTTTAAGGAAGTGTGTCAAGAAAAATAGAAATCCAGGCACAAGGAGGATTTAGGGCCTGTGTCAGCATATAATTTTGCCAGAGGGCCACTTTTCAAGGGAGTCTGGTGAAGGTTTATTCTATTTTATATCTCGCCTTTCACCCAAGTTGGGATTCAGCGTTCCCCTCAGTAAATTTTCTGGGGTTTTTTGTTGGATGCCTGTAATCGGTAACAAAAGTGTGGAGGGGAAGACAGAGAAGATAGAGAAGAGGTGGGACATCAGGAGACAAGTATGCCCACCTCCTTTTCCTGGCTAGGCATGCAAATTCAGAAAGCCTGCTGATTATTTTGAGTGGATCCTTTGAAACAGGGTGTTTAGCCCGTGGTTCTCTAGTTGTTGTTGGGTTCCAACTCCCCGCAACCCCACCCAGTTTTAAAACAGTGATGGACAACCTGTAACCTCCAGAGGTTGTTTGACTCCAATACTTATCAGTCCCAGTCAGCATATCCAAGGGGGCAGGGATGGTGGGAGGAGCAGCCCAGCAACATTTAAAGCCCATATGTTCCCCATATCTACTCCCCCATTTTCTTTTTGCAAATTATATTTTATTAACTTTTATAGGGACATAGGAAGCCACCTGGCCCATCTAGTTCAGTATTGTCTACACCAGGGTTTCCCAAACTTGGGTCTCCAGCTGTTTTTGGACTACATCTCCCATCATCCCTAGCTAGCAGGACCAGTGGTTGGGGATGATGGGGATTGTAGTACAAAAATGGATGGAGACCCATGTTTGGGAAACCCTAATCCATGGGTAGGCAAACTGGGGCCCGGGGGCCGGATGCGGCCCAATCACCTTCTCAATCCGGCCCGCGGATGGTCTGGGAATCAGCGTGTTTTTACATGAGTAGAATGTGTGCTTTTATTTAAAATGCATCTCTGGATTATTTGTGGGGCCTGCCTGGTGTTTTTACACAAGTATAATGTGTCCTTTTATTCAAAATGCATCTCTGGCTTATTTGTGGGGCAAAGGAATTTGTTCATTTGCCCCCCAAAAATATAGTCCGGCCCCCCACAAGGTCTGAGGGACAGTGGACCGACCCCCTGCTGAAAAAGTACTTAGTCTACATAGTGATTGTCCAGGGTTTCAGATAGGGATCTCTCCCTGCCCTAGCTGGAGATGTTGAGGATTCAACCCAACATCTTTTGCATGCAAAGCAGATGCTCTTACCACTGAGCAACAATTGCATATACAACACAGAAGCAATCAACAAAAACTGAGTACAATACAAGATCCTTAGAGAAGTATCAGTGAAAGTGCCACCTGTGAACTGTAGGCTAAAAGAAAGATTAAAGATGTTTCAGGAAAATAGGTTATGCCCCACTGTCCATTTGTCTTATCCAGCCTCTCCATAAGGAATCGTGCTTAATGGGGCTGGGTGAGGGTGGGTACAGACTGACAGGAATCAAATATGGCTGTGAAACAATAACAACAATCCATGTATGCTGCATTAGCTTTTCAGAGAGAGCCGTGTCGACACCCTTTGCCAACAGATCAGTCCCATTTCCTACTTTAAAGAGTCAAAATACTGTTTAGCACCGTTTGGAACTTTCCCTCTCCTTTATGGCATTTCCTGTATTAAACTGCACTTGATGAACTCAACTGGTGGGAGAAAATGAGTGCAGTAGTCCTGTTGACCAGTTGAGTTCTCTCATAGTACCAAAAGGGGGGAAAGATCCCCTATTAATCTCCACAGCAGCCTTCTCCAACCTGCTGCCCTCCAGATCTTTTGAGCTACAATGTCCATCAGCACCAGCCAGCAAGGCTATTGGTTAGGAATGATGGGAGTTTGAAATATCTGAGGGGTGCCCCTGAAATGCACTGGAAAGTGCAGGCTACTGATTTTTGAAATCCTCAACTATTGCTTTAAAGAGATCTGGGGATTGTTGGGAATGCAGGTTCAGAGGAATTGGCACGTCAAAGAAGGTTGTGCAAACTTGTACATTCAGCATAAGCTTATAAACTTTGCTCCAAGCCGGGCTGAGGTTTACATTTGTACTAAGTACCAAACCAAATCCAGCCCGCATTTGGCCAGAGTTTGAGGTTCATTGCACATAAATTCACACAACTTCACTGATGCCCCAGAAAAATGGAGAATCCTGGAGCCAGTTGAAGAACCTCAAGGTGTTCCAAGAAAAGCAATTTTTGTATTGCCAAGAATATCTTAAATGGAACCAACAATAGTTGAGACCTGAAATCATGTTATTTTCCCCACCCCACCCCCCACAAAAAGTCATCTAGCTAAGTGCAGCGTGCAGGTTTCAAGTACCTTCGGCGGCAGAGAAATTAAGCAAAACAAAAAGCTACAAAACATCCAATGGAATTTGACTTGCCATCCAAAGCTTTTTCTGCTTTTCTTTCATTAAAGGAGAGCACACACAGTTTTCAAGCCTGCTTTCAACTCATATCCCCTTCCTCACACAAGCCTGCTAGCCCCTCAGAAAATGGCTGACTCATTACTGCACACGGCTGGATGTGGCCCCCCAAGCATGGCTATCTGGCCCTTAGAATGCTCACCAAGCCACACCCCTCATGCGTTGGCTTTGTACTTTGAATGTTTTTGCCTGAGTGGAATATATCCTTGAACTCTGATAATAACTCTTGGTGGTATGGATGGAGGATGCGAGGGTATGTGTGCTGGAATTAGCCTACCGTACAAAGGTAAACTTTCCATTTGTTGCTTGGCTTGCTTTTGCCTCTCCCGGGAAATTTCAGCCCTGAGGCTGAAAAGGTTTCCCACCCTTGCTTTACAGGATGGTTTGTTTCCTGCTCAAGGTTTGCTGAAGCTAAGCAAGCCTGGATCTGGTTAATGCCTAGCTGGGTCACTGCTTGGAGACTGCATTTAGTGGAAGATAAATACGAAGTGGAGAAACATTTGAAAACAAGCAACTCCCATTAAATTCAGGGGGACTTACTTATAGGTACACATACATAGGCAGTAGATAAAAATAGTTTATGAGCACTTCCTTTTTCTTATTTTACTTATTTATTTATTGCACTTATATCTGACCTTTTTTCTCCAAGGTGGCGTACATGGTTCTCCACAACAACCCTGTGAAGTAGGTTAGGCTGAGAGGAAGCAACTGGCCCAAGGTCAACCAGTGAGGTTTAGTGCTGAGTGGGGTGGCACTGCAGTCTAAACCACTGAGCCTCTTGAGCTTGCTGACCAGAAGGTTGGCACTTTGAATCCCCGTGATGGGGTGAGCTCCCGTTGCTCTGTCCCAGCTCCTGCCAACCTAGCAGTTCAAAAGCACACAAGTACAAGTAGATAAATAGGTACTGCTGTGGTGGGAGGGTAACCAGCATTCCTGTGCGCTCTGGCATTCGTCACTGTGTTCTCTTGCACTAGTAGTGGTTTAGTCATACTGGCCACATGACCCGCAAAGCTGTCTGTGGACAAACACCAGCCCCTTGGCCTGAAGCAAAGTGAGCGCTGTACCCCATAGTCGTCTTTGACTGGACTTAACTGTCCCGGGGTCCTTTACCTTTAGCTCCCAGGTCCAGGTCCAAGACTCTAACCACTACACTGACTTCCCTGCCCTGCCCTTCTCTTTCTATTCTTTTTTTTTTTAATCCATATTTTCTGGCACTACATTCAATGATGGTCTCCAAGGATCGTATTTCATTCTTCATACCTGAAGAGTAAGCTGGTATGTGGAAGCATGCAAACGTAGCATGCAAAGCTCTGGAGGTAATTTGAAGCACAACCTGTATTGAACTTGGCATATATACTTTTGAAGAACTTCAATGGCACTCAGAATGGTTTCCATTGAAACTTCTCTAGCTCACTCTCCTGATGTGTTGTTTCTGTTTTCAACCAATTCACTCTGGCATCTGTATTATACAAAATGTTTGCAGTCCTTGAAGTTCATCTCACAGATAGCTTTGAGGCACATATTTAATATATGCATCTGGAGAAAAGAATTGCACTGTTCATGCCAGAACTAGCCATGCTGCCTTCTTTTCTACTCACATACTTGGAGGAAGAACATATGCCTTTATCAAAATCTCAGTTATTCAAACTTGCTGGATACCTTCAAACCATTCACATATACAACACTGCATTTTATGGCAAAAAAAAGAGTTTTGTGGTGGCTGTTTAAGAGAGACACCTACTATAGTTTTGAACATGACTCTGTTATAGGTTTCCAAGCATCACAATTTCACAGAATATAAGAAACAAGCTCTGAAACATTAAGGAATTTTTGTACTAGCGGACACCTGTTTCTACAAATACAGACCCCTCTGAAATAAGTGAGCACTGTTGACTTTAGAAAGACAAGCCTTGAAAGGTGTAATGAATGAATGGGGTTTAGGGTAGAAGTTGCCTGTTTCCTCTCTCTGCAAGATAAATTATTACTAGAGATGCAAACAATCATTCTCCTTCTCCTTTCCACAATCTCCTCAGCAAATCCATCTCTTCCCCCCTCCCCCTTGATGTTAACAGATGACCAAAAGAAGCAACTTGTTCATTCCTCCCTATGAAGTTTTCTTTTAAGCAAGTGGTATATGAAATGTACATGGTGGCTCCCTCAGCAATACTAACAGTGTTTTCTAAATAAAGTATATTGCTGTTTATGCACACTGGGGTTGGGAGTTAAAAGTCTGACATCTAATTTACTAATAATCTATTATATACCTAAAAACTTAACTCTATTGTCTGCACCCTAGTAAAAATCCCATACAGTGGTACCTCGGGTTAAGTACTTAATTTGTTCCAGAGGTCCGTTCTTAACCTGAAATTGTTCTTAACCTGAAGCACCACTTTAGCTAATGGGGTCTCCAGCTGCTGCTGCGCCGCTGGAGCCTGATTTCTGTTCTCATCCTGAAGCAAAGTTCTTAACCTGAAGCACTATTTCTGGGTTAGCGGAGTGTGTAACCTGAAGCGTATGTAACCTGAAGTGTATGTAACCTGAGGTACCACTGTATAAATATATTCATGTTGCTTGTGGTGTAATAGCTTACTGTAGGATGGATGCAGGTAACCACTTGTGGATCAGTCGACTCACTTCAGGGCAAATTACAGTGTGCAACCAATCACTGTAGCATCCAGACATGTGGAGAGGTCCAAGCAACCCGTCGGAAATGTCATTTGGCACATGGCTACTTGTGACTCATGTTGATTCTCCTAGTGGCTACCACATTGCAAGCAGTTGCGCCTAAAGACTTATTAAAGGCAGAGCCTCCAAAGTCAATTCAGACAATAAACCTAAGAGCATAAGAATAGCCTGCTGCACTAGGCCAGTAACCCATCTAGTCCAGCATCATGTTCTCACAGTGGCGAGCCGGTTGCCTGAGGAAAACTAGTGTCAGGGACTGGGCAGAGGAGGAATGGTGGAGACCATCTCCCCAGCCTGACCCTTCCAGAGAAGAAGAATTACAACAGGGGGTAGAGGGAGGCCACAGCTCAGAGGAAGATGAGGGGGAAAGTTGGGAAATAATGGGAGAGGAAGAGGAGGCAGAGCCGGAGCAGCTGGCTGACATGTTATCACTAGAAAGCATTCCAGACCCACCATCTCCCAGAACCTGGCGAGCCTTAAAAGTAGAAGAGCAAACGGCTCAAAGATAGATGGTCCTAAGTAGCAACCATAGAGTGGGCAGTGCTGTTGATGAATGAGGAAGTGGTAGAGAAGTGGGGTGGAGATTCTCTCGGGACAACGCCATTATTCCAAGAGGCTACATTCCCAAGCCTCTCTCTGAAAATATTGAATAAAAAGCAGGTGGTATGGACTTTTCCTTGTCTGATCTGTTCCCGGCAACCTGCCGTGGGGGTTCGTTCCTCTGCCACCTGACAACTAGTGAGCAGAGCATGAGAACAAAACACTCTCCCTTTCTGTGGTTTCTAGCAACTGGTATTCGGAAGCATGGCTGCCTCCAACTGTGGAGCTAGGGCATGCCCATCATGGCTAGTAGCTATTGACAGGCCTCTCCTCCAGGAATTTGCCTAATCATCTTTTAAAGCCACCCAAGTGGCCATCACTGCTTCCGGGCAGAGTGAGTTCCATAGTCTGACTGTATGCTACATGAAGAGGTACTTTCTTTTATCTGCCTTAAATCTTTGAACATCCTGATCAGGGGTAAATACTGCCTCAGTTCAGTTTCAATATTTGGGAAACATTTGACTGAACACGCAATAGTTAACAGAGGGGCCAGGAGCATGCACGCTCCACCCTCTCTCTCTCTCTTAACTTTATGTAGCATAGCATGGGAATTAATGGGTTTTTAACAGAGAATTCTTAGCACCTTCACATAACTATTTTCTAGGGGTAGCTTGAGGTATAGCCTCAAATGACTCTACATTAGTATAAACTAGGCTGTGCCAAACATTCTCCAGGTTCAGTTTTCAGGTAACAGATGCTGATTTTGGTAGGGTTGAAATATTTTCCCTAAAATGTTTTGTGTGAGTTTTTATCTTTTTTCTTTTGGTTGTTGTAGTTTGGGAACCACCTCCTACCTGCACTCACAGTTTCTGCTTCCTGTCTTAGTCCTAACCAATCAGGGTTTTTTAGTGAATATTCTGGTCATAAATAGTGGGTTTTGACAGGGTGGGAATGTTTTCCCAACACCACCACCCCAATTAGTTTGTATGGCTATTCATTTTCTTCATGGTTGCAGCAGCTTGAGAATCATTTTCCCCTTGGCTTCAACTTCTTAATCATTCCTGAGTTGGTCACAACCAATCAGGGATCATTTAGTGAATGGGATGATGTCACAACACCTAACATGGACACTAGTTCCTGACTTAAATATATGTGTGATCCCAGCCAGTCGTGGATCTTACAATGAACAGATTGATGTCATGACATTATAAGGCCAGACATATTTGACTATTTGATAATGTCAAGTGGAGCCAAAATGGAGCAATTTGAGAGTTAGAACAAGAGCAAGAGAGGGCAATGCCAATGAACAGTAATCATACAAGACAAAGATGTTGAAAAGGAGAGGTCTTTTTAGGCACTTCTGGAAATGTTCTTGATAAATTATGAGTATTTTTGGCCCAAGTCTAGTGGAAATTAGAAATAACACACCGTTATTCTCTTATTTCCATGCAAACTATTTAGCTATAAAGATTTCATTTTAAAAATGTGAATGTTTACTGAAAACAAGCTGGCACATAAAGTGACCTTAATGATCTTGATTGGAATGGCCTTAATAGATCCTGGGACATCAATTGATCATCTTTAACCTTGCATAGAGAACTGATCAATTGGGTCATCCTTTAAATTAAACACCAGCAACAGTCCTGCGTGCTGCAACACTTCAATTCCACAATCTGGGTAGACATTTAACCACTAATCTGTAATTGAAAAAATAAAAGGACTTTCTGTGTGGACTTTATTAAACACAGCATCTGGCAAATAAGACATTCACATACAGATTTCATTTTGTAGCAAAATATTACTCCTAATTTTTAGCACATTTACAATAATTTTTTGTACCTTGGATTAAAGAGAATGCCCTCCTCTCCCCATCATGCTAAATTCACTCACTCTACTTTCAGCTTCAAACATTGTACCCTAGTTTATTCCTTGCCATGGAATTTCAATTTATATTTGAGGGGCATTACCTTATTTTACATTGACACTTTTTATTGGAATATATGATTCAAGGCCACCCCAAAACCAATAAAATTTAGATACAGGTCCAAACTTTCCTTCAAAACCACTTTCTTGGATGTTCAGTCTTACCACTTCCTAACTACTTTAATAGCAACAAATATCCTGTTTCAACAGAAATATTGCAAGCTCTGTCTTGAATTACAAGTGCCAGCAAGAGTCAATGTTAAGGGCAGATGATAGATGATAGATAGATGATAGATGATAGATAGATGATAGATGATGATAGATAGATAGATAGATAGATGATAGATAGATAGATAGATAGATAGATAGATAGATAGATAGATAGATAGATAGATAGATAGATATAGATAGATAGATATAGATAGAGCATGAGAGAAAATTGCTTAGCCAAGGTCATACAATGAGTTTATAACTTTTGGGAAATTTGAAGCCGGATCTATCTCAAGCCCTAAATCACATTAGCTTCAAAGTTTGAGAGAAACTGTGTGCGCATTACCTTCAGCTCCAGTGCACTCCTGCTGGTGGTGTTTGAGGCTGAGTACACATAATGTAACCTGTAATTTTCTTGTTTGATGTTTTCCCCTCTCAGTGATAACTTAAGGACATACAGAAGGTTAGAGGAATGGGCAAAAAAATCAGGTAATATGCTTCAGGTAAAGCCTCTTCTCTGGTATGTAAAGGTAAAGGTAAAGGGATCCCCGACTATTAGGTCCAGTCGCGGATGACTCTGGGGTTGCAGCGCTCATCTTGCTTTATTGGCTGAGGGAGCCAGCATACAGCTTCCAGGTCATGTGGCCAGCATGACTAAGCTGCTTCTGGTGAACCAGAGTAGTGCACAGAAATGCCATTTACCTTCCCACCGGAGCAGTACCTATTTATCTACTTGCACTTTGACATGCTTTCGAACTGCTAGGTGGGCAGGAGCAGGGACCAAGCAACAGGAGCTCACCCCATCGCAGGGATTCGAACCACCAACCTGCTGATCGGCAAGCCCTTGGCTCTGAGGTTTACACCACAGCACCACCTGAGTCCCTTCTCTGGTATGTACAGCAAAGTAAAAATGCAAACAACCTCTGCTTTTTAATTGCATTTTAAAATGTAAACAACCACTGCATTTTAAGCCACTAATGTGTTTTAAGCCAAAAATCAGTACATAAGGCTGAGATATTTGAAGCTTAAGCTTTAATAAGAGGAGTTCTGAGACTGTGATCAGAAACTTAGGGGACAGGCGAGTGGAGACTAAAAATTCACACCACACAGCATATTTTGTTTTTACGACCTCCTATTTTATAAAGACACCTCCTGATTCTGGTATATGTCTGACAATTTAAGTGATTGCTGGTGTGAATGAAAGTCCTTATACTTTTGAGTTTCAGCCACTCTTTTCATAGGGTCATATTTAATCTGTTTGTGATATAGTTCCTACATAACTTAGGGCAGTGCTCATATTCGTGTGATGGAAAAGTGGGGACACCACCTTCCCTCTAGCATACAAATGATGCAGTGCAAAAGTTGAGCCCTCCATCCAACCATAGCTGTCAACTTACAGATTTGAAAATAAGGGACCAGCAGTCTCGGAACTAAGGGATCAGCAGCCAAAATAAGGGATATTAGTCAACCAGCGGCCAAACGAAGCCTCAAGTGGTGGTTCCCATAGTGCAGCAACCTGGCAAAGGGGATGCAGCAAGGAAAACAACCGTCACCTCTCCGCTGGGAAGCGCTGAGCAAAGGTGAGGCCCCAGGCAACGCAGCCGATTTGATCGGCACAAAGCATGCAAGCTCCACCCGCCAGTCTTTCTTAGACTCCTTATTGGTGAGCAACACAGCCAAGCAACACAGTTGGAGCCTCCCTCCTCCCTGGCCAGCAGGGAGGGAGGGAGAGGAGCTGCTTCCTTTGAAACCCGGGAAATTTAAAGGACATCATCAATAAGGGACAGCAGCGGGACACAGCGCTGGGATAAGGGACTTTCCTGCCAAATAAGGGACGGTTGACAGCTATGCATCCAACACCCAGTCATGCAGAGCAGTTCCGTTGGGCAGATAAATGTAAGTTGGCAGAAGGAAATCTATGCAAGCAGGGATTCCATGCAACTGCCTATTATATCATCTGGGCGAGGAACGGATGGAAGGGGTGCCCCCACTGTTCCACCGGCCTCTCCTACATAATTCAGCTGGGCATCTGATTTGGTATTTTTGACATGGTGATTATTATTCCAAATGTTCAGGCAGGTATTGAGATTTCACTTTATCCCATCCAGACCAAAGCTGAATCTTGGCTTTTTCTGGCTGGTATGTGTCTTACAATTTACATCAAACCCAGAGGTTGGAAATATTTCCATCCTATGCTAAAGCTGTTCCCAACAATAGGTTTTGCTAAGCTGTTATATGATCCTATGTTTGGATATAAAGTGTAACAGGCATCACGCACTTGGACAAGTCACTAGTATCTGAGAGTGTTGGACCAGCGTGTGGCCACAGTCTTGCCTCTGAACTTGTATCAAACCAATAGCCTGGCAATTTATTGGTATATGGAAGCATGTTGCCTTGATTGAGATGGGATACCTCACCACCATTTATGGCCATAGGTGGAAAGAGAATGGAAAAATGTCTGCCCTTAGGCTACGCCTCACAGGATCAATGGTGCTAATTTGCATTTTGGTTATTTTCCAGGTTGGGAAAGCAAGGCTTGCCCAGCTTAGTACTTTTTAAACTTATGATTAAATGCACAACCGTCTTTCTCATTTCTCATTGCTCCCAGTTGATGTGTAGGAATACTGCTCACTACTCAACAACTTCTTCCTTTTCTGTTAGAGCAAAGGCAAAACTTATTGTGGGGAGGTGGTTTCATTATGATTAAAATGCTGTGTGATTCTTTCCTAATGAAATCCCCAGTCAACTGTCTATTTTTAACACATATTAGTGCTGTGCTCGAGGGAAATCAAAAGCAACTATAGAATAAAGATAATGACTTACAGCATAGTTGTAGATATATTTATTTCTGTAGATGACCAGTTTCCCTAAAGAATAAGTTGGGGAAATATTATCAGCTCATTATTACAGAACAGTCAAGTACTCAGGAAAATATTCCATATCTTTGAATTGTGCAATACTTCAGGGGAAGAATGACCCAACAGTAAGAAATAATAATTTATTGAATGACAAGTAAATCAAAATGTAGATGCTAATAGAAAATGAAGTAGGATCTGTGATCTTCTCCTTTTCAGGTGCATATATTTCCTTTGTAAACTTTCACTCTTACTAATTGCTTTTCCCCTGGTGACCCTTTGTCGTAATACAGCAGTAGGGATAGAGGAGAAATTCAATTCAAAATCTCACTTTCCAAATCAATAGGCAAACCAAAACACGGCTATCCTCCCAAATTCGCACTTAACCATATTTAGCAATGCAGTTCTCCAATCAAACGGTATTTACAAAAATTCACATATTAGGTAAAGTATGTGCTTAAAAATGAAGCTATAAGTGAAAATATACCAAAATGCATTGTATTAGGGAATTGCTTTCGTGTGTGTGTGTGTGTGTGTGTGTGTGTGTGTGTGTGAAAACTACATATAAAAATGTGTTTATTAGCAGAAATTTGCACTAAAATGTTGATGAATTTTCATGAGGATTCTTTTTTAAACAAACTGCTGCACAATGCAGAGAACTGAGTTTAACATTGGAAAAGTGAGAAACCAAAAGAAGTGAAATTGACAAAATATTCCACTTCAATTCAAGAAGATTGGCTGTAGCAGAATCCCCTGGGAGACGGGGTGGTGGTGGTGGGGCATAGATAAAATAATGAGCTCCTTTGATGCAAATGACATGTTCACATTCCCCTAGCTGTCACTTGCTGTTGGCTGGTCATTTGGTTTCCCAGCTGTTGGCTGGTCATTTGGTTTCCCAGATCAAGGTCTGCTTCTGATTGTGTAGTTCAGGCTTGAGCTCTATGTCAATGCTGAATTCAAGACTTTTGTATATATTGCTGCAAATAAGAGGCCAACTTAAAAATAAATTACACTGAGGACAAATGGGTGAAACCAACCAAAAATGGTTCCAGTGGTTTATCATAAACCATCCATTATGAATATGAAACATGAAGCTACCCAGTTTACATAAAAGAAGAAACATTTGGTCAAACAGTGAAGTTCCATGAGTGTGTGGTCGGCTACAGATGTAAATTTATGGTTCACTGTGACATGCATGAGCCTTTGGGCTCACATGTTCCCATTTCCCCTCTCATCTTTTAGCATGCACATGAGTTTTCACTTCTATTTTGAACTAACTGCCATTTCTACAATTTAACAAACTATGATTAGTCTTAATAATGGTTGAGGGAAATGAAGCATCTTCAAACCATGGTTTACAATCCTGGCTTGTTTGCCTAAACCATCGGTAATGTTAACCATGGCTCTCAGTTCAGACCAATCAACTGTGGTTAGTTGATAATAGAAGCAAGGGTTTCTGATTCATAGCTGCTTAAGAGAAATAGAGGGGAACTTGCCCAAGATTGTTTCTATAGTGCTGGATCAGCATTACATCCAAATGTAGCCTATGTGTTCACATGCATGCTGTTTTGTGTTGGTTAATTTGTGATGTTGGTCGACTCCAGAGATAAGAGATTGCATTAGGAAGCATGCATTAGGATGCTTCCATGACCAATGTGAGTATACTGAATTTATGGAGCAGGGAAGAGAATCATGGTGGCTGGCAGTACCTCTGACATCCATACAGTCATCAGCTCTTTGGCACAGAACCTGACTGTGTGCGGCATGTACAAATGCTATGTGCAGAACAGAAAACAACGGACCTTGCCCCCTCTTCCATGTGTTTGATATATCTATGTTGGTGCCATGAAGAAAGCTGTTGTCATGTGTGAAGAACACATCTCCATGTGTCTCATCAGTGGCATGACACTGAAACTGACATGATTTGATAGTGGTCTGTGTGCATGATCATGTATATGTGTTAGCCATGATTTTTACTGTCTGGAAATTAAAGGAAAAGAAAAACTCCTTTAGAGTTAAAGCTTACATTATGATTTCTCTCCATCAGGCCAGAAACTAATATATTAATAATAAAGGGCTAGGATTCTTGTGTACTAAAATCAATGCATGTTTCTCTCTATACCATTATATGTGGGAATGGGGAAATTGTGACATGAGAATTAAACAGCAACTCTGAGAAACTGTGAAGCTCAGAAATAGCTAACTAAACAGAGCTCCGCATATTTGTAGCATGTATATTTATTGTAGCTGATAATGCGTAAGCTCTAATAGTACTTGGTGTTGGAAACAGATAAGTGAATGGATGGTTTATATTACTAGCTATTCAGACGGCCTCCCTACTGTTCAAAACAGCAGAGAAAGCACTTTTCAGTAGAATTATGGCTTTGTATTCACCCAGTGACCATGCATTATATATCTGCTTATGTGTCAGGAAAGTCCAAGTAGGAGCCACATTGACTTCCTTGTAGTGAACATTAGAGGCACTTCACGGCGGGGTTCCACCAATTACGATGACTGCTTTTCCCTCCAAGCATACAACAAGGAGGCTCAAATTTGCTATGTGAAACATACAAAGTGGAATAACTGAACAGATGTCTTAGTAAAGCATCTAGAAGTGACAGGAGGGCATTAGCTGCCTGGGGCCAAGGGGGAAAAAATTGTCAAAACACAGCCCAGACAAAATAAATACTTAGCAAATGATGTTTCTTTGGCAGGTCATCAGTGAACGCTGGTCAAATGAAAATAGTGATGTGCCCAACCAGCTTTGAGCGCACTTATTTTAGGCAACTGCAAGGAGGGAAACACTGGGGGCTTTCATGCTGAGATGACGGGTTTGCTTGCACCTCTGCCATGTTAAATGCCAATTATTTTGCTCTTGTATAGGTGCACGCCCAAAAGGTCACTTCAGGCAAGATGTATGCATGTTATTAAAAAGCCACTGCGCTCTTGCTTGTTGTTGATCTGGCACCATTGCCCATCGTATCTCAAGTAGCTCTCTGAACATCTAGAGCAGTGGCTAAAAGAACGAACTATAAATCAGAAAACAGGACCAGCCCTACCGTAATGAGGCATCTACCTCAGGCAGCTGGCTTGGGGTGTTGTGAAAGGGCAGCAAATTGTTAGTTATTTTTAATTTCTTATTGTTGTCTTTTTGCTTCCACAGAGGGGAATAGGCACCACAGGAATTTTCTGTCTTAGGTGCCAAAGGGTTCAGCTTAGAGACCATGTACCTTGAGGCGGTTCTGGGAAATTGTGGCGTAAATAGAATACATTATAATTTATAATATAATATAATAATATAATATATAATAACTGGGGTTGTTGTTGTTGTTTAGTCATTTAGTCGTGTCCGACTCTTCGTGACCCCATGGACCAGAGCACGCCAGGCACTCCTGTCTTCCACTGCCTCCTGCAGTTTGGTCAGACTCATGTAGCTTCGAGAACACTGTCCAACCATCTCATCCTCTGTCGTCCCCTTCTTCTTGTGCCCTCAAACTTTCCCAACATTTTCCAGGGAGTCTTCTCTTCTCATGAGGTGGCCAAAGTATTGGAGCCTGAGCTTCAGGATCTGTCCTTCCAGGGAGCACTCAGGGCTGATTTCCTTCAGAATGGATAGGTTTGATCTTCTTGCAGTCCATGGGACTCTCAAGAGTCTCCTCCAGCACCATAATTCAAAAGCATCAATTCTTCAGCGATCAGCCTTTTTTATGGTCCAGCTCTCACTTCCATACATCACTACTGGCTTTTACTATACAGACCTTTGTTGGCAAGGTGATGTCTCTGCTTTTTAAGATGTTGTCTAGGTTTGCCATCGCCTTTCTCCCAAGGAGCAGGCGTCTTTTAATTTTGTGATTGCTGTCACCATCTGCAGTGATCATGGAGCCCAAGAAAGCAAATTCTCTCACTGCCTCCATTTCTTTCCCTAACTGGGGGTAGGGAGTGCCATTTGGTGCTGTGCCTCAAACAACAGCAACATGTCTTGGGATGGCCCTTCAAATCTCACACCTGCCACGAACCCCATTGGTAGACTTAGGCAAACTATCCTCTACCCTCTCTCTATATTAGAGTGGGGTATTAATAAAATATAGACTTGCCTTATAAGGTTGCTGTTAAGGATGACAAGACCATGCATGTTAAGTGCTTTAGAGGCTATTCTTTCTTTAGACACACACACAAATATATCATCTGTTATGCAGGCATATCAAAGCTGTGTATGAGAAAATATATGGTATTCAACTAAGTATTACTCAGAGTAGACTAACTGAACTTCATGACTATGAGTTATGTTAGGTCCATTAATTTCAATAGGTCTACTGTGAACAAAACATTGCTGAATACCACCCAGTATGAATATACTAACGATATAGTACCGTAAAATCAGGCACACAGTAAGAATATAAAGATTATCTTAACAGCTGACATCAATAGCCAGAAAAAGCCACAGTATACCAAAATGTTTTCATCATGTGCTGGAATTGCATCTCTGTTGGTTCATACCTTGTATCTAGGGGGAAACTATTCCGTAGAGCAGGCGCCACCACAGAGAAGGCCTTCCTACTGGTTAATACCAGATGGATGCCTGCAGACTGTACAGCTCACCAGAAGGGCCTCTGTAGATGATATTTACTGATGGCCAGGTCTGTATGGGGAAAGGTGTTCTCTTAGATAACCTTGCCACAACTTGCTTAGGGACTTAGAAGCTAATACAGAACCTTACACTTGGCCCAGAGTAAATTGGCAGCCAGTTCTTCTTTTTCTTGTCGTCATTAGTATGTTTGGTGCGAAGCAAAGCACCATGTATTCAAATAAAGATAGCATTCAATGTTGGATAGATGGGTCAATCAATCAGTGTTTATTATTATGGCAAATAGCCAGCATTAATATGGGATGGATGAATTAGCTCCAGTTTGTTTCAGTAGAATGAGGAAAGCTTCATAGTAAAGATACCACCACATGGTTTCTTAAAAATAAAAGCAAAAAAACTTTTCTTTGTACTTCAAGGGCATTTTACGTATAGTCCATTTTGTACAAATGGAACACCACTTTTATGCATGCCATACACTCCCCCAGAGTCCTCTTACTGAGTGGTTTTTGCCACTGTCTGAAAACTTGTTTCTCTAATATGAAACCATTTGGAAGTAACCAAATCAATTAGACCCTTTTTGAGCTGCTGCAAAAATATTCAGTGTTCAATTTTGATGTTGTATTTTTAGGATTATAGTCAATCATATTTTATATGTGACCACAGTACTTGCTGCAGAGTTATTGTATCCCACACTGGCATCCTTCTGATGAGGGTTAGTCAACAACTCCAATAAAGAATCATATATTACCAGAAATGACTAGGAAGTTCAGTTGGATAAACTTTGGCACAGTAATTACATATCGAAGCTGCCTAAAATTGAATAGAATGTTTGTGATGAAGTTTGAAATTTGGCTGGCGATTCCAAGGCCGTTGGACAGAATGTCTGGCTAGAGATACAGTGGCAAATATGCATTAGTTTGCGGCGAGGAATTCCAATGGGTTTTGGATACGCATTGCAGTGGGGTGGTGCGAAATAGAGCTTCCAGAGGCAGAAGGTTCTGCCAGAATGGTGTTTATTGTGGGATTGGTGCTCTTTACACATGCGAGCTTTCTTGCAACAGCCACATTGTTATCTAAATGCCAGACTGTATCACATACACACTAGATTAATCTGGATTCACCCTTCCCAGTAAATTGTAAAAATCTGTTGCCCATTACCCATTTTTGGTATTCAGTGATCTGTTTACACTATTGAACCCTCTGTCTGGAAGCAACCAAAAAGTCATCCTGGATTGCCTCCCTTTTCCCTATCAGACGTGTACATTTTTTTAACCAAAAAGCAACTGTCCTTAAATATGGTTTCATAGGCTTCACATTCTTACTTCCTTGTTCTTTTTCTGTTCACATAATAGAGTAAAGTTAGCATTAGCTAGAGCCAGGACACTCACAATGTTTCTATTTTTGTTGCAGCTATACTGCATTTTCATTTGTTTTTCATTTTCATTTGTTTAATCAATTCATTGTGCTCTAACGTTCAGCGTTACTATACTTTTTCATCTTATGACCACAGCTAGATAGATACATAGATAGTAAGAGTGTGTGTGAGAGAGAGAGAGACAATCACATATGTTTATACTAATATAAGAGGCGAGGATAGATTGAACTCCTGAAACCATTTATTCAAAAGGTTTCTGATACACCTAGATTTAAAACTATTACTTCCAAATTAGGCAATTTTGGTTACAGTGGCCTTCAAATGTAATACTTGTCTTTGAGAGCTCTGTCACTAAAATTACCTAACTTGTCAACAAAAGTATTTTTTCTTCATGTTTCACACAGGATGTATCAGTGAGGTTCTTTAAACCTACACTTAGCCATAGGCAGATATGTTCTTTTTGGTTTCCCTCAGTTCATCATTTTTCCAGTATTAAATACAGTTCTCCACATTTCCATGTCTGTTTACAAACTGTGATTTATGTACACTTTAACTCAGTATGGGTATTTTTTACACACATTACTTGGCTGGAGAACTACATTGCAAAATTCAGAGAAGTGTGTACGGTATTTCAAAAGCTGGCTGTGTTTTGCTTCGCATATTGTTTGGGAAAGTGCAGATTAGGGAGGGTTGCCTTTAAATGCCAACAACATTGAAATAAATGATGAGGTCCAAGGCTTTGGGCAGAGTTCAAAAGGCAGGTGCGCCGTGCCGCCCTCCCTAGGGCTTTTTCCCCTGTTAAGATAAATGCAGCTTCAATTCACAAACTCCCTCCTCTTACAAAAGGCCTCTGCCAGTCCATGTGACTGTTGCCCCCTGCAATGTGTGGCTTGTGGATTTCAGCATTTGCTATCACACTCTTCACCTTTTAATTAAACTGCGCTCAATGAGAGAAAGAGGGAGAAATAAAAGGAGTTCTATTTGTCGCAGGAAATTTTACAGCACTGACAAAGGGATGGCCGGTGGCAGGCAGCCAAGGAGGAAACTCAATCTTGGTCAGTTTTTATTAAAGTAACTTTACACTGTTGACATTTGCCTTTGTCCTTATAAAACTCCCCAAACGCTTGCAAGGATAAAGGAGGCAGTTAAGCTAAGCATAGGAGTTGTTGGGGAGGAGGAGCTGGGCTTTTTTGCTTTCTTAAAAAGTCAGCTGCATAATCAGCCGCAAGTCAGAACTACAACAGTATTGTATTAACTGCTCCTAGTGAGCAATAAATTTAAACTAACTTGAAGGTCATAACCAGAAAATGCTGGAGCTGAGGCCATAACGTCCATGACACAGCTTCAGACAAAGAATGCTTCAGGTTACAATATGAAAGACTGACCTTCTCTCATAATATTGAGTTTGCTGGGTATGTTCACAGGCTACCTCCTAGTGTTTTATGGATTATTATTCTGAGGGACCAATCAGCCTGAAAATGTCTCAGACAGCCTGGCAGAAAACACAAAAACAGGAGAAAAAAGAATGAAATTGCAGGCATAATGACTGTAACGCAGATTCATTTGGCTCTTCTCGGTTTCCAAGCAAACGCGTGCAGCATAGTGCATATTCTCTCTCTCGTTCTTTTTTAATAACACATGACGTGCCGTGGAACTAATCTTGGAATCTTGTATAACCCGAATATAAGTCCTTCATTAGAATTGTTAAATCTCAACAGAAACACACACACACACACACACACACAGAGAGAGAGAGAGAGAGAGAGAGAGAGAGAGAAGCCATGAAACCTAATGAAGCAACTTATTTCAGACATTCAGACTCAGCTTTCACGCCACATTTGGAATCACATTAATAAAACTCTAAGCACTTGGGTGCTCCTTTGGAAAGCATAGAGGGGCTTTTAACTGAAAGCTGGAACCCCCCACTGTTTGCGATGACAGACAAACATTAATGTGGAAGATCATTTCCAATATGGTTAGCCTGAACAGCTCCATATGGATCATGCTGAACTCATTTCCCAAAAATACAACAACTCTTGAGTTTTAATCTCCACAACATTTCTGATGGTGTTCTTCACTGAACACATTTTCCTTCCCCCGTCCCTTTCAAAAAATTCAAATGGAGAGCTTCTGAAACGACATAACCTTGATGTACATTAGCTAGCCAAGATGACCATTGGCTTGGGTATCTGTTGGGTGGGTGGGTGGGTGCTTGCACTAAGCTATCCATCTCTGAAACCAAGTGAATGTCTCTCACTTGTATCAGCCTTCATTTCAGGAGGTGAGGGGAACCAAGCCAACTCACACTCAAATCCAGTTTGTGAGATTCCTCTGAGCCTTATCAAACTTCAAAATCATGTCAAGGATGCACCACTGAGGAACTGTAGTCCATTCTCATCTGCTTGGAAATATGGTGTGTGTGTATGTGACTTTCAGGTCATGGGGAATGGCTTCCAGATTATCTTTCTCCCCAGGACAGCTTTCCCAGTTGGTGGCTGTCTCTTCATCTTCAGCGAATAAATTCCACAATTTAATGATGCACAATGCAAAATAAATAAATAAAAATAAAAATATTTTGTCTGTCCTGAATTTTCCAGCATTCAGCTTTCCTGGGTGAACCCAAGTCCTTGCATTATGCATTTGTTATTTTACTGCCTGTTCACCCAGTTGGGTTAGAACAGAATCCCTTTTTGTTTTCACCACATTGAACAATCACCTGCAACCTTGGCTACCTCAGTGTTCACCTTTAATTCTAGGTCATTTCTGAACAAGTCAGAAAGCACTGGTCTCAATACTGATCATTGGGAAAGACTCTACTGTCTACATCCTTCCATTAGGAGAATTGTCAATTTATTTCTGTGCTTTGCCTCGAGTTCCTTAACTAGTTACTGATCAATAAGAGGACCTCTCCTCTTATTCCATGAGTGCTCAAGAGACTCCGGGGAGCTACTTTGTCAAAAGGCTTTACATAATGTCAGCTGGATCACCTGTGACAATCTTCAAGAACTCTGTGCAGTTAGTGAGACAGGACTTACTCTTGCAGAAACCATTTTGGTCCTGTTGAGCAAGCATTGATTTCAATATGCTTGGTAATTCTATCTTGTCAGGCAAAGTGGATTAGAGCGGTTGTAAGTAGTCGCATACCTGAGATCAATGATAGCACCGAGGCAATGAGAGGAGGATGGGTTACAGAGTCAGAAGTGGCAGAATCAATGCTGCATTGAAGATTCGAACAGTGCCAGTTTTGGGGGGAAGAAGAAGAAGAAGAAGAAGAAGAAGAAGAAGAAGAAGAAGAAGAAGAAGAAGAAGTGCTGATATTAATATATTGGTAAATGTGCTCTGGGTGGCAGCACAAAATGGCTGCCATGGGAAAACACACACAAAATGAGGTGACAGTATTCCATACTGGTGAGTATTGTCACAAGGTGTACTGGAATACTCACCAGTATGGAGTACTGGATAGAAGCATAAAATGGGGTGCATGGGATTTATAAGGTTTCGTTTCATTTCAAATAAACTAATGTTCCACAATACAAGACCTGAAACTTTCCTGTGGACTTATACAAAGTTCTGGTTGTTGCGGGGGTGGGGGGGATGGTGGGCAGGGAGAGCAAAAATTAGCCATCCTGTATTTCAGTAACCTCTATTTCACATTGTCAGTAGGCTTGATAAATTCTGTATGAGGAAAACACACTTTGGACATTTCAGTAGCATTTCTGGATTCTGATGCCAGATAATATTGGATAATAAACGTCTTATTATGATGTTTGCTGAGTTCCCATTGGTTCCATGCTTGCTTCATTGAGCAGTGAATGCATGCATCTTGTGAGATAATAGGATGCCATATAATGCATATTAATATAATACTGTATCTCTTTGTATTATATTCAGTAATCTGTTCTTTATTTTGTTTTTATATGGTGCATAATCCTATTACGACAAAAGCTGAAGCAATAAAGCTGGAACAAGTTCCGAAAGCTCTAAATATTGTTGCTTTTTCCATGTCTGGAGTTGTAACTTTCCACACAATAAAAGAATGAAAAATGCAGGAATGTGTAGTTATACAAACCTCAAAGATGCACAGTCAGGGGGAAAATATGCTTTATTTTCATCTAAATGCTGAATGTTGCTTTCTGCAACAACAGCAACAAAATGTTTGTTTTTCAACTCAATGTAGTAAAAGTTTTTTAAAAAATAACTATATAAAATTATCTCTTCCCTTATTTTTTAAAAGCTATATTTATAGTTACCAATTGTCAGTTTTAAACTGAAAAACTCTTTTTGGCATCCTGTCTTTTAAAATGTTGGTTCTATTTCTATACAGTCAAGAGCATCTATTTTCCATTTGCTGAAGAGTAGTTCTCAAATTAAAACAATGCACAAAGTCTGATTGCCCTTTAAAGCAAAAGGGGGGGGGGGGGAAGAAATTTATTCCCAACCCCGCAGAACTTTGCTCTGGGCTGTCTCTAAATTAAAAAAGAAAAGAAAAGAGAGCCATTCAAGTTGCAAAACACAGAAAACAAAAAGCAGAGCAATAGTAAATATTCAGAGTGGAATTTCACGCAGTGCTAAGAAGAGAGTTCCATCAGCTTAAGCATTACTGCTTGCCAGCGGGAACAGTCTTCTCTTTCCTCCCCCTGTGCACTCCAAAGTGGATTTGGGGGAGGCGAAGGGGTTCAGGTAAAAGGTAAAGGACCCCTGGATGGTTAATTCCAGTCAAAGGCGACTATGGGGTTGCAGCGCTCATCTCACTTTCAGGTTGAGGGAGCCGGCGTTTGTCCACAGGCAGCTTTCCAGGTCATGTGGCCAGCAAGACTAAACTGCTTCTGGTGCAACAAAACACCGTGACGGAAACCAAAGCGCACGGAAATGCCGATTCCCATATTTTTCGCTCCATAAGATGCACTTTTTCCCTCTTAAAATCTAAGGGGAAATGTCTGTGTGTTTTATGGAGAGAATGTGTGGTCCCTGGGGTGGGGGTGGGGAAAACCTGGGCTTCCCCCGCCAGCCCCAACAAGCTCTGGGAGCAGCGGGAAGGCTGCGCTGCTGTTTGCTGTCAGTGACGGGCTGCCCTTCTCCCTCCTCAGGTAAAAGTCCCCAAGAGCCACACACACACTCCACGCAGCTCTTTAAAGGGAGCGCTGAGCAGAGCCTGGGATGCATACAGGCTTTGCTCAGCGCTCCCTTTAAATAATATATTTTTTCTTGAATTCCCCCCCCCCAAAAAAGTAGGTGCGCCTTATGGTTAGGTGCGCCTTATGGAGCGAAAAATACAGTACCTTCCCACCGCAACAGTACCTATTTATCTACTTGCACTGGCGTGCTTTCAAACTGCTAGGCTGGCAGGAGCTGGGACAGAGCAACAGGAGCTCACCCCGTCGTGAGGATTTGAACCGCTGACCTTCCGATCAGCAAGCCCAAGAGGCTCAGTGGTTTAGACCACAGGACCACCCACGTCCCTGCAGGGGTTCAAGGGAGGGTGGAGAGGTGGAAATCTAGGGGTGAAAAGGTAGGTGTGTCAACATAAGATAAAAAGTGGGGTGCAGTTTGAACATGAGGAAGCAGATTGTATTGATTTTAATCAGTGAGCATTTATGGGCTCTTTTAATTCATGTGCACTAGATGATTACGGAGTGAAAATCATTAGGAGTTAGTGAAGAGCATAGCCATGTTTGGGCATGGGGGGGGGGGGGCAAGACAAAAGAGACCATTTGGTGACAGTCAACAAAAAAAGCCCTGTAGATATCAACAATATGGCAGTGGAAGGCTGGATGGGGTTTCTTGGTGCTTAAAAATATATTCTTTTTCTCAACAAAACACTTGGTAATTAGACAGCCATGACCTCTGGAATAGCTATCATTTGTAGGAACAAAGGAGGCACCAAGCTGCTTAGCCATTCCATGCAATTAATCAAAGTGTTCCCCACCTAAACATGAGGGACACACATTTGCCTTGCGTTTCGTTTAACTTTTGTCTCCCACTGTCCTTGGGCTAATCTTTGTGATTGTTATTTTTGTGCTAGTTCCTTGTAGTCTCCAAGTTTAGCGTTTTTAATTCATCCGTGCTGAATCTTAGACGTTGCACCTGTGCACTTCTATTCATGAATATCCCTGTAAATTTGATAACATCATCCATTAGGAAATGCAAACTGACAAGTATTTATTGGAGAAATGCTACTTCACACACTTTAATATGGCACCATCTATAGGTAAGGGTGGGACGTGGTTGGTGCTGTGGGTTAAACCACAGAGCCTAGGATTTGCTGATCAGAAGGTCGGCGGTTCGAATCCCTACGACGGGGTGAGCTCTTGTTGCTTGTGTCCCTGCTTCTGCCTACCTAGTAGTTCAAAGGCACCTCAAAGTGCAAGTAGATAAATAGGTACCACTCCAGATGGAAGGTAAACAGTGTTTCTATGCGCTGCTCTGGTTCACCAGAAGCAGCTTAGTCATTCTGGCCACATGACCCGGAAGCTGTACACTGACTCCCTCGGCCAATAAAGTGAGATGAGCACCGCAACCCCAGAGTCGGCCACGACTGGACCTAATGGTCAGGGGTCCCTTTACCTTTACTTTATAGGTAAGGGTGGAGAAAATGAATGTTGGCATACTCCACCACAACGACACAATACATTGTGACATGGCTCCAAGCATGGGTGCTCTGCATAGCTTACCCACTTATTTTTTAACCGCTGTGACACATCTAAGTTGTAAATGTGGTGGGACCATGCAACCATTCATGCTTTCCCACAATAGCTACATAGAGACTCTTTATGTAAAGCAGTGGTGACATGAAATAGAGGAGATAGTGCCAGGATTGTGGATGAGCTAAGATTAGCTTCCACCAAAACTAATTTGCTGATGAAATTAACACCGCTGGCATCCTGAAAACGCCCCCCCCCCCAATATTCACAGAATCTATGGTGGACAATGGGATTGTACCCACCAGCCATGCTCCCAGTGACAAGATGCATACTCCCTATCCACATACAAATGTGCACACATAGAAATTCAAATGGAGTGGTCATTTTGGCCAGTTAGGGTCCCTTGTTAGCACTTGTCTATGAATAATGCCTCTTCAGACCAAACTGGGTCTGTGTGTTCTGCCACTAGGAATGTAGGCAGCAACTGCATTTATGTCCAGGGGTGCGGCCAAGGAGTGTGATTCCTTTTCCCTCACGCAACTGGTGACTACATTCGAAGAAGCTCAGTGGTTTCATGAATAGGTTCACAGGTGTAGTCACATTTAAAAACACACAAACATTAAAACACACACAATTATAGAGGAGGTGCACAAGGGAGAAAAGTCAATTAAATTGGGCTTCAATTAAATAGGAAGGGAATGGAGACAGATACAGTACTAAAAGAATGTGAAAAGAGGACGTATACACAGTAATATAATTTTTTTCCCATCATGAGTTTTTGGGTCTGGAAACACCCAAACCACAGTCCCGATGTGGTAAATCAAGAGATATTTACTTGGCATTGCTCTCCTATCTTGTAATCACAGTACGATAAGCAGCGTGACCACAGTTTCATTCTAAGGGAAAATGGCACGAACTAGAGAAATTTCACACTTTTAATCTTGAACTCTCTTTTTGACTTTGTCGTAAATGCGTAAATGCACACATGCTCCACAGTTGGGAAGCCCTATCTGGCAGACAGCGGTGGCTTTCTTATCGGGCTTGACCACATGGCCAGTTTCAGTGCCAAAGTATATACATTTCCAGAGCACTGCTTGGAGAACAATACAAAAGTTGGTTGTCCCTCTTCCAAATGTCCATATACTGCAGTCAGTGTCAGCTCATTTTTCCTTCTCAGATTGTGTGTATTATTCTGTTCTGCTTCTCCAGCATTTTTCTTTGTTTTCTAAGTGTTGAACATTGCCATGAAGGTTGGCTTATCTGCAGCATGTGAGGCATGAACACCATTCCTGAAATGGTTGTGGTCCTCCTCAGTACTTTTTCTTGAGTCCATTTTAATTGTCCACCCTGGGTCAAATGGTCTCACTGTGTTGCCCTTATCTACGGTTTGGCAATAGCAAGCTTTAGATATGGCTCATTACAGTTATTAGCAACGGCTGTGCTTCCTAAAGTGTTAACAACCTTTGGCTTCCCCTCCTGATGGTTCACAGACTAGCAGGTCATTAACCACTGGAAACGACCATGTTTCTAAAAATTATATTCTAAACTTTGGAATCCACACAGATTGTACAAACAACGTGTCCTTTGTCCTTTTTCTAAAAAATAAGATGGACTCTCTCTCTTTTTTAACACAAGGCAGCCCAAGTCTTTAATCCCTAAATATTTCAGTTTATATCCAGCTCAGTTGTACTCAGTTATACCACTTCAACAGTCATGGCTTCCTCCTAATGAATCCTGGGAAATGTTGTTTGTTATGGGTGTTAAGAGTAATTAGATACCTAGTTCCTTCACTGTTAAAGTTCTGAGAGTGGTTTAACAATCTGAGGAAAGTTTCTTCTGGGGAAACTCTGGGGATTCTAGCTCTTTTTGGAGGTGGGGATAGAGATCTCCCAAATACTCTCAGCACCCTTAACAAAAGACAGCTCCCAGGATTCTTTGTGGCATAAATAGTGCTTTAAATGTATGTTGTTGCTGTAGCCCCGGACACCCAAATCCACTGGAAGCACTACCAACTCTGCTAGGTAAGCCCATTAGGGCCCACAGATAATGAAACCTCAAACTGACCTTGCAATAAGTGAAACCCAAATTCGTATTCCAGGAGAATGTGGTAGGATCTCTGTGATGATCTCGATGTCTGGAGATATCAAGTGAGTTAGGACTCTGGCTTGTGTCCCAAGCTGGAAGCAGTGAAAGCAACTACTGCATGAAACTTTGAGGAGATGCTTCTGCAGCCTTGGCAGGATTTCCACTGCACCACCCTTTACTCATCTGCCTGCTAAGCTTGCCAACAGACCGAAGCAAGTGGTTCACCCTGCTCTTTGCACATTTTATAAGAGTTTGGATGCTTTTTACACAATGGAAATAAGCAATATCGCCTTCCACAATGGTTGGTTGAAAAGCTGGCAGGACTACTCTTCTTTGACCTTCCTCCAGAGTCAAGCTTCCACATGGTGCCTTCTTCCTTAAGGAAGAATCTCACTGTTCAACTTCGCTCACCAAAAAAGCAGAAGGATCTGCAGGTTTGGATGTTCCTCCATGTGGTCATTTTACAGCACGGTGGGTCACATGGAGGGAACCCGTACTCAGTGCTGTCCTGTCCATGTCTACTTAGAAGTAAGCCCCATTGAGTTCAAGTGGGACATATTCCCAGGGACATGATGCAATGTTTCCAGAACTGTCATTTCAGGTGATTCAAGAACCATTTTTCATTCCTGATCCATTTCACCCATGCAAACACATTCTTGTGATATTAGAATTCTCGTGTTTGTGGTTCAGTTTTCAGCTTGCGCTTTGCTCCAGAGTGCTTCATATTTTCATTCACATTACAGGGCTGCTGAAAGATTTTTGGAGCAGTATCTCATTATTCAAAGCTTGTTTGGACAAACCCTTTTATTGCTCAGCCTCCTTTTTTTTCAAAAGGAGTAGGTAATATTTTTTAAAAATGTTTTAAGCCCTTTCTGATGCATATAAAATGTAATGCCTTTGGTAGGCCTGTACAGTCTTGTCATCTCTGCTTCTCATGTGGGATGAGAGAAAAATATTTCATATACCTTCCAGCGCATTATTGATTTGCGGTTTTCTTAGCAACTGTAATTAAACTGTGCCGGGTCTTCTCTGTTAGCATATTTAATTCTGAATTTGTGGAACAACTTTATTCCTTTCATTGCTGGAAGAGCCTTATGGGATTGAATATGCTAGTGCTTGTAATGAATTTATAAGCTCCTAATTCTTGCCGTCCTCACTGTCATTCTTACAAGCTCAGGAATCAAAATGTATGGTATGAGGGAGGGTAAGACAAGATTGGAATTTTTATAGTTGAATACAGATTTATGCACTTTTGAACAAAAATTAATATATAAATTACTATTATTACCCATTTCCTTAATTCACAGATTACCATTCGTTACCATTAGTTGTCCAAGGGTCTTGTCCCCTTTCACTGTCCACATGTAGGGTGCTGAATGTTCACATCAGGGAATTTTCTCTTCTTGTGCAGGCTCCCTGTGCAACATAGAACCCTGATTATGTAGATTTAGAACTCTGATTCCATGTGTATGGAATGAGTATGGAATGAGTATTCCCTGAAGACATTCTGCACCCAATATGTGGATGGCAACAGGGAGGCACAACAGAATGAACAGGCTGGACAGTCTCTGTTATGTACTGAAGTTCTCACCCTGGGCCAGCAGGGAGATACTGTAGATAGTTATGCAAATAAGGGATCAAAAGTGACGTTCAGTGATTGGATAGTTTTAGAAAATTGTTACAGTTACATTGTACTGGATCTCTATATAAGTAGGCTGACTGAACCCTTCAGTTCTGGCCTGTGAATAAACAAGAGCTGTTTGAAGAATCGCTGTGTCGTCTGATATGTTCACCCACAACTTAACAGTCTCAACCTCCTCCTTCGCCATATTAAATGAGAGGCATGTAACTGGGGCTGCAAAACAATGATAGATCTCAAGTAAGTGTTCATAGTCCTGTGAAAAGAACAAAGGGGGGTTCCTCTGTGATCTGTAATGCGGAGTGAGCTATAGCAGGTTGGAACCACCTTTCAATTTCCATCCCTCACAATTTCTCATTTCTCTAATATTTAGTTCTCCACATTTCTGCTGAAATTTGTGATTCTCTCCACAACCCCATCCCCACAAACCCTCATGATAATTCATCAGCATTTAGTATGAATTTCTCCTTATAAACACATTTCCCCCCATGCAGTTCTGATTAACATTTTTGCAAGCCCTGTCCCCATAATGCAAAGCTTTTTAATATGTTATTTTCATGAATATAGACATTTTAATGCACACGTCCCCTAATATGTGCACTTTTGTACACACAATTTGGTTGGAGAACTGCACCACTAAAAGTGTGAACTGTGGAGAACAGTTGGGGCTAGAGCTGCGCATTTGCTCAAAAAGTGTAGTTTCCTGTTAAAAATGCAAACAAAATTAAATTTCCCCCCTATCCCTGGGTGCAATGCAGCTTGCAGGGAAAGGTGGGGGAGGCAGTTTGTTGGCTTGGCAGAATACAAGCCTTCCTCCCCTCTCGGGCTGCAGCAGTGGGTACAGATGAGTTTCATGCTGCCCAGCTGTTACGTATCCTTAAGTGGAGAGTCATTTATTCCCCATTCACCAAATTCAGAGCAATTCCCAATCAGCCATCTCTGGTCCGGCAGCCCATAAATTGATAAGTATCCACACAGGCATGCTTTCAATGTAAGGTGTGAACAAGTTTCCTCATAGCTTTGTACTTATTTGATTCATTTGTCATATTTATAATTTGCCATATACCTAATGGTCCCAGGGTGGGAAAGCATTAGTTGTTTTTTTTAAAAAAGTACAATAAACCCAACATTTCAGTAAAATGTGCAACGAAAACACTATATAGGCGATATATAAACCTACCCAAATAGCTCATAAAACCTCACTCGCCTCCCAAAGGCTGAGTTAAAGAGTCTTCAACTGCCAATGACATTGATGACACTGGAGGCACACCAGAGAGGAGGTTTTTTCAGAGAGGGGGCCACCAAAGAGAAGGTCCTGCAATGTGCTGCTACTCCCCTTAAGACTTCCTCAAGTGATGGAACCTAATTTCTAATTTAATACTTTGTTGCTCTGTATGAATGTTCCATGGTAAAAGCACAAATAAGTACACTATCTCTTAATTTGGGAGCACTGTATACATCAGGAGGTCTCTGTAAATATTCACTTCTACTATATATATATTAGAGAAAGGCAGAAATTTATTTATTATTCTGGAATTTATTCAGAATCTGGAAAGAAGTTTCTATACCAGCCAAGGAGGAGTGGTAGACTAAATTGATTGACTATGCTGAAATGACAAAACTTACAGGAGCAATAAGAAACCAAGACCGGGGGGGGGGGGGCTTTATCAAAGACTGGGCAAAACGTGTGGACTATTTGAAATGTTTTTGTACACATATAAGTTCATTAGCAGGATTAACTTAAAACCAAGCAGTTAAAATAAATGTTAGAGGAAAACTGTTGATGTTGTTTAGTCATTTAGTCGTGTCCGACTCTTCGTGACCCCATGGACTAGAGCACGCCAGGCACTCCTGTCTTCCACTGCGTCCCACAGTTTGGTCAGACTCACTTTGGTAGCTTTGAGAACACTGTCCAACCATCTCGTCCTCTGTCGTCCCCTTCTCTTTGTGCTCTCAATCTTTACCAACATCAGGATCTTTTCCAGGAAGTCTTCTCTTCTCATGAGGTAGCCAAAGTATTGGAGCCTCAGCTTCACGATCTGTCCTTCCAGTGAGCACTCAGGGCTGATTTCTTTCAGAATGGATAGGTTTGATCTTCTTGCAGTCCATGGGACTCTCAAGAGTCTCCTCCAGAACCATAATTCAAAAGCATCAATTCTTCAGCAATCAGCCTTCTTTATGGTCCAGCTCTCACTTCCATACACCACTACTGGGAAAACTAGAGGAAAACTAAAGGTAAAGGTAAAGGTACCCCTGCCCGTACGGGCCAGTCTTGACAGACTCTAGGGTTGTGCGCTCATCTCACTCTAGAGGCCGGGAGCCAGCGCTGTCCGGAGACACTTCCAGGTCACGTGGCCAGCGTGACAAGCTGCTCCAGCGAACCGACACCAGAGCAGCACACGGAAATGCCATTTACCTTCCCGCTTATACAGCGGTACCTATTTATCTACTTGCACTTAAGGGTGCTTTCGAACTGCTAGGTTGGCAGGCGCTGGGACCGAGCGACTGGAGCGCACCACGCCGCGGGGATTCGAACTGCCGACCATGCGATCGGCAAGTCCTAGGCGCTGAGGTTTTACCCACAGCGCCACCCACGTCCCTAGAGGAAAACTAGGAAGTAATTAATAATTACAGTAATGAAGGAAATGCAGGGTTATGAATTTTTTTAAAAAAAAGATACCACAAAGGGGTGGGAGAAGTCAAAATATACATGTTTATTGAGGAAATACTGGATTTGTATTTCTGTAAAAACTCCTGACCTTGCAGCTTGCTAATTGAAATAAATGTAATGGAAAATAGGAAATACTAGTTTGTTTTTTGAATTTATACCTCACCCTTCAATATTAACATCAAGTCATGCTTCGAGTGCTTATTTCAGTATTTCTAGACTACAGACGGAAGCACTTCAAAAATCTATAAAATCAGTTTGTCAAAAGAAAACTTTGGAGTGCAAATAAATAAACAATCTAATGGGGGATGCCTATAAATTTACTGGTTCTGCATCTCCAAGAAGCCATTATTTGTATAAAGACAGGATTACTTACTTAACTTAATTTCTTTCTTTCTTTTTAATTGGCTAGTAAGCTGATTAAATGGAAGACCACTTATATTGACTAAAACTTCATCAACCTTAATGCCACTGACATCATGCACCTCCTGTACTTTGACTGTATAGTCTGAGGGGATCCTAGTGGCCTTGCAAACCAACTCATTTATGTTGCAATGTATCTGTCACTGGTGATACCAGTTGCAGTTCTGCCTGTGCATGGCTGATTTCCGCCCACATTTTACAGGGTAGTAACATATCTATCACTGTGGATATCAATCATTGTACAAATTACTCTATGGCTTATTGTTGGCAGATCAGCTCACTGCTCAGAAACAGGCTCTGCTCAGGACATAAAGTGTTGCTCTTCTTCTGCAGAAACTTATTCTAGACAGAGGGGTGGAGTTGGCAGCTCTCCCTGATCCAGGGCTGAGTCCACGTTTAAGTCACAGTCTCAACTAAGCCTTTTCACGAGGGAAGGAAAGCCACAACCAGATGGAATTTTTCAAAGCCAAAAACGAATGGCAGGATAGTTTTGAAAACAGACCCAGATGAGGGACAGATGAGACCCGAACAGGCATATAGACACAGTCTCTTTTCCCTGCCTCTGTAAGCTAACCTTGAAATTGTTTTTAAGTGCTCTAAGGCCACAAGTGTAAATGTCGACCTCTTGCAAAGCAGTTACAAATTTATAGTTTTGCTTTAAACAGAATTTTTGTTTAACGATAACATTGAACTGAACGCCATACATTTCCTTTGATTTAGCTACGGTAGGTCCCAAAAGCATTCCCTAGAAAACAATAAACAGCTTTCTTAACCCAACTAGGAGCGGAGTTATCCAGAAGTGATTTACGCTGTTGTGAGTGACACTTTCCAGTACTGCTTTGCCCAGACAATGGGACAGTTCAAAAGAGCCCAAGCTGTGCCTATGAAATATAGTCCCTCCCAGGCGCCCTCCTTGAGAAATTGCTTTCTAATTTCCAGATTGGAGGTTTATGTTACTAACTCCATAGATGGCTATTTGGCTTTCCTGCCCTTAACAACATTCAGATATGAGAGCGAAAGGAAAACATACTTTATGGCTCTGTGTGATGCAGGGCCTTGAAGAATGCGCGCTTGATCCCTGGACGCAGAATGCGCAGTTATGCGTCATCTTGCATGTGGGTTATGTATATTTCTGGTGCTGCCCCACCACTTTAATTAAACTGGAAACAGAAGGTTGTTATGAATGGCAAAATATCTGCCTTTACAAAATGTTTCCATTTCTCCAGCATGCACACAAGGTAGGGCTTATTCAGAGGTCGCCAAAGTTATTCATTTCAACAAGGTGTGAATTATCCCTCTTAAAATGCAAGGTTTCTCAAAAGGTTTCTAAAATTTGGAACCAGATGACAAAGATGCTCAGAAATGCCTGTCCTAATGTTCTTGCTGAAACAGAGGAAATGAGAGTGAAAATTTGGTTTAACAGTTGCAACCATGCTGGTTTTGTCAACTGATGAACCAACACATGATAAGTGTGTGTGTGTGTGTGTGTGTGTGTGTGTGTGTGTGTGTGTATATTTAAATCACCCCACTCTCCCCTTCCACAAAGATGCTATTCCAAGTGTCCTAAAAAATAAAAGCCAACATTTAAAAATTGATCCAACCATAAAAATGTTCATATGCAATAATTTGTCATTGATCTAAAAGGTATTGTAATAAGTTTGTGGTTAGGCTAAATGTGTTTGGGGGGTTGCTTTCAATTCTGTGATTTTATAGCTGTAAGAGTGGATTCTGTAGAAATTAAAGGGATTGATGAAGTGGTCAAACTAGGTAGGAAACTTAGCTTTGCAGATTCTGCGACTTTGCATAACACAGGGCTGCTGAAGAAGATGGTTCATAAACTTCAGCTAGTGCAGAATTCAGTGGCCAGGTTGCTCACAGGGGCAATACGGTTTAAGCATATTACACTGATCTAGTCTGACTGTAAAGGTAAAGGTAAAGGTACCCCTGCCCGTACGGGCCAGTCTTGACAGACTCTGGGGTTGTGCGCCCATCTCACTTAAGAGGCCAGGGGCCAGCGCTGTCCGGAGACACTTCCGGGTCACGTGGCCAGCATGACATCGCTGCTCTGGCGAGCCAGAGCCGCACACGGAAACGCCGTTTACCTTCCCGCTGGTAAGCGGTCCCTATTTATCTACTTGCACCCGGAGGTGCTGTACCAGCAGCCAATTAGTTTCTGGGCCCAATTCAAAGTGCTGTTTTTGGCCAATAAAACCTTAAACGCATTAGTACCGAGATACCTCATGGACTGCCTCTCTCCATATGAAACTACCCAGACCCTGAGATCATCCTCTGAGGTCCTTCTTCATGTGTCTCTTCCATGGGAGATCCGGAGGGTGGCAACACAAGACTGGGTCTTTTATGCAGTGGTTCCCCATTTGTGGAATGCTCTCCCCAGGGAGGTTTGCCTGGCACCTTCATTATACACCTTTAGGCACAAGGCAAAAACATTCCTCTTCAACCAGGCCTTGGGCTGATTGACATTCAATGTGCTTTTAAATATGTTGTGGGAGGGAGGATTATTGGTTTGTTTATAACAGAAACCAGGTTGCCTAGTAAAACAGGATTTAACCCAGTGCCCTTCATCTCCTTCTCAGAGCTCCTTGGGGAGCTACAAATTGCATGTATGTAATTATGAGAAGGGACATGGGTGGCGTTGTGGGTAAAACCTCAGCGCCTAGGACTTGCCGATTGTATGGTCGGCGGTTCGAATCCACGCGGCGGAGTGCGCTCTCATCGTTTGGTCCCAGTGCCTGCCAACCTAGCAGTTCAAAAGCACCCCCGGGTGCAAGTAGATAAATAGGGACTGCTTACCAGCGGGAAGGTAAACAGCGTTCCGTGTGCTGCGCTGGCTCGCCAGATGCAGCTTGTCACGCTGGCCACGTGACCCGGAAGTGTCTCCGGACAGCGCTGGCTCCCGGCCTCTAGAGTAAGATGAGCGCACAACCCTAGAGTCTGTCAAGACTGGTCCGTACGGGCAGGGGTACCTTTACCTTTACCTAATTATGAGAAACTGAGTACCCTGATGTACTGCAAACAGGGTACACCACAGGGGAACACAAATTGGGATCAAATGGGAGACATTCCTATATTTAACCAAGTTACATTTTTTTTGTTTCATTGACTTGGAGGCTCAGTCAAGAAAACCATCAATATTGCAATGGTCAAATTGATTTTCATCCTCTTGTTCTTTTTAACATACAAACGAATTGCCTTTTTAGGACAGGAAAATGTTAACACTCATTTTGATCAACTTTGGGGGAATTTGTAAAAATAAATAAATCCATGTTTAGCATTTTCTAGCTCCCAATACATTAGAAAAAGAGGTAGACGTTATATACCGGTATTCATTATTCTCTGGCAATGTGTGAGGTTACGACTGGCTGAATCTCATCACATTGTAGAACAGAGGATGGAACTGCAAAATGATTGAGACACCATAACCCAGATTCATTTGTAGAACAAATTGTAAAATCAGTCCAACAACAGAGCATGGAATCATCCTGGGGCTCTCGCCCCCATAAATCAACTTTGAATGAGAACAGAAGAAATCTGTTGGAAAATGTTGTGAAATGTCCATATGCGGCAGTTCCACAGTCCCCTTGAATTACCACAGAAGCTTGAGTGGCCAGAATAGGAGGCAGAGCAAGTGAAAGGGAATGCAAGAGACACAGGGTTGGGGCTTGGAACAACCATGGGGTCAGAACATTTTAGTTCTTTTGAGAGGCACCAGATGCCTCTGTTCTTGGTCCCACTTCTTCATAAACCAGGCTTTTTGCATTTTATGACAGTGCTCATCATACAGAGTACTGGTGCCTCTTTTTTGCTGTCCATGGCAGCCATATTGTGCTGGCATCGATGACACTTTTATCAATATATGATCACCGGCACCTCATTTTTAATCGAAAAAAACCCCAGAACTGCCTAAACCAAAATCTTCCTATCTCTCAAATCTTCAGGTCCAGAAGGAGTGCTATTCAGGATTCAGTCTTCCTCTTTGTGTTTTTCTAAACACTCCCATAATATGCAAAAGTTTCATAATACGCCCGTGCTAAACCCATTAAACTATTTTCTGTTTGCTTAATGCTCTGTAAAACGGAAGAAGAGTTGGCCTTCTAGCTACACGGAAATGACTCTTCCTATAACAATCTCATTGCAGTAAAAGAAACAATCTGTGGCTGTTCTATCCATGCAAAAGATGCAAGTCATCATCAGAATAAAAAAAATGATGAGCTACCTTTGTGCTCTGATGTTGCCGATTAAATTAGCCACCAGGGAGAGACTTGCTTCTTTCCAACTCCAAGACTGGGCAGCCTAATAGCTTATGTACTGGCAATAGGGAATGTGCGGGTGATTATATCCTGGTAAGTAGTGAAGGTTAAAGTCCAAAAGTCTGTGGAACAAAAAGCTGTTTTCTATTCACATTTGGCTAGAGATACTCAAAATGAAGCAGACCACCCACAGCCTGACACTTAGGGAGACTGCAGTGCATTGAATCTGCTGAAAGTCGGCTACGAAAATAAAGTTGTCAGGAATCTGCTAAGAGCTAAGGAAAAAATTACATACAGTGTCATTTCTAAAAAAGAAACTCATGACCTACGCACATATATATGCTTAGATAGTCCTAACCAATTTTATATATATATATATATATAGAGAGAGAGAGAGAGAGAGAGAGAGGGAGGGTACCCTTTCAGGGGGGTTTTCACCGGGGGGGGGAGTTTTCACTCATTTGTGGGGAAGGGTTAAAGGCCTGTTAATGGATGTATTCAAGACTTTATGAAGAAAGAAAGAAAGAAAGAAAGAAAGAAAGAAAGAGAGAGAGAGAGAGAGAGAGAGAGAGAGAGAGAGAGAGAAAGAAAGAAAGAAAGAAAGAAAGAAAGAAAGAAAGAAAGAAAGAAGACATTTGTTGTGGTGACTTCTTTGTAGCTCATAATAGCCTGAAATTGAGGCTAAAAGGAAAAGGAAAAGGAGGGGAAAGGAGGAAAAAGGAGGAAAAGCAGGACAAGCAAGCTGTCCTTGGCCACAGTAAGGCTTACCTGGAGGAGTACAAAAGAAAGATAGTTAAAGCCAGGACTTCTGAGTCAGACAGCCTAGAATTATTGCAGTGAGACCTCTTTTGGGGTTCAAGAATATGTCACCTAAAATTCCATGATGGAAGAAAGGCACATAAGAACATAAGAAGAGCTTTGCTCCTAGTTCTTCATCCTGTTCTCACAATGGCCAACAGCACTGTGGCCTAACCACTGAGCTTCTTGGGCTTGCCAGTTCAAATCCACGCAACAGTGGTGAGTTCCTGTTGCTCTGTCCCAGCTTCTGTGAACCTAGCAGTTTGAAAGCACACCAGTACAAATAGATAAATAGGTACCGCTGCGTCAGGAAGGTAAACAGTGTTTCCGTGAGCTCTGGCACTCATCACGGTGTCCCATTGGTTTCGTCATGCTGGCCACATGACCTGGAAAGCTGTCTGTGGACAGACGCCAGACCCCTTGGCCTGAAGCAAGATGAGTGCCATACCCCATAGTCGCCTTTGACTAGACTTAATCATCCAGGGGTCCTTTACCTTTACCTTTTAGTTTTTCATCCTGTTCTCGCAGTGGCAAATGAGATGCCTGTGCAAGGTACCAGCTGCTAGGTGCAGGAGTTTTGTCTGTATCACCAAAAGAGTGGTATCTGTATATCTCTAGCCCACTCCCCAGGGCTGATACCGACATTGGAGGATCTAGATCAGGAAAACGGCACAGTGAAAAGAGTAAACCCCTTCCTCCTTCAGGGGCAATGCTGCCATAAATTCAGAGCCCCCTGTAGCTGCTTTAAAGTGCAATAAAAACAAGAGGTGCTCCCATCACAGGTTTCCTACATCACATGTAATTTTGGCTCTTTGTTGGAGTCTTCCCAATAGGAAATGTATAGTTAAGCTCACAAATAAAAGCTTGTCTAGGAAGGAGTCTCCAGATATATCCACCTTAAGGCATATAACTTCTTAAAATGATTTGTGGTGCTCTGGTGTGATTCTGATTTCCTTCAGTATTTCGTCTTCCTGTCCTGGAAAATGTATGTCTGTTTACGTCATGTGTCACCACAGCCCCCTTTATAAACAACCAGCCAGAGAATTCTTCATAGAAAGATAAATGCAAGGCAAATCCAAATGCCGTCCGTAAGGATTCACAGAGGCTTAAGGGAAAGGGCTTGCTTGAATGAGATTCTGGCAGATGCACGGGGAGCTCTGCTCCTTCATGGGCTCTTCCTTCAATAGAGGTGGGCCCACAGACTTTGCAAAATTCAACTATCTGTAGAGTTCGGTCATTCTCTATAAGGTTTCAAGGGCTAAAGTTGTATTTTCATGACATTCATTCAGCGCTGCAAATAGGTTATTTTTACCACCTAAGCCTATGTCTACATCAAAGTAAGAGTGGTATGTGTATGTTTTGCTTCCCCTATATGTTGTATGGAATATTAATACCCCTTCTTTTCTATGATATAATGTTTTTTTCCTTGGGGGATGCAGAGGTACAAATACCTCTAAACATTTTGTGAATCTTTGTACTTTTGTCCATTTAATGTATTTCTTTTTCCCTATTTGAAATATAAAATGGTGATTTTCTTGAGTCAAAATGAGAGTACAGTGGTACCTCGGGTTACGAACTTAATTCGTTCCAGAGGTCCGTTCTTAACCTGAAACCGTTCTTACTGAGGTGCACTTTCGCTAATGGGGCTTCCCGCTGCCACCGCACAATTTCCGTTCTCATCCTGGGGCAAAGTTCGCAACCCAAGGTTCTATTTCCAGGTTAGCGGAGTTTGTAACCCAAAGCGTTTGTAACCCGAGGTACCACTGTACCCCTAAACATTTTTAGAAAAAAAGCACTGGATATTTATGCGTATACACACACTGTATATATTAAGTCACTTGGGGACCCTTTGGGTGACAAGTCACTAATACGTTTATGACCAATAATGATGATGATGAAGAAGAAGAAGCTCACCATACCTTGACAACATCTGAGCTCCTGATTTTTAAACTTTAGGATTGTTGAAATATATACAAATAATAATAATCAATTTGAGTTGTGTGACTCAAAACTGGGTCTACTACATCCAAAAAAATTAAGAAATGTGGACTAAAATCACTTCTGGGGCTCCTCCTGGATTAGAGGCCCTGCAGCTTAGGCTTCAGGAGGTTTCACAGTAGATCCACTCCTACCCAGCAGACCTTCCTTGCTCAGCAGGGAATGGTAAGGTGCACATGGACATGGGGATGGAGAGAGGGAGAGGGAGAAGATGGAGCTTGCATGTGTGTTTGCCCTTGCCCCCTCTTAACTATTGCCATTCAGGCAAATGGATGTTTTCCCAATGTTGAAACTGCACTGAGGCAGTATTTGCCCCTGATAATCACTAACAGTGGAGAACATTCCTTCTAAAAGGACCAGAATGGCCTTGATCCGCTATAAATCAAGAACATTTCACTGCTTTATCCCTCTGGAACAATGACAGGCAAATCCTCTGATTGCTGAATCACAATGGCATCATTCATGATGACTTTGTCACAGCCAAAGCCAGGCGCAGAATTTATATTTGTTTGTTTGAAGAAACGGGTGTAGAGAATGATTTATGTTTGGAGATTTTCTCTTTGGCTCGAATGCATCTGTTGATTTTAGATCATTTGTTCCACAGCTTTCAAGGGTAGGCAACGGGGTGCCCTCCTGAAGTTGATGAACTCCAACTCCCATCAGCCCAAGCAGCATGGCCATTGGCCAGGAATGATGAGAGCTGTAGTCCACCGTATCTGGAGGGCGCCACATTGGCCACATTCACTGTATGATTGTTTTATTCCTGCATGCTACTTAGGCTCTTCACTCCTCATAGGAATGGTGGAGGATACCATCCCATGGCCAGTGTTGAGTCATCTGGTGAGAGGGCTCCTGTATGTGTTTCTGTATGTGTAGCGGGAGGACTTCTTATTCTTCACCTCAGGCCAACTGTGACTTAGGCTTGCTTGTTTGTGCTAATAGCAGTGGAGTGTATGAGTGAGTAGACTATGGATAACCCCCGTGTGTGGCATTAAAATAAATAAAAGGGTATTTCTATGACTGGCTTTCTTCAGTGCTCTAACGTGGCAAGGAGCAGGGTGAACAGGTTGCCAGGCAAAACATCCCCCTCTGTCCACAGCAGGACAGCCTATTGCTTGAGCTATGCAGCTAAACCACATTAATAGGCTGGGGTTGTTAGTTATAAATCACATATAATAGCACTGAAGTTTTATCCAGAAAGGAGTCCTTTAAAGAAGGAAGAAAGCCTTAAATTAATTATCTTTCTAGCTGTTCTACACTCCTGTGCCTTTATGCATTATAGGTCTGCTGCACAGGAAATCAGTTTCTAAAAATAAGATAATTTTCATTAAATTAGAATTATAGAGAGGATGCTATACGACAGTTAATCCTAAGAAACTCTGGGAGCTTTATAGCATGGTTTCATGGTGGCTTTTGAATGATATATAAGGTAAGATATGACACTCTGTGGTGCTTTATATTATCCATATGGCAATCATTTGTTCTGTGAGTACCCATTTCCCTATCCTTATAAGAGCCCATAAAAAGGAATAATAAAACTAAAAGTGATAGGGAGGTGGGTGCTCTTAATTGACACCACATGTCTGTCATATACGCTGTATTGCCCTTCTCTCTGTGAAGGAACTTTGCTCCTACAAATGAAATGTAAAGCTGTCCTTTCTGCACATTTTCAGGGCCAGGCAGCACTGCCCTATGTCTATAGAACAAATCCCCGCTGCAAACCTTAATGCCTGTTCATGCTGAATAGGTTGAATCTTTAGATAGGCTATCCTATTTTCTCTTTCACTGGACCAGACAGTCTTCAGTACCCTCAACTGAAAACAGAGCCATATTTAAAGGCAAGTCTTCAACCGTCACATGACTGGCCCACAGTAAAGCCTTCCCAATGAAAAATGGATTCCAAATACATGCTCACCTTTAATGATCTTAAGAGTGGGGATGTAAGAAAGCATCACTTTCTGATCCACTCTGTATTTGTTGCATGCATCACTGTTTCTATTCCACTATTCAGTTTGCCTTCCACCCAAAATGCTGGCTATTGTGGCCAGTTACATAACTTATGTACCTATGTAATTAATTATGTAAACTACAGTGTAATTCATTATTCTGCCCCATTCATCTCAAAGCTATGGAAACCATGCAAATGGCAGAAAACATAATCAATTACATATTGATTGTGAAAGCTACATAAAGGGTAAAGGGACCCCTGACCATTAGGTCCAGTCGTGACCGACTCTGGGGTTGCGGCGCTCATCTTGCTTTATTGGCTGAGGGAGCTTCCGGGTCATGTGGCCAGCATGACTAAGCCACTTCTGGCAAACCAGAGCAAACACTAATTGTATTCACCACGCTAATTTCCATCTTGGACATGAAACAAATCAGCAATTTCTGCTCCTGTTTTTATTTTCACCAGAATTCTCTGACAGCTCTAGTTAATGTGTGTGAATGACTTTCTTTTAACATTCTCATGTGTGCCAGTTAGCTAACCAAAAAATTCAAAGCAAAGTTTTGTTCATGGACCATTTCAATGATCTAATGTCCAAAACCCCATGCAAGTAAAGCCTACAGAGTTTAGTGGGATTGCTTGTGAGCAAAAACAGACAGGTGAACCTTCTGTAAGGCTGCACTACTATATACACCTACTTGGGAGTAGGTCCTATTGAACTTAATCCTACAGAAATCAATTGATCGTTCAGAGACGGGTTATGAGTTTTGATGTAATTCCTATATTACACCTGGAAGAAATTAGTGTATGGAAATAAAGGCTGTGTCCAGATGGCAGCTTTGCCCATGGCTGATTTAGCACTGAAGCACTAAACTGGAAGAGGAAGAAAATATAAACTTGAAGAGGAAAAAAGAGATGACAAGGAGGCTAGGGCTTTCCACAACAGGCACTCTTTTGAACTATGCCCCAATGCAAATCCTGCTAGACGCCACTGTAGAATCCCTCAAAGTAGCTCTTGTCTGCTACCAGACTCTTGATTCTATAGCAGATAGAAGTGTAAGAATAACTCCACTATACCTAGAATTCTGAATCTGGATCTTTATGGAAAGCAACTTACACATTCGGGCCATTTAAGTTTAAGTAGCCTGGGCTCAAGTGGTTTGACAATGGAACTCCCATGCAATTGAAAAATGTTGCAACTATATTACAAAAAAGTTGAGAGTTTTCTGAACTACTTTTCCATTCCTCTTTGGAGGAAAAGTGTGGTGGGTCTGGAAAGTTGTAAGCCAACAAAAACAAAACATTACAGTGAAATCCAGTGTGTTTCTTTTACTAGGATAATAGTCTTTTATATGTGCGCCTTCAGCTAATAAATGTAATATAACTCAAACATTACTTATATTATTTAACAAAAGGTGTTATTGAGACCAACATGCATTACTATGCTGAATCAGGCCATCAGGTTCTCTTGGCCTTTGAAATATTGCTACCCTGGAACTATTCCTTGCTCTTACCATTTCTTGATGGTTGAGATGGAGTTGTTGAAGGTAAGATGTTCACCACCGTGGAACTTACTTATGATTATGTTGTTTAAAACATCTTCAAATTGTCCTTCATCCTTACAGGTACCAGAGGCTATACAGTGGTTGTGACTAGATTAAGTAACTGGTGGATATTGGAAAAATGCACAATTATCAACAAAGTGCATATATATATAGAGAGAGGAGAATATCCTGACCTAAAAAACAACAACAACCCTGAAAAGCTATCCCATACTGAACTGGGACAGTAAAGAAAAATATTTGGATTCTTTTCCTAAGAGGGGACCCCTTATGATAGAAAACAACCATTATAAAAGCAATCCTAATTATGAAGAACAGAGGAAGCTGCTGCCATATACTGAGTCAAGCCATTACAGTGGTACCTCGGGTTACATACGCTTCAGGTTACAGACTCCACTAACCCAGAAATATTACCTCGGGTTAAGAACTTTGCTTCAGGATGAGAACAGAAATCGTGCTCTGGCAGCGCGGCGGCAGCGGGAGGCCCCCATTAGCTAAAGTGGTGCTTCAGGTTAAGAACAGTTTCAGGTTAAGAACGGACCTCTGGAATGAATTAAGTACTTAACCCGAGGTACCACTGTAGTTCATTTAGCTCGGTATAGTCTACACTGACTGGCAGCAGCTTTCGAGAGTTTCATATGCAGTGGTACCTAGGGTTAAGTACTTAATTCGTTCTGGTGGTCCGCCGCGCCGCCAGAGCAAGATTTCTGTTCTCATCCTGAAGCAAAGTTCTTAACCTGAAGCACTATTTCTGGGTTAGCGGAGTCTGTAACCTGAAGCATATGTAACCTGAGGTATCACTTACAGATAGGTAGCCGTGTTGGTCTGCCATAGTCAAAACAAAAAATATCCTTCCAGTAGCACCTTAAATACCAACTAAGTTAGTTCTTGGTATGAGCTTTTGTGTGCATGCACACTTCTTCAGATACACAGTGTATCTGAAGAACTGTGCATGCACACGAAAGCTCATACCAAGAACTAACTTAGTTGGTCCTTAAGGTGCTACTGGAAGGAATTTTTTTGTTTTGACTGAGGTATCACTGTACAAGTCTTCCCCCAGCCCTACTGAGAGATCCCTGCCCTAGTGAGAGATGGGCCCTTAGATGCTCTCCCACTTAGGCTAGCCCTTTTGAAGAGAAGGCAACCGCACCAATATGCATGGCTAGTAATTTTTCCCCTAATACCTAAAAGCAGACAATGCAGGAGTCAACCTGATTTCCCAGGGCAGGGAACTCTGTGTTTAACTCATCACTAAGAACCCTAACCCCTTCTCTCATGGCCACCAGCCACAACTCAGAAGAAGAAGACAGGAAGTGGGGCAAGCAGATTCATGTTGGAAGAGGGAGCCATTTGGCTAGCCTGATCCAAAACCATTTAAGTTCCATGAAACCAAACAAAAGAGGGATTTATTATTTGATAAGTTTTCATAACCAGGCTACTTTAGAGTGAGCCCTTTGGGGACTGCTGCCAAGACGATATGATTAATCTGTATTCACTTTTGACATACTGCTGTCGTTATCTGCTTTATCAGTGACAAGGCCAATCAAGTCATTCTGCTTCTTTTATGGCTTGCTTTGCTGAAGCTTTAAAAAGAATTACAGGCTGGAGGGGTGCAGAGTTCCATTTTAAATCCACCGAGAAAGGATGCCAAATGTTTATACAACTACTGAGACTTAACAAATTTGTAGTTCAGCCATAGTGCATTCATTGCTTATACAAACAGTATTATTGTTTTTTTGTCAGATAAACCTCCTCTCTCTCTAATAGGGTGCTTAATCTGTTCACATTTCATACACCGGGACAATCAGAGCCTGTTCTAGTGTCAATCCCAGAAGAGAGTATAGTTGAATGGTTAATTATACTTGTTCCAGTAAGGGAGTCTTGAAAAATACAGCATGATCACACAGAAACACATTTTCTCCTTTATATATTTCCATGGGTCAGGAAAGTGACCCAACACTGAACAGATTCCAGACTGTGGAGTATATTTCGCATATGTATATGTTCAGTAAACATGGGCCAAGATATGTCAACAACAATAATAAATTCTGCTTACATCACAGTCCTGTGCATCTGCACTCAGAAGTAAGTTCCACTCTGTCCAATAGGTAAGGTAAAGGTAAAGGTACCCCTGCCCGTACGGGCCAGTCTTGCCAGACTCTGGGGTTGTGCGCCCATCTCACTCAAGAGGCCAGGGGCCAGCGCTGTCCGGAGACACTTCCGGGTCACGTGGCCAGCGTGACATCGCTGCTCTGGCGAGCCAGAGCTGCACACGGAAACGCCGTTTACCTTCCCGCTGGTAAGCGGTCCCTATTTATCTACTTGCACCCGGAGGTGCTTTCGAACTGCTAGGTTGGCAGGCGCTGGGACCGAGCAGCGGGAGCGCACCCCGCCGCAGGGATTCGAACCGCCAACCTTTCGTTCGGCAAGTCCTAGGCGCTGAGGCTTTAACCCACAGCGCCACCTGCGTCCCTCTGTCCAATAGGACTTACTCCCTATTAAGTGTGTTTAGGATGTAGACTCAGTACAGGTATAACCAATGAGGTGCCTTCCCAATGTTGGTGGACTACATCTGCCACCATACCTGATCATTGGCTAAACTGGCTGGGGATGATAGGAGTTGTAGTTCAACATCTGGACGGCATCATGTGAGCAAGTTTGGGTTAATATAACACTTTTACTATGTGCTGATCAAAATTGTTCACATAACATTGTTTGTGAACATTACAACAGTTCCTTAAAGTAAAACCACTATAGAGTGTTCTCAGTGAAATCAATTGTTGTTTAATTGTTTAGTCGTGTCTGACTCTTCATGACCCCATGGACCAGAGCACGCCAGGCACTCCTGTCTTCCACTGCCTCCCGCAGTTTGGTCAAACTCATGCTGGTAGCTTTGAGAACACTGTCCAACCATCTCATCCTCTGTCTTCCCCTTCTCCTTGTGCCCTCAATCTTTCCCAACATCAAGGTCTTTTCCAGGGAGTCTTCTCTTCTCATGACTTCCACAAATGCAGCAAATTTGCCAGATTTTGAATCAGCGCATGTCTGTGGATTCTTCCACCCTTCAAAATGTCTGGAATATTTTTCTAAGAGCACTTAGCTCTCTGCATTTTCAGAACTGTCCAGTTTTAGATTTGATTTGAACCCTGTGCTTTTCAGCAATGAAATCCACATTTTCTCTCGCCCACCCCACCCCACCCCCAACCACATTTGTTATTTGGTTCCACAGCCCTGCTTGGCACTAAGCATCCAGTTCCTGTGCCGATCTGATTAGGTCAAATTACATGCTTTTACTACTCCTACAAGCAAATGCAGCAAGCCTACAATTAAGTGTGAGGTGCTTTAAATCCTAAATGGAGCTAATGTCTGCCCTCACCAAAAGCCTGAGGTCCTCGTTTCCCCCCCTCCTTTTAAATTGCTATTTTTTTAGGCTGCTTTCCAACAGCTGAGCCCCTATGACAAGTCAGGACGGTGAACCTACCTTACAGTTAGAATTACTCCCTGGCCATTTTTAGCATCTTTGACAGCTTGTTGAACATACAATATTGCCCTTGTAAGGGAAGAATGAATGGGAAACAGCACTGTGATGTCATTCAGTGTTATATAATATCGGCATTGAGGGAGAAACACAGTTTTGATGCATCCAGGGACGTGTGATAATTGCTGTTACCTTTCATGTTTCCTATCGTTTGGAACCCAAATAATAATCTACTTGTAAAGAAAGAAGAAAAATGGAACTATTTTGGCAAGCAAACTGAAAGCCTTAGAAGTGTTTGCAGCCCCTTGGCCCAATGCTTCCTAAAATGATGACAGAGTCTCCAAATTTGTTATGCTTTGCTATTCTGAAAACAGCAAAGAAGGAAATAAATAAATGACTGATAACTTGGCTTATAGCCTCTGGACATTCATGGGAAAAGGACTCCTTGTTCAATATGATTATATTTAATCCACTGCTTCTATAAGTTATGGCAAGCCCTACTTCAAGGTGAAATGTGAGATAATTCTTTAGAATTGTACTTATGGAAGTTGCAAGCATGTGGCCTGTGGAAAGGCACTAAATTAATAGTCATGCCTCGGGTTGAATGCGCTTCAGGTTGAGCACTTTCGGGTTGCACTCCTGGAAGTAATGGAGCGTGTTACTTCCAGGTTTCACCACTCACGCATGCGCAGACGCTCAAAATGACGTTACGCGCATGCGCGGAAGCGGCAAAATGCAACCCACGCAGATGCACCATTGTGTCTTATGTTCCGAGGCACCACTGTAGTGCAATCCTATGTATGTCAACTCAGAAGCAAATGTCATTGAGTAAATGGGAACAATATACTGGGGAGTCCTGCCCCAAGGTTGCTGGACTACAACTCTCATCATGCTGACCACTGGCTATGCTGGAAACTGATGGAAACTGAAGTCCAACAATATCTGGGAGGTTCCCCATCCCTGCCCAAACCTATAAGCTGCTATGCATCAAGATCTAGATTCAGGGTTCAAGCTGTAGTGGAGTTATCTTGACACTTCTGCAGACTAGGGATAATCCTCCCATATTCATTGATATCACTTGTTTTAATTACATGACGCTTTTCCAGGGCACATGGGATACTGCAGAACATAAAACTCTGAAAAAAGGTTGATCTGGTGTGACACATTATTGGTTTTAAAAGATTAAACTAGAGGTCTGCCATCAAGGTTTGTGTGGATAAATACCTACACAGATAACGTTCTCCACCCCTTCAACAAACAATGGCCTTCCTTCACTCTTTGTCTTGTCAGTCTACCACTCTCTGCAGCAGTCTTCCCCCACCTGGTACACTCTAGAAGCTTTGGATGAAAATATCCACCATCATTTATCTATATATCTCCCAACTATTTGAGCTGTTGACTAGAATGAATGGGAGTTGTTGGCCAAAATATCTAAGAACATAAGAAGAAGCCGACTAGTTCAGGCCAATGCCCCATCAAGTCCAGCTTCCTGTTCTCACATTGGCCAACCAAATACTTGTGGGAAGCCTGCAAGCAGGAGCTGAACTCAGCAGCACTTTCTTTCCTTTCTCTTCTTATGCCAGATGTGCCTACTTCTTCACATCCCAGATCCTACTTCCTGTGAAGCTTATAGCCCTCAATGCTATGCTTTCCCCCTCTCTCCTACCAGCCTCCGCTTCTCCAGCATCCTCTTTCATTCCTGCTGGTCTTCTTGGCACTCTTACATGCAATATAAGACGGGTCATTGGTCTGTATTTATTTTTTTACTTCCTTTATTCTTTGCACATCCTCATTCATCCTCTTTTTTCCACACCATAGAACATTAGATACAGCAATGCGGTACTGTGGTAAAGAGAATGTGGATGTTAGATGCTGTTGGCTGTTCCAGAAAATAAATTATAATGACAAGTCTCACTAGGATACTGTTTCCCTTTTCCATGAAAAGGAAAAAGAACTAGGGCATTTCGGAGATCTCCACCAAGGAACAAACAGATCTAATTTCTTTCTTTTCTTGGGATAATTTTTGAGATAAGCCACTGTGTTTTCCATTTTAGGAAATACAATTCCCCCCATTTGGATCCAATTCAGAGAAAGCCACACACAAGTCCCCTTGAAATTAATAGGATTTTTGTTAGACACAACTAATTTGATCAGTTGATTTCATTGCTCAGCTAGCTTTCTCTGAAAAACATGTTTCAAACTTTCTATTCTTTAGTGATGCTTTAGCATCTCATACAATATCCCCTTAAAATACTTTACTTAGAATAATATCTTATTAGAATATTTTATTAAAATAAATCTTTTCATTAAGCTATTTTCACTCAGAAGTAAGACCGCTATACACAGTGGTACTTGCTTCCAAGTAAGTGTGTTTTGTTTTTTTGTTTGTTTGTTAATCACCTTCCGCACACACTCTTCAAGACAAGGTACTAAATGCAATTTTTAAAAATCTAAAAAAGTTAAAAGCAACACAGACAACAACAGCAGATAAATTTTAAAACATCCATGGCAGAAACCTATTCATTCAACTAGGAAAGTGTGTCAGAACAAAACAAAACAAAATCTTCAGTCATTTCTGAAAGGGTGCAGGTAATAGGCTCTGTCATTTAAGAATGCATCCTATCATATTGCTGTTTCTGTTTTATTTTATTTTATTAATTTTCAATCCATGTTATCCAAAAATGCATATGTATCCTGTACTTTGTTATCACATACTACTATATGATGTGTTGTTTCTCAAACTGGCTTCACATTGAATGGAGTCCTTAACCTGTTTTTAGAATTTGTTTTAGGATCGTTTTGAAGGTCCCATACTCATAGCAGCTGCCCAGAGAGCTGAACTAATAAGCTGAGGTATAACACTTCTTAATAAAAAAGTTCTGAAACCCGGGTTTTTAGAATTCTTGTTTTTTCTGGAATTCTTGATTTATCCAGTAGCCTGCTTTCATTGTTGCTCCCAAAGATCTAATACCTTTCTCTATTCCAATTTGATCTGCTCCATTATCCGTATTTGGATATTTGTCTCTCCACACGATTAACATCAGGTGAAGGAGGAAGAAGAGGTGAGCACACTTCCCCATCCATCCCTGCCATCACCAGCCAGAGGTCCTGAGGGTTGTTCGTCCCCACGTTCAGTTTCCAACACATACATGTAGGTGGCTGAGTAGAAGAAGGTCAGATTTTTCCCCTTTTGGTTCTGGATATTGTTTGGTTCTTTCCATGTTAATTGTTTTTACCTCCCCCCCCAAAAAATAAATAAATCAGATTCTGCATCTGCATCAAATTGCTTTAGATTCTTCTACATGTGGTTTAAACAAATAAATCATACTAGGGGGGGAAAGTTGTTTTCCCCACATAGCTAAGCTACAAGAAACTGTACTGTACAAGGTGTGATGCCTGCAAACCATCCACTGATTCCCTCCCACCCCTTCTTCTTCCTTGTTCTGTTTTGGCACCAGTATGTCTGTGTTTAACTTTATATCTCTTTGCCAGATTTGGAAAGTTGCTTAAAGTAATTATCACATTTTTGTCTGCAGGGAGGAAATTGGGCCCTGTGGCGCTGCTGAAGAAAATAATAGCAAATGGGGATACAGGGGTGTATATGAATAGTTAAGAAACCACTGCTATGATCGAGGACAAAATTTGTAGTCACCTAGTCAAGACTTTTCATTAATACTTACTACAGAAGGCAGGCTATTAAGCTGGTGTGTGTGTGTAGGCGCTATTCAAAAATGTCCCATTTCATAATCTAATTTGAATTAAGTTCTCTGGATGCCGTTGCTTATGTTGCCAAAACAGCAATAGTAACACAAAGAGGAGGTTATCAGCAGACTTGGGGGAACCTGGATATCTGAAAAACCACCAAAAAATTATCAGGGGGAAAACCCTAAAGTGGGGGCACCCCAGAACACAATCCAGAGAGAACTGAGCACACTTAATGTCCATGTAATGCTGAAAGATTGTCGAAAGGGGAAAAAATGAAAACCTGGTAGAAGGGGAATGAAATAGAGTGGCTGAAAAGGGAAGATCGAGGAAAAGACATATAGGGACCCATGTGCACTATACATTTAATGCAGTATCATGCTATTTGAAACCATCATGGCGTCCTCCAGAGAATCCTGGGAAATGTAGTTAGGCGTGCTGAGAGTTGTTAGCATACCCGTATTTCACTGACAGAGCTACAGGGGATTGTCTCCTGTGAAGACAAAACATTCTTGTGTACAATGAGTTCATGTATCGCGGCTTCTGCTGTGTATGTTTGAGTAATAATCCTTTACATTCTCATCTTTATTTTTAACTTTTCAGCACTTCATTCTCGTACCTGACAGCATCTCTTTAAATATAGTCTCACCACCAGCCCTGGCAAAACGCTTCTGGCAACACTTTCTAACGAAAGGCCAATCCTGATTAGTTCTACTCTTGATATTCATTTCAGCTGCCATTAATCATGATGAACTCGGTGTGCCGATCTTGACGGCAGTGTGTAATTTCTTTGGAATTTCATTTTCATTTAACATTAATTAAAGAACACTTATGATAAAGTGTTACCAAAATGAATTCCTGCTCTGAAGCCTTGGTCTGCCAAGCTTCAACCTTCGGCAAATTGTTATGGGTGACTAATAGACATCCTAGGAAAATGAGCTTTGTTATGGAATCTTAATCTTAGCTGTGCAGCCGATTCAGCAACATAACAAAAGGGAGGACAATTTTGAAGGAGGCTATCCACTTGCAATCGTATTTCTTGCCTGCTTTTTATCTCCTCCACCCCTGCACTGCCTGAAAGCATTAAAGACGCTTAGCAAGCTAGTTTGGTGTAAATGTGGCCTCTTGACACAATGGATCTTTACTCTTGAGAGACTGATTATGACACACTGATCAGACACAGGATATTAACCTAGCTGGCAATTCAGCTTCCTGTTGCTGAGGTTGTACAGACACCAGGGTGATCCTTGCGATGCAGCCTGGTTCATGAAAAGATTTATTTCTTCACTCATATTTCTTGAAGCTGTCATATCTCTGTCAAGAAAAAAAGCAACTGTATGCATTTGCTATGTCTTCTTCTACCCCGACCCTTTCCATCTGTGACATTCACCATGGGGTTTATACTTTACATTTCTTCCCCACCTTCCCAGCCTTAGACGGAGAACCACTGTTGATATAAAGGGCTTTCGCTGCATCCTGTTTTCAAAAGAAATTCTGAATGGATCATGAATGAAATAAATAAACTTTAAAAAGAGGTTGGTCATTGTTCTTTCTCATTCTCAGTGGACATTTACCATTCATCCCATAGATTCAATTCCATCATTTTGGCATTGCTCCCAGAGCACAAGGAATGCAACAGGTTGGGAAGGGGACGACGACCCACCGAGGAAGCAAAGAAGGGTTTCAACGTGATTCCCCAGTTCAAGACCTACTGAGCATGTTTCCTACATCTACACCATGCATTTAAAGCACTTTTCTTCTCCCAAAGAATCCTGGGAACTGTAGTCTACCCTTTGTAAAGCTACCATTCCCAACACCCTTGACAAACTACACTTCCCAGGATTCTTTGGGGAAGCCAAGTATTCATTAAATGCGTGATGTGGGTGTGATGGATTCGGGACCAATTCACATGTGATGATGATAATGATAATGTGATGGTACCTGATGTGTTTTACATGGTGAATATCTCCTGTGAAATTGCCCACATGAATGATTGTGTATCCCTTGGTTTTCTTGCTTAAGAGTGTTTCCTTCCACCCACCTGGCATTCCAATCCTCCTGTTCCAGTTTTACCAACGGAAGTTTTAACGTTAATTCTACAGCTGAGCTTGTGGCATTTGCTACAGCTTTTGGCTCCTTAAGTTCATTTACATCTCTTCCCCCCTCCCACCCATTGTGCTGCATTTGTGCTCTGATGATGATAATAATAATAATAATAATAATAATAATAATAATAATAATAAATAAATAAATAAATAAATAAATAAATAATTTTATTATTTATACCCCACTCATCTGGCTGGGTTTCCACAGCCAGTCTGGGCAGCTTAGTGTAGGGGCTGCCTGTGGGTTTTCTGTCAGCATCACTTGGGTAGGCTCTCTTCCTAGTCACTTGTTATGTTTCCTTGGTGGTGAAAGAGGGTGGGGTGGCCTAGGGTGTGGTTGATTGGTTGGCTGCAGTGAGATTTGTTCATTCGTGTGGGGGGGGGTTGTTGGGTTAAGTTAGCCATTTTGAATCGTATGCTGTTGATGGGTTCGTGTTGTATACGGTAATTCTTTATTTCCTTGACATCTGAAGGGAGGGCATTCCACAGGGAGGGCGCCACTAACAAGAGGGCCCTCCAAGCAGAAGATAGCACCAGTGCTCTTTTTCTGGGGGGACGCAGGGATATATATAAGCACTGGATAGCACCACTCTGGCAAGACAGTCTGCAGGCAAGTAGAGTCTCAGCCTGCGATAAAAGAAGGGAAAGAAAGAAAGAAAGAAAGAAAGAAAGAAAGAAAGAAAGAAAGAAAGGGAAGAAGGAATGCAGGGAGGAAAAGATGTGATCATACTAGCCTCCCATCAAAATTCTTTTTGTGCCGTGTTATGCTGATGTAATCCTCCTGCACCCCTGGTAAAACACCACACAAAATAGACCTGGATGCAATTCTACATATGATCCCATCAAGGTTGCTCTGTTACACTGTCCCCAGAGCATGCCTACAGTAATGTAGACTTGGTGGGGAAGACATAACTGAATCAAAAGAACGGAGTAGTTACGGAGAACTTCCCAAGCACAGTGCTCAGTACCACAAATGTGCCGTCAATACTTTGGAAAAGCCCTAATGGTGTGGGTGAGATGCTATTCCAACTCCAGCTCCTCCACTGTTCTCTTGCGTGTTGAGGTCCCCTATCCACCCCCCAAAATAACTCACAATGGACACGTAATTTTTGTTTAAGATTTTTGGCATGATTTTGGCCACAACTTTATTAAAATACAAACTGTGAGTGGTTGTTTAGGCATTGGTTAAGACTATCTGTCCCCCCGCCTGGGGACAGAACTGACTTCCGGGCACCACCGAAAGACAGTGCGGGGGAAAGCAAGTCGGGGAAGAATTGGAGCTGAGACACAGACCCTCAACTCTCACCCGCCTGCTCCCTGAAGGCTTGCCAGCCCTAGTCCCATTCCAGGGATTGGACGAAAAGATGGCAAGCCCCAGGATTCCTTTAACGGAATTCCCTTTCCGCAGCAACCATGGAGGGGCAGGCCCAGCCTATCCTGAACCCCTCCATGGAGGGGTAGGCCCAGCCTATCCTAACCCCTCCTCCACCAGATTTATAACCAATGCCTAACCACAACCTTACAAGTTGTGACGATTTGCTACGCAGTAGGCAAAAACCACCCAGCCAGCCAATTTGCCAGGTGGAAAAATTCCTACCAGGCTCCTGCTCAAAGGCAGACGACCCCATGACAGGCATAGCAAGGTCAACGCAACAAACCCCTTATTCTAGGGCGGGTGGGCGGGTGATCCGCTGCACGCAGCAAAAGAGAAAGTACAAGGCTGCGTGCAGAGTATTTAAACCTTTTACCCCTCCCACCAAAATTGCAACATAACTTTTGCCCCAGCAACTCGGCAATCCAATCAATGCCCCCTGGCCATCTTGGAGAACTTACCCAGCAACAAAGGGGTGGCTCAGTAGACCCCACCGCAACACGTGCTCTCCCTGAAGGAGAACACGCTTTGTCCTACCTCCTCCTCCTCTGCATGCTGTAACAAGCACATAGTGCATGCCTAAAAATGCATTTCATCTCAGGATGACAGTAGACTTGACAGTGCTGCCTGAATAGCTGCCATTTGTCACTGCATTGCAATTGATACACATACCAAAAAGGTGTCAAAAGTAGTTTCATTTCTAAGGAGACAGAAAAAGGTAGTAGAAACGTTACATTTGCAGATTTGCACTCATATCAGAATTGTAAAAGATTGATTTTATTTGAATAACCAAAAGTGTTGTCACTGGATGAAATAGAACCAACCTAAGACAGCCTCACAGAGCTCATGTGCCTCTTTTCTTTCTGGCAAAACGCATGTGTCTTCAGCATGGCAGGCAGCCATTCCACAGATTTATTTTTATGTGTATATCAGAGGCATTTTGCTCCACCCTTCAGCTGACAAGATTCCTGGGCAAGCTTACATAAAATCAATAAAAATAATAACAAATCAACAAAAGCAGGGAGGGAAAGGCGAGCCGATAAAAATCAATTAGCAATGAGCCAACATTAAAAACAAATTTTAAAATCCAAAGCGAAAAGCTTCTTACTTTGTGCCAAAAGGAAAACAAACTTGTGTCCATTAAGCCTCGAGGGGAGAAAATGGGAAGGTCAGGGCACCACAACAAAGAAAGCCCCAATTGTATTTGATGTTGGGCTAAGTAATGTGTTCCCTCAGTGCAAGGAATTAATCCTGCTTCACAGAACATCCCCCCTCTTCCCCCTAAGCCTATTCTGGGGTTACCCCAACCCTCCAGAGCAGATTTTGGGGTGGCCTGGGCAGGCCTGAGCAGAGGGAGGGGCAGCTGGGTAAACTTGCCCTGGGCCTCGGAGGGCTAAACTGGGTGGACTTGCACTGTCGTGCCAAGAATCTTATTGCAACAAGACTCCCGGCCTAGGCCTCAGGTAAGCTTGGCATGGGCCTGGGACATGCATAGGAAGAGGTGAGGGAAGAAAGTCGTGTTGTGCAAGCAAAAATCCTTGCATTGATGGAACATGTTAGTTGGATACCACTCTTTATTGTCATTCATCATCCACCTCATCTTAGATGGCAAGGAGACCTGAAGAAGCACCTTTCAGCAGATTATAAGATCCCAGCAAGTTCCCGTGGGGGAAGAAAGTCCTCTCAGGTACCTGGTGCCAAGCAGTGAAGATTAAAACCAGCCCCTTGTTGAAACTTCCTCCAATTTTTTCTTGCCACTTAGCATCAAATATCTATTTTCCACTGATTACTTGAGAGAGTTTGGCTTTTCTGGTCATCTCTTCATGTTTTCACTGTAAGTGAGGTACCCATTTTATATTTACATTACTGAATACATTCAGGAATCCCAATTAAGGGGTAACCTTCAAACTGAAGCTTAAAATCCTACCATTCAGCCTCCCACTACTAAACCACAACCTTCCTAAAAGAAGTTGTTTTTATTGCATCTTTTAAAAAAACTAAACAAATTGTGAATAAACAAGTTATGCAAGAAATGGAGGAGGGAATCTTTTCCAAAAAAAGAACAAACATTGCCTGGGGCTTGATATGGATGTCTGAATATTCACTCACATGGATGATATAATGTGCTCTACTAAAAATAATATAAATTAACGATGAGCATTTCCCCTCTCTGAAGCCAACTAGCACACACCTTCTTCAAGCATCTGCCTGCAGCAACTTATCTACTTTTTCAAGTGCCAGGAACATGCTAACAGAACATTGTGAGTGAAATCTGAGGCTTGTGATTTGCCTCCGGACAAGGCAGGGAGAGACAGAGAGAGAGATTTAAAGTGATAATTGGGCAAATCATTCGAAGGTCCCCTTTTGCTTCCCTCAACTTTCTCATCCTCACCATCCAATTCCTCCTCCTCCTCCAGAGTCCACTCTCAAACATTTGATACTTGTATAAAAGGACTGACTTATTTCATGCTAACAGCAAAGAAAATACAAAGAACATCGGATACATGCTGAATTAGATGTGTTGAATGTAACAACTTGTACACAGAGTTTTTCTTTCGAATGGCAAAGAAGCATTCCACAAAATCTATCGGTGAAGTCCATGCAGATATCTGATACAATAAAAACAGAGCCCATCCTGCCAGAGCTGACCCTATTATTAGGCAATGTGAAGAGACTAGCACTCAGGCAGAATATGTTGATGAGAAGGAAGTGGTAGAGTGGTGTTGAAGGACAGAGCTGGGTGTGCCGAGTGACCTGCCCTGCCCCGCTTAATGGACATTGTCCATTGCCAGTGTTAAAGTAAGATTTGACTGCCAATTTGATCAGGTTTTGTAGGTTGGGTGAGGACAGGAACATCTTGTCCTTTGCCTCAGGCAGTCTAAAGTCTTGGGCTGGTTCTGCCTCGTGTTTAGGTCATGCATATAACTGAACAAAGTTTAAAGATATAACCTGAGTGTGTATATTAATATTATTATTTAATATTAATATATTAAAACCTGACCCCTTTGGAGTTTAATTTGATGGTACCAAATTTCAGACAAAGAGAAGCAATAACTAAGAGTTTATATTTATGTAGGTGGAACCACTTTTGACATAGAGAAGATTAAAGTGCTCTACCAGCACAGAGTGGAAGCTGTGGAATGAATCTTGTTGGAGATATCCATCACTCCATTTAAGATCTTCATTATATGACAACATTGAAGAAAAATAAGAGCTCCATATGTAACTAACATTTGTTAGAATGAAAAGAGAAGCAATATAACCACCAGGAAAAGTACAGTTCTCCTCTTGTTCACATTGATATACCCAAAATCTTATATTTATTGAAATGTTGTGAAGTAAGGAGTTAAATGCTTCTGTAACTATGGAAGAAGCAAGAAGCTCTTGGGGTATGAACGCTGTGCACCCCTTCATTGTAGACTCGGGCTGTATAAACCATATATCATAAAGACACTACTGGGTCTGCTGTGCCTCATTTTTCCAAAAGGAATCACAGACCCTGGGTAAGCATACCTGGAACCCCTTAATCTCACACTGCTGTAGAGATTAGGGTGGCATGTAAAAATAGTCTATGACTACGGAGCATTCTTTTTTGCAATGGTCTCACATCCTGAACACTGGAAATAGAGGGGAAATGGCATACCCAGAATTACTTAGGCACAGTGACTTCATCTAAACACATTTCCTATATTTGCACTGGTAGCTTGAGTACTGTGTTTTATTACCCTGTTTTTCTAAGCAACCCCCTTCTTCTCTGTGTATTGGAAAAAGCAGGACTTTGAAGCATATGTTCCACTGAAAACAATGTCTGTTCTAATTTTGGGCTTTGCGTAGTCACAAAGGTGAGTAAGGATAACTTATTGCCAGCACCCCCTTCGTCGCTTCTCATCACTTCTTCTCTTTCTTCTGGTTTCCACTTCCCACTAATATTCACAATATGTTGCATGAAGTGCTGAAAACGAGAAGCTTATTTCCATGACAAATTCAGAAATCACAACAGGGTGGAAGAAAACGCATTTAGCAGGCAAAAGATTCATGCAGAAAAGACTTCCCTTCTCATCCATTTGACAAAGTGTGTTCAGTATATTATAATCCAAATTTCTCTACATATACTGTTATCATTTTTCTTTTCTTTTCTTTTTTACCATTCAGATAGTGCTCCCTAGCTTCTCTGGAGTATGCAGGGAAATCTGGTGAATGTTACCATTCTTTTGCAGACAGGAAGTGACCGCATCATTAACACTATCCAGAAGTGAGCAGTGATAAACCTTGGCAAGGCTACAGACAGAAAAGCTGGGCAAAACGACACAAGACACTGATATATATATATATATATATATATATATATATATATATATATATATGTTCCAGTTCAAGGAAGAAAACCCACATGAACTCAAAACACACCCCATCCAATAAACCTTGTCCTTTGCAGACTATAAACAGAATATGTTCGAGGCAATATATATATATTAGCTATGGCAGGGTAGTGAAATGAGATATTTTGCTGTTTCAATATAAATGCTGAATACATTTTACTTTGGGTTTATATATACACTTCAGAATATGGTCTCATTCAGTAAAGACAAGTTGTAGCTACCATCTTGAATTTATCTTGCGAGAGAATTTCCTGCTGTTATTATCTCAAGATCCTGGCAGCTTAATTGACACTGAATGCTGCTAACTCCACATAAAATGAAAAGAAATGTACTGGGAGGGAGGGCCTTCTGAGTTTCCTTTAGGTTTAACCTGAAACTTGAGAAGTTACCTGACTTTCTACATGCTGCCTGTGACTCTTACTGCTGTGCAGAGTGAATAGCTACCACCACTCCTGCTTTGGTGTAAAATAAGAGCTTGCTAATGAACTTCCCTTATTTTCTGCAAGGTTCACAACACTTAATTCATATAATCTGTGACCCTCCCTGTCCCCCACCTATAGAGGTAGAAGAATGCAAATACACTGCTATTTAATCTATCATTCACTATGAAAATTAGATTTTTTTTACATCTCTTTGATGGATGTAAGGACCTGAATTCTGCTCAACTGAATTTCCCTCCTTAATGAGTTCAGGGGAATCTAAATATTTGCTTTGGCTCGCTAGATATTTTTGCTGCATATATTTAGCCCGTTCAGGCATGATCAGCAGCAGGAGAGTTCAATAGACTTTCTTCCATGTTCCTAAGTCTGTGGATTTGATAGCCAAGTGCTGGCTTAAGGTAGTCCAGACAACAGAGTGGAAAAAGAAACTTTAATACTAGGTGTGAAAATGGTGTGAACATTACGTACGTGTAATGGCACAAGATGTAGCCTGCACTTTGAGAGGGAGGAGAGACACACCAACCAGTAAACCCAGCCACCCTTCTCTTGGCCCTCACCCTTGCCACCAAGAGGGCATCTTACGTCCATGGCTGCTCCCAGTAAACAGATCTTTAATATCTGTAACTTGCTTAGGGGCTCAGCAAACTCACTATACCGGGTAGTCTGCTCAGGCAATTAGTCGTAGAGTGAATTCCAAGGACTCCAGAGTAAAGGAAACCAAAATCAAATATGGCACTAGAGGTTTTTGTAGAACAGTAATTCAAATCATTATTGTCAAAATATCATTATTTTAAAATTTGATTTTATCAGTCCGAACACAAGAGCAAGGGGAAATTACAAAGGAAAACACATTGGAAAGCTGAGTGTAGTCAGACATCCACTCTGGACTTGAAGAAGACTGGTTTTGAAAAGCTTAAGGAACTTCTGGGTGAGATCCCCTGGTCAGAAATACTCAAACAGAAGGTGGAGTCCAAGTTGGATGGGAGTTTCTTAAAGGTTGAAGGCAGAAAAGCAGACAATTCCAACAAAAAAGAAAAGTGGGAGGCATGTGAAGAAACTGATGTGGCTACATAAGAACAACATAACTGTTAGGTGGGTTTGTAGCTGGTTGACTAACGCAATCCAAAAAGTGTTCATTAATGTTTCATCATCCTGGGAAAAAGTGACAAGTGAAGTGCCGCTGGGCCTGTTGTTATTCAATGTCTTTATAAAAGACTTTGAGGAAAGAATTGACGGGATTCTCATCAGATTTTCAGATGACACAAAACTGGGAGGGGTAGTGTCAGGGGTGCTCCCCAGCAAAGGAATGTACACGGCAGATACTTCACTCTTTATTGCCAAAGCTAACACAGCAGTTTCCATGGCTCTGAATACCACACACACCAATTTAGTGTCTAGGCAGCTATTCCCAGGTCTGTCATCTACAGAGCAGTTGCAGCAACCATCCACCATCTTATGTATAACCCCCCTATATCTGCGTGGAAGCTGCCTCTGTTCTTCATGCCTCAATTCTCTCCTGGTTCTGGGGGAAAGTGGTGCAGGAGTGGGTGAGGAAGCACCTGGCCCTTCACTTGCCTGACCTGCCAGTCTCTCTGCATGCTTTGATCTTGATGACTATGGTGCCTGGCACCTGATATTTAATTTTCAAAAACACATGATTGACAGGAATTGCAGGAAGAATTCTCCCTGGAAATGACAGAAGCTGAGTGTCATGGTACTGCCAGAGAATGCCGAGGAGGAGCAGGAACAGGCAGAGGGAGGTGGGCAGGAAGTGGCGATTGAGGAAAGAGGGGAAAGCCAGGAGGCGGGAAGGCTCTCGGATGTTGAAGCAGAGCCTCAGCACCGCACAGGAAGTTCTGGCACTGATAGCGAGACAATGCCTATTCCATCTGCCAGGGAGAGGAGAGAGTTAAGGAGGAAGGGGGAGAGGCATCACATGAAACTTCCCCGCCTTTTCTGTTGGAGGAGAAGCTGGCGCAGGCCACTCCCAGAATCTGAACCAGCGGATTCAGATGCACGATTGTAATACGCTGTCTGTACATATGTAAAATAAAAAACTGTATATATCTCTGAGTGAGCAGAGGTACTTATTGAGAAGAGCATTCACAAGCCATCACACTGAGCCAGATGGAAAAGTTGAACTTTTTCCTTCTTTATAGTAAAGATGTTCTTTCCCCCAACTCCAAATCATGATGCTTTGCTGATTTTGCGTACGTTGTGTTATGTTTTCATTCTGTTGAGAAGAACAGTGGCATTCAGTCAAATGGCATTACTGGTACTGCAGTTCCATTATAACACTGTGAAGATCTCTGAATTAGATATATTCCTTTCCACCACACTGGGGCTTATAGACACTCGTCTTTTAAATGCATAAATATTTATAAACTCGTTCTGCAGAGCTCGTCTCAATTGTCATAGGGGTATTTGAGTACTCTTGCCCTGCTTTTAAAAAATCAACCAGGACCTCTCATATTGAAAATGTGCCAGTAACTGTAAACCAAATGAGTGGTGGATGCCTTTACTTAAAAAATGTTTTCAAATGCTATATTTTGAGAATTTGTCAGGCAAAAAAATAAAAATGTCCCTCACAATGAAAATCCTATATAATGGATTAGAAGATGAACCAAATCCCAATGTTTATTCAGTCTAATGGAAACAAAGAATAAACTTGCTAGCATATCACAATAGAGAATTGTAGAAGGAGCCATAATAGGCCTCTTCTGACAGCCAGTGAAAAATAACATTTGTGCCTATAAAAAAATCCCTCATGTCTATATTTCATGTTGAAAAGCCAATAGGAAACTTCAGCCAAACATTTTTATCACTACACTATCTAGATTTATATTCTGTTTGAAGTCCTCAAAATGAAACTTTCAATCTACTCCTGGCTATGTATAAAATTGTTTTCACTTTCCCTGGATATGGGACTGAGAGGTGGAGAACAGCTGAAAAGGCAGTGCTGGACTAATGAGCAATTCTAAGCGCAGAAAGCCCAACAGTTTTTCTTGATCTCTTACAGTAGTAGGCAACTGGATGACCTTCCATGTGCTATTGAGCTACTATTTCCATCATCCCCAGGCAGCATAGGCAATGGTCAGGGATGATGGAAGTTGGAGTCCCAAGAACATCTGTCTTACACTACAATTATAACAGACACACCAGCACAGTCTTTAAAGGCTGTGTGTAATGGTGGTGGTGGTGGCAGCAACTTTGGTAAAGGAAATGGAACATTTCAGGAAATCTAAAATGGGTGGGAAAGAACCATAATGTTCTAGGCTGCCCTTGAACTATACCATGTTAACGTTCTGATAAAGTAGCTTGGGCTAAAATTTTACAGCCTGGTCTAGAGACTTTGCAAATGATTCCTACTGAGGGTGCTGGGCCACCTGAACTTCCTGGTCTGGTGTTACATCCTTCTTCTCAGCACAAGAAAACTCAAAAACAACTATGGTACTCTTAATCAAGAAAGAGATCAATGAGCAGTGGTGTAGCACATGTTTTTGCATGAGGGTCGCAAGCTAAAGGGGGCAGGTGATGGAAAAGAACTCTGCCTGAAACCTTGTTGCCATCAGTAGACCTGATGAATGATAGCTTCCTGTATTCCTGGCACCTGCACCACGAATTCAAAAACTGTGATGAGGAGCTTTAGGAATATGATGAGAAGCAGGGACAGGGAAGATCCAAGGCAGATCATATCAAAAACAATCCACTTACAGGAGGATTTGATATCTATATATTAGTGGTTCCCAAACCTTTATTCCCCCCAGACCAACTGAAAATTGCTGATTGTCTCGGTGGACCATCTAACGATTTTTCTGCCCATTCAGCACTGTTCTAGATGCTGAATGTTTTTATTATTATTGTATTTTACAGGCATGCTGCAGACCATCAGAATGAAGCCCCCTGGACCGCAGGTAGGGAATCCCTGCTATAATTAAATTGAGGCTGCTAGAGGTTACTTTTGCAAGCAAGTGGAGCAACCTAGGGCTTAAACCAGGTATAAGGAAACTGTGATCATCTAGATGTTACTGGCCTACAACTCTCATCATCTCTGACATTGGCCATGCTCACTGGGACTGATGGGAACTGGAGTCCAACAACTTGAACTGGAGGGCTAAAAGTTCCTCATCCTTGGCCTAGGCAGTTTCTGTGTCAACATGCGAACGTAAGAGATCATACCATAACTGAAATGACTCCTTGCTGATCCAGTACGGTGAAGTATTTGGTTATATGTGAGGTGGTCCATTGCATCTCCGAAGGCCAAGGAAGTTTGAGTGTTGTGCAACAATGAATCACTGTTCAAGGTTTCTTTCACTGCAAGACAGTTTTCAAGCAAAGGTGGCAATTGACTTGCTCTGCATTCATTCACTCTAATCTTAACAACACACAAGGAAATCATTATCCCTGTGTTCACAGTAGATGTTATATAGTTGGTGGTTCGCTAAACTAAAAACTTAAGCTCATATGGAGTTTCAGACTTTATAATAACAAATCTCCACACTTCCTACACACGGAACAAAAAGGTAGACTGCATGGGGGTGTTCACTTCCTTTTGTGTTCATTGCATAAGCCAAAAAACCAACTCCACAAAGTAAATGAAGGTTCTCCTATTGTCCTGTATAAACACCCCTTTGTTGCTTTCCAGTGAAAAACGCTGCTTAAAGAAAGCTTTATATAGATTTCAATAAAGAAAGCACTGTATGAAAAACTGGATTCACAACACAAATTAGACCAGCTCTGTTGCACTGACTGGTGCATGGAAACTAAAGCCAACCATGTCAGATAATATTTTATTTGGAGCTAAAGTGACCCATTGTGAACTTTGACATGCCACCACTTCCAAGTTATGTGTACCACTTTGACAAAAACTGGGCTGAATTTCTTTTGGCTGGGAGCCTATAGGGACCTATATTCCAATTTTACCTAATATTAGAACTAATTTTCTTTTCGCCTTACTGGCCAGTCACAATTTTCCCCTCTTTGCCAAATCTCCTCATAGTTCTCGGTGCTATTCTTTGTTTGCTTGCTTGCTACATTTTAAAAATAAAACTCAGCTGTTTTGCTCCAGGAAACATATACGAAAAATGGTCAGAGCCCTATTTTAAAATCTAATTGACTCCTGTATCAATCTGTTACTGCTGGCTTATCAAAAGCAAGGAGAGCCACGGTGCTGTAGTCTTAAAAAAGCAACAACACTCTTTTGTTACTATAGATCCAAAAGGGAGGTATGTACATATTTGTAAAATGGATTCTTGCAGACTTTTCTCTGACAGCTTGCCCTAACATCTGCCCAGAAAATTGGATTATTCGAGGTGATTTAATTGTGTGGTAAATGCTCATATCAATACAGTCAAAACTTTGGAAGAAGACTCAGCTATAGGATCTCTTTGAGCGTTATGCGCTGAATAATGTGTGCAAAGAACAGCACCCTCCTAGGAGGGCCTGTACTTCAGGATTAGGAGACAGGATCATGTGTGTGTGTGGCCAGAACATGCTTGGATGTCCTATAACATTTTATCAAAAGTCTGGAAAGGGATATGGTAGAAGGTTTACTAAGTCCATATCTATTTATTACACAGGTATCCCACCTTTCCTCTGCAAGATAGGTCAGGCCAAGAGAGTGTGACTAATCTAAGCTCAGTCAGTGAGCTTCATGACAATGTGGGTCTCTCCAGTCTTGGTCTAACTGCTACCGAGAGAGGGGTGGAAAAGCAAGTAGGAGACTCTTGGTGAGAAGGCTACCCTGTAAATTAAACTCTCAAACAGTAACAGTGATAAAGCAGTGGAAAGGTTCATTTATAACTGAGAATAAGAGGATCTGTGATGCTTTTACAGATTATTACTCTCCATTACACACTTCCAAAATGACTCTTATATCCACATTCTACTAGGAAGAGCATGGGTTTAGGACAGTTACAAGGAAGAGAATTCTACATGTGTGTGTTTAAAATTAAAACTAGAAGCCCGTGAAGGAATGGTATTTCCTTGCAAAGAGTTTGGGGATATATTCAACCACCCACTAGCCGCTTTATTTCATAGGATTGTCTCCAAATAGATTATTCTTGAGAAGAATCCAGAATACAGATTGTATTTAAATCTGATTAACAGAAGAACCCTAACCCCTGATCCGCTGAGCTGGAAGGGATTAGGATGTGGTGAGGGTATCCCTCCACCCAGCTCTGCCATTGCAGAACTCCCTGTTGCACCAGCTGAAAGCACAGGCAGTCTGAAGCTGTGATGACATTGCACAGCCACAAGAAAAGGCTGTATAGTTAAGGGGAGGAGCTAGATTATATTGCATTGAATCTGCAGTAGCTCACTATGGGTTCAATTCAGAGAAGAATAAATCAGCAGGCAGCCTTCGCTCTGTCATCTCATGCAAGAGCTTGTACAATACCATAAAAGGCAGGTGTGAGAGCAGTTCTTGTGCTTCTACTTCTGTAAGAGGTTGCACAAGCTCTAGAAAGAGTTGTACAATAGCACTTCCATCAGTAGAAGTCCCTTTTCCCATGAAGTCTTTTTTGATCCCACCTCTTATCTTGCCTATTTCTTTTCGAACCCTTCCGTATTACTTTCAGCTGGACAAAACAGAGATGAAAATGTAAACATCTTCATGTTGAACAGTTAAGCCAGCGATGTATACAACATGGTCACAGAACCAAGGTGGGGAGGAATCAAATACCTTTTAAATCAGTACTGTAATTTACATGATAGATGGCCTGTGAAAGTTTAATACAGAGTAATGGAAATAAGTTACTAATGCACAGGTCAAAATGCAGATAAATTGAAAGGGGGCAGGCTTCATGCAGAGGACACCTAATAAAAGAAACATACAAACTGGCAGCTGGCCAGTGCAATATTAATATCTACAAATAGAGCACTGTATTAGATATGACAAACATTTCCACTGCCAGCCTAAATGAAAGAAAATGTTTAGTCTTAGCACACAAGTATGACTATGAAGTCATCAGAGGCCTTCATTTCAGGCCCATTTAAAATAAGCATTCCAACTAGCATTTCTTTCAACCAACATGTCTTCTGGGCACCATTTACAAAAATTCAAATAGTGACATAAGGGACCATCTTAGATTCCATTCAGTGCCAGACCTGCACAGAGCATCAATAGATCCTTTGGCCGTTGTTGCTGCTGCTGCTGTTCAAAGAGCTGCAGTTCTGCACTATGGTAGGGAACAAGGGTTTTCTTGCTGCTATAGTAATTGACAGGCTCCTTTTACTCCTGTTCCAGTCTGTTATGTGGCATTCAATAAAACAATGTCCGGAGGAGATTCATCACAGTGCTATCTCCTTTTTAAAACTTAAAGTCCTGGCAGCTCGCTGGAGTGCACGATCCCATGGCAGTTGCTAGCGTGCAGTCTGGCAGGCCAACAGGTCCAAATCCTCTCCCCTTGTCTTGCTTCTTTAAAATAATTGTTCTGAATGCACAATACAGTTTTCATATATTAATTCTTGACTACCTTCAACCTGAAAAACAGGAGACTATGCAAAATGTTGCCTGTGGAACACTGAAGAATTCTGTTAAAGCACAGCAGCAGAGGATTATTTTTCTTTTACGTTAAAATCCTATGTAGATCTGCTTAATAAAAGAAAGAAACAAAAAGTTTTCAAATTCTGCTGGCACCATTCTAGACGGCCTCATATGTTATGTCCCATTGGAGGACACAGAGAGGGGGGGACAGAGGGAGAGAGAAGCAAGAATATGCACTACTTGGCCATGTCTTAATGACCTTAAGGTAAGAAAAAGAGAAGTCTCCATTCTGCCCTGCCCTCATAAATAAAAAATTATTGAGAAAAGTGAATCCCCTATATGTCTACAAGTTGGCATACCTAGTCTACTCTGGAGAGGCTCATGTGCCAGTTAATTTCATCCACTTTGGCCAAAAAGAAAAAAAGGTTAGAACCATTTTTTAAATTTTCCATTATAGTGAATTTTATGCAGAGGAACTTGGGATACAGAATACACACTGAAGTGCAGAGAACATACAGCAACCCAGAAAGAGAATGAGATTCACAGAACACACCAATGCAAATTGAAACCTATGTAACCCCCTAAAGCATATGGGTGGACTTAGACCACAAGAACGGCTCAGCTATGAATCTCACTGGATGACCTTACACTTGCCTCAGTCTTTCAATCTACCCGATGAGAATAAAATGGGGAAACTGGCTGTGTTTCTTCGCAAACTTCTCAGGTAAATTAAGTCATCCGAGAAAAGCAATGAACTTCCACAGCCCTGCCTGTATACAGATTTTAACTATTTTGAGATATGTAAGCATAAGGTGCATGCATTATATTAGACCCACAGAAAGAGCCCAAATTCAACTATTGGTGTGGTTATCAAAGCTGATAAATACTATCAGCTTCATACTTCTTCTTTGACTTCCTCAGACAAAACACTTCTTCATTTCTCATTGTGCCATTATCTTTAAACACTCAGAAACATCGTTTTTAATGCATACCTGTTGCCAAAAACAGCAAAGACTCTTACATTTATACATGCAAGAGGAGATAAGTGCTTAACCCTGTTACCATACAATTAGAGTCTTTCAGCATGACATTTGCTTGACAGATCCCTGCAAATCCCTCCAGTGACTTGCTGCAGACTGTGTTCCTTAAAAAAAAAATCTCCAGATGAGCCCCATTGAAAGGCAAACCAGTGCCTAAGAACAGTGGCAGCCAACTATATTTTGGTGCCTCAGCCAGAAAATCCATATGGCCTTCTCCCTTCAAGCTGTAGCAGCATTTGGGGGGTGGGGTTCTTCTTTGGTTGTGCCTGCCTAATTTGTACTTTACAGAACAACTGAACTAAACTGAAATGTTTGAAAATCCCAACTTGTCCACACTTTGTGATGCCATTTTCTAAACAAGCAAGGTGTATCAAAATCCATATAATAGGGGGACGTGCCTGTAAAAAATGCACATAACAGTAGTAATAAACATACAAAAATGCATCATGTTAGGGAAAATTGTTTGTAAAATAACTGTACATTTGGCAAAATCCCATACAAAAATGTGTATATTAGGAGAAAAATGCACTAAATGTTATTTGGAGTTTTTTTTTAATGCAAACTGGTGTGAAAAATATGACAAACTAAAATGAAGAGTGGAAAAAATGAGAAACTGAGGGTAACCAAAATTAACAATTTGTCCTTCCCTAGGTAATATATATCATATATTTTACACAAAAAAACACAAAATGTTTCAATCCTTTTTATTGCTAAGAAATTTTATCTACAAGCACATAAATGCGCAAAAGAAAAAGGTGTGTGTGTATCTATGCATACACTTATACTAAGCAGAGAATAAACTTTTGATTTCATATATTTCCAGTTGGGGTGGGGGAGAAAACAAGCTGTCCCTATTGCAAGGCTTCTAATAAGTTATTTGGTTGAACATCATCTCGTACCTTATTGTTGTAGTGCAGTACATAATAAACATGGACCATTTTTCAATGAAACTTTTATTTCCCTTTCTGTCTTTTCTCTATTTAATAATGTCTGTAAGTTTCAACATGTATATCACATCCCAGATCCTACTAATCTTCTCTTTCAGTGATGGCAGTTCTTTCTGTTTCCACTTATGGCCAAGTGCTATTGTAGCTGTTGTGAATTCCTTTTCAAGGCATCCCAAATCAGCTGTTGATTTAAACACAATGCTCACTTTTGTACTGATTTATCTATAAGCAGAGAAACAGAACTTTTATTGAAATATTTTAAAAGTTCAGTAAATTTAAGTGTGATGGTGAAGTCGTACGTATCAGGAAAAGAGAAATGTATCTGAAAGTGGTTATGCAAAGTGCCTCAGAGGAGATCAAACCCAGTACACAATTATATATTAAAGCAAACCTAATTTGAATTATGTTAACGTTACCCATTGTGCCCTATACCCAATACAGCAAGCATGGAACTTAATGTTATCACATTTCGTTGGATGCTTTTATTGCTGCTAGCTGATCATTTCTTTCTTAGGCCAACTGCTGGTTAGCAACCAGTATAATAATCTACATGGAACCTAGTCTTAGGAAACCAGTCATTACATGTCCACCATGGCTCAACAACCAGCGCTTCCTTTTTAGCCTTGGCTGTTTAAGAAGCTCCTGCCGATTTGAGCTTCCTCTTGACACCCTTCATTCTCACACTAGCTGCTGACCTTCCTGAGACTCGACTGTTTGCTTGTCTGGACTCTGTAGTCCTACTGAGGCCTATCAACTCTCTAGAATAGGGGTGGGGCACCTTCAGCCTTCCAGATGTTGTTGAACTACAGCTTGCATCATCCCTGACCACTCACCATGTGGGCTGGGGCTGTTGGGAGTTGGAGTCCAATGATATCTGGAAGGCCAAGGGGTTCCCTACACATGCCTCAAAACTAACCGTGCCACTTTGAATGATGTTTTACTATATAACTTAGGGCAATGGCCCTGTTACCATTTGGAATGCTGATCTTTAGTGTACCATCATAGTTCCAATAGGCAGGAGCAAAGGAGAGGGGAAACAAACTATACAGAACTCAGTGGTGTGCGGTCCATGGACTAGTGGGACTAGCCTAGTCCCCTTAATGTTCCCAGCGGGACCTTTCTGTGTGCCTTCTGTGATGGAACTCCTACTTGGGGACTTCCCTGGCTTTTTTCTGGCCCACGTAGGAGCAGTCTGCATAGTTAGACTTGGTGAAGACTTGACGTTTTCCTCCCCCAAAAAGTTTTTGAGTTTCTGCTGAAATGAGGCTGCATTTTAATGTTGTATTTTAATCTTGTTTTTTAAGTTGTATTTCAATCAATTGTTTTATATCTGGTGTTATACCTGAGCCTGGTCTTGGCTGGGGAGGGCGGGGTATAAATAAAATTTATTATTATTATTATTACCTGCTTAGCCAGTGTCTCCAGGCTCCAGGCTCTCTCTCTCATTACCTCTGTAATCATAACAACACACACACACACGAGTAGGAAGTGGCTGCTTGAAGCAGAACCGCAGCCCCTTCTTCATTTTTTTAAGGAAGAGCAGTCAGAAAGCCTGAAGTGCCTATGGGGTAGGGGTGGAACAGCCACTGTGTGTGTGTGTGTGTTTTGAAAGTGTGGTGTTTTAATAACATAAACCCCCAGCCCCAATCTGCCAGAACCTGAAGGATCAGCAGCAGCATGCAACAACCAACAATAACATGATCATAGAAAGGGAGAAGATGAAGAAAGGGCGTGCGTTAAAAATTGGTTTTTTTAAGGGGAGGTCCACCCTTCCACCTGGGGTTGTCTTTTTCAAAAAACACACAAAATAAAGCAAAGCCAAACTTTTCTTCTTTTTGCAAGCTGCTTGGAACTGGCAAATTGACCAGCTGGAGAATGGACTTCCTTGGGAGGCTGTGGAGTCTCCTTCATTGAAGGCTTTTAGGTATCTGCCAGAGATGCTTGGGTGGAGATTTCTGTCTTGCAGGCGGTTGGACTAGAGCACCCTTGGGGTCCCCAACTCTACATACAGCCCTGTTCCCCTATAAGAAAATTCACCGCACGCCACTGACAGAACCTGTTGGCATGCTTGTGTTTCCATGCATGCAAGGACATGTTGGGGAAAGGTGTGTCGTATGCAAAGGGAAATTTGTATCTAGCTGCTACTAAGTACATGCATGGCTGGCAGAGAATAAGCCCCCAGATGTGTAGTCAGCAGGATTATTAACTGTGTGAGCCACTGAACAAACAGTTGCAGTGCCACCGTGGTTTCTAAAGTTTCTTAACATCTTTCTACCGGTGCTCCACACCTTCCTGATTAGCAGGGCTTGGGGGCAATGGCTGCTTTTGAAGCTCCTGTACTGATCTGTTTTAACTTTCTAAATTGACCGGCTTTTTCTGTTGGAAGACAGCCAATTACTTTAATGGCTGCTTTGTATTTTGGGTGTTTTTGAGGAAGGGGGAAGGTACACTGCTGCTTCTAGGAGTTTTGTGATTCTGTTTTATTATATTTAACATATAATAAATATATATTAAAAGGCCTTCAGCCTTTTTAAAAGACATATAGGAGAAGGTGGGACAGAAATGGTTAAATAAATAAATAGATGCCATAATAAATCTGGTAGTCTTTAGGGTGCCACAAGACTTTGTTGTTTTAGCAATTTCAAATCGATCACTGTTGTTCATAAGACCACAGCTGTAAACAGTTTGGAGCATACTTTGCTGAACTGATTCCTCTGAAGCATTTTTGAAACATCAAAGGTGTTTTGCATCCAAGCCTTGATTCAGGGCTTTTCCTTCATGCAGTTGATATTAATAGTGAAGCAGGTGCTCCATGAAATGCCCAGTTGTGTGAAAGCGTTTTGCCGTACAATTATTTTCCCCTCAGAAAGAGGGGTGGGGAGGCAGCAGGAAGGAAATGTGTGGAGAATCCAAAAAGCTCAAAGACATGTTTGAAACCATCATGGCCTATAAGCAGTCGCCTAGCCCTGCTCCAAATAAAATCATTGCAGTTTTTAAAAGTGGCTTCTAATCTCACAGCTGAAGACTTTTGAGATTCTCAGTCAGTTTCTCTCACTTGTGTGGGATTAGCCGTTTCAAAATAATACCTTGCTCTGACTAGGCAATGACTATGTTTGTGAAACCATATACAGTGGTACCTCGGGTTAAGTACTTAATTCGTTCCGGAGGTCCATTCTTAACCTGAAACTGTTCTTAACCTGAAGCACCACTTTAGCTAATGGGGCCTCCCGCTGCTGCTGCGCTGCTGCCGCACAATTTCTGTTCTCATCCTGAAGCAAAGTTCTTAACCTGAAGCACTATTTCTGGGTTAGCGGAGTCTGTAACCTGAAGCGTATGTAACCTGAAGCATATGTAACCTGCGGTACCACTGTACAACAAACCATCTTCCTTTTAACACAAGTGTGGCTGTTCCTGATGAAGGAACTTCCCACCTCTAGTGTGACAGTATAACGTTTGGGCATGATTTAAGGCAAGCAGAAAGAACACTAAGAGTCTGAAGTGAAGCTATTCAAAACTAGAGAAGAATTTTAGGTAATGGAAAAGCTTGAAGACTGATAGGCAGCTGTCTCCTCCAGCTTCAGTAAATTAGGCCTTCGGAGTTACTGCTGCTGACAGCTACCTTAACATCTGTCTGGTATTTTTAAGGTGATAACATGCAGCTGATGTCTTTGATCTAAATGGAAAATGCACATCAGTCACAACACTTGGAGAGGCCCTGTTTTTGGATAGAAGCGTTCACCAAGCAGGAAAAATTGCTGAGAATAGGAACTAATATTTTAAAAAATTTCTCCAAACAGGCTTCCCTGCAGAAAAGTGTGGCCAAAAGCCCACCCTTTTCCACACAAGAGCAATTCCAAACAACCTCAAACCCTGTTTTTCAAAAGGATACCACGGTGAAAGGTATTCACTCCTATTTCAGTGACATGAGCATTTGCCTCATACAAACTCTGGTTTCAATGTCTCTCAGTATTTGTCTTTAACTAACCACAAGGGCTCAAGGAATGCCTCTAGTTTTCCATGTTCCTACAGCTCAATATGCTTTCAATTATTTTCCTGGCAGAGGTAAAGAAAGGGGGTTTGATAGTATTAGGTCCTTATGTCAGGAGCATATAAATGTGCCTTTTTTAGAATGATACAAATATCGCTTTCTTCTCTGACTGTCTGATATAGTAGCAATTTCTAAAATGAAAGAGCAGGCTTTTCTTACAAGCACTGAAGAAGACATTTTGGAGACGGGAAACAATGCCGTTTATCTGTGCATCCCTTGTCAATATTCTTGGGCTCCTACCTCCCACTGAGGGAGTCAAAACTGAACCAGTCCTGAAATCTGGGCTAAATATGTATTTATTTTTTTCTTGAACTGGAACAGAATATGAGCAATTAGTTGCAAGTGTGCTGAACCTGAGCCAGAACAGAACCTAATGAATAGGTGCAGGTTAATGCTTCAGAATAACAGCTCAAAAATATGGCTGTGTACAAACTATACATTTAAAGTATATGACTTCCCCCAAAGGATTGTGGTAACTGTAGTTTGCCCCTAACAGAGCTACAATTCTCAGCACTCTTAACAAACCACAATTCCCAGAATTCCTTGGTGGCGGCGATGCCACTGCCAATGCGATGCCACTGCCAATGCAGACCTCGCTCCAGACCCCTCTGCAATGCTTCCACTTCTGGGACACAGTGCCCTTCCAAGCATGCTCTCCTGAGCATATGTGTGCCCTCCAAACCCCCCCCCCCATTAAAAAAAAATTAGAAATGCTCCCAAACCCCAGATATTTGTATAAAATGCAAAAATCCACCCAGATGGGCATACTGCCCCCCCAAAAGAGGACACGTCCAGACATATGGCAACCATAATATATGCATGCAAATTTATAAATAATTATATGAGACATCTCACTATAGTGTGGAAGACTGTGGCCATGTGACCTGTGCCTGCTGTGCTAAAGAAATAACTGTTGATGGGCATCTTCAAGACTTTTGTTCTCCCTTCTTGTAGTTCTTTGTCTTTAACCTGGCACAGGATGCTTCAAACAGACAACTGTCCTCTGACAGCCCTCTGAACCGACGGCTGTCTTCTGTAACATAGGAAGGGTACTTGTTTGAACAGAAGGCCCTCTGACCAACTACACACACTGCGAACACTGGATATAAAACAGCTCAGGATTAACAGACATCTTGGTTAGTTTACAGCCGTGGGCTTGGTGCAGAATTGTAGCAGCTGACGTAATGGAATCCGCAGAGTCAATACCAAAAGAAGAAACTGAAAAGTAGATTAAAATAAGAATAATCTAGCCATTTGGATTATTATGCTTCCAAATACTAGGAAATAGCTTGGAAATTGCTTTCAGGTATCATGTTTACTAAAATTGCTTTCCTGTATCATGTTTACTAAAATGCAGAGTTATTATCACCTACCAGGGGGTAACTGGATATAGACTGTAGTGTTTGTAACATAAGAATTATTGATGGAGCAGTGAGTTAAATGCAGGCTGCCACAGAGTGCTTGAGTGTGCTTTTCCCTTGCAGGTGAATGCAAGCATCCTTTCTGTGAGTTTACTGTACTATTTAATGCAAAATGTAGGGGCAATTATTCCTTGAATATCAGGATTAGAGAAGTTTGTTAAGCATAACAGCAATGAGTCAACTTCATACTCTTTTATCTTCCACTTAACTGATTTCACGCAAGCTAGGATATCCGTACCAAGGAAGACGCCAATAATATCTACTCCCTTTTCTGAACTCTAATTTTGCAGATCCTTTTAAGAACAGAAAGGTATATGATGCACACTTTTGGTCTGCCAAAAGGTCCAGCAAGCATTTCAGGTATCAATGAGTGCTTTTGTTTAAAGGACACTGAAAAAGACACCATATCACACAGACGTTTCCTATTAGAAAGTACATTCCTAATTTTACCCAAGTATATAGAGATGCTGTGCTCTGTTGAGAAGATGAAATTTTGGATAAAATGTGCTTCAGGCCTCCTGCAAAGTGAACTTATCTAAGTAATTGGTCCCTTCAGCTGAACTAGAAATAGTTGTATTAAATGTGATAAAGGTAAAGGTAAAGGTACCCCTGCCTGTACGGGCCAGTCTTGACAGACTCTGGGGTTGTGCGCCCATCTCACTCAAGAGGCCAGGGGCCAGCGCTGTCCGGAGACACTTCCGGGTCACGTGGCCAGCGTGACATCGCTTCTCTGGCGAGCCAGAGCCGCACACGGAAACGCCGTTTACCTTCCCGCTGGTAAGCGGTCCCTATTTATCTACTTGCACCCGGAGGTGCTTTCGAACTGCTAGGTTGGCAGGCGCTGGGACCGAGCAGCGGGAGCGCACCCCGCCGCAGGGATTCGAACCGCCGACCTTTCGATCGGCAAGTCCTAGGTGCTGAGGCTTTAACCCACAGCGCCACCTGCGTCCCACATTAAATGTGATGGGAACCATTTAATAGGGCTGTAAATCCAAGTACAAATTCCTTAAATTCCTTAAGTTCCTATTTGTATTAAACAAAACAGGTCCCAATTGTTCGTTCATCCCTTTCAAGGCCCAGAGAAATCCCTGGGTTCAAATTGGCTAATAATAATAATAATAATAATAATAATAATAATAATTGTACCCCACTCATCAAACTGGGTTGCGCCAAAGGTTTAGCTACTGTAGAATTAATTCAGCTTCACACTGTGATGTTGTGCAAACAGTAAACATACAACAAAATGCAGTAATCACATTAACACTATTGTCTAAGACACTGATGTCACAGGACTTCAGTTTGGATGGTGTGTGACTCAGTTTGGCCCAACCCATGATCAATTTGTGTCCAACACAATTGCAACATCCACACCATACAGTACTTATTATACCACTTGAACAGTCATGGAGAATCCTGGGAATTGTAGTTTGTAAAAGGTGCTTATCAAGGGAGCCGCTGACCTCACAAAGCTACACTTCCCAGCAGGGTTTTTTTGCAGCCAGAATTCACCAGAACTTGGTTCCTGCACCTCTCAGGTGTGGGCCATTGCCATTATAAGACAACAAGGGAGGTGTTAATTGTGAGTTCTGACACCTCTTTTTATAGATAAATAGCACTGTTTTCCAATACCCAGGGACATGCCCTGGGTAATAAGATGTTGTGCACCAGACCCCTCTGCACCACTGCAGCAAATACAGTTGCACAACTACATTGTCAAAACAAAACAAAAAATTCCTTCCAGTAGCACCTTAAAGACCAACTAAGTTAGTTCTTGGTATGAGCTTTCGTGTGCATGCACACTTCTTCAGATACACGGATATACAGTGTATCTGAAGAAGTGTGCATGCACACGAAAGCTCATACCAAGAACTAACTTAGTTGGTCTTTAAGGTGCTACTGGAAGGAATTTTTTTTGTTTTGACTATGGCAGACCAACACGGCTACCTATCTGTAACTACAACTACATTGTAGGAGAGATGGATATGACCATGCCTTGTTCCACTGAGATCGCATGAAATACTATTAATCTGGATACACATGTCAATGCAGATGTATATCTGCATCTGATATAGGAAACAAGATCGCCTGTGGCTAAAGGTAGGGCAAGACCTTTCCTCTTCACCTCGGAAACAATCTTCATTTTTGTGATCATGCAATCAGCAAGAAACTCAAGGAGTTTTGTGAGGAATGATTGCAACTGCAAAACCCAGGTGACGGCCTCCCCCTCCTTTCCATTGCACATGGGGGTGGGGAGGTAAGGCAACAGAAGGAGCAAGTGTCTGGCCCATCAGACTCCAGATTTTTAGATAATATTTCAGATCATGCTCAGAAGTGTCATTTTAACCTCTGGAGTTGGTTGTGCCAGCCAGTGGTGAGGCCCTCTGTCTTCTGTCACTGGTTGTCCTCCCCTTTGCGAAGGGGAGAATCTGGCAAATGAAGGGGTCTACAGTTGTGACCTTTTTTGAAGTTCAATCCATAGATGATCCCAAAAGCGGGTCATATTCTCTCCCCCCCCACACACACCAGCAAACTGAGCACTCGCCTCATTCTCTGTTATGAGACAGCCTGCTTCTGTATGTGGACCTCTGTTACTGACTCTGGATAATGGGACAAAATAGCTGAAGAGAGCCCATGCTGGGTCAGTTCAGGCCTTGGTCACTGCTTGCCAAACTGAGCCTGATTTAAAGTTTGGTTGCTGTCATCCCTCTGATAAGCATGACAGATAGGGTTGCGCATGGGACAGGACATTTGGGGTTCTTTAGCTGACACCTTTTATCTTTAAAAGAAAGTTGCATAGCGTTGTTGCTTTCTTTTTGCAGATTCCATACTTGTGATTTGTACATTTTGTTACAAGAAAGAAAGAAAGAAAGAAAGAAAGAAAGAAAGAAAGAAAGAAAGAAAGAAAGAAAGAAAGAGTTAAATTATTTATACTGCTGGTCTAACCCATGCATCATCTCATGCTGTACCACTCATGCCAGTGCAACAGTGGGATGCAATTTGTAACTGAAACCGCTTCATTCTAATGACAGCAAACAGCCCAAATGGCATTTAAATGGGAATGGAATTTAAAGTAAAGGAATGGAATGTTATTCTTTCTCCACTCATTGGGGTGGGGGGGGGGGAGACTGGGCAAAAGTGAGATCTCCTGCATGCCTCTCTGTTGAAATGAATAGGAGCTGCACAAGAGCATGGCTACAAACTCATGCTGATCTGTAGTAATTCCATTCAGGGCCAGCCCTATTATTAGGAAGAGTGGGGTGGCTGATTTGGGGTGTCATGAAAGGCTAGCTAATTGTTATTTATTTAATTATATTTTTACTCCCCAGGAGGGTGAAGGTGTTTGTTAGATTTTCTGTCTCAAGCACCAGAACAATTTGACCAGCCTAGGATATCATGCACTTTGACTGTGGGGCAGAGGTGTTATTTATCATTCGTACATTGGATAAAAACTCATTTATCACGCTCAAAACAGAGGACTTTCTAAGGCAGGGTACAAGAAAGTAGAACAATATAAATACTCGTTATATTCCGGGTCTAGGCATGCTTCTTCAGAAAATTTCCAAATCAGTCTGAACACAGCTGTTTTCAGTCTCAGATCCAAAGCTGCCCACAAGGGAAGCCATGGCAATTGGATATACTCATTGCAAAGCCAAAATGACCAGTTACATGCTTTTTGAAGCTCAGTAGCCTTCTATTAGTTTGCCTTTGCTTTGAAACTGAGAGCAAGGCAAAGCACCTCTCTGCTTATTGAAGGCAAGGGCAACCCACTACATTTTGCTGCCTGGTCCGAGTGGATAAGATGATATATCGCCCATTTCAAGTACAGAAACCTGTCAAATTGCCAGTTTGAACCTCCAGCACTGGCAATAGGACCAAGGGGTGGCAAGGTAGCTGAAAGGGTGGAGGAGGGTGGACCACCAGGTACAGAGAGGTCTGTGCTACTATGAAGGGAGAGAGGCTCAAGCGGAATGGTCTTGACTTCCTCACATGCACACATACACACAGTGCCTTGCTGCCTGAGGCAGCAGCCTCACTCTCCCTAATTGTAGGGTCTTGCTGGAGGCTCATGCTGACTGAAGGAAGCATGTGAATTAGTTAACTCTCCTACAGGCCACTGCATCTGTCAGTCACTGAACTGATCCTGTGTTTTTATGGATTTGTACAGGATGGGGATGGTGTAGAGCAGGTATGGGAAACACTTTTCAGTCTGAGGGCCAGATTCAAATCTGGCCGACCTTCAGGGGCAAGAGGCAAAAGGGGACAGGCAAAAGTGGCTGGGGTCAAAGGTTGCCAAAGCAAAAAATAAATCAATAAATACAGTGAGGCAAAAAATGCTGGAAAATCACATTTTACATAATGTTCTAGAGACATTTTCTGACGTCAAACCCATGCAACACATATCGGGGCCCCTCCATCTTAGGCAGAAGACAGCACCTCAGAAATAATACTATTATGTAGTAAACCTGTTTGCTACACAGGAGCATTATTTATACTTACTGTCTCTGATTCGACTGTTAAGGTAGGAAGCTCCACAGTTAATTGGTCAGGCCCTCCGTTTCTAGACGATTGACAAGCATTCTCCAGAATCTGCAAATTTGTCCTGTTTTCATGAAACAAATGCTGGGTCTTCTTGTGGGGCGAGGGTGCCAATAATAATAATAATAATAATAATAATAATAATAATAATAATAATAATTTATTATTTATACCCCGCCCATCTGGCTGGGCCTCCCCAGCCACTCTGGGCGGCTTCCTCTGGGCGGCAATTCATCCCCACAAACCAGTTTTTGGAACAGCATATTAAAATGCATTTGGGTTAAATGTACAGCTATGCTCATGATCACACAACAAAATGCCGAAGACAGTGTAACAAGCTGGAGAGCAGGGATGGGTAACTTGCCCCGCTCCGGCTGCTGTCGGACTCCAATCCCCCCTGACCATCGGCCTCATGGACCAAGGTTGATGGGAGCTGTAGTTTGTTAGCATCTGAAGGACCACAGGTTAGCCACCTATGGGCTGGAGAGAGGATCACTACTGCAGAAAGAATGCTGAACTAAATATCTGGTTGCAATGAATCCAGAATGATTCAGTGTGTGGTGGCTTGTGGGGAAAGGGGGAAACTATATTTCTTCTGCTGCTCAGAACGGTAGGAGCTAAAAGCCTTTCATAATGAAAAGTATACAGAATGACAACAGCAGAGGCCAGCTCTCAAGCCTATGTATAAACATAATTGCTCGATTTGGGGTTTTGGAACGTTTGTTCCTCCAAACCTTATACTCTTTTTTATTTTCAAATAGCATGCCCCCTGCCAAGAAGTTACATTTTTTCCTCTCTTTAAAATAAGCAGTGAGGGCAATGGCATGATGAACAAATTTCATTTTTTCTGTTCCATTTTTTCCATCTTTAATACAGCCTCCAGCAGGCCAAATGGCACCAGTGCAATTGCTAGTAAGTCAATACATCTGGCTGCATTCCTGAAATGACAAATCTGATGGATAGAACTCCAGCTCCTATACAAAGCCTCTTTTCAGAATGCTCTCTCCCTGGTACTTGTCTGCTCGAAGCAAAACCTAATGTGTGAAAACAAAATAAAAATCAAGCTCTTTCACCACCCCGTGCTAGTGTTTCATTTTCAGTGGGCTAATGTTATTATTAACACAGCTCTCTCGTGCTGCCCAGATTCTGCACCTCTGCCTGGATACGATGAGAGCTTTCAATTTGGCACCACGAGCGGCTGTTCTGAGGGCTCCTTGCTTTGCTACGAAAGCATGACATGGCACACTGCTAAGTGTCTAGAACTGATCAGTATCCGAAGAGATTCTGCTTTGCTCACCAAAAGCAAGGTGATTGTGTTGGAAACTGCCAGTGGTGAGGAAGGCAAGCATGCGGGGAGGCGTTTTACCTTTCAGCTTTGATGATCTTTCAGCAAGAAATTATGAGCTAGACATCATGTGTGACCTTGTGACTGTATATGGGGAACAATCTGTCAGCACATCACTGGGGTTTAGTCTGTTAAGGACTCAGCACATGCCCATGGCATGAAGGTGGGATACTTGGCATTCCATTACTTTAGATTTAATGAGCAACTAACACCAGATCTGTATGAACTGGATTGGCTAAGGAGCCAATATTGACCTTTAATGTTTTCTATAGTCTGAGACCATGATACCTTAAGGATTACCTTCACCTGTCTGGACCAGCCCAACCCTTAAAACTGGCCATGGTGGGCCTGCTCTTTGGTTCATTGGGAGTAGACATGCCTAATGGCTCCTTAGAGCCAGTACCACAACTCTGAAATATCCTCCGTGAGAAAATCTAACAGATTCTACTCTTCCTACTTTCAGGTGGCCTATGAGGACAGACATTCATTATTGGAGTTTTTAAACTATTTGAATGGCTCTTGTGCCGTCTTATCTTTCATTATTATTTTCTTATTATATTGCTTCTGTTTTACAATAATTTTTTATTATTTAGATAAATACAATTTTTAAATGTAGAAAAGTGGGATAGAAACCTTCCTCCTACTCCTGGTCCATGGAATCAGGGTACCCCATTAAAAGGATTCAGGGTCATAGCACCCACAAAATGGTGATTTCAGAGGAGGGGGTTGCCCTAGTTTGCTGTACATCATAAAGCGATTCATATCCTTGGTTAATCCTGCCAAATAATCAACCAGCAGAAGAGGTTAGTTGATTCAGACTACACAACCAATGCCTGCACCAAAACCTGATGACATCTGTAATCAATAACATTGTGGCCTGTTTAAGTCCCAAGTGGTTGTCCTGTGTTTACTGCAAGTTCATCATGCCTTGGCCCCACCCCCGTGGCTTCACTGCCCCTGGACCCACAAACTGTCCTTCCAATAACTTCCTTAGGATTTAATTGGCTGCCCTCTGGAGCCAAGTGAGGATTCCCAGATAAGATCTTCCCTCTATTGTGTGGGCAGGTAATCCCTCCCCTACCTGGCCTGATCTCCTTGGCAACGCTTCCCCCAGGTGGGATTGGACAGCTGACTGGGGTAGGCGGAGACCTCCAGGTATCCCACCTGAGGGAAGGCGAAGCCAAGCCTATGCTGATGGAGCGGCTCCAGATCCAGGGGCTGCGCGTGTCCACGCAAAGGTCGCCCCCTGTTTTATGCAGGGAGCAGTCATTGTGGTACCTTTGTGGAAATGTGCTTTACCTCTAGATTAGAAACATCCTAAGAAATGTTTGCACTAAAGGAGATCTGAGGAATATCCCAGAACCTCATGTCTCTAGACTTCTTGGAACTCCTCTCAGAACCAAACCTCATTTTCCCACTGCCTGCAGAGGAAAAAAATGTCTGTTGGCAGGTACAGTCTGAATCCAAACCTAATCTCCAAACAGACTGCAAACCCCCAGACCTGCAAACCCAAAAGCCAGATCTAATTGCTTTGTCATGGGTTTTGCTTTTTGAAATAAAACAAATAAAGGAAAACAAATGTTGAATTAAAATTTGCCTATTTGAATGCCACAACATGAAGATGTTATTTTCAAAAAATGCATTCTCAAAATGTAATAGTTCAACATGAAATATTAGATAGCCGGGCAAAATGTCCAGTTCATCACATTCAGAGCTATTCCACTGATTTTTTCTCAAATGCATGTACTTTTTTTAAAATAGTATGTTCCTTGATCCCGTTTCATCCAGGAAATCCTGTACAAATGATGTAGCTTCTTCCACAAAGACATGACATTTCTTTGTATTTCTTGGCCACACAGAGTGAGGGAAAGGGGCGAGGCTTTTACGAACGTCAGAAACACTCTACTAATTCACTCTACTAGTGAATTTTGTCCAATGATACATAGATTTTCCTGTCCAATATAACGAGTAAATACTGAAAACAGTGACAAGAAACAACAAGCACAGATCTGTACAAACTCAGGAGAGTAAAGCAGCCTAACATTAGTCCCTTTAAGTCATCAACAAACTGAATAAGTTAGCAGTAAATCTGTAGGTTTAAACCCAGCAGAAAGTATTGTGGGTGTGGAGATGACACCCCAATTAATGGAGCAGAAGGGGCACCAGTGTACCAGTGAGAGGCAGTGTAGTGTAGTGGTTAGAGTGTCAGACTAGAACCTGGGAGACCAGTGTTCAAATCCCCATTCTCTGGGTGACCTTGGGCCAGTCACTCACTCTCAGCCTGACATACCTCACAGAGGTGTTGTGGTGGTGAAATGGGGAAGAGGGGAACTATGTATGCCACCTTGAGATCCTTGGTTTGGGGGGGGGGGGAGAGTGGGATTCACTGTTGTTGGCATCCATCTGTCTTGAGAAACAGTGGAATGCGCCTCCAGGAGTGAAGTCAAACCACTGTGTTAGCAGCACCCAAGTGACCTCTCTGGAGCACAGGCCTGGGCAGTGTGTATGGAGGTCCTGGGCTGCCCAGACAATAAGATCCCCCTCTCAGCCTCACTGATGTGGGCCAAAGGAAAGCAGAGCAATACATTTGGCACCAGCTTGGTTGCAGGAATGGCTGGAAGGAGGGGTGCAAGGCTCTATCTAACCATCTTAGGAGCTGCACTCCGGATTTGTGTAGGGTTTATTCCTAAACTGCAGCACCAGCAGTTTAGAATCAGAGTTGAAACTGCCTTCTTGTCTCCTGGGCCCACTATTGGTCTCATCTGCTCAATCCACCAGAGCCTGTCTTTGCATGCAGGGGAAGTCTCACCACGGGTTCGAGACCCACTGGCTACCCTCACCTGGTTTAGCTGGCCAGTTGAAGCCATTCCTGGGGTGTGGCCGCTGTCACATGCTGTCAGCTTCTAGGAGCCACAGGTGAGAGCTGGTAGCAGGGTGGGCAGCAAAGGTGCACAAACTACCCCAGAAGGAGCATGACATATCCTCAGCCAGAGGTCCTGCTGTTCCCCTAACACCCCATACACCCCTCGTTGGGGTACAAATACAATTAAATAAATAAAGTGAGCGTGAAAGTTTTTAAAAAGAGAAGAAGGGAACTTTTGTGGAGGGGAAGTGCAAGTATATAGAAGTTTCCATCTCCTTCACCTGGGACCCTTTTCCTCTTAAAATCTCTTGCTCTCTTGGCTCTCCTTCTCTTCCATTTACTTCCCCTCTTATACGCCTACCTTTCTACAATATTGCAACTGAACTGTGACTTATGTCTAATTTGGCCCTGAGGCCTTTATCAAGAGTTCCTCATTCTAGATGATGCAGAGAGCAACCCAGGTAATAGCCAATGAGCCTAGCTCAGCAGGTGCAGCAAGAGACTCTTAATCTCAGGGTCGTGGGTTTGAACCCCACGCTGGGCAAAAGATTCCTGCATTCCAGGGGGGTTGGATATCATGACCCTCGTGGTCCGTTCCAACTCTACAGTTCCATGATTCTATCATCTGGATAGAGTGATAAATACATATTGAGACATCTAGATTGACAAATAATATGCCAGGTTGTCTGCCCCATAGTATTTCAAGGAACCACTGGCGAGCCATTTGTCTCTTTTCCATCACAATAAGTGTGTTCACATATTACATTTAGCACAATAGCTGAGCAGCAGAAATCAACCAGTGTACCCCCTTTCACACAAACACTTGTAAACGTGAAGAGACACCTTGTACCTGTGTTCCATATAATGTGTGAACAAGCCTTTTGTGCAAGTTTGGGCACTTGTCGATGCTTTGCAGCATACATACAGAATGCTGGATTGCAGTAATGTTGTGATTTAAGCAAATTGATGATTTTGAGTATTTAAGAGGAACTGAATGCATGCAACTTCATTCACAAATGAATTTAAGGTGGGGCATAGCTTATATGTCGTGCGGCTTCCAGATTTGCACCCCATTATGATGTCTATCATCTGGAGACGAAATAGAAAACTGGAGGTTGCTATCTAGACAACAGCAAACCGTGGCTGCAAAAAATAAAGGCGCTTTTCAAGGTTCATTAAGCACTAATCAATGCCTAGATTAAGACTAAGGAATGACAAGTCTCAGACGATTTGAAAGGGTGTGTTTCATGCTGTTAAGAAATTCAAGAGCCAGACAAGGCCGTCCCGCAGTCTATTTAATTTAACAGATAGTCATCTATTATACATTTCTTAGAGGACTGAGAGCGTACTGTATGTCTTTCTCAAAACTTTAGAGCACACAGTAAAAAGAGTAGGAAAGAAAACAATCTGAGTGAAAGGAACACAATTTTGGAAAAGGACCAGCTTCCTTCTGTTCCCCGGCCCCCAGAAAAACCACCAATTAAAGTGACATTACTGCAGAACTGTGCCGGAAAGCCAAGTGGATGCTGCTTGGATCCAGTCAAGCAGTTCACAGACTGATGGAAAGAACTGTTCATACCACATGCATTTAGCGGTTAATTGACCTCATCCATGAACACCGACTTTTGCCAACAAAAAATTAAAGTCAATATCCCTATTTATTTCATATGCTTGTTTGGTGTTTGCTGAATGAGATATGCACTGGGTTTTTATTCCAGTGCTGGAAAGAATGTGGGAAAGATTGGTCAACATGTATGTTTATGCTTTGTCTCTGTTCCACAATGGAAAGGGTTGTCTATGGCAGCCATTATTTCTCTGCTGACTAGTATTAGTCAGGGTCCAGTGCTAGCAGTGTAATACCTGTCACCATGATGTGTGTGAAAAAGATAAATAGCTGCCATAATGCAATGGAGTGGTTTCTCTTTCTGCTCTGTGAATTTCGTCCCCCCACCCCATCCGCAGCAATATTTGGAGCCTCCTGGCATACTTAACTATTCAAGAAAATAGGTGTGTGTGTGTTCCTGTGGGACTCCTTTCAGATCTGTCAGTTTGTCAGCTACAAACTATATACTGAATATTTTGTCATTTTCCTCTTAACCCTGCAACAGCTATGATGAATATTAACCATCTTCTGCCCTCCCCTCCCCATGAGAAATTGTGAAGGAATTTATAGTGTTTGTGGTTGGTTGGTTGGTTGGTTGGTTGGTTGGTTGGTTGGTTTTGTAAAAAATCTATAAATACAACTTTTTTTAAAAAAAACCTTAAAAAAATTAAAAGTGTGTGTTTTCACACATGTGTGTGTTTTCCGCCAGACATCTCAGGTTTATTTCTCTATCAAAATTAGGAAAACTCTGTTCTTCCCCACTCCTGAATCTCATAGCACTGCTCTGATGGCAACCTTGACAGTGTGACCTGATGCATGTTTCGTAAGAGAAAGTAAGTCCCATTGTGCCCAATGGGATTTACTACCTGGTCAGTATATTTGGGGTTGGACCCTAACAGTGCAACCCTATACATATCTCCTCAGAGGTGAGTCCCACTGAGTTGATTGGGGCTTACTCCCAGGAAAGTGGGGAAGGAATTGCACTTACCTGGGTAAAGTGGTGCTTTTCAGACTGTGTTCTTAGGAAGGCTGGGACTCCATAGAATCCTATCACAGTTTTCTCAGGTATTATGCCAGTTCCTTCTGTTTTGTGACTTTTAAAAATGCAGTTGTTTTTAATTGCAAATTATATTTACTATTTTATCGTCCAGAGAACTTGGTTGAGTGAACAGTATATAAATGTGACAAATATATGATTCAGCTTTGCTGTTAGACACAAAATCATGTTAACAAATAGGCTACTGCCAAATTTGTATCTTATGCTACCAATATTTAGTTAGTTTCTGAATTCTTCCTCCTAGCAGTTCTTCACCTTTTCACTGCCCTGAAGCCCCACTTCTCATGAGGAGCTTTTAAACTTCCCCCACATTTAAAAAGAGGCATTTTTGTTGCTTCTTTGGAAAAAGACACATCTCAGCTCTGTGCACCTATCAGCCCATTGTATGTTTTCTTTCTGATTCTGGGCCACCAGCGCCTTTTGATCACAATGAGAGAGATACATTTGCAGCATTTACTTGCTGGCGAAGTTTTAAATGGCTCCATTTATTTGCAATTGAAGGTGTACCCAGCCTTAGAAAGACATTCATCAAATAAAGGCAACACATAACTTTCCCATTACCTAGGTGTAGCCTGAAACTGCCACTATACAATTTGAAGGGGAAAAAACAAAAAAGAAAAGCTATAACTCAGCTTGCAATCTGGCTCCCATGCCCATTAAAGCTCAGTCTAAATATAATTTTGACTGCCACCCCCAGCCTTTATAATATACTGTTCAGTTTTACATGTAAACTCATAAACGCTCTATAGCACATGGTACTGGTGGCTACCCAGAAAAACCTGAAAAGGGTGGGTGTGTTGCCTTAAGATACTATTGTGCTTTGAGATAAGCCAAGCAGCAAACAACGCACACTTTATAACGAGCTGGCATAGCTGCTGCCTGCGATTTCAAGCATCTGAATGGGAAAACAGCTCTGGATATTTATGACAAATGTCTTGTTTCCTGATTTATGTTAGTACCATGCTGTGCTCGAGCCGATTTTGGTCAGAGAATGGAGCTAATAGGCTCGCAGTTCTTTGCAACTAATTGAATGTGAATTGCGCTGGGCAGAGAAAAACCTGACTGAGAGCAAAAGCCAGTGATGTTGAAAGGCTGAGGGAGCATGTTGGTAGGAAAAAGCAGGAGAAGAATCTACAGTGAAAGCACTTGCGAAAAAATCAGGAATGACCACAAGGATGGAGCGTCTGACTTGGAGCCAAAAATCTTTTTACATTTTCCAGTCACAATATCAAATTCTTAGCTTCCATATCTGGATATCTGACATTCGTAATGTGCAGCAGGCAAAGCCCCCTTTTCTATAAATTCAGAGTACGCAGGACTTAAGAAATGGGCAGTACAAAATGGATTGGTACACGTTTTCGGGTATGTAGACATGTTGAATCAATCACATTAGAATCAAGCCTGGCATATATTTTATCCTGCAAAGCTAGAGTTAGGCTCTGGCAGAACAGGGGTGGCTAAGCTTTTAGGGGCTAAGGGCCACATTAACTCATGGTGAACTCTCTGGGGAAAACATGGCAACTTGGGTGTGGTCGAAATGTTGAAGTGGGTGTGGCTAAAGTGTTACAGCAGGTGTGGCAAGAGCTGTTTAACAATTAAAGCCATAAGCAGCCATCAAGCAGTTTGATGCTCACAAACATTTCAAGGAACATTTGGAAAGAATTTAGAGGTAGCTTCAGCACAGGCTTCCATTTAGCAACAAACTGCTCCTGTGTAGGAAACAGATATCTAGGGACTGTGAAAGGAGTCAATTTCAGAAGTGCCGAAAGGGTATGCTGGAAAACGAAGACAGATTTCCATCAGTTATAGGATAAAAGTCTTTGGGACTATTTTAAGGGGTGAAATGGGAGAGCCCACTTTGAAAAGCTTGATTAGAGAAAACCAGAAGGATTTCTTAACAGGGAGCGTCACGCTTCACTTGGCTATTGGAATTCACGAAAGTTTTCCAGCAGCTATGGGAGAGGACAAGGATATCGTACACCCGCTATATTATTTGGCTATATCATGCAGTCGTTCTCCACATTTAACTTTCTTAAGTATAGGGAAAGGATGAGTAGATGGTATGGGAACTACGTAAAGCAAAATGCGCTTAAGCCTTTTGGGAAAGGTCGGGTTTGTGAAAATGCAACCCTGACTCACAGAGCTAATTGTATATGTAATGATCCTGGTTCAGACGGAGGGTGGAGGAAGCTGAGACAGTGAAAAGGCACTTTCCATGAATTCAGCATTGAAAGCAGTTGGCGTAGTAAAAGCCCTACCAGCAATGAGATGTTTCTCTCCATGCATTTGAGATCATATGGAGAGAGACAGCAGACACTCACCCAAGCCCTGTAGTCACAGCTGATTCCACAGACCAAGATGGATTCTTGTTGAGATTTCCACAAATGCCTAGGCATGCTATGCAATCCTATCCACTGTTCTTGCCATTGGGTTCAGTTGGGCTTCCTTCCAAGAAGCCATGCACAGGATTTAAGCTGCATTTTAGAAACCAGAGCAAAGACTTTTCTCCTTACATATCATAATGAACACATCTGAGCTCCCACATAATTGTTCCATTTAAATATTGACACAGTATAGTAGACATTCTGCCAGGTCCTGTTTTCTTCGCAATTAAGTGTTAGATAACAGAACATATGTACCCAGCTGGATACAGAAACCCAGAATTTCTGAACAGCGTCCCAGTTTCAGGAGCCGGCAGGGAGTCAAAATGACCTCTCCCTTGCCAGTGCTAACAAATTTAGATTAAATATACAGATACAGAATTCATTGCCTGATTTATTGTCAATACAGTGTTAATATTTGCATCCACAGGATCTGACATTTTTCAACCATTTGACAGTGCTGGGCTGAAAAGAAGCTGGGGATTTTCTTCCAGGATGACCTGGAAAACAGTGGAACAATTGGAAAGGTTTACTTTCTAGGTATGAAAAATTATGGTAGGCCCAGGAAATAAAGCTTTGAAAGAAGAATTTAAAAGTGTAGATTAGGTGTGTAGAACCAGTGATCCTCCAGATAATAATTGGCTACAATTCTCACTGGCCCTGACCATTGGTCATGCTAGCTGAAACTCTTGAAATCTGGGTTCTAATAACATCTGGAGGCCCTATCCCACATGCAGATCTTTCAAATGCTTAAGATTCTACCCCAAACCATTTTCTGGTGAGATTAAAGGGCATTGCTTCCAGGTAACTATGTTTAGGAGTGGGTTATAGAATCATGCTAGCTCCACACACTGCCACCAGGCTCCCCAAAGAGCATCCATTTGATCTTCATTTGAAAGAGTTCTCCCTCCAGTGCAGATTGTGAGCAGAGAGGGACTATGTATAATCTTGATTTCAATAGTGGCTTCCAGGGAAATAGTTCAGCAACCCTTGCCCACTGCTGCTACTCCAATCGAATTCACAACCCCTTTTTCAGGGTGTTTGGTGTTTTGTTTTAGAGGGGGGGACCCTGCCAGGAAAGTATTCACAAGACTCCTGGATCACATCTATTTTGGCCCAGATTTAAAGAATATATTTTCAAAGAGCTCTAGTTTTAATTCCATAGTATTAGGTCAGCTCCACACACCAAATATCTATGATCATCAGCCCAGCAACAGTTAAAAGTGCACCATATTTAGATTATTATTTTTTAAAAGAAAGAAAGAAAGAAAGAAAGAAAGAAAGAAAGAAAGAAAGAAAGAAAGAAAGGAAGGGGATTCATTTCACACAGTCTTCTAGTCTAGTCATAATAAAACATATTTTGAAGTTTCAAAAAGATTCATTCACTCTGGTTGTTGCAGGGCATCAATCGCCATCACAAACACAGTGCATTTACTCTATATGACCACTGTTTCTTCACAGAATATTTTTTTTAAAAAAAACACTGAATGCATATTTGTATGAAATAAATCTTTGATTCCATTTATGCAATGCAGCTGTGAAGTCAAAAGGGCCATGTATTCTTATTTTTTATTTCAGTCTAAGTTGTATACTATGTTACAGAAAGATCTGCACAAACAGTATGAGTTTACAAAGTGAATTTGACATGCCTTGGCTTTTAAAACTGCTGAGCACTGTGGTGGAAAAGTGACACATAATATTTCAAAACACAATCCACCAACAAAACAACCTTACATCTAAATAAAAACAACTCTGTTATAATCAGCATAGCAACAGGATTATAGTATCAAGCTAACAATATTAAGGGGACGCGGGGGTGCTGTGGTCTAAACCACAGAGCCTAGGGCTTGCCGATCAGAAGGTTGGTGGTTCAAATCCCTACAATGGGGTGAGCTCCCATTGCTCGGTCCCTGCTCCTGCCAACCTAGCAGTTCGAAAGCACATCAAAGTGCAAGTAGATAAATAGGTACCGCTCTGGCGGGAAGGTAAACAGCGTTTCCGTGCACTGCTCTGGTTCACCAGAAGTGGATTAGTCATGCTGGCCACATGACTCAGAAGCTGTCTGCAGACAAACACCGGCTTCCTTGGCCAGTAAAGCGAGAAGAGCGCCACAACCCCAGAGTCATCCATGACTGGACGTAACAGTCAGGGGTCCCTTTACCTTTACCTAACAACATTAAAACTAAAAAGCTATTCAGGTTATTTAAACAGATGCTTAACTTCATGAAGACTCAACCCCAAGGAGAAATATTGGATCGGCCATTTTGAAGTGTCTTGAAAAGTCAGAACAGTCCGGTGTGTAAAGTGCATGGTTTGTCATAGGCCCACTCTAAACCCCATTAATCTGGGGTCAGTTCCAATGGAATGTTTCTCAAACTATTACTTGTGGAAACAGCGTCAGTTCTACCATGTTGTTTCCTGAGTTCCCTCCAAACCATTCCCCTCTTAGAACACAAGGAGAGCCCTGCTGGATCAAATCAAAAGCCCACCTTGTTCAGTAATCTGTGGCCAACCAGATTCTTCTGAGAAACCCACAAGCTGGACTTGAGCACAACATGAACACCCTTCCCACTCATGTTCCCCAGCATCTGGTACTCAGAAGCACACTGCCTCTGATACTGAGCCATCATGACTGGTAGTCATTGATAGCCTCATCTTCTGGGTTGGAGAACACAGTCTGTGCCACATGGCCCACCATGTGCTTCCGAATCCAGTTTGCTGCTTGCAAGTGTGGTGCAGGATTCTATCTCATTCCCATGTGTAATGGGACGGGGCATCTTGTTTTTCTCTCAAGTGGGCATAATGTGACCCTGTGTGAATTGCTATATGTATGATATTGATGGATTCCTCAGTAGCAGATGTAAGCTGCTATCTTACACACAGGCTTAATCTGCACTATAATTTTAAAATAGTATTGTACCACTTTAGACAGTTCATGGCTCCCGAACAATCATGACGACTGTAGTTTGTTAAGGGTTTAGAGAGCTATTCCCTTGATAGAACTACAGTTCCCAGAGTTCCCTCGGAAGAGGGTCTCATTGTTGAACCACTATGAAAGCCGTAGCTCTGCAAGGAAGATAGTAGTCTCCTAACAACTCTCAACACCCTTAACAAATCACAGTTCCCAGGTTTCTTTGGGGAAAGCCATGACTGTTTAAACTGGTATGGTGCTACATTACATATATAGTGCAGATGGGGCCTTAGTTAGGAATAAGTACTACTAGAGTCAGTAAGTTTTATGAATAAACATTTATGAGATCAGACTGTTAGGTGAATACCACTCTACGCTGGAAGTTTTCTTTGCATATGTGTTCACAACTAAAACTTGCCAGATGAGTGCAGAAAAGTAAGCCAGAACTGGTGCATCAATTGGGTTTTTTAATGGGATAGGACCAGGCTACTTTTGTTCTGGTGGAGAAATTTAAACCAGCTGTAGTCATGTGGAGTTAAGAAGGCAGAGTGATGACTTGCATCTGGATGCTGGTGGTGATTTGTGACTCACCTTTGCTGGAGGAAAACACCAAAGTTCATTTGAAAGATCCACTCTTTTAAAATTCTGAGAATACAGCAGAAGAGATATGTTGTAACAGGTTTTTTCCTGCTTGCTCTTTACTGGGATCTCGTGAAAACCTGGAGAAGGGAATTGTTTTCTAAAGCAAAATGCGACACAGTAGAGGTGATGGAGAAGAATGCAATGGCTGCAGAGTTCCCTGTACACTTGTGCAATGGACTTATGGCTATGTCCCCACTCCCAATATTTTTTTGGGGGGAAGCAGCCCTAATGATCGGGGGCAGTGGAGTCTGAGTGCAGAGGAAAGCACAGAACTGAGGGAGAAGAAGAAGAGGAGTTTGGATTTGATATCCCGCCTTTCACTCCCCTGAAGGAGTCTCAAAGCGGCTAACAATCTCCTTTCCCTTCCTCCCCCACAACAAACACTCTGTGAGGTGAGTGGGGCTGAGAGACTTCAGAGAAGTGTGACTAGCCCAAGGTCACCCAGCAGCTGCATGTGGAGGAGCAGAGACGCAAACCCGGTTCACCAGATTACAAGTCCACTGCTCTTAACTACTACATCACACTGGCTCTCTGAGGGTGCCATGGCTTCTGTGGGTGGCTACTCCTGCTGCTGCTGTGGAAAGAGCCCCCAGCTGCTCCTGACATTGCAACATGACATCACACGTGTGAATTATTATTATTATTATTATTATTATTATTATTATTATTATTATTATTAATTTGTGCCCAGCCACTCTGGGCGGCTTCCAACAAAGATTAAAAATACATTAAAATGTCACACATTAAAAACTTCTCTGAACTGCCTTCTGATGTCTTCTAAATGTCAGGTAGTTGTTCTTCTCTTTGACATCTGGTGGCAGGGTGTTCCACAGGGCTGGCGCCACTATGGGGAAGGCCCTCTGCCTGGTTCCCTGTAGTTTTGCTTCTTGCAGTGAGGGAACCGCCAGAAGGCCCTCGGCACTGGACCTCAGTATCCGGGCAGAATGATGGGATGAAGTCACACGTGCACACACACCCCATTTGCAGCAGAACTTGGTGTCTCTGGCACTACACCCTTCTCAAATCAGCTCCAAAGGGTTGGGGTGGAGATATATGCAGGTGCATTTTCACCTGTAACTCGTAGTGAGAACCTGACCACTAAGACTGCAAACCCTAAACTTATTTGCTTGTGTCTCGCTGAAATTGGGGGTGGGTGGGAAATACTTCTGAGTTAACATGGTTAGGCTTATGCTGCAAATTAATTTGAAAGAAAAGTGCATACTATGCATATTTAAGTGGCAGAAAGGGGAAAGAAATGCTGTGATTTGTTTATTGCTTTGCAATTGTATACTAAAAGAGCTTGCATAACATCAGCCTGTAGCAATGGCATTGAGCTGATGAATGCCTTTCGATTTCTTAAACTCAGAAAACAGAAGAGTAGTAATCTCCCCCCCCCCCCCACCCAGAGCAGGGCACAGTTTCAGGTATAAACTTGTAAAAACATCAAGCGCTAATGAAATGAAAAGAAGGTGAAATCTGCAGGCTGCAAGGCAATCAGTTTTAGGGAATACTAAAGAGGAGCAGATTGGTGCTTGCTTAATGTTTTATACCATTTTTTTGTTGTTTAAAAAAATAAATTAAATGCATATTTGAAAACTAACATTTATTGCCTTATGGGACACATAAACTGTTCTACAATCCTAGCTGATGTCCCAGCGTTCAGAGGGGATCTTAGTCATATTAGGCTGCAGCACTGAAAATATGTTTGCTTGCAGAATTTATATTGCTTGGTTTAAAAACCTATAGACACCTCAGCTAGAGACTACTCTGGTTTCCAGACTTGTAAAACAAAATAAAAACACTTTAATTAGCCTTGAAGGGGCATTGGAAAAGGGCAAACCAATCAAAACTGAACAAACATTTTTTGCCAAGTTACAAGCATGAGTAAGTTCTTACTCAGCTTTGGTTCTACACTGACATGTATTATACAAAAAAATATACAACTCTGAGCTTGGAGCAAAGTTGCTAAATGAGGAAGTAGCGTTTATCCAAGATTCAGTTTTTAAAATGCTGGCATCTTGGCCTTAATCATGTTTACTCAGATAGGTAAGCACATTATGGCCCACTCCGGAAAAAATAAACATAAAACATGTAAGTAAGCCCCATTTATTTCAATTAGCTTGACTTCCAGGTGAAAATGCTTCAGGTCATGCTCTTAGGTTGCAAGGCAATGCCTACTCATTTGGAAACAATTCCCATTTAGTAAGATTTCAGTGGAGATTTAGGTCTGGACAGACATGCATAAGATCAGGTTGCTTACCTGAAATCTTAATCACACTATGAATCAATGCAAATGTCCCAAATCCATCTTGTTTTCTCCACCCAGGCCCTTGCCAGCAGAATGGAATGTCTGTCGCTCTTTCAGACACTATCTGTGTTTCTATGTGTAACATTCTCTGCTGTTTGAGTCATTGTTCCTTTTTGTTTGGTGTACTAAAGGCTTGTTAAGACACTGTCCACCTAAGGTGACTGAAATATGTGAACCGCAAATGAACTTGGCATGAACGGTAAATTTAACCGCTATTACTCACTTCATTTTTATTTCAGCTAGTTATCTGGGCTTGTTTCAATGCATTCTGGAACTCAGAATAAGCCTTCCATTTCATGGCTAGAAGTAAATCAATAAACAGACATTACCTACATGATAATGTGCTGATCATTTCTTGACATCAACGACAGTACAAAATCTACCAGGTGCCTAATAATTGTGGAGACTGTATTTCAATTTATTTAATCATCTGATTATAGAAAGAACATGACAAACATACTGAGTAGCCAAATTGTCTTGTAGGCTATTTCAATAAACAAGATTAACAATGTGTTCTTAAATGTAATCATTGGGTTGTATCCAAGAAAGTCATTGTGTGAGTGGAATGACTTCCTCTCACTCAACAGAACCTTCCCTTCTTCACTCTCCCTTGCGTACTACCTGCACTGCCATCAAATTCTGTTCTGAGGATCAGATTTGCAGCTGGTCAGATTGGGAAGGCTGTGTCTAACAGCCCATATTTCCATGCTTTGCTTTGCTGCTTTGCCAGGCTCCTGAGGAACTTACTACTGTTTTAGGCAGAGAGACAGTGGTCACCGGGAGCAAGATCCAAGTGTCTGAGGTGCTATGGCCAGTGAACAAGGCTCACCCAGAACCCTTTGCTATAGAGGACAAGGTATATCACCTAACCTGATTGGGCCTGTTGCTGCAAGGAGGATTGCTTGCTGGTAGAGATGGGGGGGAAATGCAGTTCAGTTTCCTATTAAAGTGACCCTACCTAAATATCACTTTTCAAAATAATAGGCAAACTGAAAGGCAACCAAATCTTTGAAATTCACACTTCCTCGAATTTTGCAGTTCATTTCTCCAAATGCATTTACTAGACAAAGTGTGCATAGAAAAGCATACACCAGTGAAAATGACATACGAAAAGGCATTATATCCAGGGGAAATGTGTATTAGGCAATATTGCATACTAAAACGTGTCTGTTAGCAGAAATTCTCATTAGAATGTTATTGAATTTCCTTGAGGACTTCTTTTTAAAAAGAAAACTGATGTGGAGATGCAGAGAAGGATTAAATATTGGAAAAAGGAGAAACTGAGAGAAACCAAAACTGTCAGTCACTGGTCCTTTCTTGCTGCTGAAGCCAATCACCATGCAGATGACATCACCATGAGTGATTCAGCTCAGAGGCTGAATTCTCATTTGATATCTCTTATATTAGCAGTTCAAGACCTCCTGCATACCCAAGTTTAAGAGCAGAAAGGTGGGTATTTAGGAAGGCTGATCATTTGAAACAGATGCATGGCAAAACTGAGATTCTCGTGTCCTAAGTCAAAACCAGTATTCCACAGATTTTACAGCACATGGAGACCCTGATTTTACCAAGCATGTCTGAAAACAGTAATTCCCAATCTGGGGCCTTCCAGATGTTTTGGACACCTATCAACCCTGGCTATCAGCCATGCTGGCTTGGACTGATAGGGAGTTTGTGTCCAACAGTTTAGCCACCCCTACTTTACAATGCAGTTTACCCCTTTCCATACAATAAATAAGCCTATGCAAACAAGGCAGATCTTTACATTTTAAAATGGAAGAAAGTATTAATCACTTGGTATAGTATGTAATGCAACAGTTATTTTGGGTGTGCTCCATAACAACAGGCAAAGGCAGATACTTCAAAGGAAGATGACCAAATATTACGACATGACAGACAGCTCCATCTCCTGAATCAACAGCTTGCTCCACAAGCCATTTGACCCATGCTGACTTTTGGTCCTGAGTTCTGGAACCAATCCCTGGAAAATGTTCTTATAATCAGTCAGTTCCAAGAAGCATCTCACAGTAGGTTGCTCATGGAATCATAAATGGCAAAAAGGCACCGCTGATACCAGATTTGTCTTTGAAACACACATTTCCACATTCTTTGTTTGTGCCACTTTGAAAATGACTCACACAATGGTGATTTTACCTCTTCCTGTGGGACACCACTCCACCAACAAGAAGGCCTTGTAGTCAGGAATTTTTATTTTTATTTTATTGGCAAAATGCGAATCTGGGAACCATGAAGTCTGTACTTTGAGTCCACAATACTCAGTAGGGTTAAAGTCAAGCAAAATATATATTTCCATCCAAAATATTATTGTTTTTCTGGAAGATTTTTCTAAGAATGCAGAGTTTGAGAAGTAGCAACTGAAATAGGAAATCAAGATTATAGTACACCATTACTTGTAGTTTCATGGCTGCAAGTAATAGCTATAATGACTACCCAATCTTTGTTACAGTACTCTGGAAGTGAGAGGAGAAGAGCATTCAGTCATCCTTTACTCAAAAGAAGAAGAGGAGGAGGAGGAGGAGGAGGAGGAGGAGGAGAAGAAGAAGTTGTTTAATTTTAATATCGTATCCAGATTAATCAAACTGTATCAAGCAGGGAAATCACCATCACTGCCTCAAAGTACGTTTACTGTAAACCAGGGCTGGAGGAACATTTTTCAGCCTGACACACAACCTTCCAGGGGCCACATACGAGGAGTGAGCAGGGCCAGAGGCAAAAGTGGCTGGAGCAATGGATGTGGCTCTTACTTGTATACAGAACACTACATTCCAGCTACACAAATGTCAGGTTTCTACACCCACAAATCCCTTTCCATCCTCCGTCCTGGTATGCAAGAGGAATTATCCCAAATGAAGGGCAGGCAAAAGCACTTGTGGGGTGTGTGGAAATGGGCCCAGTGAAGAGAGGCTGTGACTTGGGGAGGAACATCACCTAGGGAGAGTGCCAAGGGCCAGACTGGGAAACTTGGAGGACCTCATTCTCCCCTGGGGCCTGAGGTTCCACAACCTTGTTGTAAACAATAAAGATGATTTCACCCTTCTCTGGAGAGAGTTCCAGTCAGCCCACTTGCATCCAGTATTGATGCCCACACCTTGGGCAATGCCTGGTGTGGGAAAAGGAAGCAGGGTGGTATCAAAAGGTAAGGGTAAAGGGTAAAGGGACCCCTGACCATTAGGTCCATTCGTGACTGACTCTGGGGTTGCGGCGCTCATCTCGCTTTATTGGCCAAGGAAGCCGGTGTACAGCTTCTGGGTCATGTGGCCAGCATGACTAAGCCGCTTCTGGCGAACCAGAGCAGTGCACCTAAATGCCGTTTACCTTCCCGCTGGAACGGTACGTATTTATCTACTTGCACTCCGACGTGCTTTCGACTGCTAGGTGGGCAGGAGCAGGGACCAAGCAACGAGAGCTCACCCCTTTGCAGGGATTTGAACCACTGACCTTCTGATCGGCAAGTCCTAGGCTCTGTGGTTTAACCCACAGCGCCACCCGCATCCCACAGGGTGGTATCAAAGTGGGAGGCAAATAAGGAGTTGGGATTGATACTTTCCACAATGCCATTGGCCTACTTCGCTAGAATTCTTCTTTTATATAAGTGTGTCGTTCTTAGATCATAAACCCTTTCACTGGGTAGGCACCATGGTTTATATTCTGTGTTGTATCTGCTGTCTGGAAATAACAAAATGAAGAAAAAGAATTTGATCCGCAGCAGTCTATCATTCTATACTTACCTCGGCTAATACAGGGAGCAGTGTGACAATATAACAAATCTGATCCATTTTAATGATGCAAAGAAGTTAGCTTAGCAAATGTTTTGCTTTATCTCATTTGGACACACAGCAGGGTGAGAGATAAAAGCGCTTAGAGACTACCCTCTCCCATCCGCTTAAATCAGGCCAGTGCAAACATGTGATAAATGAGACCCATTTGAGAGAAATGATTAACATGGAAAGTTATACATAACCAATTAAACTTGTAAGCTAAACTTAAATCCCCAAGATTCCCAAGAGACATAAGTGCAAATGACGTAACTGTGTGATTCTGGTTTCATGAAAATGGTGGAGAACGTGAACTTTACGTACTGTATGTGGCGTCTCAGCTTTCCCCCGTCTCACAACAGCTACTTCATCTCCAAAATAACATTTTATCTGTAAGTTTATATGCTTGCTTAGGAATGGTAAACGGTCTCTCTCATTGGTTAAAAGTGAAAACAATTCCTTCGGTAGTAGTTGTCCGTGCGGTCAAATATACTCCAACTCTGAGGATGCATAATAGCAATATACCATCTCCCCTGCTGTTCTTTGTGTTTGCAGTAATTATATAAGCAGTTAAGAATCACCAATTATGATGATAAATTATAAATAAAGTGTTGTTACACTCTGGGCAAACAAATTTGTTGTCATTAATAACAGAAATGATAGGAGTAGTAATATGTAGTATTTGCATAATGCTTTTTGAGCACTCAAAGTATTTTGTACATTATTTTGTACATTGTATGTACATTATCTCAGTAATCAAAGATTTGTTTATTGTTGCTATTTTGACCATCATGGTCATATCAACTACAGAAATAAAAAAATAAAAATAAAATAAAATAATAATATACACTGGCACAATATAGAAGAACAATGTTGAGTAAAATATGCTTTTACATTAATATATACCCAAATAACCTAATAATACTATACCATACTATCTCAGTAATCATTGTGATAGTGAGTCTGTTGCAGATGATGAAGACTGATGGCAAGAAAATATAGCTTTTGTTAAAGATACAAAGGCTTAAGGACAAAGGTTTGAAGTGACCACCACTGGAGATCTCCTGGATTTCCTGGGAGGGCAGCTAAAAGGTCATAGGATTCTGCAGACCTCCCTCGTCCTGATGGAGAGGGATGTCTACCACCAGACGGATGTGTGCAATTGGAAGTCTCCATGGTGTGATGGCAGAAAGTTCTGGCAATGTGCTATGATGGCAGGAGGGTCAGCAATGGGACATATGCATTGCAGGGAGGCCATGGAAAGAGTCACTCTGCTCTTAATTGAAAAGACAGTGGCAGAGTGAAGGAAACAAAATTAGACCTAACATGTGCTTCTTTCCCGAGAAATTTTAACAACAACAACAATAGTAAAGCTTTGGGCAATGATGACCCTGGATTCAGAGTCCAAATGCTTGTGCCTCAAGTGCATATTATGTACTTCTATTAAGTGAATGAACTTAATGCCTATAGAAATTGGCATAGAAAACATCTTCACAATACCAGATTGTTTTATTTGGACATGGTTGCAACCACTGAAAAACCTGGTACTAATAAGGACCATATATACAGGGTGGTCTAGGAATCACATGCTGTGGGGGTAAATTACAGTAAGTGTTCAAATTCTTGGCCATCAACTTGGAAACACTTCTCAGTTCATGGTAGATGTCATGTGTGAACATTTTTAAAGTGTGCAGATTCTGATATTGGAATTCTCATATCTTAATTCCGGGATCAATGCACACAAGCATTTTATGGTGTTTCCACCAAAATAAGCCAATATTTTTTCATATGACGCTGGCATCTACCACTTGTCGGGATTGCTAGGTGTTAAAAGTCATGCCTAGGGACAACAAATGTTACAGTGCACCATTCTGCTGAAACTACAGCTCTGCCCATATTGTCAATAAAGTGCCATCCAGAATAGGCATTAGGAATATCTGCAGCATGTACAGATTCGCTTCATTGTTCATTTTGCCACAGGATCAATTTAAGCAATCTCCTCAGAGCCCTACCCACTATAAACATTTTGCACATGAATCATCCATCAAGGCCCCAAGTTTCTTGGCTTAACAGCAGGCATGGTGCCTGTTGACATTACATCTGAAGCACAGTATGAAACATAGATTTTGGATTACCCATATCATTCTTCAGAAGAAGGCTTTGCCACTTCAAGAAAGGGTGATGAATTAATATGGAATCATCTGCCTTATATATGACATTAGTTCTGGCTCTTTCTTTCATCTTCCTTGTAAGAGATCATTAGTGGCTTCAAACACAGCATTTAAAATAAAAACCAGTTGAACCAGAATCATAGCCTTAAAACCTTAAGTTTGTGTTTTCATGGTCATATGAAGTTAGTAATTTCCACACATACATTTTCAGGGTTTCAATGCTTTGTTCCACCCACAGTGTTTGGGGTAAAAGGAATGTACACATATTGTTGTTGTTGTTCCAGGCATGTTTTTTGTGTCCCAAGAACTCAGGACAACTCTTACTCCTGTGAATAGAGAGTGAGGTACTTCAAGCTCATACCCTCCAACATTTCTCTGATGAAAATAGGGGTGTGGTATTCAATTGTAGTAATAATAATAATAATAATAATAATAATAATAATAATAATTTTATTATTTATACCTTGCCCCTCTCACTAGGTTGCCCTAGCCACTCTGGGCAGCTTCTAACATATATAAAAATATAGTCAAACATTAAACATTTTTTTAAAAAAAACTTCCCCATACAGGGCTACCCTCAACTGTCTTCTAAAGGGTGTATAGTTACTTACATCTTTGGCTCGGAGATCACATAACTCCATACCCTCCAATATTTCTCTGATGAAAATAGGGACATTCTACAGAACAAATGGGACATTCCAAGGTCAAATCAGAAACTGGGATGGCTTCTGTAAATTTGGGACTGTCCCTGGAAAATAGGTACAGTTGGAGAGCCTGGAAGCTGGTTTGTCAATCATCTCTTCCATCCAACTGGGAAGCAGTTTAAGCAGCAAAGCCAACCTCCTACATGACTTGTAATCGAGCCAAATAGAGCCAGATTCTTTATCAAACCAGCAGAAATGCCATGGGGGCTCAGGCAAAGAGATTGCCTTCCCTCCTGACCAATGAGTGACTGGGCCAATGAAAAAGATGATCACCTGGCTACATAAATTCAGCCCATGGACCTAATATGGCCCAAGGGGCTGTTACTGGCAAACTTCACCCATTCACTAATCATGTAGTATCATTTGACATCACTTATAAATCATTTTGATCTGCCCTGATATCTTCTGTGGCATTCCCAAGGGAAGACTTACAATTTTACATACCTTACACATTTTGTAAACATTTTACTTATTTCGGATACAATTTCCCCAAGACATGGAATACATTAAATTATGTAAAGTACATAACCCCTGCCAACCATAAGAGGCCTGGCCAGGTTTGAATCTGGCCCTTGGGCTGCAATTGGTTCCTCACTCCATTGCTTTTCCACATGACAACCACTGTACCAATTCCCAGACCTTTCAAATACCCTCAGATTTGAATTCTTAACATGCCACAGATTAAGAAACAAACCAGGCCTTTCCCTGCCAATCCTGCCTCATGTCTGTAACTGAGGAGCGGAGGAGGGGATAACGCACAGTCTTGTCTGCCCAGCCCCTTGTGTTACCTCAACTGCCATTTGTGCTACACTTAAGCCATAATTGGCACACCTGCTTCAATCCCAGCCCTCAGCCAAGCAGCTGTTAGAGCTGTGCTTTCATTGGGGTGGATGAGCAATTAAGAAGGTCAATGCACAGCGTTTGTCTGAGACTAAACCACACACGCAAAAAGTTACTGTAGCCAAATGCTCATGCTTCTTGTGGTATATGAGCGCATGATGACAATTCCCCACAGATTAGAACCTTTTTCTCATCCTAGCGAAACAGAGTGAGGTTCTGTGCATCCAGGAAAGAAGGATGCGCTGTCCCTCCATCTGTAAATATACTGCAGTGATGTCAGTGCTGAATCTGGTAATGTCTAAGGGTCAGATATGACAAAAACAATGCACTTTGACCTACAAGCAAAAAGAAGGAAGAAGAAAATGTTCTCTTTTAGGCGCAGCTTCTTGTGACTTTCACTTCAGTAAGGAAATAAAGTTTTTGTCCTGATTCAGGTAGTGCTCGCAGGGTGAGGGAGGATGGCGAGGAGATGGGGGCCAGTGCTCAGGAACCAGAGCAGCAGGACCCACCACCAGAGCCAGAGGAGCCCCTGTCTCCCCAAACACGGCAGGCTCTGAGGCATAGGGAGCAGCAGGAGGAATGCACTAGGAGGCAGAGGCAGGCAAGGGCCCACAGCCCAGATTCCTAGCTGGCCAGGTGGGGCTCGCTAGCTCTGGGAGGAGGTGTGTGATTCCTCAGCTGAAGTAGGTTTGGAGCAGGCGAGGGTCTCATGCCTCATCAAACCCAGATGCTGCAATCAGCATGCAGAGTAGCAGAGCAGAGGTGCTGTGTCTGCTTAACTGCCCCTGTTGATAGACCTTGGCTTGGATACTTCTGGACCTCTAAGGGACTGTGCTTTGGGTTCGACTCTGGACTGTATGCTGACTGCTGGACTTCAGACTTGGCTACTTGGATTGACCCTGGACTATTTTTCCTACCAGGTAGGCCAGGGGTTCAAGACACTAGGCTTGTTTCTCAACCAGAGGGGTATATAAAGACCTTGTGTTCCAAAAAAAAATGTACAATATAAGTACCTAACAGACAATATTTTACTATAGTAGTGTGAAATGTTATGTTTGGAAGGTGACAAGGCCCTACACAACTTATTATGTGATCTGTATGTCACCATGGATGAATAGTAGTTTGAAATTATCTCATGTCCATTAGCATGGAAGCTTACAAGGAAGCCTTTTAATCACTGGCATTCAGTCCTCCAAGAGGCATTTTTGAAACTGATGTTTGAATCAACATGCCAAAGATGATTTTGAACAATTCACTTCTGAAATGTTTTGGTTGAAGTTTCTCCCTGTGTACCCCCAAAACTAGAAATCAGGGCCTGCGCAGCATTATTCTGATTTCACCCAAAGCTGGTTTCTATGTTCTTATGGCAATTAAAGCAAAGGAGCACAACAGACCGGATGTTGAAAGGGACCTAGGATGTGCCCAGAATCCAAAAGCTTATGACAAGCATGCAGCATCAATGCTTGCACTGATAATAATTAAAGCTGAATCCTAATTTAAAATTCCATGCTAATTTTTTGAAAATCTGAAAATTTCTTTTAAAATGACCAGTGCTTTGCTTTTGTTGTAAAGCTTGTTAAAAGTCATGTTTCAATCTTTTTGGAAATCCAAGTAAAATAATTAGGGGAGCCAGGTTTGAAGTGGGCTGTGAGATTTGTATGTTAGGATTTTTATCTCTGTGTTTTGTTTTTTTAAGAAAACAAGGTTGACAAGCACTGGCCTAAGGTTTCTGCTCTCTATGTGTCCCTAGCGAAAATCATGGTTGTGCAAACAGGCACTGTGCGCATGAATCCTTGGTCTGATTCAGCAGCTGGGGCTGCACATGCCTAGCTCTCTAAAAGGAGGAGGAATCACACTAAGAAACCATTTGGTAGAGACACTGCAGTGGAAGGCGGGTGACTGAATTCAACTAAGTTTTACTCAAAGTAGACTTGCTTAAAATAATGGACCTAACTTAGTGCCATCCATTTATTTCAGTGGGTTTACTCTGAACAAGCCTTAGTTGAACCTGAGGTACCACTTGAGCTAATGGGGCCTCCCACTGCTGCTGCCGCCATGCCGCCACCACACAATTTCTGTTCTCATCCTGAAGCAAAGTTCTTAACTCGTGGCACTATTTCTGGGCTAGTGGAGTCTGTAACCTGAAGCATTTGTAAGCTGAAGCATCTATAACCTGTGGTACCACTCTACTCCCATGAAAATACCTTACAAGTTTTTGAATTCCCTTATTATTTTTTGTATTCTTTCTGAACTTGCCTTTCCAAAAATGGCGATAGTTGAAGGGTTGGGGGTGGAGGGAGAAGTCTTGCAATATTACCAGGAGTCCCTCAGCCAATATCAATTCCTTCTGTAGCCAGATGTTGCATATCCCTGTGTTGCTTCAGATGTCAGACAAAGCAGTTATCTATTCCTTTTGCCTAACACAGGCATACACATATATAAACACATACATTTCCATGGAGGGAAGGAGGGAAATGCTGTTGCAATCAAAATAACAAAAGACGTGTCTTTCTAAAAAGAGGGTGCACAAAATTGTTTACTTATGTAGCCATGTGGCTTTGCAGAACTTGCGAAATATCACTTTCTTGGCCTGAATTAACAGAAATCTGCCTTCTTCCAAGACAGAATATTGTATTAATAGCTGCTTCATTCAAACTGAAAGGGCAGCATCAAATCTACTCCTGTTGCTGCAGAGCTGGAGATCTTGCTCTGTGTCATTTCACAGTTCTCCATACTCATGGAAACAGAATGATACATGTGAGGAACTCCACAGTGACTCTTAAGCATGAGCCTTATTATCTTGAATCGATCTTTGCTTTGCATCTGGAATAGCTGAAAGTTAAAGCCCTTTGCAAAGCTCATCTCCTGTGTAGCCCCACTTTGACCAAACCACCCTGAAGTTTGAAATGGATTCAAGAGGATCTGGAAACTATAGCCAAGCTGACTGATGGCACTTAATTGCATTCTGTGTTTCATAAATGCTATACCGTAAATCTACTGATTGTCATGGAGAACAGAGTGATTAATGGGGGCCGCGGCTGTGTGCAGTTAGAGTTACAAAGAAATCTTGAAGATATGGAAGCCTTTGAGGACACATGTGTTCGAACGACTGTTGCTTCATGCTAGGGCAAAGAGACTCCTGGGGCCAGCAGGTTTGGAAGGAGGAAGGGCCCTGAGAGTAGATATAGTAGATAGCAAACATAATGCATTTCTCTTCCTTCATATACTGTAGAAAGTCATGAGAAGCATTCACTGTACTGGTTTGCACACAATGCTAAGTCATGGTTAACATTATCCATAGCTATGTCAACAATAGCTAACAAATTATGGTTAAAGCTTAGGCACCTGGCAGAAAACTTAAAACCTGGCTTATTTCATCCCCCTCGTTCTCCTGTAAAAGGAGACACTGGCCAGGAAGATCCACCCTTCACTCATGGCTTTTGGGCAGTGACAGATTCTTAGCCATAAATAAGAAAGAATATGTTGTGACTGGTACTGAAATCAATTCAAAACCTGATAGCCAAGTGTGTGTGTGTGTGTGTGTGTGTGTGTGTGTGTATGAATATGATTTCTGAGTTTACAAAAATATGAGCATTGTCTCTTTTTTCAAGTTTCAAGTTTCATTTTCTACAGATCAGTTTCATTTGTTGTGAGACATTAGTGTTACATACAGTGTTAGGTTAGAAAGGAAAGTGGGGAAGAGGGGGAGGGGAGAGTGATGTGGGGTTAGGTGGCAAAGTTTCTATTCTTCTGCTTAATGTACGTGAGGGGTGTTGTGTCAGCGTCACTTGTGTGGGTTCTCTTACTATTCACTTGTATTTCTTTGGGGGTGAGAGAGGTTGGCAGTGGCCTAGGGTATGGTTGGTTGTCTTTCTTGTCTTTGGTTGGCTGTAATGAGATTTGTTTTTGTGTGTGAGTGGGGTGCGTGTGTGTTTGGATCAGGTTAGCCAGATTGATTCGTATGTTGTTGGCGGATTCTTGTTGTCTTGTTGGGCTGTGTATGTGGCAAAGAGGAACCATACTGGGGTGAAGGCGTCTTCTATTTGTCCCCGTGTCAGTTTCAATTTATTGGTTAGTTTTTCTAATAAGGCTGTTTCCCATACTACTTGTTGGCAAGTATGTTTTGAAGATTTTATAAACTATGTGAGCCATATGTGTGTAGTTTGATCAAATCTCTTGCCCACTTTAAGCACAAAAATCACCCCCAATAATTAAAAATGAAGTGTAGTAGACCAATTCTGAATGGGAAGATGAGTTTGGGGTTAACTCTGACATTAGGAAGGAGAATGTGACTTGCCACAAGCACCAGTTTTAAGATGTAAGAAAAGAGGAGTCTGCTGGAGCAGCCCAATGGCCAATTCAGACCAGCATCCTGTTCTGTTGTCAACCAGTTGCCTGTGGGAAACCCGTAAACGGAACCTGAGTACAAGTGGTCTTCTGCACTGTGGTTTCCTACAAGTGGCATTCAAAAACATTACTACCTGTGACCATTGAGGCAGAGCATAGCCATCATGGCTAGTAGCCATTAATAGCCTTGACCTCTACGGATTTCTCCAATCTACTTTAAAAATCATATAAATTGGCGGTCATCATAGCTTCCTGTTGGAGCAATTTCCATAGTTTACGTGCTGTTTGAAGTACCTTAGTTTCACTGGATGTCCAGTTCTGCTGTTATGAGAAAAACTCTCTACCACTTTCTCCATAATTTTCATTAACATTTTAACTTATCATTAAATTTAATTAATAATTTAATTTATCATAAAAAATTCAATAACACGTTATATTTTTACCACCATGCTGGGAGGGTTGTGATTTAAATTTTCTGCTGTAGGCATTGCATTGCCATGGGCCACTGCAACAACCCGTCTATGTTGTAAGTCTGACAAGAATTTCAAATCTCCTTGTTTCAAAATGCTTACTCTGCTCCTTCCTCATGTCCCAACAAATGCTGAAACAACAATATGCCACTATCACACTGAATTCACTCCCTCCCAAATGGTCTTCTCTGGCTTTGCTCTCAGTTGTAACTGACGAGACTTCTACTATCCTTTCCCTTCATGTTTATATAGCAGGATATCCAGATGGCATTGAATCTTGAACCCACAGCTCTTTCCACAATACCCTGGGACCATTTGGTGAAGCTAGCAGGCTACAAATAATAAAATGCTACCTGATCCCACTATGGGAAAAAACTATGTAATGATCCTAAAACAAATGTCTTCCATTGAGGTGAAATTTCTTGGCCCATTTCAGAATGATTTGGCCCAAAAATTATTTGGTGCATCACTTTCGGAACAAACTCTTCTAAGCACACATTGCAAACTCCCTTAAATGATCCAAAAGTTGTTCTTTGGAATCATTAGGCAGAGCTATTTTAATCAGTCAAGTGTTTGAAAGCTTTGTATCTGGGATACAAAGTATTGTATGAGGGCATGTGTGGGTGAGAACTAAGTTTATTGACTTTTAAGGAGGCCTGGTATGTATGATTTCACCATCCCTTGGTGTGGTTGTGAGTGATAGGCAAAAGGTTATCGCAGCTAACACTCAAAATGAAACTTACTATTGTGACTTTTAAAAGCTACAGTTCTATGCCCACATTTGAAGGAGTTAGTCCCACTGAACTTACTGGAACTTATTTCTAAGTCATGTATGGGAGCAGCCTGCATGAACTTGTCAGAAGTCAGATTAGACATAGTTCAAAAGCCTCTGATCTTTTTGCTAAAGGCCTCCAAAAACAATGTATTTTAAGATGCTGGAAGGACGTCTTGTTGATTTTTTTTAAAAAAAACAACAACACTAAATCTAATTTGCAAAAATCACTTGTTTTGTTTTTCTGGTTTTACAACCATTGCAGCTATAGCCATTCATGTTGGAAAAAATACTATTCAGTTGTCAAATTACATTAAGTAATTCACAGAATAACTCATAAAGTGCATTTAAATGTTTATGTTGCACTTAGTCCAGTGAATTCAATGCTGTGTATATGTCAAGTTCTCTATCTTCACAACAACCAAGAGAGGTAGGTTAAACCAATAGTGACCAAGCAAAAATTAGAATCTATGTCAGTCATGAAGTGCAATGGGTACCTTGAACAGGGATACTATCTGCCTGTAAGTTAGCATCAAAATAAATGCTACTAGTAACTTTGAAGGCTTTAACACTCTATGCAACAAGCATGCACGCACATGAGTTAATGAAAGGGAGAGAGGACATTTTCATGTTATAGATCCCAGCGGCAAACCTTTTGTGTGAATCAATAGCTTCATATTTGGCTTAAAGGCAACATGCCATATTGATTCCCAACATAAGATGACTCTATAGCAAATGTTTGAAGTTTCCTTCAACACACTGACTCTGGGACGTAATGACATAGAATTGTGACATTGATGCTATTGTTTTTGTAAGTGTCCATAGCTCAGTATTTAGTTTCCAGTTTGTACATCTCTGTGGCAACAGAATTTGGGGCAGAAGGAAGCACTATATTCTACTGAATATAGACCTTTAACAAAATAAAAAAATAAAATAAACTGTGCCAGAGAGAAATGTCTAGACGAAATATTGTATCTTGGCCACAACCCTCTTTGAAACGTGGTTCTTGGCAGGATGGAGTTTTCCATAAATTCTCATTTTTTCTTGTTTGAACAGATTATGCCATTGAATTCTCTAAAAGGGGGGCATGTGAAGGAGTTTGTGCTGCACTTAGCACTCTTCTAGCCCTTCCATGACCCCTTCATGACCTTTTCTGTTCCCGAGAGAACAAAAAAATTTGAATTCTTTAAGCCCAGTGTAAAGCACTCCATTGCAGGGTCACTGGTACAATGCAGCTTTATCATCTTTTGCAGTTTGGCCCTTTTGTATGGGAACAAACTTTGCTTGTCTTTTTGCTTACTACTAGCATTATTATTAACAATACTTGGTTGCCCTTTTCCAACTACAGTGGTACCTCGGGTTAAGTACTTAATTCGTTCTGGAGGTTCCTTCTTAACCTGAAACTGTTCTTAACCTGAAGCACCACTTTAGCTAATGGGGCCTCCTGCTGCCGCCGCCGCACGATTTCTGTGCTCATCCTGAAGCAAAGTTCTTAACCCAAGGTACTGTTTCTGGGTTAGCGGCATCTGTAACCTGAAGCGTCTGTAACCCGGGGTACCACTGTACTGAAATAAATTGGGAATGGTCTGGAAATGACATGTAATGGATTGTGCTGAATGTGAACAGTCATACATTAACAATAACTAACACAAACTAATGGGTGTTCATTCCATTTCTGGCTATATTATCGCAGAAAACCCGAAGCCATTTTGTAAGACACAAATGATTTAAAAAAATAAGATGCATGACATTTATTTTGTAATGTTAACATTAATATCCGTAGAAAGATTTTTATTGTCAGTACAAAAATTAACAGATTTTAATACTTTTTACCCCCTCCCCCCCATTTTAAAAAACATGTAAAGTCAGTATGGATTGCATTCATATTGCATGGCTAAACCAGCGTGAAAGGTGATTTGAATGTGAAAACATTATGCTTTAAATTCTGAAAGACAAGTTATAGAAATGCAGTAATATTTTTGGGCAGGCACCAGGGCTGACACCTGGTACAGCAGGATGGTTTGGAAAGCTGTAATGGAGCAAGAATAAAATAACCCCTCAGAAAGATGGTCAGATTCCAACATGAATTTCTGTAATTGCCATGATGACAATCTCAGTGCTCTCGTAGTACAAGAGGAGCCTCAAAAGCGTGTGTTTGATCAAAATATCCAAAAGCATTATTGGACGTTCAGCAAACATAGTTGCTAATCTGAAGCATGTACAGAAAGCTAAGAATTGAGGTTTAGGGCATTTAAAAAATTGTAGAAGTTTAGACAAGCTAGAATACTATGGAATAAGTCTCAGACTTTTGGGTCGTTCTACTGAGCAATTTAATTAAATGAACAGGGGTGGCCATCAAACTTTTTTGCATTTGAGGAATTGTAAAGTGTGACAACTAAAACAGCTACACACCTGGCAATACAGGGAGCAAAATACTTTCTCATTAAAGGATACTTTTTTTATTTCTGAGAGTTTTGGTTTGTTACAGCAATAACCTCTCATGCAACTTTAGGCTGCAATCCTATACCTGCTGAACTCCAAGGGTAGACATGTATAGCATGTCACTGTTAAAAAAACAACCCAAATTAATTAAAACCTTAATTCCCAAAATTAGTTATATACCGTAAATATTTCTCTCTTTTTTTAAAAAAAAGATCTGACAACTAGTAAAGTTTGAGCAATATATCTACTAGTTCTCTGTGCTGTCTGCATAGAAATGCCATTTAAATTACAAAATAACACAACCCTATAAAAGATTAATTGTTTTGTACATTACCAATTAATTAATAAATTAATGAGATAACAATTTTCCCTGAAAGCAAAGTATTTTTCACCTTTAGGTGGTGATATTTTAAAAAAGAAAAGTTTTATGTATGAACAGCAATTACAGGTAGCTGTTTCTTTTTTTAAAAAAGGCTAATTTTGCTTGGTGAAGTGAGACATCCATTTTCAAATCAATACAAAAAATAATTCATTGTAAATATATATAATATATATTTATACATATTTGATTATATTTACATACATCCAGCACCTATATACTGCATTTGTGCTCTGTAAGTGTGTGCCAACATATATTTTCTCCAAATATTACAAAATAAACAAGGAAGGCTGACCCAACATTTGCCTCAAGTCCAACTGGTCCACTGAATGTAGAAAGTGTGTTGCGGCATCCAGACCTGTCAACTGGCATCCAAATATGGCCCATAAAATTCTTCTTCTGAAAATTGTTTGGCATTCCAAAGTACACCACTTTTTCCCTTGGTGTGATCATAACACCTTTTGCCAATTTTTTGCTTTTGTTTTGGTCCCTACAATTCATATGTACAAACAAAAATCCTGTGTGTCTGAAGAAAGGCTCTTTTTTTTCACATGGTAGGTAGACATTCTTGTTTTCTTACTCCTTTGAGGAATAAAATAAGGGTTCTTTTCATGTTTTGACACTGCCGTTTATGTGCTGGTACTTAGGGAGGCAAGGTTCATAAGGCATTGGATCGGCAGAAAAAACAGAGTCATCACCTGAGGAACAGGAACTCCTTGTGTCTTGGTAGCTAGGTGAATACTGTTCCAGTGGTCCACTAAGATCTAGGTACTCCTGTAAGATAAATTCATACGCGTATTTACTTTAGGAGTGTACAGATTTACATGTGTGTGTAAATAATATCACATTCATATAGAAACACAAACCAAAAAAACAGGCTGGCACCATTCAGCATTCAAAAGTAGATTTCTTGAATCAGTTCACATATCACAGTAAACCATGGTTAAGCTCACTGTAAACATGCATAAGAGGGCTCTCTCACTTTGCCTGATCTGACTGGGGCTCTGTACCAAAAGGGTTTTTCTTGGCTTACTGGTTGTGATTTCTGGAAGCAAAACAAACCATGATACTTGGGTTTGGATGGAATGCAAAGCCATATATTGTGGGTCATTTCATCTGCATGCAAGCATGGTACAAACTACGGTTTACTCAAGATGTGCACACTGGGCCAGTGTCAGAACTAAGACTGTAGAAACTCGGGTTCAATCCCTACCCATCCATGATGATTTCTTTTGGGTTGCTGGCTTCATTTCTCAGCTAACTCAACTTTATATAGTAGATGTGAGGTAACACTGTAGGGAAAGAAGGCCTTAAGCTCTTTAGACGGAGAGTTGTGGGGGGAGAGAGGGTAATAGCTACTCATAAAACTAGAAGTCACCAGAGGAGTGTGAAAAAGGAGCGGGGGACCCAAACCAACAAAAAAGGGAATTCTGAGGCAGATGTGTCAGTTCCAAAAACATCAACTTTAACCACACCAGTCGAGACATATACTGTAGCCACATCAAAAGCAAACATTTTGCTTACGATGATAAAAACAAAATTTCACCCTACATAGAACTATTTTTTCCCCCCAGCACATGGAAACAATTTGCAGAGAGAACGATCCTTTCTTTCCAATATCCATTTGGTTAAGCTGGCTATTTTGTATTTTATAATATCATATTTCAATTTACATGTGCTCAAGCAAGTAATACCCAAGTCACTGCAATACGGTACTCTAAGTATATTTTTTTGCTCACTGTAGTTGCTTCCACCAGCTTTTGTGGAACTCAATAAACTTAGCAATGATTTTGAGCAAGCCCCAATGAAAGCAGAAGGAGCATGGCACTTTCATTCAATGAGTCTAACACAGAAAACCTTCCTAGTCGCTTGTGTCCTACATTTTCATAGCTGGGGGGGGGGCAAATAAAACCCAGTGATTAAGCATAGGGACCTAGGATTCTTCTTGTTGACAGCAGAGTGACCAACTCTGTCTTGTCACTGGAAAGCTGAACCAGAGCCACCAATGGAGACCTGGATTAATTATGTCTGTGACATAGCCATCTGGATTGTCTTAGCCAGAAGAGGACCATCAAGGGTGTGGTATGTCAAAAAGGGATAAGTTTGTGAAAGTTTGGTTTTATATATAAGGGAAAGCATACTTTCTATTCAGCTCTTATATGGAAAGGCCTTTTGAAAGTGGGGCATAGGATATAAGGCATAGGATCCTTGCCTTAAGATGAATTTCCAAGTCCATGGGAGCAGAGTGCTCACAATGTTACATTGGTGGATATTTTCCTTGCTACTGTATTGTGCTTTGCTTTGTACAGTCTTGTAACAGCTACATTTCTGTGTCGTTTTATTTGTCATTTGTAAATGTTTAATGAAAATAAAATAAATCTTTAAAAAGAAGAGGAAGAGGAGAAAAAGAGCTATAGTGTCAGCTGAATCTGAAGCCAGGGCTATAGAAGTTCTTGAAACAACAGTTTTGGCAGGAGAATAAAGTTATTTTTTCTCCTTGAAATGCTGCTTCTCTTTCAACTTCTGCAGAGCAGCTGTATTCATTTAAATACCAATTGCTTCATTTGCTAAACCACAAGTTACGATTCTAAGATGTGAAAAATCAATTTTTAAAAGCTGGGCTGCGTGCGTTTTTAACAAATTATGTGATTTTTCTTTTTTTAAAAAACCCAACAGTGAATGTTTTCCTATTAAGACAGTGATGGTTAATTCAATGTAAAATAAACAGAAGCATGGCACACAGCAAAAAAACAACAACTTCATAGTACACTTTTGATCTGATGTTACTTCCATATCTTGTAAGTACTCTTTCATGTCTGGTCCCTGTGATCTCCGTGTCTATTTAGAGACAATATGAATCTATCGGTATGCACAGGCTAAAATTGTGGCGCCTCTACCATCAATGGCAAATAGCCCATTGACTTCAAAAGAAGTTGTCATTTCCTCAATATAAATTAGCATGACAGCTTTTAGGAAAAATATGGAGCGGGAAATTTCTACCACAAATGGAAGGAGAAAGCTATAGGGATACCCAGTGAAAGACTTTATCCGTGTGATTCACACATATTCAACAGATCCATATATTCACTGAAGGATGGTTCAGTTGACGAATTTATGTGATAATCCTTACTTGGTTGTTAGCTTCAATATGCGGCTATAGTATGACCCCTAGATGTGGGGAAGTCCATGCAGCTCACAATTTACCATGGAAGACAATCCATGATAGCTGGTATTCAAGGGTGTACTACTTCAAAAATAAATACCAACCTGGGAAGAAACTCCATTTCAAATTAAAATGCAAGCCTAAGAAATTTTATAATTTGTGGGTTCAACAGATTCACCAATACTGTTTCTCCTCTACAATACTGAACTGATCTTGGTGCTGTGTTCAGACTTCTATTTCAACTATACCTACATATATACAAATCAGAATCAAACTGCAGTGCACTTTAACCCTGAAAAAGAACTCAGGATGGAATGAGGTAATTCTCACTGGCAGGGATTAGAGGAAGAGATTAATACACTGAATGCACCTCTTTTAGTTTATCCATAGAAATTAATAGTTGTTTTTCAGATACTTGGGCATGGTTGTAGTGTGGGCAAATCCAGTGCTCAGTGCTTTGTACTCTGTGGACGGGGATTCTACCAGGGAATGTGTGCAATGTTTATTGTGCATAACTTGTGCAAGTGCCCTTCACTGCTAGGGGCCTTGCAATGCACAAACTCTCCTTAACATACCTTGCAATAGGCATGTTCTCATTTAAGATGTTCCTTATAACAATGAAAACATTTTGCTTGTTCTTTCAGAAGTTTAAAAAGCAAGCGCCTTACTCACCTCATTAGTTGTGAGAGTGAGGATCCGATCCAAGTCCTCCACAAGCTGCTTAAAAGTAGGTCTCTGGGAAGGCACAGCATGCCAGCAATCTCTCATCATCATGTAGCTGTGGAAGGCAGAATTTCATTGTGTTAATTAACTCAATGTGTCTATGTCAGGCATCTCCCATATTCACAATACTTCAGGGCTGTTCAGTTAAAGTCAGGGTGTGTTCACATGTTACAGTCTGGAGTATTTAAGATGCATGCATTATGAACGATGGTGATTTCCATTGATGCTTATTCGTATTCTACATATACAATTATTATTATTATCATCGTCATCATCCTTAGTAGCCTATGTTCGTCTTTTGAAATGAAGCTCAAGGCAGCTCACAGGGGAGAATCTGAGTAACCATTATGTGAAGCATATGCTAGGCAAACCAAGAATGGTTCTTGTGGAAATTATTTCACCATTTGTAAATACAAAAGTTCATTTGTTTGACAGTGTTTGCACTCTCAGCAGTTTTACTGTTTTGCTGATCAATTTAATATACAAATTTATTGCATTTCAGTGGTATTGTATCTTGCTTTAGGACTATTTTAGAATAAACAAACAAAACCATTTGCCTAAAAACAAATGCTTCATGCTGATATCTAAAAGCCTGAGGGATTGGCCAAGGGGTATATTTCGGAGCATTGTTAAGCGACACAACTCCTCCCACCCCCACCCCAGGCTCAGGCAATTTGTGAATCTGTATTTGAACCACAGTGCTGGAGCATTCATATAACTCCAAGAGGGCAATCCAAACCCAATATCGGCTGGGATTAGTGATTTTGAAATAGGTGGCTCTTCAACTGAATTATGACCATAACTAAGTTGTTGTTGTTTAGTCGTGTCTGACTCTTTGTGACCCCATGGACCAGAGCACGCCAGGCACTCCTGTGTTTATGACTAAGGTAGGTTCATTAATTTCTATGGGTCTACTCTGAGTAAAACATAGTGGAATGCTACCTTAAGTTTCTATAAAAAAAAGAGGCGAGGCTTCTCCATCCCCTATACTCTTCTCTCTTGCCAGTTGTATAGCCTGTTCCAACACTGGCTTTGTTCAGTGACAGTCATACAGCTCCATTTCCAGCCCCACACTTGAGAATTACAGGATCACTATCCACACTCTTTCAAATACATTATATGGGGATGAGCTAGGACATTACTGGCATTAGACTGGGGCTATTTCATGCATAGCACTAAAGATAAAACATGTTCCTATAACTGACTGGAAGGCCCCACATATTGGGCCACAGTATATATGTGAGCAGAAATCACAAGTTCCACTGCTGGTTACTTGATGAATTTGTGAACCATATGCTGTGCTTAAAACAGGTCTGGGAAAGCAACTTTGGGATGTATGAGACAGACGCATGAGTAAAGTAAATACTTCAAATTTTAAAAAAGCCTGTGGGGTTTTCAGACCCTGTACAATACTTCAGACAAGATATACTCTTGCATGATTCAAGTCAGATATTGTGTAAAGCCTGCTGTTGAGGGCCCAACGAGGAGGGCAGAGAAGAAAAATGGTTGTTGAGAGGGAATCAGCAGCACTGTGCTGAGGGCCCCTGAAGTCTGCAGCTGGACCTGGTCTAAGTGCAACTCAAACAAAAAGATCAACTTATTGATGTGTACTTTTGGCAGGTCCACAACTGACTGCATAATTAAAACTTTCCCAAATCATACGCTTCCTGTTCACATTGCTAAAAATATGTATCAGACATGCGATGTTTATCCTGGCTTTTAACAGCTGAGATGTGTATTTTCAGGACCCTCCCTGTTCCTGTGACTGATTAGTTTCATCTCTTTCAATGCTCATTTTTGAAGCCGCCCTGTGTGCACATGCATATAATGTTATAGTGCTCCCATTGTATCATATAAATATTGCTGATTATATTAGCACATCCCTCTTCAGCCCATGGCCCAGCAAGAAAGAGTTCTTACAGTTCACTGGTGCAGTTGGCAGGTTTGTCCATTCTGTGTCCTTCTTTCAGCAACTTGAAGAGCTCTTCCACTGGAATTCCTGGATACGGTGACCCTCCTAAAGTGAAGATCTCCCACATTAGCACACCAAATGACCATCTAAAACAAGAAAGGGAATAAGAATGGGGCTGAATCAGATTTACTAAAGAGAGCATAGAGACATGTATTTTTAGCTACGTACCTTATGATCTGAGCAGCAAAGTTGTTTAAGGCTACTTTCCTTGCTTGTTTTCCTCTTTCTGCCGGCAGATGAATAATGATAGCTATCCATCTACCTTTCCATTTTTTACCAATCCTACACCCTTCTCCAAATATAAAAATCATTTTGTTTGAGGAAGTACTTCATGATGAAAACAAACAAAAACAGAGAAATGTTGGGGGTGACTCAGTTCTATAGCTAAAAATTGAGCAGATCTGCTTCTGTAAACAACCTGGATGGAAAACCTCTGGGAATCATGCAGAAACTGCTCTGAGTGCCTTGGGCGAAGAGTATGGCAGGGCTAGCCAATGTGGTACCCTCCAGTTGAAGTACAACTCCCATCAGCCCCAGCCAATGTGGCCAATGGGCAGGAATGATGGAAGTAGTAGTCCAACAACATATGGAGGGAACCACGTTGACTGCCCCATAATAACACACACATAGAAGAGAGACAAAGAGACACAACCAGAACCACGGAATCATGGGATGTAAGTAGGGTCTGGCTGAATCTGATCCAAATATAAGTAACCTGTTCCATAGTTACAATCCAAACCATATTTGCTTGCAGATACGTCTCGACAATCCGTAAAGGCAGGACTGTGTATGGCAATGGCATTTGTGTGTGATCTGCTGTCAGAGACTGATGTGCATCCATTATATAAGTCTGATCAGCCCAAAGGTGGCATGAATACAACAAATATGTGCATCAGACATTTGCATGGGATTCTGAAACAGGCGAGGACTAGCATGGGAAACAGACTGTTATGACTATTTTGCTTCTTGTCCAAATGTACCTGCAATTCTGAGGAAACCCGTGCAGTCACCGATTTACGAACAATTAACAGCAACTCAAGTCTTAGTGTCTCCATGCTTTGGTTCAGAAAATGCTCCAACCAAAGCATTTAAAACAATGCTTCAGAGCTGCACATCTGTAAAGAAGGTTCAAGGGAAGTAAACTTCCGCACTGGCAAGAGGAAGCCAGTGTTTTCTACCTTTCATGTGCTTTGAAGCCAGCCAGATTAGTAACAGAGCACTGGTCTGCAGTCTTCCAGAAAATCCTCACTTTCTAAGGCCACTTACTGGGGAATAAAACGGCAGTCACAGGTCTCAGGAAGTAAAGGAGGGGAAAATAATGTAAAATCTACCAAAGTGAGGTCAACAATATTGCTGAAAGAATGAGTGCATGAGGCAGCAATGAGATTGAAAATATCCATTGTTTTCTTTGGTTCTGAAGCTTTCCATGGCAATTTTTTTAAAAAAACAAAAAAGCCTTTGCGAAAAAAACAAAGCACAAAAAGTTTTTCTTTCCAGGTTTTTAACCTGCCAGAATAAAGGTGTCTGGCTTGTAGTAAATTAATTTACCTTGGTGGATCAAAGGTTGAGAGACATATTTTAATCTGTTGCATATATATTTCTATTACATGTAATTCAAGTACACTGGAAGAAGCTATAAATGAATAAAAAGATAAAAGTAAGGTTCTGAGATAAAGTTACTTACACATCACTTTGATGTGTGTAAACCCTGTCAAATAGAGCTTCTGGTGCCATCCACTTCACAGGCAGCCGACCCTGGACATAAAATAGAAAAGCAGCAACTGGTTATCTACTGATCATTAGTCAATTTCAGCAATGAATCTGGCAAAGGTTAAGTCAAGCTGCAATACTAAATTTTGCTAAAGCAAATTAACAGTTCCATGAAACATTAGAAAACACAACCCCTCTTCCCTTAGTCTCCTGGCTCATTAATATAGCTGTGATTCTCATTAACTTCTATAGAATGAGAATTTTAAAACGTCTTATTCAGAATTGAAAGAATCAGAAAGTCAAGCTCTGCCACAGCTTCCACCCCACCAAGGCATCGTTCCCCAATCATCAGCACTCTGCAGAACCTGTATAATACAGGGAGTGCTTTATTTTGCTGTATTCAAGCATACTCAAGGGTAAAAAAAATTAAAAACCAAAATGTTGGAATATGCCCTTGTGCAGGCGGCAACCATTTTGCATGGGGATTCCATTTCTGGCCCCCACACGCACTGCATTAGCCTGCCCCTGTTCTGCCCTCTGCTAGGTCCAAAAGGACCAGGGCATCAGTGATTGTGTGTCAGTTGGACAAACACAAAATGGTCGCCGCCTGTTTAGCAGTTCCTCTCCTCAACCAAAGTCAAATAGTCCTTCTCACTGTCACATGCCCACAGACTGGATCTGTTCAATGCCTAAATGGGAGACCAATGGGAGATCACCGATGTAAAGAACCCTGATTTCTGTGCTAGAAAGAAGATGCAATATAAATGTACTAAATAAATAAGTTAACTAAAATGACAGCTGACCCAGAAATATGATTCATGTGAATGACCACGCAGGGGCATCTAGTATAATGTGCAAGAGAAGCCCCGCATGTTAGGCCTTTTCTATATAGATTTAATCACTACTTTGTATGCTAAGAGATCCTGTTCCTTTTAAAAAAAAACAACAGAATAAGCTGCTATCCACAGTGAGGGCATGCCATTTAAATGGGGAGTGCTTGTTATTTAACCAGCGGATTGCCAAGAATGTCATAAGCTTCTGCTGAAATGTGGGTAATAAAAGACTTCTACAAAACTAAAACCAAATGTTAGTAATTTCATAATGGATACATTCCACAAAATTATCCATTGATTACAAAAAGCCAAATTTATATTCATATTCGGTATCTAGCTAACAGTCAAAGAATGTGCTGCAAGTTTCATGGAGGCCATAAAACGAAAAAGGCTAAAGCTTATCCTTTAGAAAGCATCATGTAACACGTACTCTCCCAGCCGGTGTAAGCAGATAACCTTCCTTTCCTAGTAAAAAGGGGTTAGGAATCCTAACACACTTGCCTATTATTTTCATTTCTTTGATTAAAAGTTAGGCTGCTGTACAAGAAGTCCATTAGGAATACATTTGCCATACTTAAATGTACCAAGGAAAAAAGATACCGGATCAAGTGATAAGACTGCCATCCACTTACATTAGTAGTCTTTTTATAATAATCTATATTGTTGATGTCTCTGGCCAACCCGAAGTCAGCTATTTTCATGACGTTGTTTTCAGTTACCAAAACGTTCCTTGCTGCTAAATCTCGATGGATGCACTGGAAAATAAAATTTAAAATATGAATTCACAGAAGTGAGTACACGCATCCCATCTGCAACCCGATTCCCAACTTGATAAACCTTCAGCCATCAGAATTCACACCGTTTCATTCAGGTACACACAGTCAGGGACAGATGTGAAGGCTCAGAGAAAATGGAATCATTCCAGAAAAAGTAGTGCCCCCCCATTTTTAAAAAGCACTTCTCTCCACCCCCCAAAAAATGTAAAACATTTTTGGATTATGAAACGTTTTCTTTTAAAATGATGAAGGAAAGGAGACAAGGAGTTCATATACTTAGTCCCTCAAAACTAATACTTTTGTATTAAATTGCACAGATCACTACAATTTGTTTATGCTGTGGACAAGCTAGTCCTGAGTACAAGCAGACAAGCAAGTCACTGAGAGTACACAACTCAAAAATGCAAGAGCAAGATGCATTTCTGCCTCTTGGAGGGCACTGCCATTGTGATCTTCCTTCGGCTTGGCATAGTTGATGGATCTGTTTCTGTCCTCTGGACTATGCCTCAAAGGACTGGGAATGGAAGGAAGTACAGAACAACATAATTTTGTTGCCATGCGATTCTTGCTGCTATAATCTGACCCTCCCCACAATTTCTCTCAGCTGTGTTTCTGCACCTGGGGAAAAAACATTGCTGCGAGACCAGAAAGGGCGAGGAGGTAGGGAATGCAGGTGGAAACTAAATGACATGTGGCAACCACTTGAAGGCAGGTTTTGTTTTAAAGCATAGAAAACAATTCCCATTGGCCAACTTTCTATACTTAAAACACATTTGTCAGAAGACAATTCACTCATGTTAAAGCTTTCTCGGAAGATGGTTTCAACATCCCTAAAAATAGTCAAGCAACATGTACCAAAGGCTCCAGAAATACTGTCATTTCTCCTAGGAAGCCAGTCTAAAGTCTCCTGCCACTTAAAACCTGCTGATTTTATCTTTCGCCATTAAAGCACAGCTCTGCAATAGTATACAGTGATACCAAGTAATTATTTTCCACTGCTTTTATGAGAGCATTTAAAATACGGCAAGATAGCAACCAAATCTTTCCCTTAGTGACTACTAGAGAAATCTCTAAGAAAATGCATTTGAAAACTCACAACTCCATTTTATGCTGCGAAGGGAGACCATCCTTCAACTGAATCAAATGTTTAAAACTGTACATTAAATTGTATCATACGGCTCCTGAAATAGCTTCTCAATGACTTCCACTATAAACCCCGTTCGTATGGACTCAACAACTTCTAAGTTACATTAGAACAGGATTTCAAGTTAACATGTGGAGTCAGAGTGGCTACTTTTTGCAGAAGTATATAAAAGTAAAAACAACTATATTCTCTACCCCACCCCACCCCCCCAAAAAGGCTGAAATGTAGCACATTTGTGCCCTCTGAGATATCCAGCATACTAGCTGACTGGCATTTTGAAACCAAGTTACCGACTTCTGAAAAACTAACATGTTGTAGAAAACGTAAATAATGAAATTTGAAAGTGGTCTCCTACACCCTTAACCTTCTTTCCTCCCTTCACGTCAGCACCTTTTTGAAAATGCACAATTGACCTTTATTGACTCAGAAAGGAAGTTCTGCCTGCTGATGGAAACCATAGCTTGCTTTAAGCTCTTCTGTCATTAGTAATAAGAGGCAGCAGAAGAAACATGTTGTGAAACTTTCTACTGGATTTTTTTCTCCTTTTGGTCCAGGATATCATACTTCCACAGTGCAACACTACATGCTCTTATTGATGGGCTTTTTGAACAGGAATTATTCTTTGTCATGTTATTTCTTTTAACCAAATCTGAATCACAAGGTGCAGATCTGGCTTTGCTCCACTAAAATAAAAACCCATAAAATAAAACATTGTAATAAAATTCCAGCAACATCGAGATCTATATTAGAAATTATTGGAATGCCATTAAATTCCAGAAGAATAGTTACATCACAACAAAAACAGTGGTGCAGTTTGCACATTATAGTAATGTTTTGCTAAGGAACAAACTATGAACCTTGGCCGAGTGTCAAGTCAGAACTAGTGCTATGCCAGGCATTTTTTCCTGCATTCAAAAACTATCAAAAAAGGAGAGAAAACGTCAATGAATTTCACATGGTGGTGTCAGGGGGTTTATGTCACCTTACTTTTGAGGTGGCCAAGACTGTGAATGGGCCTTTCTTTCATTCTACAAATCATTTTCAAAATGACAGTGGCAGATCTAGATTTCGGGGTCTCAAATTTCAGCAGCGCCCTGGGCAACGCCAAAATCAGCATCTCCTTGCCTCTTATGCTCCTTTCTAAATCATAGTTGCGGCATCCCCCTCTCCCATGGGTTCAGTGCAATCAAACTAGCCATGCTCCCCCAAATCCCCCTCTGGGTTGCACAGTCTTGCTGGTGCAGCACATTACATGACTCACAGAAGCAGTAAGACCCTTTTAAACATTACAGTTTTTTTCAATTCTAGAAAGCATTTTTCAATGATTTCTATCTATCCACCGCATTCAAGCCGAAGGAGTATTAAAGGGGAGGAAGAGGGACTTTTCTTTCGCTTACCAGTCCCACAAGGCTGCGTGGTGATATAAAGAAATAAACATTATTTCATTGCAAGTTTAACTGCCTGGTAAAATCTGTTGCATTTGCATTTTTTTATTTAATGTCATGTTATAAAGATGACAACTGGACACACTGAATTTCTGTGTATTTCTGTTCCTGGATGGTAAGAACATCCTGAAAATATAAACTCTTATTATTTCTGCCCAAAGGAGCAAGTAAGGGTATGGGGAAGCTGGTGAAATGTCAATATTAAGCTGTTTAAAGAATCAGAATGTATTTCCCTTTTGTTTAGTTTCTCAGATGTGACTACTGTTTAATGCCTTGCACTCTCAAAACCTTCCATTCTGCTGGTACATTTCAGTTCTTTTGGGGGTTGGCATTCATTCAAGGATGCGGTTTCTCCTTCTCTAGGGCAGAAGATTTGTGCACACTTAGCAACTGCATTTCTCTATTTAAACAGCTGAAGTTGGCTTGCATGCCAAAAAGACAATGACCATGTTCCCACACGATGCTAAACCATGGTTTGGCACTATGTGCACAAACACAGCATCCAAAAAATGGAATGTCTGCCTGCAAAATTTAAATACAGACTAAAATATTTAGAAAATATTACTTCTGGTGTAACAAGCAACTCACATAAAGGAACGTTGATTAGCATGTGCTAGTACACAATGCTGTAGTCAACAACAAAGCCAATTATGTTATGTCTGACTCAGTTACTAAGAAAGCTGGCCTTGCACCTCCACCATCGTCCTTATTTAGTCTATTAAGCAGAGGACTGCACTGTATTTACAGGCACAGGAAAATTTAAGGTTTAGCTGTGGAGGAATCTGCCAAATAGGGATCTCCAAGGACTGAATATCAAAATGATGCTATTACAGTTAGTTTTCTCAGCAGGCAAATATTTTAAGTGAAGACAAATGACTAATTTGCTCACAGGATTGCTGCTGCTTCTTTTCACCAATTAGCCAATGCCGGCAGATGGAATTCCCTTGAAACCTCTTGGGAAATGAATGGCGCTCTCTTTCATATTCAGTAAGTTAGTAAACTGTTTAGGCTTTAGTTTAATAAGGCAAATTTCAAGGTTATGCTTTTGTTGCCTGACTAAACAGCTCACAGTTTATCCACATCAATATTGGAATTCATGAATATCTAAGTTCATTTTCTGATATTGTTTGCCAAATAATGATTTCTTTGTTCTGTCTTTAAAAGAAACCTTAGCCGGCATAACCTGGCATTTGATTACTTACGCATACATTTGCTTCCAAATTAAATGCAGCTCTTTACTGGAGCCTCTATGAACAATTCTGCTAGTAAAAATGCCTATTAATATTAAAATAGCTGAAACTGCCATTCAAATGGATCAAACTGAAAAACTTGAAAAGGAAGGAGTGGACAAGTTATTTAGCACTAAGGGTTACTTGCTTTTATTTATTAATTTTGTAGCCCCGATCAACCTAATTTGCAAAATATTCTATGACTGTTGCCAACTGCATTTGGAAATGCTGTGCAATTCCATGAGAGGTTTCTCCTCCTATTCCCCTACAGTCCCACCTTTCCTGCATCATCTGGAACAGGATTTCCCTAGATTTCCAGAGTTGACTCCCTCACCTTCTACCAAAGGAATCATCACTGGACTATAGAATGTAATAACCATTTGCCCAAATAGTTAAGAATACTGCTATTGTCTCTGGGCCTGAGCAATGTCCATAAGCTTGATGTAACACTGGGACAGGCGGATGAGTATAAAACTCAGAATGTGTTGTGACATTCAGGGTGCCAATTTCATGTTTCAGATCTGTTTCTTCAAAAATGCAATTTGTAGATGGGAGGGAGGGAGGGAGGGAGGGAGGGAGGGAGGGAGGGAGGGAGGAAGGAAGGAAGGAAGGAAGGAAGGAAGGAGCAAGCTCATGCAAAGCTGTCATCTTTCAATAACACTGGCTTACTTTTTGTGATGCTAAGTATTCCATGCCTCTTGCCAACTGGTATGTACATGAGACTAAATCTTTGAATGTCATCTGCTCTTCAGGAACCCGGTTAATATCAAATGAATATTCCATCCCTGGTGGCCGCCGTGCTCGCAGGTACTCCCGCAAATTCCCTTTCGAAGCATATTCAACCAGCACGTAGAGTGGTCCTTCAAAGTGAGCAGATAAGACAGTATATGAATGAATGAAAACCAGGAGCAAAAGAATATATATTCCATTCTACTGACCCATAAAAGTATAAGTAGCATGCATCTTTTCCAATTCATTGGATGATTTTTCTCAAAATGCTACTGCCATGTATTTATTTAGAAAATAAGTTCATTCTATCTGTAGTACAAGTAGCATTTTATTTTTTAATATACAATTATAAAAAAGAGATAAAACCATTGCAATTATAAAACAAATAGAACTATTTTCCAAATAGAGCAGAATAGTATAAATTCAATAAAAGAGGTGATTCTCACAAAATAAAAGTTACTGGAGTCTGAAACACACCCAACTCTTTAATACATTCAGTTCAAATCAGCTGCCTTCAAGCATTCACATTCTCTCCCCCCCCCCCATGACGCCATACCTACTCCAGGTGAACATACACAAGATCACAAAGCAGAGTATGCACTCTTGCCACATTTTGCCTTCATTATAAGAACTCCCTTCCAGTCTTACCAAAAGCAGAAGGGAGGTGGAGCAGTTTCTGCTTTGTATGCTTTAAGCTCAATAACCAGATTCAGGTCTCTACTCCATTGGGGGTGGGAGAGGAGATGAACCCATGGGCTTGACCCCCTGACATGCACCATCTCTCTCAGCATTTGTACAGTCCCACACATATTGGGGTCTGAACTTCTGCAGCAGGGAACTTTTTCTACCCAAGTAGGCTCCATGCGCAAGTCTAGTAAACTTGAAGAAAAGGTTTCTAAATCAGGCAGGGATTCTACTAAACAGCAGGCTCCCAGCTGCAAATGTTCAGCACCAACATATGGGGTTTGCAGCAATGCTGGCAGAGATGTGAGGGAGGTGGTGAGCCAAACGAGTTCACCCTTGCTCTCCCTTTCATGTGACAATAACTGAGGGGGTGGAAAGCAAAGAGCATATGAACAGGGCTATTGAGATTGGCACGAGATGTTTAGGTAAAACAAAAGGAGCAGGAAGTACATGCCTTGTACTTTTTATTCCTCTCCATTTCTGACCATGTGAAAGTCATCTCATGTATTTCAGACGTCAAGGAAATGCAGAAGGTCCACTGAAGAAGCTAACTTGTCCATATGAATTTCATCATGAAGTTCCACCCACTCATTCCCGACTACTTTTTGGAATCTTATTTGCTCTTCATTGTTCCATCAAATGAACAGGAACAAAAAACACTGTGAAACTAGTGTTCAGCACAACACTAGCTTTCAGTTTTCAACACTAGCTTTCAGTTACCAAAGAGTTAGAATAGGCTGTAATACAGGAGGAATGCAGATCACATTCTGTCGGTAGAGCTGTGCAAGAGTTACAGAAGATCAGCAAGGTTTCTGGCTCCAAATTGCTGAACAGTAGCAACAACAAAAATATTTGTTTCCCTTCTAACTAAGGCTGCTGTGATGATGAAAGCTGGGGTGGAGGGAATCAGGAGTGGATTGTGGATTTTGAAGTGGCAGGGCTATAGACATTCCTGCACTGAGCATCCACTCAAAGGTACCCTGTTCCTTAATTCTGAGAGAGTGTTGTCTTTTCCCTAGCCAGTATTCTGCACCTGGCTCCAGTGAAAAAAAACAAAGTAGATCCCAAACGCCTGAAGTCTGCCCACCCCTAGAATGAACTTAATTAATGTTGTTATTGTAACGTGCCCTAGCAATCAGATGGGCAGGCTGAAAAATAATAACATAAATACATAAATTAATCCACCCAGCATTTGAATCAGAGAAAACTACTGTGTAAAAATAAATGACGAATGTTGCTTCTATATTCCTCTCCTTTTAGCCAGAGATTCAAGTTCCTGCAGATTTTCAAAACAAATTCAATATGGCATCCATCTATCCACTCCACTCTCCCACAGTGTCATTTTTATTACACTTGCACAGAATTAACAGACAAGAGTATGTCACATACTGAAAACTGCACTATATCACCACCTTCGGTCTGTAAAACCAAAACGACACTCACCGTCCTGAGTGCAGGCCCCAAGAAGATTGATGATATTTTTGTGCTTCCCAATCATTTTCATCATCTCCATCTCGGACACTAGGTCAGAGAGGTCTTTTTCTGTAGCATCATCTGCACAAGACAAAATGAATTCCATCAACAGTTTTAAACTAGCACACCAGCTCAAGTGTTTTTTTTCTGCTACAATGTTTCTTTGCAGGCTCTCCAACTAGCTTGATGTACTTTACAGCAGTGTTTCCCAACCTTGTGCCTCCAGATGTTTTTGGCCTACAACTCCCATCATCCCTGACCACTGGTCTTGCTAGCTAGGGATGATGGGAGTTGTAGGCCAAAAACATCTGGAGGCACAAGGTTGGGAAACACTGCTTTACAGGCCATTAAGTTAGAGATATAGCAACACTGTTTCCCTGCAACTCTGGTTCCCAAGGCCAGCAACAAAGTAAACCACTGGTCCTTTGTTGTTTAAGCTGTGGGCTCTGCTTTTCATTGAGTAAACCTCCATGGAAACAAAAGAACATATAACAAAAATTAGGAAACCACACACATACAGTATGAAGGGAAACTGTATCACAAATAATTTTAAGAAACTTATATACCATCAAAAAGTCCTACTGTATGATATAGTCCAAATGTTACAATTTCAATGTGATGCCTATCAGTCTCTTGTCTGGGAATTCTACCAGTTCAAGCAACTTCAGAAACCATTTTATATAAGCTTTAATTTCCTACTGTGGTTCTCCAGCTCCATAAAACTTAAAACCATAAGGAGATGGATGCGCCTTGTGTCATATCAGAACATATAAAACAGTAGCACTTTAAATTAAGACCTCCTTAATTGCCCATCTCTGCACCTTTAATGCAGATATCCCAGTTGCAAACAACATATCAGAGAATTACTGGCAAGACTTTCATGCGAAATATTTTTATTTTTTCCAGTGTTCAGTAGTTTAAAAAAATATTATTATATTAATATAATAAGCTTACAATGGTTTAGATTACTTATACAAGATCACTGATAGCACACCAAAGAATGGATTAGCTCCAGAATTAGTGATGCATATGTCACTCAGAAGTTATCCTAAATGGTCTTTTTCTTTGTTTATATGCATTCCCTATCATGCTGGAGGCTTTTGTTTGGGCAAAAGGCATTTGAAGAATTGCCTATTTTGTTTACAATGTCAGCCATTATTCAGACATAAGTATAAATATGTATTTTTAAAATTAAGATCCCAGACTAAGTATAGTATATTTGTTTTATTACGGTCAATGACCAGCATCAAGCTAAAATTACAAAATTTAAAAGCCCACAATTGTATAAAATCCCATACACATAAACATATACTAAATCCCAGAATAAATATCATCATCACCATCATATTTCTATATATTGCCTTTTACAAATGTTTGCACTCTGTCTTTCTCACATGCACATTTTTTAAATGTGTTAAAAGAGACTAGGTCAGGTCCTGTCATTTGTTTACCTAAGGCATTTATGCTACAGTTGCCTTTCAGTAACTTTTAGCCAACCAAACGAAAGCATGTAGACTTCCCTGTGGATCAAATCAAGAGTTGAGGAATAAACAATTGTACCAAGACTTTGACTTGCTTGTAAATACCTGCTGCTAAAGATAAATAGGCTGTCAAAGGCACTGATTTATACCGAAAACTGCTGAAGCCTGAGGTGAACAAAATGAACTTTGGCCTTCTACAGTTAGAGAGTTTGGACGCCACAAAAGAAACATTATTCACAGAACCTGCCACCTCGCTCAATACTCCCTTTCACCCCATATTACCTTTCAGCATTTTTACTGCAACAGTAACGGCTTCTTTCGGCCTGTCTTTGTCGATTCCCACCGCTTCCGCCATAACAACTTGACCAAAGCATCCTTCCCCAAGGGGCTTCCCTAGCGTCAACCTAGGGATGTAAACAGAGGATTAGCGCCTGGCATCTGATGAGGAGATGAAGTCGGTGAAACTCAAGAGCGAAAAATAAAATAATCTTTCAGCAGACCACTTTTGACCAGAGCATTTGTTGTAAAGAACTAACAAGGGTCTTACTAGATGTCAGGGCTTGTGCACGCGCCTCTAGCGAGTTTTCTGAGGAGCAAATTCTGTGTGTGCACTTACCACTTACATGACAGACCCTCTTCATGTACTTGCAGAAAAAGGAGCTGCAATTCCCAGAGTAGTTTAGCGATCAATCTGTCTTTACAGGGAACTTTGGGAACTGTAGCTCTGAGGGGAATAGGGGATCTCCTAACAATTCTCAGCACCTTTAGCAAACTACAGTTCACAGGATACTTTGTGGGAAGCCCTGATTGTTAACACGGTATGATTTGTATGGTGTGGATGTGGCCCTCCTTCCTTTTCCAGAAAGTGCTTCATATGGAGGGAGTGCTTCATATGAACCACCACAAGAGTATCTTTTTGTTCACTGCTAAGTAATGACAACTAGCCCCTGTATTTGCATCTGCTACCAGACAGACGGGCTTCTATGGCTGTGTAAGAAAATAAGGCCTATTCATTACTCCCAACATATCTAGACACAAAGTGTTGTAAACTTTACAACAATGGTACTAGAATCTCCTCACCCTCTTGATACGAATGGCCAAAGAACTTCCTGTACGAATGAAGGCAGAAAACCTTTATATTGATACAGTGAATCATTATTTGTGACGTACATTTTACCACTGTGAATTCAGAGAGATTTCGGAGAGGAAGCTCTTTGTTTGTCAATGTTGCAAAGGTGATCCAACTGCCTTACTTCATTGTAAAAGGCGCCCTCCCTGGAGCAAGAATTTATCTTGAAATGAATCGGGGAGAAGGGATCCTGTTTTTCATATGCAGCTTTGTTTGTTTGTTTTCTTTAGTATTTGCTTTGCGTTTTTGACTATTGTTTTTTCAGTTTTCCACAGCAGACAGATAGAAATTATTGTTGATAAAAATCTCCGATTAGAAATTAAGCACAGACCATATGTTAAACTAACAACAGAGCCTCTACTGCCTACCTCTTCCACTAGTTCTGGCAATGTGTCTGGTGCAAGAGGAGTCCACTGTATTCTCTCCCAGAGAAAATTAAGTGGGCTTGGCAAAATGCCATGATTAAAAATCAAATGGGATGAGTTTAAATAGAGGCTTTTAATTGAAAAAAGCTCTCAGTTTAATCATGCTAATGTAAATGTATACACTGGGCTATATCTGTTATGAAAATCGCATGCTACTTTGACAATACACAAAGACCAAAGAGTTGTATGTTTTGTGCTGAGATCATGCTGCATCCCCCCCCCCAAAAAAAAAACCAAAATTGAATTTAAGATCTTGGCAGAAAGCAAACATTTGCATTGGAAAATGGTTAATTTATGTGCTCTTGTGCTTCTAATATGAACACAACAATTCTGTCATTGTGTTTCTGCGGCCCCCAATCTAATAAACTGCTCTTAAAGAGCCTTCTTTCATTACAAACCCTCTCCACCCACATTTATGCCGAATGCTGTTTTCAAATGTTTAATGCTCTAAGATTTTCCGCATTAATGTTTCCCCTAAGGGAAAGGGCTGACAGAATTATATAGACAGACCCCCACTGTTGACTAGAATCTTGCAGGTGGCAAGTGAAGTGCATGGCACCATCTTTCATCCACATAATTAAGACCATTTCCATAAATAAACATAAAATATTTTTTTCCTTTTTTTTAATCAACAGGTAAAATGTCAAAAAAGTGGTTTTAAGTTTTCAAACAATAGCACAGTTTCTAAAATGTTTCTATTTTTTCCTGTAAATTCAACAATAATTAAAATTAATTCTAGTTTTAATGTGTGCCCTGTTTCATTTCGATATTATAAGCTTAGCATACACCAGGCACTAAAGAGCATAGGTTGTATCCAACAGTGTTGTTCAGCTGACAATAAGCTTGTCCAGGGGAGTAGTTTTCAGTGATTCTTCCTCTCCCCTACGGCCCCCAGTATCCCTCCAAATACATTCTGGAGGGTGCCCCCAGGCCTGTGGAACTGATTTAGAGAAGACTGAAAGGGAAATGGGGAATTACTGGAAATGGCTTCCCTCTACATCAGGCATAGGCAAACTCGGCCCTCCAGATGTTTTGGAACTACAACTCCCATCATCCCTAGGTAAAAGGACCAATGGTCAGGGATGATGGGAATTGTAGTCTCAACACATCTGGAGGGCTGAGTTTGCCTATGCCTGCTATACATTCTTTGGACAGAAACTGTACTGTCAACTGAGCGCTACTGTTGGATACAACTCCATATCAGCTCATGGTGGCAGTGGGGAAAGCTTTGCTCATGTTGCTTGAAAGCCCCTTAGCCCTCTTGATGCACCATCATGTTAGTCCTATTGATACACCACAGATGGCATTCCAAAAGCGAAAGGTAGCACATGACACATAGGATGCATAAGAGAATCCACAAAATATCAGTTTGTATTATTTAAAAAAGAATATTTTTTTAGTCTCTCATGGCTGCTGGAAGTACCAGTCTGGGGGGGAAAGGAAGTCAATATGATGGGCTGCAAATTGTGTCCACTAATTTCTGGAATTAATTTAATGTTTCTTTGTCCATTTTTCAACTGGACAACATTTTGTTGAACAATAAATAATGGAGCTAGCATTCAAACGAGAAGAAATATATATACTTCTCCATTAAGGTCATTCTCTCTTTTTTGGCTGTTTTATACAAATATGCAGGCAGAAAGCTGATAATAAAGATAGAATCTCCTCAAGGCATACTATGTTCTTCAGAGGAAGGTCTTAAATTTAAATATATATAATTTGCCTAGGCCCCACTACTATGGTTTGCCTTAGCATCAGCAAACGCAAATGACATAAGTGGAAGAACTGTAAATGAAAAGAGCATGGGAAGCATGGACTGAGGTCTCCTTGCTCCACAGTTACCAGAGCTATTGAAATACCATAAATGGCAAAATTTTGCTTACTTATCTCTTGGGAACTCCCATTTTGGATCTTCTGGTAGTTCATACTCTGAGACTCCTGCCAACATTGGAGCATCAGCATTGGAGGAGAGACGAGTGGTTATTCTCACCAAAGGTGTGTTGGAGTTCATGGAGGAGCTAGAGTCTGCAGACACCTGTTATGAGAATACAAGATGCAAAACGAAGATGTAATCTTGGTCCAATTACTGCAAACTGGCAATAGAGAGCAACCAAGCCAGGTTATAAATGGCACTCGGCTACTGAAACGCTCACTAAGGTACATGAACATGAACATGACTTCAGGGTTCCAATCAGTTTTGCCTTACTTCTGTTAACTGGCTACATATTAAGATGAGTTATGGCTACAAATCCAAACTTTTAATATTCTGATATAATTGGATAACTGCATTACTGTCACTGTTTGTAACCATCTTCTTCTCTCTCTCTGCAAGTGAATATTTTTTTAAGAGAATGCTCTTTCTCTCTTGCTATCTCTTTATGGTAACTTTTCTCTTAAAAAATTAAGCACAACTAGTGGTTTTCCATCCATATGTGTTTTTAAAATCTGAAGCAAGCTTATTATGTTCATCATTATGTACATACAAGGAACTTGTCACGACTTGAGTGACTCAGCCGAAACAGTGTTGTTACTATGTTGCTAAAAAGCACTTGAATTATCCTAGGTATCCAAATATTACTTTCCTATTTAACAGCAAACAAAATATCTGTTCAGATCTTGATGTAGCTACTTAGTAAACTTTTAATCCACACAGCCAGGGAAGGTTATAGCACCTCTCCAATACTACTACTTGAATAATAAGAGTCTGTCAAATCCTAACAAAATTTAAATCTCCACTACTCTACAGATCAAAATGACAACAGGCCAATATGAATACAAAGTTCTCACATAATTTTTGGAAGTTCCTTAGGAACTATTGGACTCTTTAGTGATGGGGACACCAATATCTTTTTCTATATCACCAATAGTACTGATAAGAGTGTTCTTGGTCAATCTTACAGATAGGTATGTTTGCAGTCAGTAAACAGCAGCAACTTTTGAATGATCGCAGCTCCCCTTAGTAAACTGAGATATGCCTGAGAACTATGCACCTGCAGGCAGTTCCTTTGCTTCCCCATTTATCTGAGTGACCAAGGAAGCCACAGTAAGCTTCTGCTTACATCCGAAAAGGGAACTATGGTTAATAGATTCCAAGAAGTCAGGAACTGAAAGTTCATATCAACTCTGGCTTCCTGCCTTGTTTCACCACTTCTGTGAAAGGAAGAGTGAAACAGGAACAAAGGGGACTGTGTGCTAGTGCATGAAGCTCATGCATATATCAGCTGATTAAGCTGAGATCTGACTGTCAGAATATGGTCACTGTTTGCAAAGTATCAGAACAGTAGAAATGTTTCTATGGTGTCTGGCATCCAAATAGTTCAGATCTTCACAGCCGGATTAAAAACTCCAGTATGAATTGTGTCCAGAGGGCTAAAAGAAAATACTGCATGGGTGAAGACTGCTCATGTCTGATTCAAACATGAAAGTGGCAGGGTGTTTGCAGAAACAAAACAATTCCATAGGGTCAAGATTCCTGGATGCTATTTTAATAGGTTTTTCCCAAGGATTAGCAGGACGGCACAGTTCAGTGTCCAACCAGCCCCAGGCATGGAGGCAGATGTAGAGACTTACAATGCAATCCCATCAATCTCCATAGGCCTGGTGGCACACCGGCCATCTGAAAGCCTTGGCAGTAACATTCATCCCAATGACATAACATATGGCCATAATGATACACACTAGAAATATGCAAGCCTACAGAGAGTGTTCAAGTACAGGGCACATGCAGCACACTCTAAGAGGCACAAACAACAGTCAGCATGCCTGAACCTGTATGAGGTCACCACAACCTCCCCATTAGTTGTAGAAAGACGAAACAAACAGTTCCCCGTTCACTGTTGCAACATGCAATTCCATTTGCAATAGGTTCAGGGACGCCTCAAATCTGAAACTAGAAAAAGGGTGCCAGGGAGGCTGAGCGTTTGCTATCCTGGTGTCTCTACTCCCCCACCACACACACACACACACACTTGTAAGCCTTCAGTTCCTGATCACTGCTTCAATATTTGTCTGGGTGCAGTTTCAGCTGGGTCACCTACACCTACTGCGGTCATTTCGCAAAAGAGCACATTGAATGTGCAATGCAGTTCCGAAACTGAAGTGGCTTCATAATACTTACCACTTAACAACACTGGACAAAGGAACTTTGTTTTCATAAACACTGTTGGAATAAGACCAAGCAATGATGCCACTTAATACATGGAAGTGCCATTCCATGCAACACAATCTGGTGGTTGATAATTCTGAAATGAATAGGCTTTTTCCTCTTCTACCTCTTCCTTCCAGATGGATGTTGAAATGTTTTGCAGCCCATAGCCTACTATCTTGTTAGAAGGATAGATGGACGTTCTCGTGCCAAACGTTTTCTTTATCACTTGACAAGAAGTACTTGAAGAGCAGGTGATTACAACGTCCCAACCCAAACTAGAAACTGCACATCTTTTAACACAAGATACCTGACCTTAATTATGATATAACATTTTATTAAGACTTTGCATGCAAGTTATTTTATCAATTTCTACATGTTTTAAAAGCACCTTGAAGAGTTTCAAACTTGCTCCAAACACCAGAGTAACAAATGAAGTTATTTTCAATAAAACTGTGCTAGAAAAAAAGAATATATCACCTCCTATATATTTTGGGAATCTTCTATTCACTGTGACTTAGAACCTGCTGACCTGGTACAACATAGCTTTCTGAATGGCTGCAATGACACGCCAAAAACCAATCTAGCCTGAATTCAAACATCTACAGCTTAAGTAAACAATGTAAACATGCTTACTTAACATGCTACAATGGCTAGCATGCTACAATGGACAGGATTGGCTAACTGGCTCCAATTTTTTTATTTTCTGAAATCTTTCCATTTATTTTAATTTCATTTTGTCTTGAACTGTATTGAGATCTCACCATGAAGTCTCTAGAGAAAGGGCAGATTATGAGAGAAATTGGTAGAGAAATGCAAATAGATACATAACCTCAGTGTAAACTCCTGTGAGAAAGGAGAGCACTGAGCATGGTGGAAAGGCCTGGTTTGCATGCCATGCTAAAACATAGTTTAAAACAAACTATTATTTAATGTGAACAATCCAAGGTTGGTTCTGGGCTTACTGCTGATGATTTGTTTGCACGAAAAACAAGCCAAGAGCCCGAGCTTGGACTACATGACAAGTCACGCTTTGAGAAGACATGTTTTGTCTGCAGTGTGGCAGCAACAGGACTATAGGAGGAGCATTGCGTAAACTTTGGGGCAGTGTAAGAAAGGCCCTGCTGGATCAGGCCAGCCTACACCAACATCCTATACTCACAGTGGCTGACCATAGACCAATGGGAAGTCCACAAGTAGGAACTGAATGCAACAGCACTGTTCCCACCTCTGCTTCCTAGCAACTGGTATTTAGAGGCATATGGCTTCCAACAATAGCGACAGTTTGCAGCCATGATGACTAGCAGCCACTGATCCTCCATGAATTGGCAGTCTTAATCCCCAATGCATTTCCCTAATCTTATTTCAAAACCATCTTTTAAAACCATCCCTTCCATAATTTAGCCATGCATATCTAACATGTCAACACACTTCCCATCCACATTAAACCATTTTTTTAAATATACTGTGCCAAACTGTAGTTGTTGCCCTTACTACACTACAAAATTGCTTGGGAATTTTTTAATGTGAATCCAAACCTGGCAGAAATTCAGTATAGCACTAACTTGGCCAAAATCAGTCCAACCCAACTCTATGTTGAGTGAGAGAATAGGCAATCTGGACTACTATAGAATGATGTTAGACAGCCTGCCCAAAGCCAGACGCTGTTTTTCAGAGTACTGAACTATGACTGTTTTTAAAGTAAATATAGATTCCTTACGTGGTACATCACACATATTGGAAAATGATCTGAAATCTGCTCATTTCACCACTCACATATCAATTCACCAACATTTATCTCAAAGGTCATATCATTTGCTTTCCTACACAGAGAAGAGTGGTGTGAAGTTTTGCTGGGGAAAGCCTGTTTAAACTTTAAATCCATAGCTGCACTGTGTTGCACATGATGACGTTACAGGAAAAGCTTGAAGGAACACTTTGCCAATTCATTCTATGTTTGCAGGGAAGGGAGCAAACTCACCAGTAAGTGTAACATCAAACAAGTCCTCAGCGTAAATACCAAGACTGCGTACAAAAAAATGACTCCATTCTAGAAGAAATATTTAGCATTAGCTATTTTTTTAAAAAAAAAGGATTGGGCCAGTCTCAAAGGTAATGTGTTTTTGATTGATTCATTGGAGCAGAGCATGGTATTATGGAAGCTGAAGGACTATTAAAAAAAATTGTCCATTGGAAAAAGAAGAGTATAGCAGCACAAGTTGGCCCAGGAACCAGGGAGGCCTTCTGGGACCAGCCCACACTTTTTAAAGCCTTGTTCTTCCACTGAGAAATAAAAAGGAAAATGCCTGGGCATTTTCACTTTCTATAGGTTATTTCATTTTACACAGATTTGCTTCTTAGAGCCTTTTGTGTACACAAGTTAGAGTTGCACTCCCTCAAAGCCAACCTTCTGCAGGACTCAGTGGTGGGTGGGGCCAGGGTGAAATTCTAGTGAGAGGTCTCACATGGTAGAAGGTGCTCCTTCAGATCATTTCAGGCCTCTGGATTGAAATACGAATATTTAAAGGAGGAAAAACATGTCTACAGACCCAAGATGAATATCAATGTTTAATATCAGACTACCAGTATCAGATCTTCCTTCCTGATTCCTCCATTATTTAACTCTCTCCACATCAGAGTACATGGCAAAAGGGATGTGGGGGAATGTGAAAGCTAGGGAAAGTAAAATGAAGGAAAAGCACACAGGGCTTTATGTGCAAACCTCATACATACAAAACCTACAACACCATGCTCAGGGTTTCAGCCATTCAAGCAAACAAAACCACTATATTTCAGAGATCTTCACCTCACATTCTTAGGAGACGTTGTTTCCAGACAGACACACACACACACACTTGTATACAGTGGTACCTCGGGTTAAGTACTTAATTCCTTCCAGAGGTCCGTTCTTAACCTGAAACTGTTCTTAACCTGAGAACCTGGGTTAGCGGAGTCTGTAACCTGAAGCATATGTAACCTGAAGCGTATGTTAACCCGAGGTACCACTGTAGTTTTAGGATGTTATGTTGCAATTATACATTTTCAGGCAGAACTGCACATTTCTATAACTGTTCTAATAAAGTTAAAATGACAACATCACTACAGTGGTACCTCAGGTTACAGATGCTTCAGGTTACAGACCCCGCTAACCCAGAAATAGTACCTTGGGTTAAGAACTTTGCTTCAGGATGAGAACAGAAATCGTGCTCCGGTGGCGCAGCAGTAGGAGGAGGCCCCATTAGCTAAAGTGGTGCCTCAGGTTAAGAACAGTTTCAGGTTACAAACGGACCTCCAGAATGAATTAAGTACTTAACCCGAGGTACCTCTGTACTCAAATCTGTAAAAAATATATATCACTAATCCGTTGGAAGACTGATTTCTTTTAATATGATGTTTCAACTTCAGTGAGGCCCACAAAGCCCATGGTTGCCTTCGCAAGCCTGGTGTCTTGAAGCTGTTTTGGATCACAACTCCCGTTAGCCCCAGCCTTAAGGAGGGTGCCTTATGACACTCCGTGTCCCAGAAATTCCCATACCACAAACTCTGATTTTGGATACAGATAGGTAGCCGTGTTGGTCTGCCATAGTCAAAACAAAAAAATTCCTTCCAGTAGCACCTTAAAGACCAACTAAGTTAGTTCTTGGTATGAGCTTTCGTGTGCATGCACACTTCTTCAGATACACTGAAACAGAAGTTACCAGACCCTTCTATATAGTGAGAAGGTGGGGAGGGTTCATCAACAGGCTCATCACAGCTATTTGCCAATCACCCATTCCTACCACCCTTCTGAGTAATACCTCTCCCCACCTTCTCACTATATAGAAGGGTCTGGTAACTTCTGTTTCAGTGTATCTGAAGAAGTGTGCATGCACACGAAAGCTCATACCAAGAACTAACTTAGTTGGTCTTTAAGGTGCTACTGGAAGGAATTTTTTTGTTGTGATTTTGGAAAATTTGATGCTTAATCCTATACATGTTTACTGACAACTAATGCTACGTCCCATGAACGTATTTCCAGGTAAGTAGGCATAGGACTGTGACTTATATCCTTTTGAGAAACCTGAAAGGTGATCTCTCTGTGTTATGGCATCACTTCTTGCAAGCCCCCAAGTGTACACCAATAATCTCCTTTGGGACTCTGCTTCTCAGCTTTAAAAAGTAAGAGTGCCATCAACCTTCTCTACAACTTCCAAGTCACCTAAACTAACTGATCCATAAATCCTGTTCAAAGGTAATCAGGTTATTTACTCCTAATGCTACAGAGCACAAAAGTAAGGAACTGCAACTTTTTATTTGACTGAACTGATATCTAGGTTACTGCCAACTCTTTTAAAGGTTTTTAAAAAGGAAAAGAAACAAGTCTCAAAAATACAACCAAGGCTTGCGGGGACTCAGTGCATTGCAACAAAAAAAATAGACCTATTCAACTAATCCAGGAACACACGCCTGTTAAACAAAACACCCTCTGTTTTTCTAACACCTTCAGATTTACAGCAAATGTATGAAACCCTAACCTTTAATGTACAGAAACTAAACAGTTACTTCTGAAAATCTAAGTACATTCGTCTTTGCCTCTGGAAACCATGATTTCTCTAACTGCTGCTGTTGGCAGAGAGCATTACTTCAGTGCAAAAATGTATTGAGAACTATGAAAATAGAAACACATTTCCTTGCAATGCTTACAGCAGATACTTTCACAATCCAAAACTTAGGAGTGGCTGCACCTGAAAACATGGAATGGAATAAACTTGGAACAACATACAGAAGCATTTCTAAAACTACCAGTTGATACCAGAAAAGTACTCGGTTGGGGAGTATTTCCTTTACATGGGTAAAAAGGTAAGAAAACTGAAATGTCAGCTACTCATCAAAACCAGAACATGAACAACAGTGCATCAAGTTTACCATAAGCGTGCAGAATACAATGTTTTAAAGGTGGTTAATAGAGGAGTTTCATTGTGCAACTGCATGACAAATGATGGCAGTGAAGTCTGCTGTTGGCGAAGAAAGAGACAAATGATGAAAGAGTATTTAACAAACCAACAGACTGGGATAACTGCCCTTTGGAAAATGGTGAGTTTATGACAATCCATGGTCTGACCACTGACAGATGGATTATATACCAATGGTATTTTCTCTGTCATCACCACATGATCAGGTCATCTTGCTGCTTTCATTCCAGTCACAGCCCAATAATCTCCTTTTATTCCAGAGCTGATACAAATAGCCTATTCTAAGTGGGCTTAGACTGAAAGCTCTCTTTAGTAGAGAATACAACATTCAAATTTTCCTGGCATATGTTGTTTGTGCAAATGCATGCACGTGTACATGACAGCCACATACAAAGTTTAGTACTCCATAAGAGTAGATGAAATAAGTGTCTCTCGTACAATTGCTTAAAGCATTTTAATTCTACAAGTGGATTAAGTCAGCTCCCTGGAAGACTTTGGCCACACTGCCAGCTACATAGAGGCAACTGGGAAGCCTTTGAGTCTAAATTCTAAGACTCTTAACTTAAGCAGAATTAAGTCAGAGAATAATTGTCCTATGCCATGGGATTTCAAGTGACACCTTGTGGGCGCAAATTAATTGGACAACTTTCCAGGGGCAGATACACATTGGCCTGGTTCACATATAAAGTACATGAACCTTAGGCTCTTGCACTCCCTTTTCTGCTCCTCTCTGGCCACAAGGAACACAGAAATACCTGCTTCCATTTTCAGCTAACCATAGTTTGTTGTTCGCTTCCAGTTGAGAACTGTGATTAGTGCTAACTGTAGTTTATTGAAACAAGCCAATTTTGCTGGTAAACAATCCTGGCTTGCTTCAATAAACTATAGTTAACAGTAACCACAACATGGCATATGGCACAGAGAGCTGTAATAAGTAGGAGAGATCAGCACAAAACAGGAATGCCACCTTGCATAATCAGAAATTTCCACTAGTGCAAAACTACAACGGCATGCAAGCCTTAGCATTTACGTGTATCTAAACTATAACCAGGGATGCGGGTGGCACTGTGAGTTAAATCACAGAGCCTAGGACTTGCTGATCAGAAGGTCAGTGGTTCAAATCCCCGTGACGGGGTGAGCTCTCGTTGCTCGGTCCCTGCTCCTGCCAACCTAGCAGTTCGAAAGCACGTCAAAGTGCAAGTAGATAAATAGGTACCGCTCTGGCGTGAAGGTAAATGGCATTTCCATGTGCTGCTCTGGTTCGTCAGAAGTGGCTTAGTCATGCTGGCCACATGACCCAGAAGCTGTACGCCGGCTCCCTCGGCCAATAAAGCAAGATGAGCACCGCAACCCCAGAGTCGGCTACGACTGGACCTAATGGTCAGGGGTCCCTTTACCTTTAAACTATAACTGATACATATCTCTTTTTCTCAGCTGGGTTGAGGAATCAGTCATAGAAGGAAACAGGTCCATTCAGTCTAGCCTACTCCTACTTGGCATGGCCAGCAGTTTTTGTTTCTCTCTTCAAACCACTCTACCTAGGCAGCAGTGTGCTACAAGTATGAAACAGCTGCACAGCTGAAAAAGACCTGTAGAAAAAGACCAGTCGGTCTGATAGTAAACTCTCTTTGGCTCGCAGTATGTTAGATCTTCAGAATGAGCAAAACCCAAACCCTGAGTTTTCCGATAGCTCCCAGAAAATATTGGAGCAGGCATTCTATAGCCTGTGGTGCAGTCCCTGAAGCCTTTGAGAAAGGGGAAGAGGCTGAGCAGAGAATCCAAATAAGACTTCAACAAAGCCTCATTGGTGAAATTCATGACACTTGCAGTTAAGTTGGTCTTTTTCTACATACCTCCCACTTGCAGAAGCTGAAACAACAAAACCCATTTGACAGGCAACCATTAATATAGGTGAGATTGAAATAGGACATGAAATAGGACACATGGAGGGGACACATGATTCAATAAAGTTCCAAATGTGCACTCGTTAATTATACTCAGCAAAAACATATCATTGTACACAATCCAATTCCACTGAAATCTGATTAAACACAGGAAATAACAAGTACCCTTATTGATGGGAAATAACCTGAATTTTTTTAAAATACTTTTCCAAAAAATATTCAGTTTGTCTTTCTTAACACAGCAGGCCTAAATCATTGCACGAAAAAATTCCTGAAATATTTCGAGCTCCCCCTGCACCCCCCAACTTCAACATGTTCAGAAATCACTATATCCACTAACTGAATATAAACAAAGCATTCAACTCCTGAAAGTCCTATTTGCGTTGAATATACATACTTTCGGGAAAGCTGCCTTCTTATAAAGGAAACAATAGAATATATTTTACAACCAAATGTTCAGCTCAGTTGAAGTGATATATATCCATGTCCAAATTTACAACCTTGCTGGATAACAACACTTGTGACCTGCTCATTATTTTTAAAAATATGATTCCTCTCTAGAAACAAACATATATTATAAAAATATATCATGTGAAATGTCGCTGCACAAGAATACTTGAAGGGAAGAAAGGGAGAAAACATTGAGGAGTGGGTGAAAGCACAACTCCGTCCCAGTTATGCGTTCCTGTGTTTAGATGCTTTAGCAAAACGTGACTCCCCCTTTATTCCACTGTCTGTGGCACCAGCTAATCTGATAAGTAGCTCAAATGGAAGACACACCTGAACATATACTATTTTACCTCTTTTGCTACTTAAAAGTGTTCACATTTACCACATCCTCAAAAAGCTTTTTTTCATTTTCCACTGGAAATTTAATCATACTTCCTCAACTTTACAGCATCAAAGTTCCTGCTCTGAGATTAAATAATTTTCAGCAGCCCTGCTTTATTTAGCCTAGTGGTTTATTGGTGTCAGAACCCAGTACAAGATTCAGAAACACAAGACAGGTTCTGGAACCACACAAGTGAAATCACCTTGATCCAACATTAACTGTAACAGCTGTGCTCCCTAGCTTCAGACCTGCTGGAAGAGCAGGGTGCCTCTGAGCTTAAGCAGAGAGCCCTTGCGTCTCCACTCAACCACTACAGGATTCTTTGAGACACCAAGCTTGAGACAGGGAGTTATGGATTCAAAGCAAAATGGAGTGCTACAGCCCTTCTTCTTAGCAATCAAGTGCCACTTCAGTCCCACGTGTTTCATGAAAAATGATCTGCTGGCTTGTTTTCTTTATAGGATAATAGGTTTTTTAAACTCTTTATCTACTTTCTGTTACCTGTCTGCGCAGAGGAATGCGCTTAGTCAGCTTGTGCACGGCCGGCTGGCTACTGAAGTCCGGCTTCTTGGTGGAAGATCTCATGTGGCACAGAATGACTGTCACCACCATGCAGACAATCAGGAAGACCCCTACACAGTAAATGGCTATCTCCAGGTAGTCTGGCGATGTTGGAAACGGTTTGTCTTCTACAGGGCCTAGAGTGCAAGTACGAAGGAGGAAGAGTCATGAGGAAGAATTACAAGGTAGCGAAAACAAATCGGCAGCACACATCAAACCAAGTGGTCTGGTTTGCAACGAACTACCCGAGATAAAAGAACACTCCTGATTTCCACAGCATGGAAACAGCTACACTGAGAGTCTCCACGCAGCCATTTTTCAAAGTGTCGGCTTAAGCTGGCTGCTACCCCGCTAAGCGAGCTTAGTGAGGTACTTCTGGACAAAATCACTTTGGTATGAATAGCTGATCTTATTTAACTTCACAACGAAAGGCTACATGCTTAAATTATGCCTGTGATCACCTTTTCTTCTCATTCTATTTTTCTTTTTAGCCAAGCTGCTTGAGACAGGGAAGTGGGCACATAATTCACTCCAGATGAATCAATATTTATCCCAATCTCCCAATCTCTGGCCTGAAGCAAATGACAGGTTTAGTAAAATAATTTTTCAAGAGCATTGTGTTTAACTCTGTGGGCCACCTGAACACACAATGAAAGGCAAACAAGCACTGAATTAGCTAGCTGAAACGCAAGGCTTATGGGACGCCGAAGCATAACAAAGCTCAGGCATGAACTGGCCTGGTTTAGGTATCCAAATACTTCTACTGAAAATCAGGATTCACAAAAAGTGTTGAAATGTATTGGACAGTGAATTTGTATCAACAGCCCATCTCTATGAACACTTACTTGGGAGTAAGCCCATTTAACATAGTGGGATTTACTTCTGAGTTAATAGGCACAGGATTTGGGCTGTAAAAGTCCACAGGAATTGAGTGGCTAACTAATCTTTGGATATTCTGAAAACAGCAGACTGCTGTGGATCTCCATGACCACTTTCTCTTAACTAGGTCCATGCCAGTTCTCAAGTACCGGATTTAGGTATCAGCATATTCCCTGCCCCCTTCAAAAAGTAACTCATCCAGCTTTCTTCAAAATTCTTCAAGAATTCTTCAAACTGGGCTGTCACATAGCAGGAGGACAGTATGAGATTCTACTCTGACATTGGTAGATCACTAAGTTCCAGAACCAAAAAGAGAATGCATTTTTAAAAATAATAATAATAAAATTTACATATATTGGTATATATTCACATATATAGGTAAGTCTACAGATGGAAGATCACACTCAGATCTTAACAGCCCCTAGTCTGTGAATGGCATCAAATGGCAATGCTACTTTTACAGTTATTCTCTTCATTAAGTAACTGCACAGAATTTATTTTTCAGTCATGATTTAACTAATTAAGAAAGTATTCCCATTTTTTACATTGCAATGATAACACTTTAGTTTATTAGGTGGGGTTTGACAGCAAATAAGAATTGTGAAAAAGCACTTGTCAAGATATTTTTTGTCGTTGTTGTTATTATTATTATTATTATTATTATTATTATTATTATTATTATCTGTTCCTAATACTTTTACTTCATTACTCTGAATCATCACCATCAGCATTCTGCAGCAATATCTGGTCATTATGCAAGCAATGCACATTGCAACATGTTCTTCTGTCTCATTTTGTATTAATATAAGCATTCACTCAAACTGATTAAGAAGTGGTGCTTAAGCGCTTGCAAATATGGAAAGAACACTGCAAGCAGAAGCAACTGCAACTTTAAGCACTGACTACCTGTTTAGTGGTGAATGCACCTCAGAAGCCACAAAGGTTAATAGTTAAAGATGGTAGTAATGTAAGCTATCTCTTACATAAAGAGAGAAGAAATAACATAGAAACCTTGAGAACAACTCATATAGCAGCACAGTACTTAATGAACACATGCAGTTACCAAACCTATATATTAAAAACATTAATACTTAATATATATCTTGACCAGCAAATTATTAACTGTGCAAGTAATTCGGCAGTTGCTCTGCATTGAACAGTTATAAAGCAAGAAAGTTTAATTAGTGCAGACATCTAAAACTATATTTTCCGACAGACAACCAATTTCAGGCAATGAAGCGCATTAATGTGTGTTTCTGCTAAAAACAGAAACAACATCAATCCAAGCATGGCAATACATGCTTTGCAGAAAAGCAAATTAGCTCGTCATTTGCTTAGAACATGCAACATTTAAAGATACACCAAGTTGATTCCAAAGATTTGTAAAAACACCGCTTCTGTAATCACATTTCAGCACAGCCAATTCTCATATATACATACACGTGTAAACCCAGACAATTTGACTGGGTTGTGGTATTTCATAAAATGCGACTTTGAAATTTCCCTTTAAAAACTTCCCAGGAGAGGATTTTTGAGTTTCTCTCAGGGAGATGTTTATGATTGTTGACTTTTGGTTATATAATCAAGTGTCAAAGAAAGCCTCTTTTCCCCAAATTTATAATGAACATTAAGGTAATTGGGGGGGGGAGGGGATGTTTAAATGAAGTTTGAAAAAATTACAATTCATCTTTTTAAGTTGAAGTGCAGCATTTTGCTGCGGTGAAGAACATTTTAAAGGAAACCAAAAGTCGACTTCTGAGACAGAAGCTGTGCTAATTTTGCAGCAATCAACAACGAAGCAGGGGGAAGGGTAGGGGAACCACTGAAAGATAGCAGTAATATACCTGGCAGAACTGTCAACCATGCAGAGTGAAAGGATATCCCAATAGAATTACCCGCCAAGCATGTATACTCCCCCGCATCCTCAAAAGTTACATTCCGTAAATAGAGAACCTCAATCTCTTTGTCCGTGGTGTTAACACCGGCAGCCTAGAAAAAAAAGGGAAGCAAGAGAAAAGCTAGACATTTTAGGAATTCTTGTGGATGGGAAGTGGAGCCACGGGGAGCTTGGCACTTCAGAAGAAACGACCGGTGCACAGCCGTGGGGGGAGATCCCATCCACAAAGCCCTCAACCAAAAGGCAATTACCAACAGATCCCAGCTCACCTCGGAGAGGAATGAATCATCAACACCCTTCACCAAACCTACTCTCACCACCTAAGAAGGCATGCAATCAAAGAACATGGAAAAAATTGTCCACAAAATGTTTGGAGGAGAAAATGACATAAACACAAAGAAAGATGAAACAGAGAGAAGAAGAGGGGACAGGATATTCTGTAATGTCACTTAAAATGTCCTTCAGATTAATGAAGACATACATTTCAGAGACATACAGGGAAGGGCTGAAAATAAAGAGACAAAAAGACTTCAAAAAGAGGTGTTTTCATTACAACCCAAGAGTTCCTTGTAACCAAGGGCTGAGGGAGAACTCAGGCTATCACTGCCTCAAATAATAACTTAAGTCAAACCTAAGATTTAAATATAATGGAGCAGTTTAGGATTCCATCATGAACCCAAACACAGGTTTGCCACAGGTAGGAATGCCCAGACAAACAGTTGGTGCTAGAAGTAAACAGGCCACTACTGCTTCAAGTGATTATAGAAATAAAATGTATGGATAATGGATTTTCTAGATGTGCTTACTTGCTTACATTTGGGTCTATTATGATGACCCAAAGTCTGGAAACAAGTTGGTCTGAACAGTTCACCTTATCTAGAAAAAAAATATTGGGCCACCCAATGTGGTGAGAAATAGGTGTCCTGATAAGGCATACAAAAGGATTTACAAATACGGGAATGTAAAATTCAACAATCCCTGCTTAACAAGATGGTAACTATTGCTGCACTGTCTTGAAGTAAACAAAAGGAATCAAGACCTCTATATGTATGCCAAATGACCATGGAAGAGAATTAGTTCTATTCAAATATTAAGATTTAACATATTTGCATTTTAAAAAGAGCATGAAGCTTTTTGCCAAGGCTGAAGTGCATACCACACTATTAAAAAGGTCCAAATGAGACCCATCACATGGCTATACAGCACTTGTGTAAAGATGGAAACAATGATATAAAATGCTGGCTCGTCAAGTGGATAGGTCTCCATGAATTCATGTTCAGTCTACTACCAGACTGAGACAGGTGGCATTGAAGGTAATCTGGTATGTGCAACACCTCATCACTTGATCCAACCTCAATGAGTAGCTATGATTTCCAGAACAGTGATCAATATATAATACAAAGAAATAGAAGGCAACAGTGCAAAAGTAAGGAAGACTCAGAGTGGTCAGATTCTGCTGGGGGGAAATATATACGAAGACAAAGGATATATCAAAGAAAAAACAGAAAAGACAAAAGGTTTCAGAAGAGGTAACTAAAACAGTATTTGTGGGAATTTTTCCATGGCTACTGGAGTAATACCAGTTGCATCTCCAAGAGAGGATTATAAATACACCAAGGTCATGGAGTTATCCTACAAGCTGCCTGCAGAGTCCCAAAGCACCAATTTTTTCCAGCTTCTACATCCAGCTTTCTTTAACAGACGTCGTTACCTTTTTTTAGCAGAACCGTAAGCCAGGCAGACTGGTTGGCCTCCCCTATATAATTGGAGACCTTACAAATATATTCTCCAGCATCCGCCTCTGTCACATTGTACAGTTTCAGCACTTCAGCATTGGAACTATTTATCCCCGAATGCTAGAACAGACCAATAACACAGGAGAACAATGTAACTACTGCCCCAAATGTAGACACCACCATGGTCCCGCCACCAAAACACTTGAAGGAGTCTTCCAGTTACTACAAATGCTAACATTGAAATATTGCACTTTAAAACAACAGCAGCAGCAGCAGCAAGAAAGATTTCTTACAAAATTGGGGCAGGAAAGCTTCTGCCCAGATAAACTACCTTTTTTGTTTCTTCGCTGTGCAAAATCATAAATTTCTGGCTCTACTGCTAAGCTTCATGGGAAATCACTACTATAAAAATTAGCTGTTCCTTAGGAGCAAAGCCAGGCAAAAATGACATATTTTCAAAATGGCTGCTACCCCTAAAATGATTGCCCAGTCAATAGTTCACACTTGGGGAAGGGGGACACACTCAGTATCTTTATCATGAGGAAAATGAACACTGACAACATCCTTTGGCAACAAATACGGTCATTACAGAAGGGCCTATAATGTTGTCCAAACCTCTTAATATATTTACTTTGATTTATTTTGGATACTCTTTGCCAATGCACAAATCTCAAGTGATGCCAAGATAACGGCACTGCAAGTCTTTTAATAAACAACCATGATGTCTGAAAAATAAGCAAACAATCATGCTGATGGATAAAAGACTTTAAGGAAGGTGAAATGCGGAATGAATTTTTGCTTTTGTTTATACCAACAACTCAGTATTCCACTGTATTTATGTGTTCTGGCAAGGATAAAAGTCAATTTTAAAAATCTATCCCTTGACCTTGTTCAAAAAGCTTTATAACATTCTAAAAAGAATTGCTTATTGTTCAAAAGAAAATAAGGGGGGGGCAACTCACCTTTAAAACTTTCAGGTACGGCAATCCATCTGGCCCATATTTACTTCCATTCTTTTCTGTGTGTTTTATCCACTGGATATGAGGCTGAGCATCACTGTAGACTTTGCAGACAAACTCTGCATCACCCCCAACAACTGCGGAAGTATTTGCTGGTAGGCCAGCTTGTAGGATAGGCCTGTGAGGCGATCGCTCTGTCAGGAAGCAAAGATGGGGCGGGGGGAGAAGAGAGAGAAAGAAATGTATAAAGAAGCAGAATTAAGCAGCACTGCCAAGAAAACTGTTAGTGAACATGAGCCAAAAAGCCCTGTAAGCCCGTTGGCTGACTTCACTGAAATAACGCTGTAACCAAAACGTAGAACAAAAACTGCACTTCAAAGGAGGTGCTTGAATACTCCAGTTGGAGTGCTGTCTAAAGACTAGCCTTTTAGAAGAAAAAGAAAAAAGATGGCAGAGAGCAGAAGACTGTATGAAGTGGGGGGAGGAAAAATAGGGCACAATTAACTAAGGATACTTTTTTTAAATCACAGAAACTTCTATTTATGTGGTATCAAATATGAGAGCACCACTCTCTGGGGTTGTTCCCTACTATATAGGGTGAGGGAAATCTATCATCTATCTATCTATCTATCTATCTATCTATCTATCATCTATCTATCTATCTATCATCGTCTTCAGTTGTACGGTAATTGATTTTAATGAATGTCAAACCAGAAAACAATATTATGATTCACCGACTTAATAAAAAAGAATTAAGTGTGTCCTAATCTGAAGTCAAATCTACAGTGGTACCTCAAGTTACATATGCTTCAGGTTACATATGCTTCAGGTTAGACTTCGCTAACCAGAAATATTACCTCGGGTTAAGAACTTTGCTTCAGGATGAGAACAGAAATTGTGTTGCAGCGGTGCTGTGGCAGCAGGCGGCCCCATTAGCTAAAGTGGTGCTTCAGGTTAAGAACAATTTCAGGTTAAGAATGGACCTCCAGAACAAATTATGTTCTTAACCCGAGGTACCACTGTATTGCCAAATCCTTTGGGTGAGGGTTTACTGAGGTATATTGTAACTGGAAATTGTCTAATTAGGCAAAAATATAAACATAGAAGGGAAAAAGAGCAGCAAAGACCAAACAAAAATGCTACCAAAACAAGTTTTTTTTTAAAAAAAAAAGAATAAAAGACTAAAATAAACATCAATTAATATATATTATTATAGAAGGCATTCACTAATTGTGAACTATAATCATGTCCTGATAATAACATTACTGCAAAGAACATATATGGCATCATCTCATATACATGTTGGTTACGTAACAACCTCAGTCAAGGAACCATTATAGATTTTCCACAGTTAGGCCTATTGGGTCTGTCCCAAAGGGTACCATCAGTGCATAGGACCATTACCTCACATGAACCAGAGTACCAGTGCTTTTTCACCAGCAACCACTACTACCTCATATCCATATCCTGGTTTGTAGGTAGTAGTTCTTGAAACTCTCAGCTTTAGGGAACTGCTTTTAGAAGACATGCTTCAGAAGCCACACTGTATGCCCAGAGCTCACTGTGTGGCCTTCTGCGTCATGATCACAACTGGCAACTACTGTTCTAAAAAACAACTTCTATTATTTCTTTTAATAATGGGCTTTCCAAAGGGCTTTCCAAAGCTCTGAACTCATGAGATCATTCTGTGGTTTGGGCCTTTGAAAGACTTAGTACCAAACGTAAAAGGGTCAGCTTATTAAGTTCCATCATCCATCATCAAGAAATGATGCACAATGGTCTTTTTCCAAGATGGTCATCGGAGAGAATACTGAATTGGCTTCTTGGCAAAATCTGTATGTTCTTATTCATCAGCTTGAATTATTTCACAGCAATCTTGAAGTATTAAGACTCAGCAGCAATTTTATGCCATTGGGAAGAAAACACCATTAAGGGATTAGAAGCTAATGATTTTCCTTGACGGTATTTGGAACTCAAGTGTATCTCACATGTCAAGAAATGCAATCTTTTTTGTTCTTGTTCTGTTTCATTACATGTTTGTTTGTTTATTTATCTGATATTATTTTGCCTCTCATCTCAGGGCAAATTATAATAAACAGGAAAATAAATCAAACAATTAGACACCTGAAATGAAAAACTTATTAAGTGCTTTATTTTTTGTAAGTGTAAACAAATTATACACAATTTATTTTGGACTCTTCATTTCTTTTGAAGAACCCACTGGGGTTGGGAACTTTTCGCCTTCCTGATGTAGTGGAATACAACTTCCATCAGCTCCAGTCAGCATACCCAATGCCGAACAGAAGGTCAGCGGTTCCAATCCCTGCGATGGGGTGAGCTCCCATTGTTTGGTCCCTGCTCCTGCCAACCTAGCAGTTCGAAAGCATATCAAAGTGCAAGTAGATAAATAGATACCGCTCCGGCGGAAGGTAAATGGCGTTTCCGTGCGCTGCTCTGGTTCACCAAAAGCAGCTTAGTCATGCTGGCCACATGACCCGGAAAAACTGTCTGCGGACAAACGCTGGCTCCCTCGGCCAGTAAAGTGAGATGAGTGTCGCAACCACAGAGTCGTTCGTGACTGGACTTAACTGCCAGGGGTCCTTTACCTTTTTAGAGATACATTAATTATTAAAACTAAATTAGAGTTATTTGAGGAAACATTAAAAACCATCCAAATAGCATATAGTCTGCCATGCAGTGCAATCCTATTCATGTCTGCTCAGAAGTAAGGCTCACTGAGTACAATGGGATTAAGCTCTGGTACGTTTGTATAGGACTGCAGCCTTTAACATGTTGGCTTAAAAAAAAAAAATTGTCTGAAAAGCACAACACTGGGGTGTAACAGCAAATAATGACACTGCCAAACAATAGGATCTTTAATAAAGGCCATATATTTGGCACTCTGCAAATGCCTGTGGGGAATTTACTTACTGAGGCAGCACTGGCAACATACTACAAAGCAGAAGCCTTATTTAACTTGTAGCTCTTGCAGTGCTGTTTTTAAATTACTTCACGGCTGTATCTTGGACGGTGTGTATGGCTTGAATTCATCCAACATAAAAGATCTGCTATAGTTAAGGTCTGGGAACATCTGGTGACAAAAAGACATCTATTTAAGCACCTATAAAGCTTCTCTGGGAAAGAATTTCATAAGCAGGGTATCATGACTGAGAAGGCCCTCTTCTCACCTTACTTAAGATGGCACTCAGTGGAAGCCCTGCAGAAGATGTGTGGGCAGGTTAATACTGTATGGGGAAAGTGGGCCTTCAGGTCCCAAGCAATGCAGAGCTTTAAGTACTAATTCTGAACAGCACTCAGTAATGGACCATGGGGCAGTACATTTCTTTTAGCACTGGTGAGTTGTGTTTCCAATGCCCAGTCTAAATTCATATTCTAGCAGCTGCATTTTGGACCAAACTGCAGTTTCTGACCAATCTTCAATGGCAGCTCCACATACAATGCACTGCAGTAGTCTAACCAAGACTCGGTGAAGAGACTACAAGGGTGAGGGAATTTCACCTTTTGTATTGATACATATTCCTATTGTATAAGTATTTCTTATTTCATTCTTAAAATGTTTTACTTCTTCTTTTAGGACAATGACCTCACAAATTGGTTTCCAGTGACAGAAAATACAAATCACCAGGAAAAATGAACAACGTAAGGGCAGTGTGAGAGGGATCACATCCACAAACATCAGAGAAGGCTATGCTGAACAAACAGTTCCAAAGTGGGACTCCAACAATTCCCTCATGGAGAAATGCATAAGAAAAACAGGGAGAACTCATGGACCTCTTTGGAAGTGAAGGATCTGAACAAATGCAAGAAAGCGCAACTCCATCAACCTTCTTATATTTGCACAAGCCACTCTTTGTGTGTTGCCTTGTCAGATGTAGGAATGGTATACTTAAAAAAAAAAGTGAAATGCAAATTGTGGTTTAATGTAGCAGTTAATATTTTTATAGTCCTGGAAAAAACTTATAAAGCTTTCCACCCTTTACTAAATAAGCTCCAACTCCATCTCCCCTACCCATGTTTGGGTACAAAAAGAAAAAAGAAAAAACAAGTATGATCTCGCTTTAATGGAAACCTTACACCATCTTCCAAAACATATTACAATCGCCTTCAGTATAAAATGAAACCTTAGAGAATATTATTTTAAATGTTTTTAGAAAGTCAGTAGGCCTCATGTTTCATTTATCCACATCAGGGTTTGATTTCCTTCACGACCTTACTTCTTGCCCTTAAATGGGGGTGGGGAGTCCCCAATACCATTGGCGGGGGGTGGGGGGAGAATCACCACTAACATTAACACACAATGTGTTTTGTTTATTTCTCTTGAAACTTTTTAACTTTTAGCTACATGTGCTAGCTTGCCTGAAATACATGTAGCTGATCTGAGGTTGGAATTTTTAGCTCTAACATTTTAAGGGATGTGTAAAAGTGTTCACGTAAGGCACTGGCTGTGGATGATTTAAGAGTAGAAAATGTTACCAAAGTTTGGGGCGTTTTAGTAAAGCGCTGCATATCGAAGCAATTGGCTTCTTCAGGTACTTCATCTAATAATAAATGACTTTCATTGACTGCAACATTAAATCTTAAACTTGATTGCTGCCCATTGCAATCCAATTGAGTGCAGCAACTGTCACTGAAAGAATAAGGCATTCTGCATAAAGCTGTCATATATAGGTTACCTAATCATACAGAGTATTCTGGCTGCTAACAACAGTGGTACAGTGAAGGATGCTGTTTCAAGGTAACAAAGCAAACATGTAATCTGGCCTAAAGAGATCCAGGCATCTATCTAACTGCCTTAGAACAAAGCTTTCCAAACTTTTCATGTTGGTTACACACTTTTTAGACATGCATCATTTCACAACACAGTACCGTAATTCAGTTTTGCATTATTTCGCGGCACAGTAATTCAGTTTTATTAGAAAACTGGATGTTAAACTAACCCCATTCCAGCCCAGGAGGAGCACATGGAGCATTCACATGACACACCTAAACACTGCAGCTGACATACTAACATGTCATGACACACAGTTTAGAAAGCTCTGCCTTAGAAACTGCTGAATTTTCAGTGATATTACACACACACACACACACACACACACAAACACACTGCACTCTATGTGGGGCTACCTTTGAGGTGACTCAGAAACTACAACTAACCCAGAATGTGGCAGCTAGACTGGTGACTGGGAGTGGCCACCAGGACCATAGAACACCGGTTCTAAAGTATCTTCACTGACTCCCAGTACATTTCTGAGCACAATTCAAAGTGTTGGTGCTGACCTTTAAAGCCCTAAACAGCCATGGCCCAGTATATCTAAAGGAGTGTCTCCAACCCCATCGCTCAGCCCAGAAACTGAGGTCCTCCACTGAGGGTCTTCTGCTGGTTTCCTCACTGCGAGAAGTGAAGTTGCAGGGAACCAGACAGAGGGCCTTTTTGGTGGTGGTGCCCTCCCTGTGGAACATCCTCCCTTCAGATGTCAAGGAGATAAAGAACTGCACAACTTTTAGAAGATATCTGAAGGAAGCCCTGTATCGGGAAGTTTTCGGCACTTGATGTTTTATGTTTTTAGATATGCTGTAAGTCTATCTAATACAAGTCTAGTGGCTTTAAACTGTGACCCTGTTCCCAAGCAATATGAAATATTTGATAGACATACATGGGGAATGACTGCCTTACATGAGAAGCTGGCATTCCACACCACTAGTATGACCCAAATTTATATCAGGTTCCCTTTCCTTGTTCTCTCTTTCATTTAAGTGACTCTGCAGTCTCACCACTGATGGAGCGGCTCCAGCTATTTACTAAGCTCACCCTTACGTGTTTTCCAGATGTTTTGGACCACAATTCCCATCATCCCTTACCACTGGCCATGCCGGCTGGAGCTGGGGAAGTTGTGCATTTAATAATCATTATATGCAAAGTATGCACAATTACGACAAAATAAGGGTGAGAGGAAAAGTGGGCAAATATTACCATATTGTTCTCTTTTAATTTGATAGCTCTGTGGGTTTTTTTTTACCAAAGCCTTTTCACTACGCCTGCATGAAGCAGTGTATTAAAATATAAAATCTGCTGCAGTTCGTTTGTCAGGTATCCAGATCGTGCCTGTGCATTCTGACTAAATATGGTAATTTAAAACATTAAACATTACAGTGTTAGGCAGTTGTTGGTATATGGGCAAGTAGCAGGGGTGATAAGAGACTATGTCACATTCCTGAAGAAGAATAAAAGCTGTGTTTATAAAAATATCTTAAAGACAAAGCCTAGCTCTAAAATACAAAGTACTGCTAAAGTATGCTAAATAAATATATTGGCCTTTTGGAGACCAATTATATTTTGTTCTACATCTGAAAACAGTTAAAGTAAAACTTTATTAATTCTTCATTCCAAACTATAAATGTTAAATTTTAAAACACACACACAACTTCAGAGCCTTTGCTTTCCCAGTGCTATAAATCCATCAGTATTCAGTATATGTATTCTCTTATTTACTCATGCACAAAAAGGTCAAATAGGCACATGGGAAATAAATCTTTGCTAATTGAAACTTCAAAAGTTTCCATTTTGAACATGTAGATGGTTGGGTTGTATAAAGCATGCCAACACCTTTCCCTGTAATTTTTATTTAGGGGGCCTTTACATACAAGGGGGGAAGTTCCTGGACACTTCTGTCTACAGTGTCACTGATAATCTTTGAAAGAATAAATATGCACTCATATATATTAAACAAAATCCTATGGAGTTCGGTTACCCTGAGTTCCGTTCAGGATTCAGTGGGGGGAAATTACTCCTAGTAATGCAATCCATGCCAACAATTCCATGGGGGAGAGGAAACTGTAAGCAAAGGGTGGTAGGTATCATTTCACCTAGAAAATAGCTATATCAGTGTCTGGAAAATAAGCCAGTGAATGTTTCTGATCTGGTTGCAAATTGCAGAGAATTCACCTTTTAAAATGTGTTTAATAAGACATGGTGCAGTTCAATTTCTCAAAATCTGCATACATTATTCTAGTAATCCTTATAAAATCCTTGTATGGGAGGTCAGTATGTTCACTGAATAAGCAGACAGAGGGATGAGACCAAGAGAACAGTGGTTTGCCTAAGGTCATGTAGTGAGTTTGCGGACATAGTAAAAACGCTACATTAACCACACAGTCAATGTACATCCTTAAAACACTGCCCTTGTTACACAGGCAAGTAAAACAGTTCCACTATCACTAGAGTTCAAAGTTTATAGGGAAGTTACGAAAAATTCTTGGGAAGTTAAGAAAATTCAGATAAAATCTCTGTGATGCAGCCATGGACAGCTGACATACCAGAGTATCAGGTGACTCAGCACGTCATCTACAAGAACTCTCATGATCCAATAATTTCATCTATTGAGACATCAGGTACAGCATCTTTGGCTGTGGTCAAAGCCAGATAAAGAATGTGGAAAGTGTTGAATGAATGTTATCTGGGGTCAGCCTTGGCTCATGTGTTTAAGCATTCATTTAAGATACTGCTGTAACTGTGAAGAACATTGCTACATAGCTGTTTTATATGTGAGATGAAGCTCAAGAGCAAAATGATTTCTAGAGCAAGATTCACAGCTCTTCATACCACACCTCTTTCACTTGCAGGCTGCCATGAGAAAGGATAAAATGAGCTATATGTTGGCTACAAGACTGTGGATGGATTTTCATGCATATGGGCTTTTCTATGTTCTTATAGGGGCAAAGTACAAGTGTGCACTGATCCACAGTGGACCATTAGCTTTCTTACAGTGTGAATTTCTAATAGGAGAGGGTTGCTCCCCTCCCCCTTTCTGGCATGAGTCTCTGGAAAATCCCCAACAATATCCATGGACTTTGTGCACATGACAAGAGGATTGTGGCCATTAACTGCAATACAATCCACATTTAGATGTGCTTCAAATCCTACATGGAAATGAAGCACATACTGTTCTGCATTTTGGCTCCTTTTGTGAACAGGGACACCTAATGGTACAATTCCAATAAGACTTTCAGTGGCTGGAGTTAGTGTGCGGGCAGTTACTGTAGACCCTAGATTATTCACTGCAACCAGGAGCATATTTGACTGAATAATCAGTAGACAAAAGTTATTCTCACTGTTTAAGCTCCTTTACAAATTAGCAGTCATGTGCACTTACAAGAAACAGTGAAACAATACTATTAGGGAAACAATGTATTGTTGAAATGCAGCAGAATGAGATTACTAGATAATAGCCAGTTTTAGAATCATAAAGAAACATTGGCAGATTCATTGGCAGATTCAACAATAATCAAATGAGCCAGAGTTCAGAAGTACATGTAGTGTTGTGTATGTGCACAATAAAACATTTACAATTTTTATTCCTTCGCCTATCTGAAGCCTGGTTCCTCAACATCAAAGTATTCTTATCTAGGACAGTCTGAAAAAAGACAGCATTGTTTAATTTTTAAAGAAATTTGCTGCCAAGTTCAACTCGTACCTCTGTCTATGTTTTCATCACTGATTTAATCCTTAGCAGTGTTCAGGAATCTGTATCTTTGCAAAACTCTCAGGTATGTTGACTATGGCTGTGATCCAGAGGTCCATGTATGAGCCTTATGCCTACTAGAATGTTTTTAATTTTCCGTTCTCAACAGTTGCTACTACAGAACCCCTCCAAACTGATTTTTTTAGAACTCATGAGTTCAATTAGGCACACATCCATGCAGCTCCAGATACCACAGTTCTTGAAACTGCAGACAAAGAAAATATGCCCAGAATGAGCAATAGCCATTGCTAATCTTGTGGCCCACTATATTCTCCAGATATCTTCATGGATGGTCAGACTCATTAGGAGGTGTGGGGAACTTCTGATTCCCCAGATGTTTCTGAACAACAACCCCTAACATCCATGCTTCTTTGGGCTGATGGGAGTTATACTTCAGCAACATCTGAAGAACCAAAGGTTCCCCACATATTCTCCATAGGAAACCTGGCATCACTTGGCAATGAAGGCTTCACAAATACTGAACATGTGCACTCAGCTGGTAGGAAGTCAAAGCAATGGATGTCAAAGCAACAGATGCTGCTGCTTCTTTTCCTTAAAGGGGAAACTGAGCAGAGCTTTCAACAAACATAATTCAAATTTAGTAAAGCTATTGGGGGGGTAGTGTCAGACAAAGTAGCTTCACTTAGTCATCCTCACCCAATATCTTAATGGGTAAGGAAGAACCATGTTTTTATCCTTCATGTTCTCTGCTAATTATGCACCCAGTTTTACCACACGATAATCAAACTATGCTCTTTCAAAATGTATCTGTTACAAAGGTTTAAGTGATACAATGCACCACCAGCCACTCAGAAATTGCAGTATGCAACATGAATGTTCTTGTTTTAAAATGTTCAGTTGTCATCGCTGGCTAATGGTCTTAATACCAGTCCGCTCTTCATGCAGAGAAACCCATTGTTAGGCTGCCACAGTGTGTGTTTCATGAGCTTCCCCAGAGGAAGAGGCTGTCGTGTCTACCCTGCTAATCTTGGGGTTAACCACTATGATTCTTGTTACGGCACAGGCAAAAGCCAAAGCTTTAGAGCATCTGAACTACCAAGAACAGCTTTGCTTGTGTGAGGGAAAATATGGAAAGCATAACAATGAAATAGTGTGACTGAAGGATTTTTGATTTTTTTTTACATATATATATATATATATATATATATATATATATATATATATATCAATCACATTTTTGGATTGGAAAAGAATAAAGCAGAACTACTCTGGAATGTGAAATGCAAGAGGCAATTTCTCCCACACACGGCTGAAACATAGAACCAGCCAAATGGGAGACACTTCTAGAATCTCTTGGCAATATATCATCAGATTTTTTTGGAGCTTGATAGCAGTTAGGAATGCTTGGAGATGAAAATCATTTATGTCAGTCCCATCACAATACAGCCTTGCAATGGTACTGCTGCATGAGCTTGGTAATTGTGGTTGGAAATATAACACTGAAATGCCAAATCTCATACAGAGTAAAAGGGAAGGGTAGGTGGACTGTGCTATCATTATGGCCCCAGTCCCATTCCATCCAGGATACGATACATAAATGGTTGGTTCATTGGGTACATTCAGATGTTGGGATTATAGCATTCATTTTCCTGGCTGTAATTCTGTCCCTGTTTCCAACATTCCTTTTACACTGAACTACCAATTGTGTTATAGAACTATGGGTTTTTTTATTGACATACCGCTATGTCATGCTAAATTTCATTTACACCAGCAGCCATGCTGTGACACAACTGCAGATGTCATTGGACATGTTGCCATCCTTTATGCACATGAATGCTTGTTTTTACCCAAGAAATGGCAGAAAGATTACCTTCCCAAATTTTGGCATCCATGAAAAGGGTTGGGAAAGAACAGCACAAAATTCCTGCAGTTCTCTGAGTTAACAGGGCTGCAAACAGATTTTTTTCTGGAAGCATTTAACACAGAAATGAGCACCAAAATTCTAGTTGATTCCACTTGGTTTGCAAAAGGGGCTTTTATGTCATGTGAAAACAGTGTGTATCATGCAGAAATTATCAGGTAAGGAAACATCAGGGAAATGGAATGAAGTGCTGTCTGAGTATAAGCCATAGTCATTTTTATGTCATGTCCTTACCACTGTAATGCACATACAACTAAAAGCATCACTAAGAAAGCATGGTAATGAACTACACACTGTTTGTAGGGAGAGAGAATGCAGCTGAATGTTGTTTCATTGCTACAGGATAAGAACATAGGGGAACCTGACTTAAATCAAAAGCAGCCAGAGCCTGAGTGCATCTAGATCAGTATTGCGTGTACAGGGTGGCAGAAGCTCTCCAGGGTTTCAGTTGTACCTGGCAGAGATTGACCAGGGACCTTTTGCATGCCAACCATGCAGCTACACTGATCAACAGTGCTTCTTTGCAGTATGAGATGTCAATATGTCCTAATTAGTAATGTTGATTGCAAAGCAATTGACCTTTCAATAAAACACAGGGCTAGAAGGCTGCCTGCTCCAGAAATGTCTCAATTTGGTTTCCAGCCCTGGAGAAAGGGTACAAAATTTTAAAATGATGATATTCTTTAAAGTGCAAGAATTCTACTCCAGCGTTCTCATCAGCTTTGGACTTGAGAGAGAAACAAAAGGTGGGGGTGTGTGCATGTGCCCTGCGTTGCATATGTAAGAACTGGGGAAATGATAGAAAAGGGCTAGTTCTATACTTTGAAACCTGTTCTCCATTTTCCTTAAAAACGTTCTTCCCCAGCCTCCCTGGCTGCTCACACTTCCTGATCTGAAAAAACGTCAAGGGAGAATTTACACCTGGGTTTAACTGAAGTCCAGGAATCTGGGGGCACTGGCTACTGCATGCATGAGACTGGTGTGCTCAATAATTTAATGTACTGTATTCAATAAGTTCTTCATCTTACCTTCTTAATAGTTCAGTTGGAAGAGCATGAGAGTCTTAATATCAGGGTTGTGGGTTCTAGCCCCACATTGGGCAAAAGATTCCTGCACTGCAGGGGGTTGGACTAGATGACCCTCGTGGTCCCTTCCAACTCTACAGTTCTATGATTCTATGATTTCTGCACTGACTTCTTCAAAAACACCTTCCCTTAAAATAAAAAGAGAAGAATAGCTGACAGAGGCATAGTGTCCATGGGAAAGTCCAGCCAATGATGACATGAGGTTTTTATAAAGTGCAGGCAACTGGGGAGGCTGCAGAATACATATCTTAGAAGATATGGTCTGCAGAATCAAAGAAAGGACACTTACAAAACACTTCAGCTGCCATGAAATTAAAACAAATGCAATGAATATCCTGACCCCACACATGAGAATTACATGAAATAATTTTCTCCACTTTGATAAGAAAATTCCTTTTCTCATTAATTCATGAAGAATGGTTATCAAAATTGCATAATATATTTTTGGCACAGCATTACGAAGGACAGAGCAAATAGATGGTGAGCATATGGGCATGTAGTGGCAAGGAAGTAAGTTAAGTGAGGGGCTGTGTGATCCAAAAGGCGCAATGCAAGTATGACAAATCCAATGAGTAACAGCACCTGGATATTTTTTTAAAAACCCTTTGATAAGCAATGACATTCGCTAAGAGCAAAGCACACAGCCTCTAGCTCTAAACAATTTGTGTAGGTTTCTTTCCTCTCCCTCTCTCTGAGCTAGTTGCTCAAGTGTTGCCAAAAGCCCATGCCAGGTGTAAAGTCCACAGTCAGGCTTTTCTCTTGCTTTGAAAGAAAGTTTATTCCTTCTCAGTTTATCCAAATACCTAGAGGCAAGCACCAGTGTGGATTCCTGCCTGCCTCTGCCCCTGTCTCAGCACGTCCCAGCCCTCAAGTGCTCAGGTAAGTATGTCAGGCTTATCCTTGCTCCTGTAAAGAATTAGTCAACAACTGCAAACCTGGCTGCCAGAAAGCAAGTTGTGACTTGGGTAGACTATATACATTTAACTCTTGCTGGAAATTAATTAAGCAGCACCTGAACGTTTGTATTAAGGATGGAGTTTTCTCTACTGCTGTGGCAGAATAAGGTTCAACTCAACCTTGTAAGGACACCAACTTGAATATCCCCTGTGATAAAAAGGCTCTCCCTACACCCTCATCAACTACACAAAGGATACAACACTATTGTCAAAGGAGTTGTGGAAGTTTGTACAAAGATCAACATGAGCTTGAACAGTCATTTGGAAAGGCCTGAAGGCTACCCTTAATTAATTCCTGAAAACAAATGAAATGTTTTATTTTTAGCGATATCTCACTACTGCTTTGGAGAAAGAGTTCTGCTAATACCTGCAGATAGGTACGTGACAATTACTCTCACACCCTTTATTGTGTTTTGTGTTTGGACTCCAGCAGTACAACCTACCCAACAATAATCTTACATAAGCCCACTGCAAATACCCATTTATTACACAGACATAATATATGGCTGCTGTTGCCTATGTTCATAAATTCCATTGTGCCTCAGAACAGCCATACATAGACTCAACTGAGCTATAATGCACAAGCTCACGGTGCTTCTTCCAGACTGACATAGGCTCACCATTGCAGACTTGTAACTTACCCTTCCTCTGACTGCTGTAATAATTACACACAAACCCTGTTGCTTGGTTGTAACACCATAACGTTTTTAATTATGGCTATCATTAGCTGTATTTTATGTCAAAGACCAAGTAAGTGACTCATTTTCAATCTCTGTTCAATCCTTTCGCAAACTTACACTCTGTGGGACATGGGGGACAGAATCTACATGTGCAAAGTGTACAGCATGTTCCCAACACCCAAACCATAGTTTGGCCATGACACCTAGTATGAGTCACACACCTAGTATGAGTGTCTTATCCAAATTAATACATGGCTGTAGACCAGACTTGCTTAATGCGTAGTCGTTAGACTACAACTCCCATCATTCTTTACCACTTGCCATGCTGCCTGGAATTGTAGCTCAAAACATCTACAGGGCACTAGATTGATGGAGCTTGTCTTCTACTCCTCACACACGATCAGGCTCCTACACATATGTCACTACCATTTATGAAATCAGTTACTCCCGATGCATGCATGCAGTGTTGCATGTAACGAACTTATGCACAGCAAGAAGCATGCAGGGGATTCAGTAAAATAACTACTTCTGTTCACTGCACATGATGGCATTCACAGTACCAAACTCAGAAGTGATATCATGCAGAAAATTCATGTTGAGTGAAATGGTCCATAACTCTCTTGTAAGGTACTAGTTTATAATAAACGTGACAAACGTTTCCCAATATAAGCTCTGAACAACAAGCTTAGTTTATATGGTACAATTCTTGTGGGGAAACGATTACTTCCACAGGCTAAGACTCATGTTTTTATTGCTATAATCATAAAATACAGACACATATTACTCAGTGCCTGCTCACCCTGTTAGGTTCCCACCTACATTACACCCACTATGGCACTGTTTTAAGGCTATGCATTAAGGCAATCTTATACCTGGAATATGATCATTTAAAAAATCGACCAATATTGAAAATCCTGAAATTCTAATTAAAAGAAAGGGGTTGGGAGAGGCTTACATGAATGCAGAGCAGGCAGGTCATTACTGGCCAAGTTGCCAATTTTTAGGGGGGGTGAAGATGTACTCAGAGAAAAACAGAAGTGGCAAACTGTACTATAGATGCTTTAAAAACATGTCATCTTCTCTCCTTCAATAGGAACTATACAAACCGAAATGTAAACACTGGCATGTCCTAGCTACATCTTGAAAACGGGACAACGCCAAGGACATTTGCTGAACAACAGATACATAAAACATGTAATGAAATGGCAAAAGTAAATAGGGAACAGTTGTTTGTCCTTTTTCACAGCACCAGAACTGTAGCTATCTGACATATGAAGATCAAGAGAGACTTTAAAGAGACCAGGGTTTGTTTTTGTTTTTTACAACATTATGTTGTTGAACTGAAAAGAACATGATGGGCAACAAAGTTACTGAGTTTAGACAGAGCCAGTCATTTTCAGTAGAGCTCAGCATCTACTGCTAAAATAGCCAAGGCAGAAACCCTTAATGCATGTGGTAGCCTTCAGTAACTTGCAACTCAAGAGTGAAAAATACTTGCAGTTTATTTAATTGCTGATTTCATCAGCTGTATATGTACCACTGAAGCCAAGATGCTGAGCTAGAAGGATCTTACATTTCTATCCTCTAAAAAATAGAATAAAATGTTCTCTGCCTTTTCCTGTAATCTGCAGCCCCCAAACTGTACGGCTGCCTTTCCGATTAGTACCCAAATTCTATTCCATTTTCTCTGCTATCAACAATGTTCCTATCTAGGGTTTGCAGCAGTTGCCTCTCTGCAGGGTCATCCCAAGCACATGACATGAGCAAGGTAAGAGTGCGTTACCAGGATGACAGGGAAGGAGTAGGCTTATTTCCAGTTTGGATCACTTCACCCTTCTATAGCTTTTCTGGCTCCTCAATATGGAAGCCAGACACATGCACAAGCACACAGCATTCTGTTGCAAATAATCAAAGTCATAATTTCAGTACAAGAAACACAAAAAGTAGAGAACATTACCAATCATCAAAATGTCCACCTAAGGCAGTGTCTGTTTTACTTCCGAGTCTCCAGACAAGTTCTACTGTGCAGCCAGAAGCTAACTGGACTACTAAGAAAATTCTGCTTACAGCCAAATGTTCTTCTCACATTTGCAGCAAAATATCAGATGGTGATGTACTTCCTACGTTCACAAATCTGAGCTAACAGCTGAGAATATTTAGCATATGCACTTCAAATGAAACCCTTCACATTCTGCTAGCTATTAGTGCATGAACGGTGAAAGATTCAGGCTTTCAAAAGTTATTACAGGCAAGTTAATAATGGCTATTCCCAATTTAGCATTGTGTCACCATTTGGCAACAGGCTTGCTGAGAAAACTCCAAAATCTGTGAGGTAATAAGAGGTTACACTACAACGTGTCACACAGACACATTAGTATAACGTACTGCCATATTTTAAAACTATTCATTACCATTAGTATCAAACAGGTCTGCTCTGAAATCAGCTGAACCCATGGAAAAGAGAGAGAAAAGAAGGGAGCCAACAGGTTAGCTTAGCTGAAAGCACAAGGAACGAATAATGTCTGAGAGGCTTCCTTCCCTACACTAATCTATGCCTGTGTATCACATGAAGCTCAACTATTAATACTGCTTTTCCTCCTCTTCATCCCTGGAACATAAAAAGAGCAAGTACAAGAAGAGATGAAAGAGTAATAAAGGGGAAAGGGTTTAGATTTCTGGGTTAATGCTCTGAACTTTTATCACAAATCCACACACAGTAACTGGATTATTCATGAACATATATTTTTTTTGAAGATTTAATTAACTTTCCTGAGTACTTCTACTTCTCTTTCCTACACCCAATTCATCTTCTCTATGTTTTTCATGTTTGGCATCACCTTCGCCAGGACTGGAGCAGTAAGAGACATGCTTCATAATTTGCCTCTGCTTCTCTTTCCTTCTCTCCCCCTCCTCCCTGGTCAAATTACCATTGGGTAAATTACTCTCCAACTCTATAAAAGCTTGGTCATCTGCATTATCCTAGCCAAGTATTAAGGAAGATTTTACTACACATAACATGCAAATCTATGGTAAGATGTGTGGTAAAATGATCATTAATATGAGCTTCACATCAAACTAGAATCCTGACTCAAAATCTGTTAATCTCTCATCAGTGAAGAAAATAGTAAAAATAATAGTAATAGTAGTAATAATAATAAAAATAAATTCCAGCAGATTAGTTTATGTAGAAGGGCAAACAACTAAAACAAGCAAAGAGAAATTCATTTTATACTGCCCAATTTAAATCTGGTTTCTATTCCACAATTTACTCAATTGTTTCAAATTTAATTGAGTGTCAATGTGTTTTAGCAAAATGGGTTCACCACAGGGCAACCGATTGTGGTCAGTTGTGTATTAAATATGAAGGGACATTTGCTCTGCAGAGTTCTACACACTTTTTCCTGGATCTGTCATCTAACCACCATCTAAGTATGTGATTGCTTGTTTGGTTAACGAATGTAGCACCAAATCAGTTCCATTCTGAGCTGTGTTTAGCCATGGGAAGTATGAGGAATACAGTGTTGGGGTAACAGAAGGAAACTTTTAAAAATATTATTTACCTATATTATTTATCTTGGGAAGGAAGAGACCCACACACTAGGGAATTCAAGGGAAATAGCTATTGCAGGTTTCTAAATTATATTCTGCATTACCACATGAAACTCTATGCTATAGTAATCACCTAACTAAAGGGGCAAGAATCTTCACAGTGTACCTTTCTGGCTCTTACAGATGAATGGAATATGAATAGTGACCAAAGAACCACCTCTGTGGGAGAAACTGAAACCCAAACAGTCAAGTGGAAGAATCCCCTGTGGAGTCTAACACTTCAGCACTGGGCACCTGAATCTAGCTACCATTTTTATTTCATACAATGCTTCTAATACAGCATCACTATGGCGTATTGTGAGAAAACAAAATGGTGGCTAGACCCAGCCAACCAGGACTGCAAGAGCACTGAACTGGGGTGGTGGGGAAGGGGCATTTAAAGGAAGGCCCAGGCAGCTTCCCAAAGATGCTAGGTACTGATGCCAGCCCTAAATAGGACAGTCCAAAATGTGTTGAGCTCTGAAAAATTCTCTTACTTCTGCAGGTTAGAAACTAAAGGATAAAGAAACCTAGGGTTCATTTCCCATCATTACCATTGCTGTTTCCTCTTACTCTGCGCTAAATTTCAAATTCTGGATCATTTTCGAAACGCGGTAAAACAAAGCTTACCATGGTTGCTGCTGAGACCAACAAGTACTGAAAACAGCACCAAATGTTTCAAAATGTAACCAAAAAGCCCAAATTCTAACATGCCATTGCCAAATAAATATAAAGAGAATTAACAGACAAACACTACATTTTCCAAAATGGGTTTGTAAATACTATAGATTTCCTTTAAGAAACAGAGGTACATGCTTTTAGAAAAAGTGCATTTCTAGACCCTCAGAAGAAGAAACAAGACCCCATGATGGCAACTGAGCACATTCAGAAACCCCTAATCACGATGGAAAATCTTGGCCTTACTGTTTACTTTTATGATTCTCTCTATGAAAGTAGCAGACATAGCAATAAATGACATAACTCTCATTACCATTCCATTCATTCATGCAAGTCACCAATATTTTCTGCCAGGAAAAATAAACTGTGCAGAATATTCTTGAATGTAAGGCATTGAAAAGCTTAAAGAGGAAGAAGAGGCTAGGGGTTTCTGGTAAATATTTGCATAACTTTCAGAAAACAAAAGAAAATTTACCAAAAAAGTAAAACTGCACACACTGTGGGGATTTCAAGACAGTGTCTTTTTCAGTCAGTTTCATTCCTGGTATTTTAAAAGAAGTTTTTTCCTTCTAGACTCCCCTACTTCTTTTCTGCAACACAATTCTTTGAAGTACTGTCCAGGAAAGGAGAAAATACTCTTAGGAGAGAAGTGTATATATTCCCTTGGTTTCCTCCTTTGCTAGATATTGTGGACACACCCACTCCCTGGTGAGGGAACATAATTCAGCTGCACCCTTTCAGCAGCTGGTCTGTACAGGATGGAGTCATGTGGAACGCAATTTACTACTATTCCTGGCAGCCGTTGGAGCTGCACCTTCAATAAACATTGTTTAAACAAGTGTTCAAACAAAAAAAATGGTTTAGTCTCCAGGTTAGTTCACCTCAGCTGAATAAGGAGATTTTGCTGTGAGGAGGGGGAAGAGAGATTTCTATAGCTCTCCAACATCCTAAGTTTCTTTGGGTCTTAAAGAATCAGGCCACACACCACAAATTAAACCTATCAAAGTGATTAAGATCAACCCTGAATTATGTCAAGAACCTATCATTTTTAAATTTTTAAATTAAAAAACCCCATCATTCCATTTGTTAATTTACTGTACTTAAAAGCACTTATAAACAGTTTAGTATTTTAAAATCTCTAAGCAGGAACAATAATGATCATCAAAACAAAAACACAACAGTAAAGAAAAGAATATGAAAACAGGAATTCAAACTAACAGAAAAACAGGGCCTGATCTGAAGCAACTAATGGTCACTGCTTTGTGGTATGGCCTATTCTGCTTCACATATGCTCCATTCTAAGTCCATTTTAAGTTTTACGTTTAGTTATTTTCACCTTTTAAAAAAAAGATAATTAGGAGGAAAATAAATCTAAGTCATCACTTAAAGAAAGAAAAAAAAAATTAGCCACTAAGAGTTTACTCACCAACAACATCAAGGTGGTACGTGTGGTTGATGGATCCATGAATATTCTCCACAATACAGGTATAATTTCCTTTGTCCGATGGGACTACGCTCTCCATTATGAGACTCCAATGCTGATTTCGGACCTAAGAGAATTTCAAAAGTGTTTTAATTAGCTGACACCAACCCTCATCATGGGCTCACAAAGATGATGCATTTTAACCCTTCAAATAATTCATTGTTTTTCTACTCTAACGCACCACAATGGCTGTGGTACCCCTGAAAAGTAGTCAGGTGCTTAGAAACCCATAGTGGAATAACCCGCATCACTATGTCAGCATGGTGGCAGTGCCACAAAACTCCAAACACAGCAGGAACAAAAACCCAAATGATACAAAATTAGCAGTTCTGCATGGATGCAATTATCTGATCAAATTCATTCTAAGTGCCGACATCTGCGATTTTCTGAACTGAAAGAACAGAAAGTGAAGTGACTTTTTATTGATCTATGTCACACTTTCTTTCAAGTACCTCAAGGAGGAATACATGATTTTCCCCATCTGCATTTTACCTTCACAACCCTGCAGGGTAGATCACCCTGTGAGCCCAGGTCACCCAGTGGGTTTTGTGGCAACGTGAGGGCGCTGATTCCAGCCAATACTCTAACCACTACACCACACTGGCTCACAAGAGTTATGAAAAGTCACAGGAGATGGAGAACAGTGATGAGCACAGAGGACATACTTCCAGATAACTAAACGCTCTACCTATGGCTCCCGTTGTTTATTGAGATTTTAAGAGGTACAGCTGCAATCCAAAGCCCTACATAGATCATGGAGTTCTGAATAAACATGGCCTAGTCCATATTCTTTAGTGCTACACATTGAAATTCACACAGATCACTTTCCCATTTCAAGGATTACAACGTAGTCTGTTCTCTGGCAAATCCCTGATAGCACATCAGAGATTTTATATAGAGATGTGGGAGAGAGGCTAGAAACTTGTTTCATTCTTTTAATTGACTACAATATGTGAACACTACCTCTGGGGACAGAGTTCCTAAAACAACAACAGATGTTTAACGTCCGCAGAGCTTTGCGTTATAGGTGCTGGTGGCTGCCCTTTTAAGGTTGGGACCTAGTTATGGGAAGGAGTGCTGACCTCTGCATAAACCTGACCAATCCTTAAGAACAGCCTCTGAGGCTCTGCTCATGAGCCTTACATCAAGAAATATTAAAGGGGAAGGAATCATAAACAGGGCCTTTGGGGTGGTAGCTCCGTTCATGAACTTTCTTCTTAAGAAGGCATGTGTGACCAGTATACTGTCAGCCTTAAAGGCACTGAAGACTTTTCTATTCCAAGCAGCTTTTATTTTATTTTTTATTAATGTTGCAATACATATATGAAATCTTTACATAATAATACATATACATTAATTTGTAAATTCACATTCACATTTCATTATGTACCAAAAAATATCGATTTCTTATTTCTTGCCATGTGTCTTCCCTCCACTCGTGTGTGTGACTTCCTTGTTATTATTTTGTAACTTTATTATTGAGATTATATTAGCAGCTTCTAATTAGCATTTTAGTGCTTCATATTTAACTGCTGCTGCTTTTTTAACCTTTCCATTTTTTAGCTGCCTGATTTTATACCCTGCTGATCCTGTTTCAGTTGTTCCTGGTATAATAAAAAAGAAGAAGATATTTTAGTGTTTCATAGATTGCAGTTCTATGGACTGTAATTACATCATGATGAATTCTGTTCTTATTATGTTGTGAGGAGGAATGGAAAGGGTGAAGATCAGATAGATTATATGCTCCTTTATACAAAAACAACTACTCAACAGCTTTGTACAGAGAAAACCAGCATGTCAGGCAAAGGGCTGGCCCCAACACTGGGTTATCTATGTACAGGATTTTAGCATTTTGCTTTGGTTTCGACAGAGGAATACTTCATCGTGTGTGTTTCTGCCTGCAGGTACACATGATGTCACCTAGAAACAGGTGTTCCTCCACATCTGCTGTTTGTGAAAAGTGATGGGGTTTTATTCAGCGGTGACTCTTAGGGGAAAATGCTTCTGCTTGCACAAGTCAGGGCACAGAATTTTTGCCCATTCCCCGCCCCCCATGCAGGAATGCCTAAAACCATTTCCAACTCTGATCAGCAGGATCCTCAAACCCTCCAGACCTCTGAAGCAGCTGGGGGAGGGGAGGCTTTTCATGGATAGGAGAGATTGGTAAAAATAAATAAATAAATGGGTGCCCTGGCTTGAAAGAACAGAAACACCTTATACTAAGGCAAAGTCACCACTGTCATGGTTCCCTTTCAAGTACACAAAGTCTGTAGTACGTAGGTCAGGACATAAACGTACAGGAATGATCTGTGCACTGAACTTCAGTTGCAGCTTTCCACTGCAGTAACTTTCATCACCAAAGGGATATCCCCACTTTTTAAAAGAGCAGCTTCTCAGCTCAGCAAAGATCCTGCCGCACACAAGTAATGCACTTTTGTGTCCTTATTTGGTTACTGGCCATAGTTAACATAAAATCTCTTTTATTTCCTAAGAGTCTCATTAGGCAGCAAGGCACCGGTACTGCTATGTTATGAATGCAGGCTTTGAACTTTAAAGCATCAGAAAAAAGATTTTCTGTGCCTGCATTTTCCCCCCCTTTTCAACTCTTGCTTTTTCACATTTATGAGCCCAGTGCTAACCTCCTGGTCAGGAATGTGATATAAGATAAGCATCAATTCCAGAATGAAAATTTGGGTGTGCTTTGTACATTCAGTTAGCTATTACACACCAGGAAACAGTCTGTGAGGAGCCGAAGTTTCGGTCTTAACAATCACTGTCCCATTCCCCCGTCCGCACTGTGACTCAGGCAGGAGTAGCTCAACATAGGTAGAGAATTATAAAGAGCAGTTATATAAAAGAGGGCTAACTATAGGGTGCAACTGAAAGGATAAAAGGTGTTTACTGATGTATACTGGGAACCCAAAATGCATACATCTTTGCCCCTACAGGAACTTGAAACCAAAGCAGTTCCCACATCCTACACAGCAACTGTTTAGAGCAGTTCTCCCGATTAAACTTAGTGGGTTGTGAATGTGGATGGTGTAGGTGCATGCAGCAGTCAGCCCTGAATGAAGCTGGTTTTTTTAATGAATTTGACAAGCACTCAGTCATCCACATATTGTGCTATTGCTCAACTCACTTTCAGCCCCTTTGTGTGGTGCATGAAGGCTGAGTTGCAAGCTGGGCACCTTCTGAAACAATCAGTACTGTTTCAGCGAACGTTTTGCACATGGCAAAGACCCTTTCAACCCAAAGCCCACAACAAATCAATCTGATTAAGTGAATTAGCTAACACAGATAATTCATTCAGTTCTCTAGCACACAGAAAACACAACTTGTTCGTTCCCTTCGATTATAGTTCAGTGCCATTCACTGAATCTGGATAGCGTCTGCTAAAATCCTACCAGACCATCTTATCATTTCTTTCCAAAACTCTGTACAGTTTCCACAGCACTCCACCTATCATGCTCCAATGTCCTTACCTTTATATTTAAGTCTTCTCAATCCCTAGCTATAGGCTGATCTCAAACTCATACAATTTAAAGTAATGTAGAATATCTACTTCTTTCCATGGAAGATTCCTTAATGACCTCTTCATTCTAAGCTCCGCTGCAGTACTCTTCAACTTGCAAATAGAGTGTGTGCTGCCTTATGGGAATTAACATGCCCCATGCCTTTATCAGAGATATTTTCCTTCTTGCACTGATTTATTAAATATGGTAGCTATGAACTGCTTTACCATATTTCACACTTTTGCAAGCACTCTGTTTCTCTGTGTGTAAATAGCTTTTACAATATCTGCAGCTAAATCTTTTTTAAAAATATGATTCTGTAATTGTAACCAATAGACGCAATTACTATACCACTGTTAATCTACAATGTACTTAAAGGCTTTATCTCACATGTCCTTCCAATCACTCTAAAGTAGAACCCCTATTATTTCCCTCATTTACTAATGGAGAATTGAAGATGAAGGTTCTTTCGTATTTCTGAAAGTGGTAAAAAAAAATATTGGGTAAACTGTGGTATATGTATGAGCTGATCCACATCTGGATCCCATGCATCTCTCACACATGATGAAGGTATGATGTTCTTCTTTGCGTTTCAAAGCAAAAATATGACTTGTGGTGTAATCCTATGTTTGTTAACCCAGAAGGAAGTCCCACTGAGCTCTGTGGGGTATACTCCCAAGTATGCAACCCTAGGAGTGCAGCCTTACTTGTGCTTCCCCTTTCGGTAGGCTCTCATGAAAGAGTCCTACATGAGTCCAGATTATCTCAGCTTAATACACTAATATATAAATGAGACCTTTGGTGACATGCACAGCTGCTTTGCTTCTTCCTTCAGATGAATGGGCAAACCAACCAGGAAATTTCAAATTAATTCAAATTAATAGAGCCAGTGTGATGTAGTGGTTAAGAGCGGTGGACTCGTAATCTGGTGAACAGGGTTTGCTTCCCTGCTCCTCCACATGCAGCTGCTGGGTGACCTTGGGCTAGTCACACTTCTCTGAAGTCTCTCAGCTTCACTCACCTCACAGAGTGTTTGTTGTGGGGGAGGAAGGGAAAGGAGATTGTTAGCCGCTTTGAGACTCCTTAGGGTAGTGATAAAGCGGGAAATCAAATCCAAACTCTTCATCATCATCATCATCTTAATGGGGAAACTATAGACAACAGATTTTGAACAAGTCCAGATATTAAGACAATATAATGGTCTGGCTGGTTCTTAAGCCTTTAACCACAGTTTCCTGGTTGGGATGACACAGCAAAATAGGTAATGGAAGTCTCACTGGTTTGTTTGCTTGGCTGAAGCAAAGGGATGCATTTACTTATTCATTCATTTCATGAAGTGATTTAACAATTTAAAAAACAACAACATGAAAACAATTTCAAATCCAATAGGGATACAGATTGGGGCAAAGATTTCCACTTAAGAGCTTTGTTGAAAGAGGATGGTCTTCAACAGACATGGAGAATAAAATAAAGACAACAACTGTCTGATACACACAGGAAGGAATTCCAAAGGGTAACTGTTCCGACACTAAAGTCCCAATTCCTACATCATATGGAACAGACCTCTTGATGAGATGGTACCTTTAGGAGACCCCATCTGGCAGAATGCTGTGATCAGCTGCATATTATAATGGGTGAGACAATATTTTAGATGTCCTGTATGCTGAGTGAAAAGGCTCACTTATATCTCGGCTTATTAAGCAGAGATATGATCATACAGACACAGTCAATTATTTTCCTTAGACTAAGCAGAGATTTTCCTCAGATTTGCCCAAGTAGAAGCTTGAAACCAGGTCCAAAAATGTTTTAGGAATGACATTCCCCTGCATCTCAGCTGCTTCACATTTTACACACCTAGTTCCTCATCATTATTTTACAACAAAAGAGAAATACCTTCATATGTTCTGATTTTTGTAAGGGGAGGGGGTGTGCGCGCATGCACACACACATGCACACACACACATTTTTTATATAGTTAGCCAACATAAACCTGGTCTCTTTACCCTATCTGGTTTGAAAATATGAAAAGCAGACTGTCTGAGACGACAGCCATTCCAGTGTCTAATTTGGGAAGATAACACCATCAGTTACATTGCATATAAAATGAACACAAAGATATTGCCAGGTTTGTGGATAGGGCTGGGGGGAGAACCTGCTACACTGACAATATTCATCTAATATTCTAAGTGAGATTGATACTGTGTCTACTTTTAAGCCCACAACTTTTAAGCCTACCTACGTCATACCAAATAATCACTTTAGTTGCACAAAGTGTTTATGACACCGTGTCAAGAAACTACATTTATAATAGCTCAAGTTATTCATCTTGTTGACAAGGCAAAAACCTAACAAGATCTATCTTTTTCTTTGCTGAAGAGGCTGTTAGCTGTTGGGAGATTACTGAATCAAGCTGTTAACCAGCTAATCAATCCTCATCAGTTCACAAAGTCTGGGCAGACTGTTAATGTAGACAGCACGTATTTCTTTTTTTAGAGTCCGTCTCTCCTCTTTATGAAACTAGTTCTGAGGAGCAAAATTTTGTAAGTCTTCTGCACTACTCAATGAAGATTTAGCTCATGCAAAGTATGAACACAACTGGCTGAAGCTGAGACTTTCTAGTGGAATAATCAGTCCTCAGATAGACATGTGGGCAACCTCTTCTATACATTAGGCAAGCCATTTATGCTTCAGCACATGCCATAATATGAAAACCTACGTTCTGTCACAGAATGTTATTCCACTTAAGAGACAGCCAAAAAAGATGGAAATTATGCTTTTAGAAGTCACTAGAGTTCAGTTATGTTTACTATGCAAAACCACTAACAAAAAGATCCCGGTACAGACCTTTGAAGTATCGCATAAACAACCCAACTGCTGGCTTTATAGGCATCCTGTTTTGGACTCCAACATGCTACCTTCGCCAAACCCGTCTAATGGAAGTTCAGAGAGTGCCATATCAAATATGCACAATTATGCTTGGTAGACATTCAAGCTTCTTCAGCGAGGGGCACCAGTTCCGCCTGAGGAACCTTGAGAATCCACTTGCTGGAATACAGTAAGAATAGTCCCAGAAAGCTGTGTGCTGGAGCAAAACTAAGTACCAGGAAAGCGAAGCTACTGGGCTCCAAAGAAATAAGAAGAATCTTTTAAATTTTAGACTGGGTGACGGGCATGAGTGGACGGGAAGAAGACCATGAGCAGTGACAGCACAATTAACCTATTTACAAAGCCAACCTTCGTATGGTTCTGCAGCATGACATTTGGCCTATGCCTGCCAGACTGGGATAACAGACAAATGTTGTTCTAATTACAAAGAAGCAAGGGTAGCGGGAGAAATACCCTGGCTTCTCTAAGCAGGTTTTGACAAGCTCTGAACACAATCCTTCTCAGGGCTAAAAATGACAATTCACTGAGCAAAGTTGTTCAAGAACTAGACACCTCAGCTAATAGATTCCGCATCCCCCAACTTGCAGACAATATCTGCGCTGCCAACTGTTACAAAGAGTTCTGCATTTGAAACAGAGTCTTTTGATATCTCCTCCTAGATTTATTGTATCTTAAAGGTAAAGGTAAAGGGACCCCTGACCATTAGGTCCAGTCGTGAACGACTCTGGGGTTGTGGCGCTCATCTCGCTTTATTGGCCAAGGGAGCCGGCGTACAGCTTCCGGGTCATGTGACCAGCAGGACTAAACTGCTTCTGGAGAACCAGATCAGCGCACGGAAACGCCATTTACCTTCCCGACGGAGCGGTACCTATTTATCTACTTGCACTTTCATGTGCTTTCAAACTGCTAGGTTGGCAGGAGCAGGGACCAAGCAATGGGAGCTCACCCCGTCGCAGGGATTCGGACCGCCGACCTTCTGATCGGCAAGTCCTAGGCTCTGTGGTTTAACCCACAGCGCCACCCGCATCCCTATTGTAACTTACTTGCCTTTATTTGTCTCAAGGAAAACTCATGACCCAACTACTGGATAGTAACAGCCAATCAGAATGCTTCTAGATGAGTGCATTTCATGTTATTTAGCTTCCTTATTAAAAAAAGAAAAGAAAGAAAAGTCAATATACACTAGAACTTTTGCACTCAATTTTGTTAGATGGGTTTTTTTAAGGATCCAGGCCAGTGGCTATAGCTATAGATTTTGCTGATCATATGTTTGAGAGCTTTGAGCCTCCAAAGTAAGTTTTTTTTAATGCAGTGACATAGTTAGGAAAACAGGCCGTCACATGCAAGCTGCCACCCTTCACTTGCCTTGCTGATCTAATACGTGAACAGGTTTTTAAGCAGTGATCAGTTGCTCTGAATCCCACCTGTCTTCAGCTGACTAGTCCTGAGATCTTCCTCTGTTACAGCATATAGAAACAACAGTGGGAGCCAATTTATGATGCCAGAATGGAGGTATCCATGGCATTTCCTTTTCCAGTTTGGTACCATAGTCCCCATAGTCATGGTGAAATCCCCATGAGTTCCTCCACACATGCAAATGAGGAACAGAGTCGCTAACCTTCTCTATGTGACAGGAAAGTAGTAACTGTGTTTTGATCTCTGGGATAATGGAAGAATGAGCTGCATAGAATAGACACAGGATAGGACTGACACATCCAACCTATACAAAGAGATGTACTGAGCCATGCTATAACAGGGCACACAATACTGTTACATATTTACAGCCTGATCCTATCCATGTCTAAGAATACATTTCAGTGAGTTCAATGAGATGCAGGGTAATCTCTCCCTCCACCACTTGTTGTTGTTTAGTCGTGTGCGACTCTTCATGACCCCATGGACCAGAGCATGCCAGGCACTCCTGTCTTCCACTGCCTCCCGCAGTTTGGTCAAACTCATGTTGGTAGCTTCGAGAACAATGTCCAACCATCTCGTCCTCTGTCGTCCCCTTCTCCTTGTGCCCTCAGTCTTTCCCAACATCAGGGTCTTTTCCAGGGAGTCTTCTCTTCTCATGAGGTGGCCAAAGTATTGGAGTCTCAGCTTCAGGATCTGTCCTTCCAGTGAGCACTCAGGGCTGATTTCCTTCAGAATAAATAGATTTGATCTTCTTGCAGTCCACGGGACTCTCAAGAGTCTCCTCCAGCTCCATAATTCAAAAGCATCAATTCATCGGCAATCAGCCTTCTTTATGGTCCAGCTCTCACTTCCATACATCACTACTGGGAAAACCATAGCTTTAACTATACGGACCTTTGTCGGAAAGGTAATGTCTCTGCTTTTAGAGATGCTGTCTAGGTTTGTCATCACTTTCCTCCCAAGAAGCAGGAATCTTTTAAATTCGTGACTTCTGTCACCATCTGCAGTGATCATGGAACCCAAGAAAGCAAAATCTCTCACTGCCTCCATTTCTTCCCCTTCCCCTTCCTCTTGCCAGGATACGTCTCAGTGAGTTCAATGAGATGCAGGGTAATCTCTCCCTCCACCACTTAGTATTAATTATTTTCTGTACACAGTGGGAATAGCTCAGTTGGCAGAGCATGGAACTCTTAATCTCAGGGTTGTGGGTTCGAGTCCCATGTTGGGCGAACGATATCTGCATTGCAGGAGGTTGGACTAGATGACCTTTGTGGTCCCTTCCTACTCCACATTTCTATGATTCTCTTCTTGTGTTTTCATAATAAAAAATGATCATAGGATGGCAACACTTTGTATACCTCTTAACTCCTCTGAATCACAATGGATTTCTGCTCTGTTATCAGAAACTGAAATCATGAATTGAGCAGCAAAGAAAGGAATGAAGTGCCGAACTCTGCACAATCTCCACAAAACAAGGCAAATGGTTACGTGGCTCCTATAGATTTGCATCCATATATTGAAAACTATCATATATTTACCCAAGCTGAGCTACAGTGTGTAAAAAGGGCTGTGGTAAACGTAGCTTATCAAAACACAGCTGTGGAAACAAACACCCTTTTAATACTTAAAGCAGTAAAAACTGATAGGACTCCATTTACTTTCTGGGAGGTGAAAAAGAAAGTAAAGAGCCTTGTTCAATCTTATTGGCATGCACTATCTTGCTACGGTCCACACAGGCTCCCCATTTGGGGAGGGGGACATTATACAGGAATTCTTCCAAAGACCCACAGCCATGTGTGTGAGGAGGAGATGGTGATGGTAGTCGGAAGAACCACACTCAGCTTGGAAAAGACACAAGAAGCCAACAGCTCTTTGAAATATGACCTCTGCGTATCTTGGAAAACCCAAGTGTTTCCAAATGTTTGAAAAACAGAGTCACTCACAACAGAAGAATCAACTTCTGAGTTATAGTTTCCTAGAGAACTGGTATCATTTGTGCACTTCCATCCTGAATAAAAAAAGTGAAATGGTACATTCATCGAATAAAAGGACAAACTGCTAAACACAGAGCCATGGGCTGGGTTTTTTTGTTTATTTTAAAGGGTATCACACTTTCTGTTCAAGAAGGAAAATGATAACAAAGGGCTTGTCCACACTCTTCCGCTTGTCCAGTGCCTAGAAAGCAAAGGTCTCAGAAGTTGATTTGAGTCTTCTGGGCATGGATCCAAGCGGTTATGCCTTTGCCCGTTGAAAACCTGCTCCTTAGCGCTAAATCGGAACAAACTGCAATCTACAGAAAACCTACTTGCTTGTTGTTCTGATTCAGTGCGAAAGATCGGGTTTCCCCAGGGGAAAATGTTGGGCAAACAGCAGTGTGGATAAGCCCTAAGATGAACCAAGGAGCCATAAGGAATGTCAGGTTTTCCTTCATCTAGCTTGGTATGTCAGAAAAAGAAGCTGTATTTCCACCCCCCAATAATGAAAAAGTCTGTGTATGTGAGGTCAACTGCAGTTGCAGATATCAATATTCCACTGTAACACAAAATGTCTTCTATCTTCTAGTGGTGATCTGGATTATGAATATGTCTGTTGGAAATATTATACCTATAAAATCAGAGCCATTTCCTACAAATCTGATTTACAAAAACCTAATCCTTTGGCATGTTTTGCTGAATGTAGCTCAACGGTTCACCTTTTTTTTATGCCTATCCATACAGAGAGATAGCATGATTCCCTGAAATAACTGGTTCTGATCAATGCAGCTTATAAGGACTCTAATAAACACCAGACCTGTCCAGTTTTTTATTTTTTTTTATTCTGCGACAGCAACCCATGGAGCTCAGAAGAGTTTAAGAGAAAGGAATGGTAACCATGAAACCCATTGGTCTCATGTAATAAGCTACCCTGGCTAGCTATTTGGCTGGGGTTGGTGAGAGTCCAGGGTCAACTGAAAAGGCTGTATATACACATTTAAAAGCTCACAAAAATGACCATTTAAAATGATAGAAGTGCAGTGAGAAACAGGAGAACTTTTTGCTACACCTAATGGATGTCTGTGGACTGTACTTGTTAAATTTGGTAAATATATTATCTAACACACCCACACACCCCCACTTTGAATAAGGCAAACAAATATACCCCTACTTCTAATTTATGGTGGACAATTCACACACGGCCCCTTCCAGGGTGTGCTTCTGGTAGGGGGGTGTCACATTTTCTCAACATTTACTCCAATTTTTTGTTACTGAAAAGTGTTGTCCTTATCCCAGGTATGACATTCTCTCTCTCTCCCACTACCATGTATGTGTTGGCAGAGGAAACAGAGTTGCTCAATTTCTATTTTTTATAATTGCTGAGGCTGTGCTCTCTTGATCCTGGTGAGACATTCTCAAGGCAAATTCTGGAGATACTGCTTGCATGTTCACCTTGATGACAAGACCAGCCGGCAACCTCCTCCAATAGCTACCTTCTTCTGGTGGGGCTTGCTGCCAAGATGAACTGGCAACCTCTGAAGTAGCCCCTTGTCAGTTTCACACCTGCAAACCAACCCAGTTAAAGACTCTAGGTAAAGTCTGGAGGCTTATTTTTTATTATTTTAGCTCTTTAGCGGTTGTTTGTCCTAGACCATTCTGGCATTAGAAAAGCTATTTTGGAGGTCCATTGCCTTCCTACCAAAATCTTGAATCTGGAAATGCTCTACAGTGGTGAACCAAGTCAAAGAATTGCATAAGCCAGTGACTTTCTGCTAGTGAAAGGCCACAATCCAAAGAGCACTACTCTTCTTGGGCAAGCCAAGTGGGATTTCCCCCCTTGCAATATTGCAGGGAGTGGGAGCATCTGCTGTTCAGACTGCTTTCCAAGTGCCCTCCATTTTAGAAGCAGGCCAAGTGACTCTAATCAGTGAACATCAGCTTACAGTTTTATGTGTTTGTTATTCTTTGAAACAAACAGCTGCACACCTTTCTCCCCCAAAAGGCAGAACACTCATTAGGATTGGAACAAAGTTTCTCTTGTGCTCCAAGACTAGACTGACTTTCTTAATTGGCTTCATTTCACTCTATCATCCCCAAGACAAGTGTGTAAGATTGAATGGTAGCCAATTCATTTATGCGTTTTGGTATTACGAAAAGCAAGGAGGTGTTGCCAGGTGCACCTTTATATTTTATGAGGTAAGCAAATGTAGTTAGAAAAGTCTACTTCATTAATTAATGTTCATCTGGAACATTAGCATGCCTCCATCTCTGGAAAAACTGACACTTTCTATAGGAAATCTGGCTAGAAAGGAAAAAAATAAAGCCTGTCTTCCTTAGCATTTGAAGCGGGCATATTTTCAGAGGTTACTCACACATTGTGGTAAAACTTATAACCTATCCTAGTAAGAAAACCATGGAGAGCAGTAAAGGGCTGGAACAAATTGGCCATTGTAGATTTACAAACTGAAGTTAGGCATCTGAACTCTTGAACAAATATATGAATTCATATTTGCAGAATTCATATAATGAAAAACCACTTAACTGGATGCTTTAAGAAAGTCCTTACAGGCCATTAAGGGGTATTAATGCTATAGCCCTCACCAACCATCCTTGAGGGCACCTTGGCATCCCTTGAGACCCATGTAGCTGCCACAGCTAAGTCTTCATCTGCCCCATTATAATTTTATCTCGAAGCACACCTGGTTTCCTCTGATTAGGCCAGTTAGACATGATTGGTCACTTTTTTTATCTTCCAGGCCACTTTCTTCTTTTTTGCATATACAAACTACATCCATACTTATGAGAGCTTGAGTTTCCTGGCTCAATTTGAAGCTCCCTCTCTAGGTCTACAAAGCTGCTATATTTGTAGGTGCATTATCAAAATTACACCTTCATGAGCACACCTGCAACATTTTGTAGCAAGTCCCACTTCTATCACTAATCGCCCGTTTTGCAAAATATAGCAATAAATGACATAACTCTCATTACCATTCCATTCATTCATGCAAGTCACCAATATTTTCTGCCAGGAAAAATAAACTGTGCAGAATATTCTTGAATGTAAGGCATTGAAAAGCTTAAAGAGGAAGAAGAGGCTAGGGGTTTCTGGTAAATATTTGCATAACTTTCAGAAAACAAAAGAAAATTTCCCAAAAAAGTAAAACTGCACACACTGTGGGGATTTCAAGACAGTGTCTTTTTCAGTTTCATTCCTGGTATTTTAAAAGAAGTTTTTTCCTTCTATACTCCCCTACTTCTTTTCTGCAACACAATTCTTTGAAGTACTGTCCAGGAAAGGAGAAAATACTCTTAGGAGAGAAGTGTATATATTCCCTTTATTTTTTTCCTTTCTAGCCAGATTTCCTATTGACAGCTGCCACAAGCAGGGGACAGTGTTTTTTGGAGAGTTCAACATGCCTAATGGTGTACATAAAAGTCCAACTAGATTTTGTGCATATTTTATTCACAGTAATGATGACTCTTTTCGTGTGAGGGTTTTTTTTCTTTTTCGTAGTTGATGAGGGTTATTTTGTAGAAGTGTTTTCTTTTTACATACATAAAGATCATCTACGTGTCAGCTTAAATAACCAAATAAAAGCAAAATTATCAAATCCTAGTGTTTTTCCCTTCCCTGACCCCAGTAGGTACCTGAAGGTTTAATATTAACTCTAACTTGGCACTCTAGCTAACCTCTCTAGATGTCCTTTCTAATCAGTAACTCACAGTTTGAATGGAAACAACTAATCCGATGCTACTTTCAATTCAAGCAAACCATTTTAAGTAATTGCAATTACTTGCCCTCAAAACACTACTTTCTGCATCTATTTCACAGACCATAAAATCCATAAAAATAGTCTTCCTGCTCATTAAGTGTGCAGTCACCAAACCATAAGATTTTTGTTTTGCTTTGTTTTACTATAAGTCTGCAAGTTGGAATATTCTAGGCTGTCGTAGCACAAAAGCACAGACTGTTAAGAACACTTCTACAAACAATGTTTTCCTAAAGTGTTTTTTCCCCTTGTTTTTTCACCACTAACCCCTTACTCAGTAAGAGCTCTATTCACAATGTCTGATCTTTTGATAACTTGACCTTACAAACAGAAAATAAGAAAAAGAAAAAAGCTCTAGGGAAGATGAAGAGAGCCAGAACCAGACTCCTTTAAAGGTACTGCATGTGCTTTTACCATTTACAGAAATTTACTATAGTTAGGGCCAGCATTGTCCAGCAGAGGCAGGCTTCTGGGCATATCAGAGCTTCAAATCTGAGTTTAATTATAAACACAGTGAATAGGAACATAGGAACCCACATTGTACAAAGCCAGACCACTGGTCCACCTAGCTCTGTATTCTCCATACTGACTGAAGTTTCAGGCTCCCCATCCCTCAAAAAAGCCCTATTCACATGTTACTCACATAGGGCATAGGTTGGAGAAAATAAACTACTGACGTAAACCAGGTCACATGACATGGAAATATAACTTTCCTATGGAATAGCCACATCCTGTGATACCTCTGGAGCAGTCATGGGGAACATGTGGCCCTCCAGACATTGATTAGACTACAACTGCCGCCACTCCCAAGCATTGGCCATGCTGACTGGGACTGATGGGAGTTGTAGTCCAACAACATATAGGATGCCACATATTGCTTTACATGGCTGTTATGAGCATGATATAAGTCTGTACAGCATGCTGCATCTAAATCTTATTGGCATTCCTACGTATAATACACCAACTCCACTTGGCATGTGGAGGAAGGAAGATGTGTCTTACCTTGTATCCACCAATGCGATGCTCTTGCTTAAATTCTTTGCCATTTTTTAGCCACCTCATGGTTGGTAGGGGGTTTCCTGTAGCTGGACAACGGAACTTGACAGTGTTAGCTGCTGGAACTGCATGTAACCGCTTCTCCATTTTATCAGTTTGTGTCCATTTAGGTCCTTCTGTTTCCAAAAATGAAAGAGAGAAAGCGAGAGAGAAGAAGAAGAATGTAATCAGTTGTCATTTGCATGATTTCCAGTATGACACAACATACTTTAGGGGGAGCACTGAAGTTCTACGTTGTTGATTTATGTTGCCTTTGGCAAAGCATACAAGGCACTCGAGTACCTTAGAAATTTCAGTGTGTACCTAAAGACAAAGATCTACCCTGCTTCAGCTAGAGTTATTGCTTGTGATTCATGCCTTACAGCAAGTAAGTAAAAGTTATTTCAAGAAGGAGAGCTATAAAAATAAAATGACACCTGTCATCTTGCCATAGCCTTTAGGCTTGAGGTAACCATTTTAAAATGCAGAAATAAAAATTGTGCTAAAATGCAGAATGTTTGAAACTTTGAAAGTTTGCCTGTGCGAGAGAGAATCAGAGCCTTCATTTGAAATGTTGGCCTTATTTTCCTTTGGCTTGGAGTATAATAATCAATGACTGCCTTTCAGATAACATGTGTGTCTGTGTGTGTTTAGAACTGCTCTTTTAAAAAAAGGAAAGAACAACTATGATAACGAACAAAATCACTGGAATTGTTTCATACATGGATCTGGAATTTTACCCAACCCAACAGCAAAACAAGTTCCTCTCTCTGCTGCTGATCTCTCAACTTGCAGTACAACATGGTATGAAATTCTATGTCAGAGTTTGGATGGGAAGCAAACAAATCTCTGACCAGAGTGCTTGTTAAAACACCATGGTTTAATTCTAGGACAAACAGACACTCACTCTAACTAGCTACTCAAAAGCTATTCCATACCCAAGAGAATATTCCTGATGTTCCCTCTCCAAAAATAATAATAATAAAAAACCACCACCAAAACAGTGCACTAACTTCAACAGAAAAGGAACACTATTTCTAATCTCTCCTGTCCAAAGAGTTTTGTGAAAGTTATATATCGATTTGGTTAATACAGATAACGATGGCATGAAGACAGATGTGCCTGTTCCAGATATTTGTACTAATCCATGCCAAGTAATCAACTCTGTCCCATGTTTACTGATCTTACATACTAGGAAAAATCAGCCTAAGTATAAAATCACAGGAACAAACAAGGAAGATTATTGTAACAGGTGGTTTATAACACCTAGCTAAGAACCTACAAAATGACCACCCCCAACATTAGCAATGTTTTATTTTCATTTTGAAATCGGCATTTCTGGGTGCAGAATTTTTCCAAAGCAGTACCCTAAACAATCTTGGCCCCCCATAGCTCCTTTGACATCCAGAGTTTGGTAACGATGCCCATTAATAATATTATGTGGGTTTAAGCAGCCATAACAATACTATGAAGAAAACAAATGTTACATTATATATTTGTTTATCCTCAATAGCATAAATCCTCTCAGTAGTCTCCAAGAAAAAATAAAATAAATACAAAACAAGCTGTTTAGAAATGACTGGTAAACCTGTGTCGCCCTCTCGATGTTTTTGGACTACAACTTCCATCATCCTTGGACATTAGCCACGCTGGCTGGAGCTGATGGGATTCAGAGTCCAATGACATCTGGAGAGCCACAAGTTCTCCAATTCTGTCTTAAAACCATAAAATGCAATACAGCAGAAAATAAGATAAACAGAGCTCACAGATCTGATACATCTTTAAACTCCAAGAATAAGCAAAGATCTGTAAACCACTAAATGGTTTTATGATTGAAAAGCCTGGAAAAATAAACAAGGACTTCAGCTGGCAACAAAGGGATCACAATGTGGGAGCCAAGAGAGTCTCTCTGGGAAGGGTGTTCTACAACTGTGGCACCACCACTGAAAAGGCCCTCTCTTTCTCATAGCCATGAGCCCCAGCTCGTTGGGCAGAGCCACATTATATATCATCTGGACATCTCTGTTGGCCAATAGACTCTACAAAACACCCACTGGTAAGTTACGTTTTGACAAAAAAAATAATGTTACTGGATGTCAACACATCAGTGATGAACTGCAGAAGACTGAATTTTCAAAGGTAAATAAATGCTTTTAAAGGGGCACCATAGCTAAGCCCCCTCCCCCCAAAAGCAGGATCATTACTAACAAAATTGAAAACAAATCTGAAAGCATAAGAACTGCATTGGCTTAGCTGAAATTACTACAATAGGTTTTCAGTATCTATCCATAATTCTCCTGCTGTACAGTAGTGACCTGAGCCCTCTACTGCAGATAACAAGAAATCTGATTAACTGCACAGTTATATAATGACCGTGCTTAATTCAGTTCACTCATTTACCTGTTTAAAAATTAAGGATGGAAATCTATTTAACGGTAAGGACTTTTAATTATTTTACAACAGATCCTTCCTGAAATAAATCCATTTACTATGGACATTTTTAGGACCAGAGGGGTCCAGAAACATAACCATTCCTCTCTCAGCCTTAACTCATTTCCTTTATTACAAGCTACTGCTCCATAACAAACAAACCCTTCCGTTCGTCAAACATTTATGGCAGTTCTTGAAATCAGCACACATAGAATTCCTCCACTCCACTTCCCCCAACAAACCAAAATAAAAATACAGCTGGAGAAGAATACAGCAACAGAGTCCTTAACAAGCCTCTTCACTGAAAGAAAATATTCAAATTTAAGCATTAAAATTATTCTAGAAATGATACTTGACTATTTCATTTTAGCCTGAAGCTTTAAAATTTAATTAAGTGGAAAAAATCAATGGATATTTGGAACATGCAGTTGCAAGCATAACGCCGGGAAAGTTATAAATATTTAAAATTAAACTGCACAACCAACAAAATTTTAATTATTCCAAAAGATACATAGGAGAAAGCACCATTAAAATGATTTGCTAGTTACAAAATGGCAACAACACTAGAGGGGAATGTGGAAATAAAGCAGTTAAGTCGAGGATCACAACAAAAAAGGGGGTTCATCTAACATGAATGTTATTAAGTACCGATACATGAGTACATTTTTCTTTTTTTTGCTCTAGCGCTAGCACGTTCCACAAAGCAGTTTCTTTTGATCAGACAAATAACCCTGCTGGAACAAATCCCAAATTCCTGATAAAAGTTAATCCAAACGGCACATGAACAAGATTGGTGCTAAAGAGCACAGGAGTCAGCCGGCGCTGCTATAATCACAAGAACCCAGCAGATGCGATGATTCTTTCAGTGCTGTGAACTCCGTTATCAGTGACAAGCACTTTGGCAAGAGCACAATGGTTACCCGATTTCTAGTTACTGGGCCTTTCCATCACACTGCCATCTTGGTTTCTCGTCATTTCCCACTACCATAATGATTATAAATCTGAGAATAAGCAGAGTAGGAAGCAAATTACTGGCCCTGGGCAAAGCAACGTCTCTCGGGGTGAGACTCCCTTTTTATCATGGTCACCTACACTCTGGTTTACTGTACATATTACTAATATGGTCTTAAACATTTTGTATGCTGCACTGCTTCGATAGCATTTTCTGATAGTTTCATTATTGCTATTAAGTTGCAGATAGATGAAACACAGCCACTTGGGTCTATTTATTTATTACTCCGTATTCACCATCAGCATTTAAGGACCATACAAAGGTGCGTTCAGGCCAGGTGTTACATAAACCCCTATTAACCTCTCTGTAGTCTTGGATCTTGTGGGATCCATTACATTGACAGCTACGTAATACTGTAACATTAATGGTTATTAATGTTCTTATACTTTTTACGATAAGAAAGGGAACAGGATAATAACTGGAAAGTGTGGAAACAAAGTGGGAGGGGGAAATTTACATCATGGTACTGTATAGAGTACTATATTAAGGAGAAAGAGTTTCATGGGGAACTGTTATCTGTTGCTTTTGAATTCCATTATTGGATGGTCAAGGGCCATCTCTTGATAAATCTACTTTACTGGTTACTGCTTGAAGCTTTCCTTTTGTATGTTTGTATGTATGCCACCCCATTAGTCTGTTACAGCCAGCGTTTTTTTATTTCTTCAGTGTTGAGCAATGCAAGGTTTAGCAATGGTCAATAAGCCTGTTACCAATTGGAGAACTATACTTCTGATTGTAATATGCAGGAGTATTGTTTTCAAGTTCCTGGATAATAGGTACTCAGCAATTTCCTGTATTATATCCAGTACTGTGGCCCCAAAGTGGGGTTTGTTGTGTGTGTGTGCGCAGCTGCAAAAAATATGCATAGAATCAGATCTGCTCCACTTACACCTCCAAAAGCATATATTTTCGTGATAGATCGATTTAAAGAATGCTTCCTTTAATTAACACTAATTAGTGATGTTGGTATAGGTTTTTGTGTTTTGTATTCTTGTTTTGAATTTCTCTGTTGTAAATAGCCCTGGGATCATTGGATGAAGAGTGGTATTATTATTATTATTATTATTATTATTATTATTATTATTATTAAAACAAGCATTCCCATTCAGCTTGTTGCATTGTAATATTACTGGCAGGCTTCCCATGAGCATCTGGTTCACTAACGTATTAACAGCATGATGGACTAGCTTGATCCAGAAACTATTTAAATTATTTACCGTATTTTTCGCTCTATAAGACGCACCAGATCACAAGACGCACCTAGTTTTTGGAGGAGGAAAACAAGAAAAAAAAAATCTGAATCTCAGAAGCCAGAACAGCAAGAGGGATCGTTGTGCAGTGAAATCAGCAATCCCCCTTGCTCTTCTGGCTTCTGGGATAGCTGCGCAGAATGCATTCGCTCCATAAGACGCACACACATTTCCCCTTACTTTTTAGGAGGGAAAAAGTGAGTCTTATAGAGCAAAAAATACGGTAATCAGTTTTGTTCTCTGCTTTAAGGCCAGAGATCTGCATTTTTTGCTGCTGCTATGTTTGCACCTCATGGTAAAAAAGTAACATTCCAACAATAGGTGGAAGTAATATAAAGCACATTCAGTATACTGCTTGGATTTAATCTAACCTATTGTTTTCTCAGTTAGGATATCTGCCCACAGATGAGGTAAGAATTTATATATACAACGTATATTAATAAGTGTGTGTCTCCATCACAAAGTTGCAGTAGAAATAAACATGGCATAAAATGACAAATGAAAATGACCCACACACATATACGTAAAGTTCAGAGTCTCCTCTTAAAGCAACAAGCTGCAAAGCCTTTCCTTACTTTTCACATTATAAATCTAACACTCCTGTTATCACTGATCATTACAAGAACTGCCATCTAAGCCTATATAAAAGCTCACACACGTAGCTGGGCTTGCCCCTAAAGCTATAAACAACCCTACGCCTGTGAATAAACACGGCTCTCATTTGCAAGTAAAATAAGCCCACCTACAAATCACAAAAGCCCACACTAGCATTACCCGAAAATATACTCACCCCTCCCAGAAAACTCATAATAATTCAGCATCTGGAGATGAAAGGTTCTAAATCAGGGATGGGGAGCCTGTGGACATCCAGGTGTTGCTGAACATCAACTTGCCTCAACACCTGCCAGCATTGCTGATGCTCAGTGTTCCAGGGAGAGGCACTCCTACATCTGGAGGGTCACAGGTAAGCAACCCCTGTTCTAAATGTTCAGGCTAGAGGGTACTTTGTATAATTTAACACCATGGCTTACTGGAAGTGAATTGTCCCCAAGTTAAGGCTTCTTCACAACCAAGGTTCTTTACAAACACTTGTTGACTTTTCTTTCCACGAAACATTTTCAATACTCTAGCCACAGCAGGCATTTGCCTCTATGGGACTCTGGTTTCTTAGAAAGAACCTCCAGAAGCATCAACCTAGGCAGATGTTCCACCCCCTACCTATTCAGGGCCAGCAGTACCATTAGGCAGAGTGGGGCAGCTGCCTCAATGTGGCAGATGATGAGGGAAGGAGTGTGGTGGTGAGGTGCTAGAGGAGAGAGCTGTGGCTGCCCCACAGAGCCTGCCCTGCTGGTCAAGAGCAGTGGAAGATACCAGGATTGAAATTAGATTCAGCTGTCCTTCCCACCATCTTTCAATATATGGAATGAAGGGGGCAGAAAGATCTCATCCTTTGTTTCAAGCAGCAAAAATGTCTTGGTTGGGGGCTGCTAAGCAGCTGAGCTGGTCTTTTGAGCACTGAGCTTCAATCCACAGTATTTTATACTATGTTGGGCAAAATATATTGCAGCAACACTGTTGTGGGTGAGTGGTGATGGGGTGGGTGGTGCTCCTGTTAGGATCAGAGATGAATCAAACCATTTCTCCAAATGTTGATCTAGTACTTTGGAGGATTTGTGAATTCTTACCTAGGACCATGTCAATGAGTTTGCTGGGCCTTGAACCTTGACTTTCTATTTGCAAAACATGTATTCTACCCATCAAGCTACGAGCCTTCCCTTACAGACATTCTCGCCTCCTTCTGCTGCATGTGTAAAACTGGACCAGTTCTAAACATTTGGTAGGCCTAATAAAGACTACATATTAAGGTATAGAATGCTAAAGGAAGCATTTGGTTTCAAATTCTTCCAACCCATATTACTAATGTAGGAACAACATATAAGCGTCTGCCTAGACAGCTAACCAAGTAGAGTATATTCTTTGGGACTAGACCATACCATCATTAGGAAAGCTTAAGTTGGAAAGGGTCGTTACATTCTCTTTCCATAGATTTTTCTTTTCACTACAAAATTAATTACAATTCAATATCATAACCATCTCTTGAATATTGTCATTACAGGAAATTACAACTCTGATCCAGAAATGAAGAAAGAGGGGAGGTGTCAGTACAGAACATGTTGAGTTAAAAAAGAAGAATTGCTAAAAGGTTAATGTCAACTAGGACAAGAAAGAATAAACAAGCAGGCAAGAATATGATAATAGTTTATTTCCATGTTTCAGAAGACCAGAAATACACAAAAACAAAGAGGAAACAAGCCAGTTGAAATCTAGAGCTAATAGATTGCTCATACGTTTAACAGCCAAGAAAGTGCTTGAAGAGAGTGCAGAAGATTAGGTGGGGAAAATATTTCCATATGGATTCTGCCAGGCACCTTCAGCAGTCAGAGAGTTACTTACTGATTTGGTTGTTGTCATTCACAAAATCCTCAGAGCCGTCGTTGTCATCTTCATCATCTCCAGATGAAAGAACATCTGAAGTTTAAAAATTTAACATTGTTCACCTACTACACATTGCAAGCTAACACACCTATTTTCTGGACTCATGTTGTTTCTTTTATGTCACATCTGGAACAGATCTTGTTTAAGAGATGCAGCATCACACACTTTATGGCATGCATATATATATATATAGATATATATATAGTCCACGATCCACTGAAGCTATATGTTTGTGTAGGTAAAAACTGTACACAGCCAGAGGCTTCTTTGAAGTATCTGCTGCTAAGGAACCTCCAGCTGAGTGCACTGTTCATCCCTGCATGCACATATAGTCTAGTTGGGTCATGGCCATAGATGTTTCCAAGCAAAGTTTCTTATTCTAAAGAGCTGCTGATATTTTCTTTCTTTGAAAATTAAACACAAAAAAATGACAACAAGAAATGATTATTTACTTGTTCCTGAAAAAGCATGTCTGGTTTACATTGTGTGTGTGTGTGTGTGTGTGTGTGTGTGTGTGTGTGTCTTTGAAGGTTTCGATACTTAAAAAAAATGGAGTTCTGGTATAATTGATCATGGAGAAGATTTGGAGAATAATTTCAAATGATGGGTGTTGTTATTTTCTAACATGACTGTGCAGTAAAACCAAGTATTGTCTCCACATTGGTTACCCAGTTCTCTTAATTATCCATACACACTCTGCCCCAGTCCCAAGTATACATCTAAATAGGTCCACATAAATTACCACTCATTTGAACCAAATTAAGGTTTTTTTTAAAAAAAATATCTTTCTCAATGAATCAGATTTTAGGTTATATACAAGTGGTAGGGAAGGAAATGCAGATGGAAATGCAGCTCTTAAGCTGAAGAAAAGGTTCCCCATCACTGCTATATAAAGTTTGTGGCTGTATGAACCAGAGTGGGAGGGTAGAACTACCAAACAGAAGTTTTCTTAAACTGACATCACTATAAACTTCTTTTATATTATTTCATTGAAACATTATTCTACCACCCTTCGTCAAAGCTGACTCCAAGGTGGCTTAATTAATACAAATGCATGGAGTGGCTTTTGAAAATAATGGGGCTATGCAGAATTGGCAAAACTGACAGCGAAATGATGATTTTTTTAAAAAAATAGAAGAATGGAGGACTTATGTGGACTATTAAAAAAACATATTATAGCCAAATCACAGGCAGGAAGAAAAGTGATAAAATAATTGTAATAGAGAAACTTTTTTGTAATAGATGCAGCAGTACGAGTAAAAACATCGTGGAGGGGAGGGTGGGAAGTCAACTAGTGAAACAATGTAATTATTTGATTTGAATGTTATTGTGAAAATGTTTGAAAAATGTGTGTGTGTGTGTATGTATATGTATATATATATATATTGCATAAAGCAACAAATAAGTTATTCCACATTATTATTATTATTATTATTATTATTATTATTATTATTATTACCCCACCCATCTGACTGGGTTTTCCCAGCCACGCTGGGCGGCTCCCAACAGAATATTAAAAGCACAGTAACACATCAAACATTAAAAACTTCGCTAAACAGTCCATAGCATTTATATATAGCAGTCCATAGAATGCACACACACGCACGCACGCACACATGCACGCACAAACACAGACACACAATCACACACACTATGTGCTTGAAAGAAGAAAAAGCTTTTCCCCCTGGCACCTAATTGAGCCACCTGAGAGGGCGAATTCCAGGGCACCACAGCTAAAAATGCCACCCACTTTACTACCCAACAGGGGAAATGATCTAAGAGCATGAGCAAGCTGGCAAAATAAAGAATATTATATATGACCAGAATGTCTCTTTAATGCTTGAGCAGAAACTGGCTATACATACGCATATAATAAATTTAGGTTACAGCTATTTGCATGTAGTAAAAAAGCAAACTCACCTGTAATATTTATAATGAAGTAGAGGGTCTCACTGTCTACAGCCCTAACAGCAGTGCAAGCATAAAGGCCTGAATCTTTGGGCGAACTATCTTTAATCCGCAAGTATTCCCCAGTCATGATTGTTCGATTGCTGGGCATCAAATGGACCCCATCTTTAGTCCAAGTGATCTTGATTGCATCTTTCAGTTGACAGTGCAACATCAAAGAGTCTCCCGGAAGTATAGAGTATACATCAGGCTGAGAGATTTGATATTTGGTTGGTGGCTCTGCAAAAGTGGAAAGTAGGTGGGCACAGAAGAAGGGTGGAGAAGGGACAAAGGGGGGGGGGGAGAGAAAATTTTCAACAATTGTCAGTGAAGGCCCTCTTCGAAAATGTGTGAATTTTTCATTAAACTGGGGAAAGGCAAGCAAAACTGATGAAGCAGCTTCATCCATGATGTGCTGCAAGCTTACAGGACATAAAAGTAGTCTAAAAAGTAGAAGGCATGGCTTTGGATAAGAAAACCGCAAGTTTGAGGAAGGTGGCGATGCTCAGGCCGGGAAGTGTGCAGTCTGACTATACACCACAACACAAGAATCCTAGTAACTTGATAACCGCATCTGATGAAGTAAGCCCAGGGCTTATGCAAGCTCAAGTTGCAATAAATTAGTTTTTTTAAGTGCCATGTGACACTGTCTTCTTTGCTAATAATTTACAGCCTCCCATGCTGTGGAGTGCATGCAAGGAGAGGGGTGTACGAACAAATTCTGAGTATTACAGCTAATCAGTTCTGGCTCTAGGAAAGGGACTTGGAACATGTGGCCATTCAGATGTTGTGGGACTCCCAGCATTCATCAACCCTGGCCAGCAGGGCCAATAGTCAAGGAGGATGTGAATTGAGAGTCCAGTGAGCCACAGGTTCTCAACTCTGTTCTAGAGGGAAGGCCATATACAACACAATTATGAATACATTTAAATGAGAGACGTTCATTTCTTGGAACAGTGTTCACAATTTATACCCAATTTGGGGGAGCAAGTGTTGGCAATTTACAAACCCAAGCGCAAGGTAGGTAGCCTTCTCACTCTTTTATTGTCCTTGCAGTGTCCTGAACTGGACAAGCTAAGTAGCATGTAACCTTCACCAAAATCAGAGGTGTGATTCGAGCTACATCCTGTTTCTCTGCTGGTAGAATTTCACACGAGGACAGTGACTAATCCTTCCGTAAATTAGCTCTGCAGAACCACTGATTATTTTTCCACAGAAAAAAATGTTCCCCTCACAGTCTCTTCTCCAATTTGCACCATCAAAGAAAAGCAATTCTTCATTTTCACAGAATAAGATTGTGTGACTGCTATACATACTGAAACTGAGACCTAAACAATATTTTTATACAAATGTTAACATTTTACATGTTTAGATTTTACAACTAGGTCTCAAAATGTTCAACAGATCGAAATTATTTGGCAAGCAAGTATTCTATGAACTCTCGTACAATTTTACACTTCTTTTTTACAAACTTGATGAGGTAATTATGGATTCCATCAATCCATTATACAGGTTACAATTTGCACCAACCGAGGGATGTTAGGAGGGCGGGGGGGAATCATTATCCAGATGGAGAATGAGCTGTTTTCTGCATATATATTTTATATCAGTAAAAGGTTAAATCCAAGAAATGTAGCAAAAATGTCACGGAACGAATGATTGATTTTAGGTTTGCTGACACTTCAGAACAAGCAAAACTGGTTTGCTTTATAGAATTGCATTCACTGTTCTCCGTAACCACTGCAGCTCATTCTATCTGGTGTAGTAAATTTGTTTTACTGAGCTTGGTTGTGGCCAGCATTTCCCAAGAGTCTTTGAAATTGGCCTTCAAAAAGAGTGTATGTACAGTGGTACCTCAGGTTACAGACGCTTCAGGTTACAGACTCCGCTAACCCAGAAATAGTACCTCTGGTTAAGAACTTTGCTTCAGGATGAGAACAGAAATCATGCTCCAGCGGCGCAGCAGCAGTGAGACGTCCCATTAGCTAAAGTGGTGATTCAGGTTAAGAACAGTTTCAGGTTGAGAACAGACCTCCAGAACGAATTAAGTTCTTAACCCAAGGTACCACTGTATGTAGATCACTTTATTAAGATACCAATTTTGTACAGTGTCTAAATAACCCACTGAGGGACTTTACCAACTAATTAAAAAAAAACCCACCCCAAAAGGCTAGAAATGAAACATGTAGCCACAACATTGCAGGTTGATGTTAAATTCCCCATTTAATAATCCAGTGATTACAAAGCCAGGAAGTAGCATTGGATCTGCATGTTTCCTGCCTCCCCTTGCACACCAGCTTCCATACTTGGAGATCCTAGACCATTTAGAAGCAGCCTTCACTGACCGTATGTTCTTCAGATGTTTTGGACTAGAAATGGAGTTGATGGAAGCTGCAGTCCAATACATCTGGTAAGAACCAAGTTAGCGAAGACTACTTTAAAATACAGCCCCCATGTTAGAACTGAAACATAAAACTGTGGCTTATTTACTAACCAGGATCAAATCATGGTTTAATTTCCTGGTCAGTAAACAACCATTATACCAGAGCTCCTTAGTTTGGACAAAATGGGAAGTTAGTCTAAAGAGCAGTGTGTGAAGGGAGGTAGTGTGTGAAGGGAGAGGTGAGGAATAAGCAGGCACAACACTCATTCCCAGCTTCCTAAACCATAATTAAAGAATCTGGGAACATTTCAGTTGAAAAGGCCTGAATGTCTTGAGCCATTATTCTGGCAGCACTTGTGTGCCAAATAACCCCACTCTTTTTTACTTTGTTTTTTAATAAGCATCCACTGAATCCACTTTCAAGAGATGGGAAGAGTCAAATTTGACGGTAGTTAGGAAAGAAATTGCTAATGATTCAGAAAAAGGAAAAGAAAATTCTCTTAGGATTTGCACTGGGCATATTAATTTACAGTATAATGCGATTTCAGGATACTCCTTAATACAGTATTCTTATTCACACCAAGTTTTCCACTTTTTCAGCCCAACACTCAGTCATCATTCTGTGGTGACTGAGCATGCTCAGTCCACATTGGGCTGCTGTTTCCTCCCCTTGCTGTTCTTTTCCGTTAAAGATTTGTTTGTACTTCTGCTAACCTTGGATAATGCCGCCACCACGCCAGAGTGGTGCTGCCATTACATGAACTACATGAGCATCATCCTTGAACTTCAAAATTAAAAGGAACTGATGCTCCTCCTGTGACTAAGAATGCCGTGGCAAACATAGGATATCAAGAATCCTCATGACATATAAATTAGTTTGGAAATCAATATCTATTTCAGGTAAGCTTTTTGTTCTGCCAAATTCAAATCTAACAGCACTTAAAGACTGTCACTTTTTATAATGTTTGCCTATAAACTCTCCCAGCACAGTTTTTGACGATGTGCCCAAAAGCAAACAGAGAACAGGTGGGATACTACAGCATTGTGCTGTCCAATTCTTTCATGTGAAAAGTCCTACAGGTTTAAGCACTTAAGGAGTTCCAGCCAACATGGAAACTGCTCTGCTCTGCAGAATTAACCCATCTCCCACTGTAGTGCTCTCCGCCAAGCTTGTAAAAATACTTATTACACTTACATGGAGCTTAACACAAAAAAAAACTATGAAAGATAAGCTCCTGCACTGACTTACAACAAAATTTTGAACTCATTGCTTTACACGTCCTGGTGGGTGAAGACTGAAGAAAGGAGGTTCAGACCCCCATAGGGTCTTTCAGCCCATCACATGACTTGACTGGCAGCTGCCATTGGAGTCTGTGCAATTCTCCGGCTCCTAAAGGATAGAGACTAACACTACAGCAAGCAAGATACCTTGGCCCTTAGTGCTAGCCAAGGAGCTAACATCTTTATTCCTTAAGCAGCAAAGTAAACCTCAATTTGGTACGCGGATGGCGCTGTCGGTAAAACCTCAGTGCTAGGACTTGCCGATCATATGTCGGCGGTTCGAATCCCCGCGGCGGGGTGAGCTCCCGGCGTTCGGTCCCAGCTCCTGCCCACCTAGCAGTTCGAAAGCACCCCTAAGTGCAAGTAGATAAATAGGTACCGCTTTATAGCGGGAAGGTAAACGGCGTTTCCATGTGCTGCGCTGGTGCTGGCTCGCCAGCTACAGCTTCGTCACGCTGGCCACATGACCCAGAAGTGTCTTCGGACGGCGCCGGCTCACGGCCTCTAGAGCGAGATGAGCACGCAACCCTAGAGTCGGACACGACTGGCCCGTACGAGCAGGGGTACCTGTACCTTTACCTTTAAACCTCAATTTCCCAGTCTAACCTGCAACTAATTATTCAGAGCTGCCTGGAATAGAAAGAACTAAGAGAAGCTACTCGTTCCTCTTGGTTTTTTTTTTATATCTGCAGCATAACAAGTTTGGTGAACTAGTTACCTGCAATGCCTTGCCAATTGCTGTGATAAATAAATATCGCCAGACCGCAGCTCACCAGATTTCTGATCAGATGCTAATATTTGCAAAAATTTCCCTCAGCAGGATATGAGAAGTCCTACTCAGGTGTTTAAGGTTCATTTCATGGAGATGAACTCAATGTCTCTGCCCCCTCTGTAGTATTCCAAACAGCCCATCCACTGATTTTTTAATTAATGAAAAGCAATTTTCTGATGTCTTAGAAAGTGATATAACTGTTTATATTACTTGTATAGCAAACTGATATAACATGTTTATATTACTTGTATAGCAAGGCCAACATCTTGAAGTTGCCGTGCTTGCCTGATATTTTATTTGCAACTGGCATCCATTTACTTTTTGCTAATGAACTCATGAAATGGAAAAATTTCCACGGGAAAATACGGCACTGGTCTTTTTTCTGGAGGGGAAATTTATTTTGGAAAACCTTGTGTAGGCTCTCCATATGACTCAGAACCCCTGAGCTAGTACAGAAGGCTCTCTTCTGCAGACAGTCACACTGCATTGTCTGGAGCACTGCAGAGCTAGGTTGAGAGCCAGTGGCGACAAAGAACACATCTCCACAAATCTTTCACTTGATGAAGAGCATGTGGATTTCAATGCCTGAATAGGGCTAGAGACATGCAGCTTACTAAGTTCTTTCTACTATATGAACTGCCCATCAGTAGGAGAAACTCAAAAGTAGCCAAGTGTGTCTCCTAGAAGTGTAGGAGGCTGAGCTCATCTCTTTCTGCTGAGGAGGTGGAACCCTGGAAGCCATGGGAAGCTTGTTCTGCTGCCCGTTATAGATAATTTATCCCTTTATCCCATTCAAAACTTGGATGAAAAAGCAGTGACACAGGCACAAACCTAGTTTCCTGATCAAACCTTGGGCTCTTTTTCAAAGTCTGTTCTTCTCTTTAAGGAAATATGAAAACATATTCCAGTTTTTTACAACCAAGAAATATTACATGCTTGTTCTAAGAAGCAGGTATTGAAGGTCAAAAAAATAAATAAATTCAGCAGGATGTTGCAGATCTTTCCCATGTCTTTTACTGGTGCCGTAAAAAGGAGCTGAAGTAAAAAAGAAAATTGGAGCTAACTTCTGGGTTGTTATTGAAAATTTCTCATGGACCAGTCTAAGAATGTGCTATTGCCCGCCCCCCCCCCCAAATGTTGCAACCAACTAGGGTTGCCATACATTCAGATGTTCCAGTTGGCAGTAGTGTCTGGGCGGAAATCCGGAAAATGTCCAGGAAAATCCGGACATATGGCAGCCCATGGCAGCAGTGCCATTTTCCCCATAAAAATAGCTCAAAGGCGGCATTTATTTTTGTGCTTTTTTGTCTGGATTTTCACTGTTTGAAATATGGCAACCCTACAACAGACAGACTGTTTCCCACAGCAAGGTGTCTCTAAAATAAAATTAAGAGGATGCTGAGCTTTAGACGAGCTGCTAATCAAAGTATAGACTTAACAGTTTTTGTCATACTAAAAGTCCTACAGAAAGTATAAAAAGCCCACCCCACCCCACCCCGGCAACATGCTTTAAGAGACAATTACACAAGTGCTTTGGATCAAAGAAAATGGCTTCTATTAAAATACCATCCTCAGAAATAGTCTACCACTGACTGCCTTTTAAATAATAATAAAAATACAAAATCACCCAACTAGCTCACAGCTGCTTCCTTATTTATCATCCATCCATGGAATCTAACAAAACGGGTTTTGTAAACACAGGCTACAAATATTAGGCAAACATCATCAATTTTTTAAAAACCACCTAAAGTATCATTCTTGCCTTATACGTATGGTAAATGCTTCCCCATTTTAAAAATGTATCTCTTTTTAGCCTTGTGCAAAGTGGATTGTAAACCTCTGAAGTTATCTCTCTCCATCTTGGACCGACTAATGGCCAGTTCCTGCTTAGCTTCTCTGGCATAGCTGAGCCTTACCCTGTACTGATACCATGGGAAATGAGAAGGCTGTGCAGGATTTGTGCCTACATCCATCAAAGAACACCTTTCCAGAGCCAATGGCACTGACATGGGAAATCATTTATCCTGCTCTCCCAAGTTGGGCATCCACAGGCATTTGTCGCAGAGTGAGGCAAAGTAGAAACACTCAAAGTGGCGCACACACAAATGATAAATATAATGCCTGTACGTGTTGCCTCATATCTCAGGTTCTACAAATGCTAAAAAACAACAACCTTACTCTCTCTCTCTTTTTTTTTTTAAGGAAAGCTAATAATGTAGTAATTATGGTTACTCAGGGGAGGGAACTGCTCCCACTATAAGACTCCCATGCCTCCCAAACCATAGAGCCTCCCCATGTCAAACATTTATTGGTTTGGCATGGGGCTTGAGCATGCAGAAGCAGCAACGATAAAAGGTCGGCCCTGAATAGATGCTGTTGCTAATTGACATACTACTAGACAACTTCTCATCCTTCAAATATTAACACTGCAGGCCTAACAAAAGCCCTATAATGAAGTACTACACATTTTAAAATGGTCGCTCCCCCTTCGGGAAAGCTTTGAAGCCCGCTTGTTTCCAGTAGTCTACTCAAGAGGGATTTCCTATACTGCACTGTAGAATTGTAGAGGTGGAAGGGACCCTAAGGCTCATCTAATCTCAACTAAAACCGTCCAAACTGTGCTTTGAAGCCACCAGTGAAGGAGAGTCCGCCACCTTCTGAGGGAGTCCGTTCCACTGTTATGCCTCAGAAAGTTATTCCTTGTGTTTACTTGGAATCTCCTTTCTCATAACTTGAAGCCATTGGTTTGGGTCCTACTCTCCAGAGCAGGAGAAAACAAGTTTGAACTTCTTTTGTATGGATTTACCTGCCAGATTGTTGATTGGCTGGTTTGGAAGGGGGGCAGAGGAGGGATATGTATTTTTTTAAAAAAAATGTTTTTTCAATGTTGTGAAATATTGTTCATGTTTATTATCTTAAAATTATTTATTCTATTTGTTAGATGAATAACTAGTCTCCAAGTGACTTACAAAATTTTAATAGCATAAAGACTATTGTGAAATCAGAAAATTAATTATTATATTTTATTGTATCACTATTATCATTTGTATTTTGTAGAAGTCACCTGGAGTGAGCATGACTCTTGAGGGCAGCCTATAAAATTCTTGAAGTAAATAAATAAAATATTCATTTAGGTTGCCCTATGGTTTGATATCAACATATCTTCTTTTGGTTTTGTTCTTGTTTTTAAATAATGGATTGGGACCTAGACACTGCACTTAATATGCTGAGCAGAGTTACGGGGGGGGGGGAGTATTTTATTTTAAAAATAAATGCCATTGTTCTCATGTTGTCCTGTTAGTAATTTGAGCAACAACAAGAAAGATAACACAGATTTTTACATTAATGTCAGGGCCAGCCAAGGTATTTCCCTACCTGAGGCGCAAGTGCAACAGGTGGTACTCACCTCACCTCAGGCAAAGTGCACAGTTCCCAAGGCCTACAAAGCTATTCTATCACCTGAGAAAGAAAATCCAGTGTCTCTTCCATCTTCCCAGGAATAAAATCAAAGCAATAAGAAATTAAGTAAATCTAACAATTTGTTGCCTTTTTGTGACATCAAGATTAGCTGACGGAGCTGGCAGCTTCATTCCACCTCATGGTAGAACCGGCCCTGATAAATGAATAGGTCAAACCACTTCTCTGCAAGTCACAAATAATTAAGCTTGCCTAAGCGCTTATCTGTGCCTTTATCTTCTACCTGTGCCCCTTTCCCCCTTACTCAGAGCTAAAATTCACCTTACTTAGGCAAAGATGCCCCGTGGTCAGTATTCCATACCTGAGCATAAAACCATAGAAACTTTGCCACTGTGCATGCACCAACTTTTTACTTTGGTATCGGTGAGAAACTGAGAGGATTTCTTCGATTCCGAATTTTACTGTGTTGAACGGAGAGGTTAAAAACCATGCTGAAGTCAATGAAGCAGCAACATTATGGAAGAGAACGCCCGTGAACCCAGTTTTCTGCCAGCCTAGAGTACATTCTGTTGATTGGGTTTTGGGGGGCAGGGGAAGGAGGAGCATATTTTCTTGTTGACTTCAGACAGCTGCCTGTCCTATTAGCAGGCGAGATGATGGGGTGCAACCAGATCTAGGAGAAAGAAGCCAGAGCATGTAGGCTGGTCTGGTGTAAGGGAGAGACAGGGCAGGAGTTAGACACTGTGCTTCTCAAACATGGGTCACCAGCTGTTATTGGACTACAACTCCCATCATCCTTAGCTAGAACAAGTGGTCATGAATGATGGGAGGAGGAGTTGGAGGTTTCCCCATGTATGAACAGGCACACATACCTTTATAAGTTTAAAATATAGTCATACCTTGGGTTACAGATGCTTCAGGTTGTGTTTTTTCAGGTTACGGACCCGCCAAAACCCAGAAGTACCAGAACGGGTTACGTCTGGGTTTGGGGGGTCGTCCATGCTCAGAAGCGCTGAATCGCAACGCATGCATGCACAGACGCGCCACTGCGGGTTGCGAGTACTGCAGGTTGCGAACGTGCATCCCACACAGATCACATTCGCAACCCGAGCGTCCACTATATAACTATTATCCTTTTTTTATTATTTATTGAATTTATGGATTGCTTCCCATGAAAATATCTCAGTGTGATTAACCATTCTTTAAATAATGGGAAAAAATCATAAATAATAAATTACATCAAATCAAAAACAGCCATGGACAATTCCCCGCTAAACTTCTGTGCACCGCTCAGCAAACTGGTCTCAGCATTAAAAAGCTTTGAAACCACATTGTCCATATGTGGGGTTTTCTGTTCAACTATCAACTTTTCCAGCTGTGCTGATGAATATTCAGTAAGCCCATCATAAACATCCTCTTGGACGATGAAAGTCCTCCTCTGCCAAGGACAGCCCTACAAAAAGGCAGCGAGTCCGCCCCCCCCCCCTCTAAATACAAAAAAAGACTTCAGTAGCAGAACAATGCAAAGGAAAGGAATTTGGCTGAATTTTCGAACTCTTTGACAAACTACCAAACTCATACGCTGGGAACTTTAATTATAATACAGTATACAAGCAGGAAAGTGTGATAAATATGAGATTGTTGTTTGTGCATGGGAGGGGGGGGAGAGCATGGGAACAAAGCTGTTTCTCTCATTGTACTCTGAGGCAGATATATCCAAAACAAAGAGCTCATTTTCCAACACTTTTATAGGAGGACTCCTAAATCTGGAAATGCAAAACTGAGACTTAAGAAATCTGCTGTTCCGTTATTACTGATATTTAAGATAAATGCAAAAGGGAAAATGGAGACTCTGCTTCCATTTACAGCCACACAGACTTTCAAGGCTCAAGTTATGGCTGAGGAGTTTTCAGAAGGGAAAAAGATAATGCAAAGCAGCAAACACAGTAAAAACTGGTTCAAGTTATAGTGTGCCTGAAAAACAGAACTGACTACTCATGACCGGAAAGGGGAAACTGGCCCCTTTGGAGTCAGCTGGAATGAGCTCCCTCACCAGACACGCTACTCTGCTATAGGTGAGGGATCCTATGTTTCAGACTCCGAACCATATAACTAGCAGGGTAACAGTTCACTGCAGCATGAAGTGTGCTTGCATCTTAGGTCACATTTACATCACACATTTAAAGCACTATGACACCATTTTAAACAGCCAAGGCTTCCCCCAAAGAATTCTGGGAGCTGCTTAGTGCTCTGAGAGTTGTTAGGAGCCCCCCTATTCCCCTCACAGAGCTGCAATTCCCAGAGTTCCCTGGAAAGACAGCTTGCTGGTTAAACCACCGTCAGAACTGTAGTTCAGGGAGGAGATCTGGAGTCTCCAAGGTCCTATTTCAGCACTCTAAACCAACATGCACCGTTGTGCCCAGGGAAGGTCTCCATAAATATTGTTCAAACATGCACAATGTGCAAGAGACCGATTGCCTTTCCTGCTCAGGAAATGTCTGCACTGGCTTGGCCCTCTTACGCATCCCTTTAGATATGCCCACATTTTACTGGATGCCAAGCCAGGACACCCACCCTCCATTCTGGGCAGAGGAGAAATGTGAAAAGCTTCATTATGAGTAAGGGTGGCAGTAGCTAATACAGGTGTTTTCCTATATATGGGGCAGCTGATGGGGAAGAATATGCCTGCCTCACATGATTTTGGGATGCCACCTCTTTAAATTTGCCAGCCATGTTGTCTTGTGCCATGCCACCACAGTAGCCATTTTCTGACTGGTGTTCACTGCTCTTTCTTGAAATTCCAAATGTGTTCACTGGCCTAAAAAGGTTGGCAAACCCTGCTCTAAACACTACACTACTACTCACACACTTCAGTGCTTTGAATATCCAAAAGTGCCATACAAATACTAATTATGACTTTTATACTGATACCATCTGCCCTGCGTGAAGGATGAAGAGAGAAGGGGAAACAAACAATACCACACCAGGGCCTGCTCCGGAGACAGGCTGTCCCCTCCTCACTACAAGGCCAGCTGGCACCATCTGCCCTATAGGAAAGGACATGCGGTGTTGGCTCTTGTTTCTTTGCCTGTTGTTTTCTTTTGTGAGTGTGTGGATCTTGGTGTATCTGTTGTGTTTTATAAACGATGTTAGCCACTTTAAGAAACCTAGTCAAAAAGCAGGGTATAAATCTGCTAAGTAAATAAATAAATGAACTCTGTATGACAGGAGTCCCCCACCGCCACTGAGGGAACCAACTAGGGGAATCAACAAGAGAAACCAACAAAGATCTAAGTATTCCCGAAGAACAATAAGTGACAAAACAGAGGACCCAGTTCTAAAATGCAGTGTAGCAGGAAATTACTCCATGGGACTATATTGCAATGATCTTGGCCCCAACATGTGCAAGTCTACCATTACCTTGTCACCAGCTTTACTGCAGGGCCAGAATGGATGCAGCAGAAACAAACCTAGTTGCCAAAGCATGAACATGCATAGAAAAATACAACATTTCACTCAGAAGGTGTGAATTTCATTGAATAATTTAACCAGCTAAGCCCAGTTCCAATAAAAATAAAACAATACTGCACCATACTGCTCTTAACTCAAGAGTATCAAGTCACGGTATTTTCACATTGTGAAAAGCAGCCCGCATTCAACCTAACTAAAGTCTTTCAATGACTTTCTTCTATGCTGTCATATGAAAAGAATATTGCACTTGGGTGGCAAGTTGTGGCCAGCCAGGACAATTGTTCCACAAAAGTCAGAGCTAAGCACTCACACCTATTAATCACTCACTATTCCATTACGATTTTGACAAGATTTGCCCCATCAGTGGTAGGCACCCATGAGGTCTCTCATTTTCCCCAGGATAGACACACTCGGCTACCTTAGCCATTTAAACTGCTTAAGCAGGCTTGCTATTAGGAGAGCCTGACTAGCTATTATCTTACACACGCACACACACTGAGATTGAAGGGCATCATAAAGCTAAATGACAGAGACATGACTATAGTGTCTTGCCTCTTTAGCTGACATGGAGGTGCATGACTTTGAGTGTTTTAAAACCCAAAGGTATCATCTCTGCCTTGGCCTGCTTTGTGACAAGAGAACCTGAAAATGTGTGCACACAACATTAATCACAACTTAGCTGCACAGTGGGACCCACGCAAAATGTAAAACCTTTATTGGCCTTTTAAAAACCGATTAATATTCTGTGCTGAAGACCAAACTAGTCACAAAAGAGCAGCCTTTTGTTTTAGGTTCAGTTGCTGCTGAGTGCCTACAAAGAACAGAGCAAGAAGGAATGAAAAATGCAGCATAGGCTGAAGTAAGGGAACTTGAAATGGAACCTTCCCAGGACTGTGCTTTCCGTCCATCCCCGGAAACCATTTTAGAACCATTTGTCTTTTAAAAGCTTAAAAACTATGTAGGCTCTGTTGACTGTGTGCCTGTGAATGGTGTATGTGACTCAAACTAAGCCTGCAGCCCGCAAACCACTTAGTAACGTCAACAACACAGAAAGTGATCTGAGCATTGTAGCCTAAGTATTATAAAGAGAAGACATTGTCATAATTAAACAAGGCCACCCTTCCTTATTGAGGTGGCCTACCTCACATTTGGGGGCAAAAACACACACACAATGGGTTGAAGCATGAACTAGTGCATTACAATCCTATGTGTATTTACTTGGAAGTTCAATGGGGTTTACTCACACATAAGTGTGCGTAGGATTGCTCTCTCAATTATAGTACTGTAACCTGAAACTCTCACTTCCAATGAACTGATTTTAATTAACTGGCCTCGTGATAATTTTGCTGACTTTCTATGGCCACTCAGCCAGTATTCCAGCATCGTTTCAGACTTAGAAAGCAAGAAACCTTTCCTACGACCTTCACCATTTTCAAAACAGCAATTTCCAGATATCTTGCTCTATTACTTATACTTAAATTACACAGTCCTTTTCTTTATAAATCTATTTCCAAATAAAATATTTACTTTAAGCAGGAATTAAATATCTGGTTAAATGAGGTACTAAAAGTAAGGAGATTAAAACGTTTCTAGCAAAGTTGGAAAAGGGGGTCTACAAAATATTAAGTGTCACGCTGCACTTATTACGGGCTCAAATTGACCATTTGTTGCCTCATCCATTATAAAACCATGACTTCCCTTAAGAACTCTGGTCCTGTCAGCATTTTCATGGTAAACTCTCTTGTCGCTTGTAAAATGTAATTACAAATTCTCAGGCCACAATAAACTATTTTAAAATTTGGCCATTTCCCATTTTAATCATCGGTCTATGGAAAATAACTAAGAGTGAAGGGTTCTAAGGAGGCTAAGTAGGATGCTGGGTGTAGGATGCCATGTGGGGGTTCCATGAAGCAGCTTCCCCAACCTGGTGCCCTTCCCATTATCTCTAAAGGTAAAGGGACCCCTAACCATTAGAACCAGTCACGAATGACTCTGGTGTTGCGGCGCTCATCTCGTTTTACTGGCCGAGGGATCCAGCATACAGCTTCTGGGTCATGGGGGCAGCATGACTAAGCCGCTTCTGGCAAACCAGAGCAGCACACGGAAATGCCGTTTACCTTCTCGCCGGAGCGGTACCTATTTATCTATTTGCACTGGTGTGCTTTCAAACTGCTAGGTGGGCAGGAGCTGGGACCGAGGAATGGGAGCTCACCCCATCGCGGGGATTTGAACCATCGACCTTCTGATCGTCAAGTCCTAGGCTCAGTGGTTTAACCCACAGCGCCACTTGCATCCTTTCCCCATTATCTCTAGCTCCCTATTACCTCTAACCATTGCCCATGCTGCCTGGGGATATTGGGAGTTCAGCAACCTCTAGAAGGCACCAAATTTTTCATTTGATGTGCCTAGAGCAGGCAAGAAAACTCCTACCTGCGAAGGCAGGAAATGGAACTGGACCAAGGTGGTTGTCTCTTCCCCTGAAGTATCCCTCAAAGCTTTTTTTTAGACTTCCTGCCAGTGGGTGGAGACAACCCACATCATGGATCCCAACTCTCCCCTACAGGAGGTGGTTATCTTTCCTTAAACAGAAGAAGTTGCCCTCTACAGACAAAAATCATTGGTCCAACTACCTCAGGACCGTCTCTATATTGACTCACAGTGACACTCTGAGTTTTCAGACAAGGATGTTTTCCACGCCTACCTAGAAATGCAAGAGATTGAATCTAATCACTCCTGCATACAAAGCATATTCTCTAAAAGTGAACCAGTGAGTTAGATCTGAAATATAGCCATCCAAAATTAGTAAATGTAACTAAGTTCCTGAATTCAACGTACAATTTTAAATGAAAAGCACAACTGCTCAATCTGAAATGCAAGGCTTATATTAAAATCTAGGGCTGTATGCAGGAACTCAGATGCCAGTGGTGTCTGAATGCAAATTACCAATTTCTGCAGGAATTGTAAAGTTCAAAACTTTGAAATTTCAAAAAAAAAAGAAAAGAAAATTATTTCACACAAATAGTTTTGCTTCTAACATACGGCAATTAATAAAAGCCCTTTGCTCTTGTTCACTTTTACAGCATCCCCTAGTAAGATCCATGAGAGGAGACTCACAAGATCATAATCTGTGAACATCTGAATGCTTCTGTTCACAGTATAAACCACTTTGAAAAACAAAATGGAAGTTTGGAGGCAACCAAGACAAAAACCTAAGCTTGGGGTCCTTGATGTGGCACCAATAGGGGCATAGCGCCCGCAGATACACATTACCTTGGCACCTGTGAAGACCCCCTAATTTTTAATGGGGAAAAAAACCCCTGAGCTTTTACCAAGGGTGGTCCTAAGTGGCTAGAATGAAAAGCAGTCATCCAAACACTCCACCTTAACCCTAACTCTAATCCTAACCCTCTCTTTCCCAATAAAGCCTTTGGCCCCCGCATAGATGTGTGTTCCTATTGGGTCTTGCATGCTTTTAATTTTTTTGTCTATTCTTTAACACTGGGGTGTTTTGCCCAGTTTTTCTTTTTGTTTAGTAGGAGCACTTTGCCTGTTTTGTAAGGGAGATGCTGTCTACTCCCCCCCCCTCTGTTTTATTGGGGGCGGGGCTTGTTTGAAGATGGAATTCTAAGCATCACCAGTTTTCTTCCGTGAAATGGATCCTCTGAGGCCCCCATGACAGTTTGCTGTGCCCTTGAGCCAAAAAGGTGTCCCTGGCTTAAAAACTGTACCTTAGGAAGATTGTAAATACTTTTGTTTTCAAAAAGGAGAGAGCAGTTTAACTTAGAAATGGTTATATTTAAAAACCCAGTGACAGTTTGTCTGCACACCAGCTGAAAAGGGATTTAAATGCCAAAGAGAGACCAAATTAACTAGCCCAGCAGGTTTCTCAACAGACAACGTGAGTGAGAGAAGGTCAAGAGTGAGCTTGCTATTTATCAAATACATGTCTAAACTAATTATTCAATTCAACGAAGTTGTCTTTCAACCAGTATGTGCGGTCAAACCTCCCATCCTTAAGGGTTAACTTCATTAGGGTTCACTCTGTGACAAGAATGTTGATCAGGTTTAAAAGCCTCTCTCAAGACACAAGGCATTCCACTTACACAATGCAGAATTAATACAGATTTCCTGCTTTAAAAGAACTAGCAAAAAGCAACTGTAGGAGGCAAACTGCAGCTCATGTCTCACTTTTTATCAGGAAGAGTCACTCCAGGGTGATTTGCCCTATGATTGACATGTTGGAGATTCCTTAGAATACAGCCTCATGTGGACCGATCAAGATTTACCACATTTCCCAGAAAGTAAAATTTTACAGATGTTCAAAAATAGCTGTGCAGAAGAAAACTTACATACAAAAAAATTAACCTCTTAGCTTCCATTCTAAGTCATAAAAAGAAAATGGGGATCAGTAGAATGATACTACTTAGCCATGAAGCTCTAAGGGTGACCTTGGGTTTCCCACTCAGCCTAACCTACCTCACAAGGTTGTTGTTAAGATAATATGGTGGGGAGGGAACCATGTACGCCACCTTGAGCTCGTTGGAGGAAAGGTGGAATACAAATGCAATAAAGAAAGAAAATAAATAATATTTCGCTAAGCCTACTCTCTTTCCTTTTATTGACACAATGCATGTGTACAAAGCATACAATGTAAGAAAAGCACCAGTACATCATCAGTTGTCTGTATTTAATATGTGGCTAAACTGCAAACAGGGGGCTTGGGAAAACCCTCCATATCCCAAACCTGTGCTCAAAAAAGCAACTGCGTATAGGAATCTGAAATCATAATTGTGTCTAGGATTTTTTTAAAATTAAAAACCTTGTCCCCTCTAATTCAGGCACCATTTCCCAGTCCAGCAAAAGTGCCATGCGTTCAGTTATATGCATTCTACCATGAGAGTAACAATTATTAGAACTCATATTGCTGTAAGGAAAAGCGGTGGAAATTAGTTATGTTTTAGATCAGGCTTCCTCAACCTCGGCCCTCCAGATGTTTTTGGCCTACAACTCCCATGATCCCTAGCTAGCAGGACCAGTGATCAGGGATGCTGGGAATTGTAGTCTCAAAACATCTGGAGGGCCGAGGTTGAGGAAGCCTGTTTTAGATCAAATAAAAAGAACCCCTGCTAGTTTGTATCTAACAGTGTTACTCAACTGATGGATAAGGCTTCCATCATGGGGGGCGGGGAGCAGTTTCTGCTGTTTCCCATTGTCCCCTCTCCCCTGCAGCCCCCACTCCTAATATGCTCCAGTGGGTTCAGGGACCCTCCAGAGCAGATTTAAGAAGGATGCAGGGGCTGTGGTAGTGCTGTGGGAATCACCAAAATTGTTTCCCTCATTGTTCTGCTGAAAAATGCCTTATATCAGCTGACAGGACCAGAGGATACAACACAGCAGTTAGTACGGTACTTTGTGGTCTCATCTGTTGGAGAAAGAGCTGATGCTAGGATTTTGAAGGCAATGGCCAGGAAGAGCTTATGCCCAGTTACAATCTACCAGAAGACCCTCAGTGTTCAGCCATGGGCTGCTTGCGCAATAGCAAAGACCACAGTGGCATACTTTTGGGTTGTTGAGCCAGGATTCTTATTATTGTTAAATTTGCTTACATTTTGCCCATCTAAATTTTCCAGCAATGGCATTTGCTCAGTTCGCATACAGAAATTCCATAGCATTCCATGCCTTGTTACACCTGGAAGAAATTCTAGCACAGATGGTAATGTTTTAATATTATCTAGATGAGATTAGATACTTGGGATTCTAATAACAGGCCCCCAAAACTGGGAGCTACATGCTGGTGTTTCTTAACTATGTGCAGCCTAGCTCTGCAGTTACTCATGTTACTTTATGGCACTTCACAACAGAATGCCGTTGTTTAGTCATCTGGGGCTGTGCTGGTAATACTGGGTTGTCATCGTGACTATGCTTGGCAGCAAACTTGATACCACAAGGTGCAATGGCGTGCTTACAGCAAACATATTCCGGTGTACAAATATGGTTTATTATTTGCACAACAGCAGTGCCTGAAGGCTGCTCTCAAGACTGGGGTCTCATCCATTACTATGCAAACAGCAATTAAGACAACATTATGAGAAACTGGCAAGCAAAGAACTGATCATCGACACATGTAAAAGTTACTTAACCACCTTGAAAATGTTCCCATCAAAATAAAATAGAGGGTTTAGTATCATCTACTAATCAAATTAACTGAATTGTTCGTAAGTCATCATTCTTGAATGAAGGCACATATTCAATCAGATACTCTAAATGCCAAGCGTTTTGAAGTCCCTGAAGATGTGCCAAGACAGAAGACCCAACGGGACTCATGAGAGTCTGTTAGGTATACCCTTTCATAAATGGTGTTGCTTCATTTAAAAATCCATGCTTGGAAGTTCACTGGAGCCTGTCCTTGAATTTTAGGAGAAATATCTTAAAAATGAGAAGGTAAGGTTCTTCATCATGGAGCCTACATGAAGGTGCACCTCAAAGATGCCCTTGGCCACAACCACTACCTGCTCTTCCAGGTGTAGTACCACCTGAAATGTGTTAATGTTAAATTGCTGTAATAGGTTTTGGTCTTCATATTCTATAAATGAGGCACACTATAGTCACAACCACACCATACAGGCATTCCTGGGAACTGTAGTTCATTAAGGGTCCTAGAAATTGTAGCTCTGTGAGGAGTCCCCTAACAACTCTCAGCATCCTTTACAAACTACAGTTCCCAGCATTCTTTTGGCTGTTAAAAGGTAAAGGTAAAGGTACCCCTGCCCGTACGGGCCAGTCTTGCCAGACTCTGGGGTTGTGCGCCCATCTCACTCAAGAGGCCAGGGGCCAGCGCTGTCCGAAGACACCTCCGGGTCACGTGGCCAGCGTGACATCGCTGCTCTGGCGCGCCAGAGCTGCACACGGAAACGCCGTTTACCTTCCCGCTAGAAAGCGGTCCCTATTTATCTACTTGCACCCGAGGGTGCTTTCGAACTGCTAGGTTGGCAGGCGCTGGGACTGAGCAACGGGAGCGCACCCCGCCGCAGGGATTCGAACCGCCGACCTTTCGATCGGCAAGCCCTAGGCGCTGAGGCTTTTACCCACAGCGCCACCCTGTGGGTGTTAGGGTGGTATAAATGTGCTTTAAATGTATGATATGGATGTGACCCAAGTGTAGTAAATGAAGGGGGGGGAAGCTACTATACCCCCTTACCTGGGAGTAAGCCTCGCCTCACTGAACTCAATGGGTCTTACTTTGGAGTAGAGATGCTCAGAGGATATGACTGTGTGCTCACCAGTTAAGTATTAAGATGCTATGATATCTATGTGATGTTCTGAGACCTTTCTCTTTAAATAAAATAATATGTTCAATTTCTTTGCAGTTTAAAAATCATTTTATAATAATTTTGTTTGATGAGGTTAATCCAAATTTAATCTGATCTTACACTCACATTTTTAGAAGAAGTCCCAGGCAAACTTTCCTGGGAGTAAACCCCATTTTACATGGTGGGAGTTGCTCCTATGTAAGCATGTGCTGGATTCTGATGTTAACCCAATTCACTAAATAATTCCTTTACAGTCACATGAAGTGTCTTACATTCTATTCTTGACTCAAGTAGTAAGGCTTAGGGGGATGCTGAGGGATCTTTAGACCTCCCCAGAGAATAAGCATGGTTTTTTTCTCTGCAGAATGTACCATTGAAAAAACAACAACAGCGTAAAAAAGGAGTGTTTGCAAAAGGAGCTGAGCAAATTATGGCGTTTGAATTCCATTATCATCCCACACTCCTGCATCTCTTCTGCCACATGAAAGTTCTTATTATGCCATTAGGTTTGGAAGCCTGTTTTCTCTCTGCTAGTAATTCTCCAGTGTTCTCACATCTGAAATTGTTTCATATATGTAAACGACATTTCTGCCGCAGGGGGAAAAAATTGGTTGTTTTTCAATAATGCCACATGCTGATAAGATCCAGATTCTGTATAGTGAATATCTAGTCCAGAAGCAAGATGCTTTTAAAATGCACACTCCCTTCAAAGAGCTAATCAGAAGATAACCCCCACCCCTAAAAAGAACAAATAACTACTATGATGACCCCAAAGAGTGGATTCTTCCTTTACTACAACATTCTGCGCTGTGCTGTAGAAACATCCCTGCCACTTTAAGCCTATGATCAGGGGGCTTAGAATAGGAAACAGCCAGCAAAGCAAATTACTGAACATAAACCAAGAAGTACACAAAACCTTAAACTTTCTTTGGAAAACAAGTATAGCAGGCTGCTAGCCCTCACGGTTGCAGAGAAAATCTTGAACACATGTTGGTAATTTATCAGAAGAAATATGGAAAATGCATTGTTTTTCCATTCTGTTTCTACCCTCCCAGCACCTTCTCCCAAAACGACCTCATAATATTGCTAGACACCTTTTCATTCCAACTTTCCCCCCTCCACTATTCTAGTCTATACTGATGGCAGCAGTGACTGCTGGTAGCGGAGGAGGGAAAATGAACAGCATAGTAACATCAGGACACAGGATAAGTTGTTCTTCATATTATGCTAGGGCTTTATCCCTGATCCCTGAATTCCTCTCATGAACGCTGGCTGGCTGGGGCTGATGGGAGTTGGAGTCCAACAAGGTCTGGAAGGCCTCTGTGGAGGGACTAGAGGACCAATAAGATATCCAGCTGCCCTTAAAACAGCAGGGCTTTAGTTGGATGCATTCCCAAGGAACCAAGCTGCAGGTGCATGCCTTAAACATGTCATGAGTCCTGCCTCTTTTAATCTCACCCAATCAAAAAATCCATCTCTAGTGGGCTCGGCTGAAGACAGGCTGCACTATCACTACACTTCATTAAGATTTTTTCTTCTTCTAGAAATGTATAATTCAACCGGATCACCAATGTAAATAAACTCTAAGAATTGATTCTCAATTTCTGGGTATCTCTAGGAAGGCATAATTTCATATACAAACGAGTAAGCAAAAAGAAACAGAATCAATTATGCATTCCAACAGATGGAGGAAAGGGGTGGGATAGGGGGAAGCAAGCCATAGTCTTATATGATATACAGAGGCCAAATCGCCTCAACAAAGCATCTGGGAGAGGACACGTTTCATGAACATTAGACTGATGAGATTGTTTTGACAGCTCAGTTAATATAAATGTGTTAGCTCATTGTATTACAAGATAACAGCAACTATATTAAGAATGCACTAGCCCCCTTACTGTGAGGCCCAGAAGGTGGGGGGGGGGATAGAGCACAGGGGCCCTCTATTCCATTCAGCAAAATGCAAACTTTCTTACTCCCAATACATACACTGTAATCAAAAACATCATCTTAAAATTCCAAAAATACCACAGATTGAGGAACTTGGGAGCCTGGATGTCCCTAAACGAATATCAGCTCCAGAGGAGAGCTCCAAACGATTACGGCTGCAAAAACCCTCATTTGTACAAGACACAATAGCAATCTGAAGTGTTGTCATTCTTCTGTGTTTTCTTTGGCATGCACCGGCATGCAGATTTTGTTTGGATTTCAGAACACCCCCTGTAGCGTTTGCACCGCAGGATTTTTCTGCAGCTTAGAAACAATAAGGGGAAAAGTTGCTAGAAAACTAGCAAGAACCAAACATACCCACAAAAAAGGGTCCATTTTTCCATTAACAGCCCAACACAACACGCTACTCAAGGACTAAATGTGGCCCCATATGTCTATTTTTGGGGCCCACCAAGGATTCCCTTCACATGCACCATTTATCAACTCGGTGCTGTCCAAGAGTTGCCGTCTTTGAATATTCACAAGTCTTTGGGACAGCTTCCCAAATTCTGGGGTGCACCTTTTGGCAGTCCCTCCACAGCCCTAAAACCTACCTTTAGACACTGCATCTTTCTGGGGATGGTATCCACAGATTCTCCACCCCCCAATGGCACAAAAGATGGCAGTACTACACCTTCAAGAGCTAATAATAATTGGAATAGGGGGCTTGGGATGAAAGGAAATGCAACAGAGAAATCCTTAGCAGGTGCGTAGATAGTAATAAATGCTAATGCAAATCTAGTGATGTAGACATCTATGAGTCCAATAAACATGGCATTGCTCTGTCAAGTAAATTAAGATATATAAACATTAATTGTGCTGCATGTGGTTCATGAGACAGCTAAAGGTCACCCCCAATTAATGATAAGTGGTAATAAAATGGCTTTTGTGGTCATTTTTGAGCTATGCATCTCTTTTCAATAGACTACCTGTGGACAAAATTACAATGAACAAACAGAAAGGGGTTGTTTTTTCAAACAAGAGACGCAATCTTTATGCACAATGTTGCCTTTTTTGCTCTGAAATAGCTCAGCATGAAATTTTGGACTGAATCCCAACAGACTGCTGTTAAATACTATGGTTTAGAAGGCCTTATTCCTCTTGAGAAATGACTAAAGCCTTATTTGACGATGGATACCCCAGTGTGAGCCCCTTACAGTCTTTTTTCATGTTACTGATGTCATGTTTTAAGACTTAGTACAGGAGATGATGACCTTTCAGAAATCAAAGCTTAGCTCAAACAAAATTCATGACGTTATTTGTAGGCTTAAGTTGTCAAACAATAAATTAAGCTCCCTATTTTGCAAAGATGTACACATCTCCTTAACCAACCAAGAAACAGTGCAAACCTATAAATGTCTATTCAGCAGTAAATCCCAGTTTTCAGTGGCTTTTCTCCCAGTTAAATGTGTACAGAATCGCAATCTTAACTTTCTTAAAATAGTAGTAGCTTACTTGCGAGTTCTAAGGAGGAAAGCTTTGAAAATACTTGTTCTAGGGGTCTCACTATAACCAACATGGTAGTAACATATATGTTACCAATACATCCTCCTATATTTTGTCCATAGCCACATTTTCTCCCTTAGCACTGTAGCTAAAATAGTCACACCTGGAGTTAGTCACAGCATCATTCTTCTGTTGGGTCCAATAGAGCAGTGTTTCCCAACCTTGCGCCTCCAGATGTTTTTGGCCTACAACTCCCATCATCCCTAGCTAGCAAGACCAGTGGTCAGGGATGATGGGAGTTGTAGGCCAAAAACATCTGGAGGCACAAGGTTGGGAAACACTGCAATAGAGCAGTGTCAATGGTAACAACACAGGTGACAGAAAACTAAGTTCCTGTGTGGAAAAGTTTCCACAAGTCACACAAGTGATGAGATCACCTTGGCGCTGGTGGTACATGGTTATTTATACAGAGCCTGAACTTCCTCGGAAATTAATGACCCCATTCAAAAAAACAAAACAAACAAACAACAACAGTGACTCACCTTCAGGTTCCAAAGTGGTGTCTTCACCAACTAAATTGTATGATGGCCGAGCCAACGAAAATCCAGCCATGGTGATCACCACCAGGCAGATAAGGCAACATGAATTCCAACTGACCATCTTCTCAATGCCAGTCCCTGATCCTCTTCCATACCTCCATGTGGACTTTACTCCCATCTGAGCTCCTCTACGCAAGCATGGGCTGAAAGGAGCACCTTAAGCCTTGATAATAAGTACCTTCTTACTCCCGATTGCTGCTGGTTCTCCTAAGGGAAAAGGAGAAGGACATTTGGTGAGTTAAGGAAACCAGAATTTCTGCATTTAAATTGCAAAATCCCCAATCATGCCTCCGTTTTCATCAATGGTTCAGACAAATCCAGGACCTGCTCCATTTTTTATTTATTTTTATTATTATTTTAGGAGGACTCCAACAGAGGAGGTTCCTTGGAGTCCCGAAATGAGTTGGAGGGAGAAGTAACATAAGCAACAGGTTGGGTAGGAACCGGGTGCAAGCCTATGTGATCCGAAAAAGCTAGAGAAGCACAGAAAGGATTACAAGGAAGCTCAGAGCAGGATTGCCTGGGTGTTTGTTGATAAACTTTCTCTTCTGTTGGAAATCTTCCACTCTATCAGAAACTGCTACAAATTACACATCATTAAGCTTTAGCTTCATTTTCAAACGGATCATCTGAGGCTGAAGAAATATAGTCATAGTGGTCAAATACTAAGTCCATTCTTTTGGCAAAGCCTACATAAGTATCAGTAGGCTCTGGAACATTTGTATTCAAGTTCTACATCTACTGACTCACTGAGCCAATTTAAAGCTACAGAAATAACACATAGCACCTTACTGGATGTTACTACTTTAGTGCAGGTAGATGACCGCCATGCTTGAATATTTCAACACCTAAAGAATTCCCCTCACACAGAAAACTGTGTGTGCCACTGAAAATAATATCATTCCATCATTTCCCTCCTGATGGGCTAGTTTACTGTATTCAGGGAGACAGTTGTGTTGCCTAGAAGTGATAGAACATGCAATCAATCACGTGCACCTTGAACTGATATAATCAAGGAAGAGTTTCACTATGTATGTGCCATATTGCTTTTGTTGCTCCCTCTTTTATATCATAGAAACAGACAAAAACCTAAAATCTCTCACTCAGCCTCAGGTCTCAGTCTGTGAACCTGCCTCCAGGGTTTTTCCAAAGGGAAAACAAAATAAAGTACGTTTAATGTGATATAAGCAAGAAGCAACAGCAATACGCAACTACCAATCTAACCTTCAAGCACTCCTAACACTATGGCTTAGTATACTTTCCCCCTGCTTGAATTATACAACATATTCCAGTTTTCATTCTAAAAGCCAAAGTCAAATATTAAGTACAGGCAGTAACCATTTTAGGTGCGTCCAATTGACATTCAGTCGCCAACACAGGAGAACGGGAGCAGAACGGGGTGGAACGCGGGTGGGGAGCACAGGAGCCAGGAATGGAACCCCATCTGAAATGGTCACCGCCTCCAGTATTAAGTCGTCAACAATGCAGAGTTCTAAATCTGAAAATGCAGATTACCAGCTCAAGGCCCAAATAACCATGCAATATTCTTTAGGATTTAAAACAAGGAGTCCATTCTCAGTTCTGAACAGATACATCTGACATCTGAAATACTCATTCTAAACATGCAAAGCAATCTTGCACATTTGCTAGGAAGTAAGTCCCACTATGCTGAATGGGGCTTATTCCTCAGTGTGTTTAGGTCTGCAGCTTTATTGAACTAGTAAAGCACAGAAGGTAACTGCACCGTGGCATTCCATGAACATTTGCATAGTTCCATGTTTTGATTTGTTTTGTTCATTGTATTCCAGTTTCTTTAAAAAAACTTAAGTAAGAAAAGCTATTTATAACCATCCTATCCTAAACAGTATAAAGGCAATATAAAGTCTGTTTTCGAGACCTAATCTGGCCCGCCAGTTGGGTTTAATCCAGCCCCTGTGGCAGTTTATTTCCTGGGGTAAAATTTTTTAAAAAACCTAAAAAAAGGTCAACAACTTTGGTCGGCCCTTCACTTCAACAAACCTGGCCCTCTTTGAAAAAAGTTTGGACACCACTAGGTTAAAGGCAGTTTCCTATGTGCCTATGTACCTGTTGTATCTGTTATGAAGCATGAAGGCAGCTTCCTCTGTTTCTAAGAAGAAGAGGAAGGAAAAAGCAGCAGCGTGGTTGGCCCTCTTGCCTGGAGAGATGCAGCAGCAAAGACAGGGAAGGAGTTGCTCCTTTGGGGTGGAGGAAAAGAAGTATTAATGGGACCCATGTCTCCAGGATACATGAATATTTCTTCGTGCTCTTGGGCTGAGGAGTTTTCAGATGCCAGCACATTGCTTAAGGGAGCTACTTTAATCAAAAAATATCTATGAAGTTTGTTTTAAGCAAATAACATAATTGTATACATGTGCAGGCCCATCATGTTTCGTTTTACAAAATTACCACATTCTATTTTTGCGCTGTGCAAATCCTTCCATGAATTTGCATGGCAGAAGGCCAAGAATCAATTAGAGCAGACTCTCTCTCTCTCTCTTTATCAAGGTACACACGGCCAGACAATGCAAGATAAAGATAGAGCAACTCAAAGCTCTGTTCAGGGAGAGCTAGCCTTACATGGTTTGGAAGTGTACAATAAAGTGCCCTTTCATGCAATTAAGTCTGAAATCTTCCAAACATTCAACTCCGGAGCATTCTGTTCTGGAGCAAGTGATTACAAGACTCAACATTCTGGAGTATGTGATTTGTGGGCTGAAATGCGCATTTGTCTATAAAAGCAGTTGTCCTGAAATCGGGAACTCTGGATTCGTCTTGCTGACATCTGTAACTGTTATTGCTCAACACTCATATGGTGCAGACCATACAAGGGATAGAGTCCCAGTCCAGGAGGCTTGCAAGCTAAACCAGACAAGGGGAAGCCAGGAAGAAGTGATGCTGTGGAAATGGAGTAAAGGAGAGGCAGGTGCCAAAGGAGAAGCAGGTAACATGAGTTAATTTTACCCATGATTCCTTTTCGCATCTATTGGAGCACCTGCAGCACCTCACCCATGAAACTCAGTCCTTGGTCTCAAGAAATCCACCATGCTTTCATCCCCACTCCCCTACCTGCAGTATGGACATAACAGTCCTTCCACCAACTTAAAGGTAAAGGGACCCCTGACCATTAGGTCCAGTCGTGACCGACTCTGGGGTTGCGGCACTCATCTCGCTTTATTGGCCGAGGGAGCCAGCGTACAGCTTCCGTGTCATGTGAACAGCATGACTAAGCCACTTCTGGCGAACCAGAGCTGCACACGGAAACACTGTATACCTTCCCACCGGAGCAGTACCTATTTATCTACTTGCACTGGTGTGCTTTTGAACTGCTAGGTTGGCAGGAGCAGGGACTGAGCAACGGGAGCTCACCCTGTTGTGGGAATTCGAACCGCCGACCTTCTGATCGGAAAGTCCTAGGCTCTGTGGTTTAACCCACAGCACTACCCGTGTACCTCCACCAACTTAGCAGGACACTTAGAGAATCATAGAGGTGCAGAGTTAGAAGTGACCCTGAGAATCATCTAGTCCAAGCCCCTTTAATGCAGGAATATGCAGTTGTGCCATTTGGGGATTGAACCTGCGACCTTGGTGTTTTTATCAGCACCCACTCCAACCAACTAAGCTTGTAAGGATTGATTGAGATAATGTATGCAAAGCACTTTGAAAAGAGAAGCGATGTGAAAGAGAAGGGGTTGTGCACGCCCACATTCAATGCACAAGAGTGTGAGAGAAGTAGCTGCAATCTGATAAATCAGAGGGCCAATGAGATACACAATTCAGCCAAGGCGACAGCTCCCACGAAAACTCTGTTGGTCTGGATGAGAACAGCATTTATGAAGCACCTTAGTAACTGGACCAAACAAAAGCCTCTTTTGTTCCCTCACACAAACACAGCACCCAGACTTCAGGAGGCAAATAAATCAAGCAGCCATGGCAATTATGCTCTTCTGTGCGATATGGTCAGTGATGGATTTCCAGAGGTTATCTGTCAACTGTGAAAGAACAATAGATAAAGCTATTCTCATTTTACCTATTCTGCTCTCATTCCTGCGCTACCCTCTTACACTCTGAGCACAGCAATAACTCAAGAACCTTTCTTCCCTCTGGATGCGGGAGACCCAAATTCCAGTTACTACTCTTTGTTTAGCTTGTGCTCTTTCTTTCTCTCAACCTAACCTACATCACGTACTGTGAGTCTATAGGGGTAAGATGCACATGTAAAAAGCTCTGCTCACCCAACAATCTAGAAGTGGTATGTTATCAGGCTGCCCACACTAGTTATCTCAAAGTATATCAGGGAAAAGTAGTTATGGGCAAAATCCTTCCAGCTCAATATCGGACATAAAATTGCCCAAACTGGACAATTATTTGAAACAATGTATGCTGCCCAATAGAGAAAACGCAATCTAGTTTTTCTAATGTATTACAGTGGTGTCTTGGGTTACATACGCTTCAGGTTACAGACTCCGCTAACCCAGAAATATTACCTCGAGTTAAGAACTTTGCTTCAGGATGAGGACAGAATTCATGCAGCAGCGGCAGCAGGAGGCCCCATTAGCTAAAGTGGTGCTTCAGGTTAAGAACAGTTTCAGGTTAAGAACAGATCTCCAGAACGAATAAATTCTTAACCCGAGGTACCACTGTATTTAGTTTTGGCTGCTACTTAAGGAACATCAAGCTTCAGAAACAGCACATGCAATTCCTTAAAACTTTTACCAGTAAGATCTTTGGTGAAATAAACTCTTCCGTGCACAATAAAACGGAGACCCATTTGTTCTGCTCCTACAAACCATCTAAAGTGCTTCTCTTAAACCCATCAGTCCCTCACCAGACTACTGATGCCTTATTACAGGATTCATAGTCTCTCTAAGAGTATACAAGTTACCCATAACTCTATCTTAATGGAAATATAGACTGTCAGAATTTTAAAAAGGGATATAACATGAGGCTTTCAGGGGAGAAGAGGAGACAGAAGAGTTTATTCTATGGAGCTGTAACAAAAGTGAGACTAACATCTTACAACACACTTAACTTCAACAAAACTACCAGACAAGGAACTTGAAAGTCCAACTTGACATATTTTTAAAGAGCACAATTCACTCTTTCCCTATAAGACATTGGAAGCAATATACCCCTTACACGTCAACAGCAAACTCAGCAAGCCTTTGAATTACATAATTCTCACTACATCATTTCCACAGGGAACATTAGTCTCCCCAATTACGGAGTCCCACTTCCACCTCTCCAAGCATATGGGCCTCTCTAGAAGGTGGAGGGGGCGGGGAACCCAGACTCCAGTTCTTTCCCTTATCTTACTTGCTATAGTTGTTGCTAGATGGTTTTATAGGGAGACCTCCTACCCTGGGGTAATTATGTACCTATTTCAATGTTTGGCACACAGTCCCAGCATGCTTCTTGGCCTTCACAATTCTGGCTTCCTGACTACAATAGCATAATCCCTCCTGGAGTCTCAGGCTCAGTGAAAGCCACACGTAGTGTTTATTTTTCCCCTTGAAAGGGAACTCTTTCCTCTCTTCTATACTGCCCTATACTGGGGAAGGAGTTGTCAGCCACCCATGATTGATGGCTTGCCTGGCCACCCGCTCATCAAGTCAATTTTCACCTCAGTCACATACCTGCCCAAATGTCTTTGCCAAACTGACAAGCATGGGAAAAAACAGCCTGGGGTTGGAGCCCTACCAAATTCCTTCAAGCTGCCACATTTATTTACTTTTTTTTTAATGCGCACGCAAACAAGTTGTGCTTGTTCTAGAGAGGCAGTAATTAAATCCAAGCCTAAGTATTCATTTTAATCTAGCTCCATTGTTATGTGGGCAGTGTTTATCACTCCCCAGGGAGGTTGTAATTTGCAGAGAGTATGTCATCCAAATCAATACTCTGACCTGTGTATCCTCCCTAGGCATTTAGAGTACAGCCAAAAAAAAAAAATCTGTGCAAGTGTGGATCAATGTCCTCCACCAGCTTATAGAAAATTAGCTGTATAGCAATTAAGTGACAGTAGACTGGGTCTGATCGCAGGAGGAGAGTGAAGTCCCACTAACCCCTTCACACTGCCATCTTCAAAGGGTTCGGCTATTAAACATTAATTCTGGACGCTTATTCGGGGAAAACAGCCTGGCAGCATCAATAGTTTTGCTTTGTCTGAACTTCCTTCATTCACTTTTCTTGGGGACTAGCCTGTTTTTCTCCAAGTCTTCTGCGGATCAGAAAGAGAGAGGGGGAAATCTGCATTTTAATTGACATTCCACAGAGGTCCAGAGGCCGCTTATTGCAGTCTATTCAAACCAAACAGGCTTTTCAGATGAAAATGAGTAAAGGCAAGTAGAAGATTTACAGGGATTTGGTACAAAAGAGACAATGGGGTTTGAAATGTTGATGGCGCTTCACACCAGCCACATAATGGGCCCCTGTTTGAAAGGCAGTTTTATACACAGAATATATATATATATATATATATATATATATATATATAGGGTCTCGTCTTTTTTTTTAAAGGAAGGAAAATTATGGATCGCATCACTAACACACACACAACCTCCCCACGAGAAGGACCTCCTGTTCTTTTGGTTTGTGTTACTTGTACATCACGTTTCCCCTAAGCTCCATGTAAATCACTTCTCTCCATATGCACAGATTGTTGCAACAGTCACTAAAGGATTCCATGTGGGGTTTGGGGGGGGCGGTTGAGGGGGGGGGGTTGCCTAACTAGGTCCTTCCACAGCACTATAGGTGAAAGAATCTGCACAGGCTACAGGTTTTGATGTGTTCAGCATCGCTAAAGCCCAGTTCCCCTTCTTCCTGCAACTGAATAAACTAGATCCCCTCCAATTCCCCCCCCCCTCTTCAAACAAAAGCCCTTTAATGCCACGCCAATTAAATCATAGCTCTACAATTTGGGTCCTGTTACAACCGTAAAAAATCCACAATGATTCCTTTTCTTTATGGAATACATTCTGCATATCATCTAATCTGGAAATATAAACGGGGATGGGGGCTCAGTCGGGGTTTAGAGCCTAAAAAAAATAAACTGCCAAGTGAAAACCTCTGACCTAGGAACAACTGTCCTTTAAGGCAGCTCAGCCAGCATGGGGAGGCACTCTGCACATGCTCAATAGTTCATCTTGTCATCTTTCCAATGTCCCAAGCCCTGGCAACAGTTTTTTAAGCAGGTACACCTTTGCTCAGATTATTTAACTCAATAGGCTAACATGCCAGAGGAGGATGAAATATGCATAACAATACTATTTAAACTTTTTTACTATGGAGTAGAAGAAGGGGAGAAGACGTGGTTCTGAACTTCGCCTGCTTCTTGAAAGGAAACAACAACCTTGTCACCACCTTTGCCATCCTAAGCACTTCCACCTGGGCGCAAAGCCCCCAGGATCCCTTGGAATTTACGCACTTCCAAATCCATGTGTTAAACCGCAGCCTCGCCTGCCATGCCATCTAAATCACATCACCACGGAAGACCTCTGAGCGAAAAGCGCCGCTCGCGAAGGGCTAAAAAGTAGAGGCTGACGACGGGGTGCAAACTGTCAACTGCAAGAGGAGCGGGAAGGATCCTTGCGGGCGCCCTTTCGGAAAGCAGCTCCCGCGCTCCCAGCCCTTCGGGTGGATCCAAACCCGCGCCAGGCCCCACGCCACCTGTGGGGGCCCACCGATCAGACCCACGCAAAATATCGAGGGCGTGCGCTTACTACGCCTCGGCAGTTGCCACATGTCGCTCGACGAAAACATTCCAAATGCCAGGCTGCGCAACGCCGCCGCTCCGGGAGATGTCCCGGCTTTGAAGGGGGAAAGCTCTTGCGAATTTCGATCGCGCAAGCGGCACACACGTTGCTGCACAAATGCACAAAGCGATCGCACGGAGGTGGCCCAGGGAGCCTCACTCCTGGAGATCCTGAGGATTCCTCTCTCTCTCTCTCTTCCCCGATCGCCCCCTTTCCTTTCCTCCCCGGCCCCCCTCTCCTCTCCACTGCAAGCCAAGCCTGGTCCAATTACCTGGTATGAAAAGGCTCCGCGTAAGCGATCCGCTCTTCCTTTGCAGCAGGCGTGTGTGCGGGATGAAGCCCGGCGGCGCCCGCAGCCTTCTTTTTCCCCGCAACGGGGAGAGGAGGAGAAGGAGAGGAGCACCTCTCCGTAAAAAAAAAAAAAAATAAAAGCCCCACGATCTCGCCTCTCCGCCCTTACTCCGCGCGCAGCCGCTCCAACCCGTCGCTGCGAAGCCCCGGACCCGCGCGGGGAGACTGGGCCACCGTCGCCCCCATCACCGCTGGCGAGCCAAAGGCTGCCTTCTTTTCCGGCGCCCCCAAACCTCTCCAAAAATTAAAAAAAAAGCTGGACGGAGCAGCAGAACGGGGCTGCGTTTGCTCTTTTTATTTAGAGAAGGGAAAACTAAAAGGGTTGAGGAAAAAGGAGGCAAGCAGTGTGTCGCGATTTTTCTTTTTCTTTTGCTCTTCTCCACTTCTCTCAAGATCCAGGTTTAGGGAGAACTTTCCCAAAAGTTGTCGTTGCTCAGAAAAAGGAAAAAGCACAGCTGCCTTTAAGTCCAGATCCAGTCCATTCAGAATCCCTGTTGCAAGCAAACTCGAAAACTTTATCAGGTCTACAAGCCCTTTCTCTCTCTCTCTCTCTCCCTCTCCCTCTCCCTCTTTCTTCCCCCTCCTTCCTCTGGTCACTCCCCCGAAGTTGAAACCTGAGCCATTTCCTGGACAGTTCCTCTGCCAATCACAGCAGTTCAGCAATAGTTGAACTCCGTAGGCTCTTCCCCTCGCGCTGGAGATGCATTAAGGAGAATAGGGCTCTCTTTCTCTTTCTTTCTCTCTTTCTCTCTGCCTCTCTCTCCCGCAACCTCATAGAAAGCACTCAGGGGGAAAACGCCTCCAAGCGGCACCACAAAACCAGCAAGCAAAGAAGTAAAATGAAATGTCATCTCTGCACACACACAAACACACAGCCTCCTGGTGTATTGCTGATATTCACAGCCTTGACTGGAGTTTAGAAATGCTGTTGGAGCCCAGCATCTTATGCTGTGCTGTAGATGCTTTAAAAAGAAGAGATTTCAGATAATTGAGTGATCACTTTTTGCCCTCTGGAATCTCCACCACCTGGTGGGCGCAGGATGACCCGCTGAAGATGTCAACACACAAACACATGCACATCAAGACCAAATAGAGATGTTTTGTATGGCAGCAAAAATCACTTTTGTCCAGTCCACAGGGACATATCTTAACGTTTTGGGAAGATGACTAATCCGTAATTAATTTCTTGTTGCAGCATCACTGGGCATAAATGGTCATAGAACGAAAACTCAAATGGATGCAGCATTCTGCTAGTACAGTGGTACCTCTGGTTACATACTTACGGTAATTCGTTCCGGAGGTCCGTTCTTAACCTGAAACTGTTCTTAACCTGAAGCACCACTCTAGCTAATAGGGCCTCCCGCTGCTGCCATGCCCCTGGAGCATGATTTCTGTTCACATCCTGAAGCAAAGTTCTTAACCTGAGGTACTATTTCTGGGTTAGCGGAGTCTGTACCTGAAGCGTATGTAACATGACGCATATATAACCCGAGGTACCACTGTAACATCTTGTAGAAGCCAAGATGTGAGGGGGTTAAGGAGAAAACAGAGAACAGGGGGGGAAAGGGTTCCTGATAACAGGAGAGAGGAAAAAACCAGATTTGAAAAGATCACTCTCTCCCACGCACCCCAACAAATTTTTCCAAAATATTGGCACACCGACCACAGATTCGTAGAGTTGGAAGGGACCATGAGGGTCATCTAGCCCAACCCCCTTGCAATGCAGGAATCTTTGAGCAATGTGGGGCTTGAACCCACAACCTGAGATTATGAGAGTCTCATGCTTCACCTACTGAGCTATCCCAGTATGTTCCGTATATCTATAATCCATTGGGAAATTCTCATGTGTCTGTTGAAATTAGTGTGTTTCTGTTAATTTCAATCTCAATGTTTAAAGGAAACTTCCAGTTGGATTTGCACAGAAGTCAGAACAGCCTTAGATCAGCTTTCCCCAACCTGGTGCCCTCCAGATGTTTTGGATTACAACTCCCATTCGCCCTAGCCAGCAATGTCAATGGTTAGGGCTGAGATTTGCTGGGTAAAACATCTGGAGGGTGCCGAGTTGGGGAAAGACTAGTTTAGATTTTAAGTTTCCTACATGAAAACATGGGGGAGACGGACAAATAATACATATGGAAACAGACACTTCTAAATCCAAGTTGCAACACTAAATGACCATATCATATTCATTCATTGTCACCATCTATTAAACCTAACACAATCCATCACAGAATTAGGTGTGCTTAAACCTACTTAAAGCAATGGACTTAAATGTCCATAACTCTACATTGAATTGCTGCCATAATCCTGCAGACTGCAAGTACATGGTGGGACTACTCCTGAGTAAGCCAGTAACTTGAGAGGTACATCATGAGAAAAGCATTAATCACGTTGTAACCATACCCCAAACTCTCAGTCTCCAGTCCCTCTAATATCAACCTTGGTGGCTCAGCAGGAACTAATAGGCCAATGAAGCACCCACCCACAACATAGGGATTTATGCATATACAAGGGTATGGAGAATTTGCTCTCTCTGTGTGTGTGTGTGTGTGTGTGTGTGTGTGTGTGTGTGTGTGTCGGGGGGGAGGGATAGACACCCAAAGAACCTCCCCAACAAGGGCTATATATGAGCAAATTCCTTTCCTAGGGACAAAAAGATAGAAACTGTCATGAAGTGATGATAAGGAGAAGATGGGAGGGAGGCTATTGATAGCTGGGAAATGCAAATACAGTAGAAAAAGATAGTTGGTCTGAAAAATGCAGCTAACAATGGAGAGCTGTTGGAGAAAGAGAGGTGGGGAAAATGAGGGTTACCCATGGGACCACAGGCCAATTTCTGAGACTGAGTAGAAAGAATTTAGGAGGAAACTGATAGGAGATAGTTGGCCATCCATAGGGGAAGGAAGAGAGAGGGGGAGAGCAAAATTATGACACTGCATACTGATAAAACCACTGTACTTGAAAGGCAACAAGAATAGGAAGAAGGGACATTTCTCAAATAGACTGAAACTGTTGTCACACAAAGTAGATATTACTATCATAGTACGAGTGTGTGAACCCCTGAACACTTTACTACTAATATTCCTGCTGTGTGCTAAGCCATGTTTGTCTTAAGGTGTCCTCTGAACAAACATGGTTACAGCCTGTGCTTTATCTGGGGTGAAACAAACTATACACCTGGACTTGGGTGCCATTCTGAGCTAAGAAATGGATTACCTCACTCCGGTGCAGCCGCATCAGGACCAGAGGTAGAGCAAAGCAGCTTAATCTCTTCTTCTGGAATCCACACATTCATGCTCAACCATGATTTATCATTACTATTACTATTATATCTATTTATTTAGGATTTGTTTATTTGTTTATAAGTTTATTTAGATGCCACCTGTCTCCCAGTCTGGGACTCAAGGTGGCTTTTGGTTTGTGTTACATACTTACCAGGTTATAGAAACTTTGTACAATAAGTTGGGGCAAACCAGTAGGTTGCTTACACCCAGAAAACATACATGTTCTGAAATGCAGGAATATATAATATGCACAAAACATAGCAAAATTGTGTGTGTGTGTGTGTGTGTGTATAGAGATAACAATAAAGAAAAAAGTGGGGAGCAGATGCATGTTTTAAAAAGTGAAGTAAAGTAAGAAAGAATGTTAGACACATCAGTATGTTTATTGAGAGTATTGCAGGGATATATATGCCTCTACATGACAGTGGGATGATGGTGGTGTGGGTTTTTTTTTTTTTTACCAAGAAGAGCTCTCCAGAGTGCCAATCACATAATCAGTTTTGATAGAGGCAATTTGACACACATGTGCCAATATTGCTCAGGGAATATTTTAAGTGTGAATAAAGGGATGATTGTTACTAGATATGAAAAGATCACTGTCCCTTTTGTAACATGTTCAAGATTTTTACAAAATCTTTTCACTGTTGAACTGCTGACAGCATTTCTTAGAGAATATTCACCAGTAAAACAATACATTGTTTTTGGGAGACAATCCAAACATTCACCTTGGATAGAAAGTACCCTGTTTTCAAATATAGGGAATAGGTGCAGCAAGAAAAGGCCAAGGCCAAAATAAGAAAGTTTATTGCCAGTCCCCCATTGTTTTTTATTTTATTTTTCGTCACTTAACAGCACAAAAATGATTGCTGAGGTGGAGAATCTAATAAATAAATAAATAAAATGATGTTTATTTTGTGCCATTTGAGGAGAATTTTTCATTTTAAATTATTTTCAATATTTTGGTTTAATCTTTCTTTATTTCCAACCTTTACTTATTCTTTCACTGTTAGCCACTTTTCTTTTGAAAGCAGAACATGCGCATTTTGGAAGGCAGTTGGCAAAAACACATTTTCAAGGAGGAAAAATAAAATCTGCCCATACCACAGCAAATCAAAACCACATTTTATCATTTTTAAACTCCTCTTTATTTATGACCTATTTTGAAATGATTTTAACTAAACAATCTCAATTAAATTATTTCTACAACCTTATTTCCATCACTAAAAGATAAACAAAGCCTGAGAAAGTGTTTGCTTTCATGAGTTAATGGTGGATATTCAATTTCAGATGAAATCCTTAATGATACCATGAGGATTTCAGAATTGTTGTTTTAAATCTAATTCTTATCATTCCAGATAAGTGTTTGGCATGATTTAAATACAAAAATGGAGAAGTTTAGCCACACATTTATGTGAGAGTAAGTCCATAAGACTGAATTGTTAGATCGTGTCAGTTTACACATTCAACAAGAAGAGTATCAGAGTCCAGTGTGAACATTTAAGATGGACTGTTCTGAAATAAATCTATTTAATTTTTCCTGACATATTCACTCATCCGCGTGCAGAGAAATAGCCTTCCACATATAAATATACTAGACAAGGAAGGCAATAAGTTTCTTTATTGTAGAAAAGCACATACCCAGCGTTGATAAACATATGAATTGGTTTCCTCCAAAACCCTCACCAGCAATGCTGTTTTGGGTAGTCAGAAGCCCACTACTAAGGCAACACATATTTCTAATCATGATTTGACATTTGTGCTTACAATATTATTTAAAGGTAGGCATCATATTCTGCTGTTCTTACTTCTTTATAAAACATGGTCACAAAAGTGCATACCATATTAACAGAGCCAACAACCTTCTCAAATTCAGACTCAGCTCTGCAATAACAGAAAAACAAAAGCAACTTAAACTGCTTTCACTTTGACTCGGGATAACTTGCACTGCTTTGGCCCATATTTATGTTCAGATAGTTAACGATAACAGGTTAAGGCAAACAGGAATCACGTTTCGATAAAGTCTATGTTACCTCTTTCATCTCAAATAGAGGCTTTCCAATCCCACTATCTATCCCCTAAACTTTATGAAAATTATGCAAGTGGCATCAGCGGTGAGTTCAGGGCAGAGCTGATGAGTAGCCGATGACAACATTGGTTTGCCTTAAGCCTAAAGCAAAGATGGTGAATCTGTGGCTCTCTAGACGTTATTAAACTCCAACTTCCATCAGCCCCAGCCAATGTGGTCAATGGTCCAAGATAACAGGAGCTGTAGTTCAAAAGCATTTGGTTCCCCAGATTTGCCTTAAAGGGTGAACAATTATTCAGGAGAAACAGAATGAGATATGAATTCAGGCATATAAAAATAAAGATGAACCAAGCAGTGTCAGGGATGTAAAATGCAGTGAGCTTCTTGCTCCCATCTGCATTTCAACCAGTATTGCATGGAGCTGTTCACATCAGCGATGGAGGCAGGGATGTCTTCACCAGATGCACATGACCTTTTTTGTTTCCCAGCCCCTGCAACCCACCTAGAACTACTATTCATTAGAATGATTGAATTGTAGGACTGGATGGGATCCCAAGGGTCATCTTGCAATGCAGGAATTACAGCGGAAGAAACCCTGACAGATGAGCAGCCAACCTCTGTTTAAGAACCTCCAATGGAGGAGAGTCCTTCACCACCTATCATCTGCACTTGGGTGCTCATCTGTGTGCTGGCTGTTAGGCCATATATGTTCACATTAACACTTACTCCACATCCAGTTTTCTAATCAGATTGAAGCTGGTCTGGTGGCGGGCGGCGGTGGGGGGGAATCAAACAGCTATATTTGTCAAGGGCTGATATGTATTGTGGCTAATGTTGTGAAAATGCAATTTCAAAAAATTGAATGGGGGCATAGATGTGGAGTAAGCAGTAATGTGAACATAAACTAAATTACAGGGAACTGCAGCCGCCTAATCCTCCTCCTGTCTTTCCCTTTCCTGTCTCTGTGGCTCTTCCTCCCATCCTGTGGAAAGCTTCCATTTTCCCACCTCCATCCACCCTGGCTGTCCCTCCTGCTCTCGCTGTCTCTCCTTCTTTCGTTCTGTTCACCTGTCCTCTTCTGTCTCTGCCTGACTCAGCCATTTGTCACTCACCCACCTTGCCTGCCAACTGGTCCCAGTCATGTTCTGAAGTTGATTGGGTGCCTGCAGCCCCTTATCCACTGGCCAAGGCTTCCAAGTTCCCCACTGGTGACCAAGTTGGCCTGCAGCATCCCAGCACCCACAGGTGATATTAAGAGTGGACGCCAAGGTAGTGCCCAGGAGGTGAAGGGACTTCCTCAACTGAACCCAACACCTGCTCATCACAGGGCCACTATCTAATGGCTACAAGCAAGCCAGGACTCAGGGCTTAATTCTCCTTAGGTCCTGGATCTTGGTTAAACAGCTTGGTTAAACAGTGCATACGTAACTATGGTATCTGATCCCAGAAGATGAGGTGATGGCCAACAATTTGGAGGATTAGACAAATTCACAGAAAAGACATTGATCAGTAGCTATTAGCCATGATGGCTATGTTCTACCTCCACAGTTATGTCCTTATGACCCATGACTCTGGAATCTGTATCTTTACCAGGTCTAACATTCTAAAACACTGTACTTTGGTCAAGAGATAAAAATGGGTGTATATAATAGCATATATTATAATGTCATCACCAATATAAATTATAAACATCTTGGGAAGTAAGAAAAATATTTACGATGTCAGAAACAAATTGCATATCTTATTGAGCCATGATAGACAGTTATCTTTAAAAAAATGCTCCATCAGGAATAATCTTAACATGCAATCCAAATCTAGACTGCAACTTAAAAAAAATGTGTATCTGGAAATAAAGGACATAGATGAATCAATTAAATTAAAGCAAAGTGACATTTAAACAAGAGCCTTAATTTATTCTGCAGCTATTTAATACATTTTGTATCATGTCTTCAATGCTAACAGATAAATGCAACTTTCAAGGGCAACAAATCTGCAAAATGATTGGTTCTCTCAAATGAATGAAAGCCAATGCAGATTCCTACTAAATTTAGTATGACTCCATCTCTATATTTGCATTCTTGCAGATACCACAAATTTCCTTACAAATTTCCAGAATTCCACTCCTGCAACTTTATGCCCCTGTTGCACAAAAAGCTTTTGCTGAACTGCACCTTTATTTCATTTATTTTTTTAATCACCACATGTCTTGGTACAAGTTTTGAGTTTTCTAATTCAGAAATTAACATGTCACAAGCATGGTACAGATTTCACAGCTCCAAGTGTGTCTCTCTCCCATTGAAAACATTGTTAACACATTCTCACATAAATTACCGGAGAGCACAGGAAGTAGCAATAGCTTTACTCCATTCATCAATAAGTTGGCTTCCTCTAAAAAAAGAAAAAGCTCCCCCAAAGATGACAACATATAGACACTTAATTTTTATGTCTGGAAGCAGTTTTCAGAATTTATTCTTTCGGGTGATGAAAAGACAACAATTTATCAATAGCACCCTCTTCATTTAAATGAGCCAATTTTCAAGCTTGGGCACAACAACCCTCTCAGTTGAAGAAAAGCAGAAACATGTTTGGCAGTTAAAAAAAAAATCAATGCTGTCATCATATTTAGGCTTCAAGTGATCTCAGAAAGCCCAGGAAGCTTTTCACACTAGTTAGGATGCTGAATGAAGGAATAATCTCTTTACGGGGTTTTTTTTATATATTATTATTATCATCACCATGCCCCTCTTCTTCTCAAAGTGGCCAGAATCCTTTTTGTCAATTCTGCTGCACGTGAATAGTGTGGCTAATAAGCCTATTAATGAGGTTCCACAGCAGAGTGTGAATAGGTAAATAAGCCCCAATCTGTCGAGGTTCAGCAGCAAGGGCAGTAAAGCCATCAAGAGCTAAAGGTGACAGTTTGAACTGAAATAGGAACAACAGCTCCAGGTTTCAAGCCAAAGAAAAGGCAGACAAGGCGCCCATTCAGAAACTGGCTACCCCCAACCGAACCCTATTATCTTGCTGTTTCTTCCCCCTTTATAAAATGCCTCGAGTAGTCGCTGTTTAAAAAAAGCTCTTGAGACGTCCTTTTTCATTCTGGTAATGATACATCAAGAGGGAATAAGGAAAATTAGGACCCCACTACCCCTCTGCACCACAACTTTCAAAAGAAGGAATAGTGCTGCCTCTCAGCATATGGACTAAGTGAGAAAGGGATGTGGGGGGGGGAGAGAGAAATGAAAAAGGGGGAGGGCGCTGGCATTCCAGATCCATGGATTCACTTTGTCCGTGGTTAATTTGTCTAGTTGGTCACTATTTATGTATCAGATTTAATACATAGACATACCCTCCAACTTTTCTCTGATTAAAATAGGGACATCCTATTCATTATTTATTTATTTATTCATTCATTCATACATACATACATACATACATACATCATACGTACATACATACACACATACATACATAGGGACGTGGGTGGTGCTGTGGGTTAAACCACAGAGCCTAGGGTTTGCCGATCAGAAAATCAGCAGTTCGAATTCCCACGACGGGGTGAGCTCGCGTTGCTGGGTTCCTGCTCCTGCCAACCTAGCAGTTCTAAAGCATGTCAAAGTGTGAGTGGATAAATAGGTACCGCTCTAGCGGGAAGGTAAACGGCGTTTCCGTGCGCTGCTCTGGTTCGCCAGAAGTGGCTTAGTCATGCTGGCCACATGACCCAAAGCTGTACGCTGGCTCCCTCGACCAGTAAAGCGAAATGAGTGCCGCAACCCCAGAGTCGTCCGCTACTGGACTTAACGGTCAGGGGTACCTTTACCTTTACATACATACATAAATACATACATACATACCATGCCCATCTGACTGGGTTGCCCCAGTCAAACATACCGTATTTTTTGCTCTATAAGACGCACCAGACCACAAGACGCACCTAGTTTTTGGAGGAGGAAAACAAGAAAAAAAATATTCTGAATCTCAGAAGCCAGAACAGCAAGAGGGATCGCTGCGCAGTGAAAGCAGCAATCCCTCTTGCTGTTCTGGCTTCTGGGATAGCTGCACAGCCTGCATTCGCTCCATAAGACGCACACACATTTCCCCTTACTTTTTAGGAGGGGAAAAGTGAGTCTTATAGAGCAAAAAATACGGTATATAGTGCAGGCTGGAAGGATGACATGAGGAGGATGCAACAGGGCAAGCACACACCCTTCCAATCAGTCCTCCCCACACTACACCCCTGTGCAAACCTCACTAGGGCTTGAATTCCACAGGCTCAGGGCAATTATAGGAAAGAATCTTCTCCTTGTGGCTGATGCTTTCCCTTTGCACAGAGTAAAGCTCATGGACACAGCCTTGTCTGTGCTGAATGTGCATGGCATAAGGGCTTAGATAGGGACGGCACGTTTCTAATAGATTTTGGTCCTGGACATTGAAGAAGTTTAAAGCTAAGCACCTGAACCTGGTGCTGGGCCTAGAAACTAACTGGCCTCAGAATTAACTGGTTGGATGTGTTCATATCTTTGCACTACCCATCTGTTAATAAGAGCACTTCACATGGCCCTCTAGTGGAAGGGATATGCCAGATCTGCTCATGTGTGTAGACATTTATTGACCTGTTTATCAGAAAACAGTTTCTGTGGCCACCAGGCCTCCATCGAAGGACTACAGCGTTGTTTAGAGTCAAAGTTGTATGGTAACCAAAGCAAGAAAGTCTTTCAGATACGTGTGTGTGTGTCTGTCTGTCTGTCTGTGTCTGTGTGTAATATTGATCAGCAAAAGAAAGAAAATGCTTTGTATTGTAAATTTTGGAAATCAACCCAACTTCTATAGTTTCTTCCCCTCAGAGGCTCTGTCAATTCTAAGCAATTCCCGGCAGTAACCTATATAAAATCCTGCCAAGTCCTAAGAAAGAGACAAGTGCTGATTGTACAATAGATTTCTGGGTCATGCAAAACGTTTACATCAATTTACATGCATTTTTTTTTCATTCCTACTGGCTGCTGGTGGCAAAATGCCCAGCATTGAATCCAGCAACAGTAGTCAACGGATAAGATCAATGTGATCAATATGGCGAAACTGTTTATTTGGATCTTTGCCACTGGCCAGAAATAAGAGAGTATTAAAAGGAGATTGTGGGCAAGAGTACTAAATTTCCAAGTTCTGCATAATATAATATATAAGTGCACAAACAGGGAGGGGAAACTTGGGAGTCTAACAACAGCTGGAGCGTCACAACTTCCATCAGTCCCAGCCAGCATGGCTAATATCCAGGAATGATAGGAGTTGTAGTCTAGGAAAATCTGGATGTTCCCCATGCCTGCGTTAGAGGCCAAATCACCCAACAGTGTGATTATTGTGAGCCAAATTTCCTCCACCATCCAAATTGAAGATTGCTTATGGTGGATATCATCCCATTGTGATTGGATGTGTACCACTACAATGGCTTCACAGCAGAATCAGCCATGACATACTGTGATATGAGCAGGTCGTCTGGTAGAGTCCTTATATTGCTCATAAGCAGGGCTTTTTCAGTTGGAACTCACCAGAACTCAGTTCCGGCACCTCTCAGGTGGGCACCATTGCCATTATAAGAGAACAAGGGCGTTCTCTTTTTCTAGAAAAATAGCACTGCTCCTAAGCAACCTACAATCCATTTTGAAAAATCACAACACTGCCCCATCACAACCTGAGCAATCAAGAGTATGTTGTTGTTTGCTGTGCTTAGTTTTTTGTCCTGCAGGTATATTTTGAAAGGGGAAAAAAGAAACCTGGCAGGCTTCAGAAGGTTTTATGGAGTATGCACAACAAGCTGTCCATCTTGGTAAGCCAAGGCATCATCATGCGATACTACAATAGAATGGTCTGTTGATTTCCTTGTGGGAAAGAATAATTTCTTCTCCTAAATTTTACAGAATAAATATATATATATATAGATGTTTGAAACTAGGGATAAAATAATAAATCCAAGGAATGTCCAGCAGTAACCTATAGAATACCAGCTCTTTAAATAGGACATTGTAGAACTTATTTCTTTTTACCTTCCTTTTATTTTTAAGACATGCCTATGGGAACTTTAGACTTGTATTTCTTATGCCACAACCCCTCATGCCACTTACTACTTCTATTTTGGAATGGAGAATGAAGTGCAGGTGGGTTCCCACAAGGCAAGGCACAGTGATAACAGCAATAACCTATACTGAACTACAGAACTGAATAACAGCGGCAAAGCAACTGCTTATATACATTTCTGAAGGCCCGGGCCACTCCCACTCCCAATGTGATTGGCTGTCTAAACTTCCAAGCTGCGAATCATGACTCAGAGTTTAAGGGCCAATGGCAGAGGCCCGAATCCTGAAATGTTCTATGATTGGATATCATGTATTGAATCAGAACACAGGAGCCCAGAATTCTTAGTCCAGACTCAAACTCAGGCAAACACAGACCACTGAATACATAACAGATAACATCTTCCCAAAGTACCTTGCAACATGACATGGCGATCTGCCACTCAAAGAAACGAAAGGGGAAAGTCCCAGGGATTCTGGGCATAGGCTGCATTCACACCATGCAATTAAAGCACATTATTTCCCCCGCTCCAAAAGAATCCAGGAAAATGTAGTTTGTTAAAAGTGCTGGGGATTGTAATTCTGGGGAAGGTAAACTACATTTCTCAAGATTTGTTGGGGAAAACATTGTGTTTTCAATGTACTTTCAGTGTATGGTGCGTATGCAGCCATAGCCTCTATTAAATGTATGGCTGTTGTGTGCTGTAAATTCTACGCTCAGAGCATTTACCTCACAGACCCTCCAAGTGTCCCTATTTTCCAGGGACAGTCCCAGATTTACAGAAGCCATCCCAGTTTCTGATTTAATCCTGGAATGTCCGCTTTTCCTTAGTGCGTCCCTATCTTCATCAGAGAAATGTTGGAGGATAAGGAATAGGACGTACCTATTTTCACTGGAGGGTATGTCTTCATTGTTAAGTTGTAATGCATGAATATGGTTGGGCGAGAGAGCAATTTCAAGCAATGCACTAGTTTTCAAAATATTTTTGCTCTGAAAAGCAATAAAGAGGGAAGCTCTTGGACCGTAAGTAAATATCAAATCTGCTAGAAAAACTATGACTGCATTTCTAAATAGCTTGCCATTTCTAAATACCATGCAGCATTTTATAATACATTCACAATAAACTCAAAGCCATTTCTCACTAATAAAAATGCCAGCAGGATCCAAAATAGTTGCTATGCCTTTTAAATAAAAAATTTAAAGAATGTAATTTAAAATATAGGAATGCACCAAAAAATGATAAACACCAAGCTGGTACACACACAATATCATTATTCACCGATCTAGCTCTTCAGAGAAAAGCAGAATATGCAGGTTCACACTAACCATTTATGCAATTTAAAAAGCTGCAGCACAGAAAAGGACAATTTCTCGCTTGTGAGTTATATTCCCTAAAGCCTTACATTCAGCAATCTGTTTTCCCACCTACTCAGCATGTAGAAACAAGCTGCCAATTACATTCTGGAAAACAGAGAAGCTGACACATCTTGAACAGAAATGGCTGCATTCTCCAAGCGAGTAGGGAGGAATGAGGATGACAAATTCCTTAAAAGGGACAGTATAATTGAAAAATGAAAAATAGAAGAGGAATGTCAAGAGACAAGCAGAGAGTCAGCCAAACAGAAAACTACACCCTTTCTCTTTTTATACCTGGAATCTAAAGAAGCAAAAGAAACTGCAAGAATAACGTAACAATAAGCAATCCATGTGGACTTTTCAGATGTGTTTATGGAATATGGACAACTGCGACTCCCAGCTGTGAAAATGGACAGAGTTATCCAGTGAAGGTCAGAATTAAATTATTTCAGCAAGGGCGAGAGGAAGCAGTTTGCAGCTGGCTGTGTGATCTGTATTTTGTGAACGAACCTAAAGCTTTCTATTCTCACCCCATCCTTCAGAAGTTTAAACCTGATGAAGTTGGGAGAAGGTAAGGGGGCGCAAGCAATGCAAAGGTGTCACAAAACCTTTGCCCAAACAAAAGTATCATTAATACTAAGCAATATCTGCGTAATCAGCTAAAGGTTAATTGCTTGATAAGGACAGTGGTACCTCGGGTTACATACACTTCAGGTTACAGACTCCGCTAACCCAGAAATAGTACCTCAGGTTAAGAACTTTGCTTCAGGATGAGAACAGAAATTGTGCTCCGGCGGCGCGGCAGCAGCAGGAGGCCCCATTAGCTTAAAGTGGTGCTTCAGGTTAAGAACAGTTTCAGGTTAAAAACAGACCTCCGGAACGAATTAAGTACTTAACTCGAGGTACCACTGTATTTCATATAATGCTGCAATGCCGCCCCAGGACCCCTGAACAGAGCACAAATCTAGACAAGATTGGGTATTAGGTTCAGACTGCACAAGTTACTGGCCGTATTTACAAAAAAATATTGGCTTATTCTCTGATTTGTTTTAACTGTTCTTTTTCTCCCCTAAGCATCTCCATCTCTTTTCATGTTCACTTGTCACAAAATAAGGATCATATCACCCCATTACTGTCAAGGGTTAAAGTGGAAGTTTGGAAATGATGGAAATCCTATGATAAATCAGTTTTCATTGCTAGACTTTACAGAACTCAGCCAGTAATTTTTATGTAGGGCGTTCAGAAGCTAGAAGGAGTTAGTAATCTTTTGCTTCCAAGGGCCACATTCCCCTTTGGGTAGCCTGCCAGGGACCACAAGCCACTGGTGGGACAAGGCCAGAGACAAAAGTGAGTGGGTGGGCCAGTGGATATAAATTTTATCATTGTACAGTAGGCAAATTTCTCCACACACTCACACACCCTTCTGTGGCTTCCATCCAGGCAAACAAGAGTCTTTATTAGAAACTGGTGGAAGCCCCGAAAGACCGTTGAAATCGTCCTGCTGCCATCATAACAGATTCACCCCAGTGAAGCACCTCAGATACACTAGTGGAATGCTTTCATAAATGAGCCATTTCACTGGCAAGGCTATACAGGTAGACCAGCTAAATGGGCTGGAGTTGTGGGCAGGATGTAGGTGGCACAAGCAAGGAGTACATTCATGCCAGATCCTATACCACTTCAGTTGACAGCCACATCCCCATAGACAGCATAGCTTTACATCAGCCACAGGCCCAATACCCAGAATTTCCCTCCCAAAATTTGACACCTCTATGTTGCCCATATTACCATAATGGAAAATGATTTAGCTTCCAAACACAGCCCAGCTGTGGGGATTGGGACAGCATCCATTCATAGTTCAGTTTCGTTTTGAAGCATAGCTGTCCCTTTTCTTGAGAGGAATCCTATTTGGAATAAGGGAATTTCCCTTTAAAAAAGGGAAACATTGACAGCTATATTTCAAAGGTGATCTCAGGAGGCTTGAGAGTAAGTAGAAGGTTCACAATATTAACATTCCCAACAGATTCTTCTTCCCTCTTAAGATTTCTCTGTGCCCTAAAAGTGCTCCTAGCTTGGTTCTGATTTTGTCTTACAGCTGAAGCTTCTTAGCTGTTCTCTTTTGTTCTCATTTTATAAGGACCAAATTAGCACATTCCTTATAGGGAAGGGGAGAGAAAGGATTAAGCCCTCTTCTCCCATTCTCCCTCCAAGGAATCCAGGTAGGGAGTAATCTCTGTAACAAGGGAAGCAGTCGGAGCCACTGTGATTGTCTCTGGCAGTTCTACTGGTGCAACCAGTTGGGCGCAACCCACTAATCAGGGCCTGTTCAGATGTAATCCAAACTAAGCCCCCAAACACATGATGATATGAACCTCACACAGGGAGACCATAATTCAGATGGTATGCTGTGTAGCATGGTGCAACCATGACCAGGGGTAGCCAAAATGGTGCTCTTGTTGGATTTCAACTCCATCAGCACTAGTCGGCATGGTCAATAGTCAAGCATGGTGGGAGTAGGAGTCCAGCAGTATCTGCCTGGATCCCTAACAGATACCTTACCTGAGGACTCCAGACACAAAAGTCAAAAGTAACAACCATGCCAACAAGTGAGGGTGCCAGGGAAGAGAAATCCAGGCAGGTAAGCAAAGAAAGATGGAATCCACTCCGTAATGTGTAACAGCTGCTTCCTATGCTATTCAATAGCTTTGAAATATACCCAAGGCTACTCGCAACATTAAAAACCAATCAATAATACAATAAAGCAATATGAAATGATGGTGGATAATTTCCCCAAAGTTAACAAGCTAAGAAGAATTAAAACATAGAACAACCCGCTAGACCAGAAGATAAAAGTTTTCACTTGCTGATGGAAGGGTGTGTGTGTGCTGGGACCTCCCTAACATAGGAAATCCCAAAGTTTCAGTGTTGTCACCATAAAGGTCATTTTAGGCAGCTGAGATTACCTTCCAAATAAAAGGTACAAAGATAAAAATTTAGCCCCTAACTTTAATTTTGTAGAATCTAGAAGATGACCATCACATAGCGGCGAATCTTACAACAAAATCTGTTTATTGATTCAAATGTTGTCTGGCTTCCTTCATAAGCTAAAGTGGATGAACTATGTGATAAAGTTCAGGGAAGAGAAAGGCTCTCCAGCTCACAGAAAAAGGGGTGCAGGTGAATCCTTTTTATCATGTATTAAACCAGAAAGATGTAAATGATGACATTTGATTGACTCCAGCAACTTCCTCTCCCTCAACTCCTTACAGGAACACCCCTCCGCTGAATCTGACCCAGGTGGTTGGAGGAAACCCCAGAACAGAAGAGGGAGCCGTTTCAAAAGCCGAATGGAGAGAGGAGAGGGAGGGGAAGCTCCCTTGGACAAGCAGAAGTCAATCCATGGAACTTTCACAAATCATTCCTATGGCGATTATCTCCAGGATCACATGGCAGGAAGATTCCGCTACAATCAAGCTTCTAGTCACATTGTTGTGTTTTTTAATTATTTGATACAAAAATGTTCTTAAAATTTCAGTGATCCCCAGAAATTGCACTACTTTTGTCATCTCAACATATCCAAAAGATTCCGTTTTCTTCTTGTTTTGTTTCTATGTAGGCCTATTACGATATTGAATGATAGCAAGCTATTTGGGTCACTGCAGTAGGATTGTATTTTTTAAAAAAACAACAACACAGAAATAAATTTCTTTTTTAAAAAAAGCTACACACATTTTGATTACCTCCAGAGGATGTGGGAGAGGTTTCTGTGGTGAACCTGTGGTTGATCTGTTTATTTGTTTGCTCTAAATTATTGGTTCTCACCCTGTGATCTGCAGACCGCAGGTGGTTTGCCAAAAAACTTCCCGATGCTGTTGACTCTCCCTCCCTCACTTCCAGTGGATGAATGGCATGTTTAAAAGCTTTTGAACACTTTCCCAGGATCTTTCTCTCCTGTCCATCTGATAGCTTGAGCTTCCAATGCTATGGTGTGAAAATGCAATGAAGCAAAACTCTACAGGGCAGCTGTGCCAGAAATTCAAGGCTCCATTTTTCATGGGGCTACAAGCTTCCCCATCCCATTTTGTGGACCATCTGAATTGTTTGTCACAAACATGACCACTCTAAACCTCCTAGCAACACACACACACACACTTTCAACAATAGTTTCAGAGGACTCATTCACCAAGTATGCCAGCCTTTCCCCAACTGATGCACTTGTGGTCAGCATACCCAATGGTCAGGGCTGATGGGAATTGTATTGCAACGTCCACAAGACACTAGGAAGGGGAAGGCTACAAAGAAGAGTGGCAATAGGTGAATTAGTCATCATTGGTCTAATGATCCTGGGTTCAGATGACATATTACTAAGCCAAATATTTGCTTAGCTCCCATCCCATGCTGTGTTAAAATGACAAGGGAGGAGCAATGGCGCTGCAATATCCTTTCTAGGAGCTAACATGGTCGCATGGTTCCCATAAGCTCGATTCACCAACATTCCTGGAGTGGGGTGGGGGGTGCATTTAAAATTTTGAGAGCAGGCTGGGGCGCCAGTCTCAAAAATGAATTTCATGGGGGTGGGATTACATGGGGGTGTGGCATAACACGACATTAGAGAGACAGTCACACACCCACCCCAGCATCCTTCTGCTTACCACGGGACTTATGCCAAGTCTCCTGGATCAGGCCAATGGACAGTGGGTATTCAGATGACTATGGAAAATCTGTCAGCAGGACCTGGGCATAATAGCTCTCTGCCCTTCTGCGGTTTCCACCAACTGGCATTCAGAAGCATTGCTGCCTCTGAACATTAGTATTATTAACTGCTACTAATTATAGACATACATTTCTATAAGACCATGGAAGCAGGGCATAGCTAGTAGCCATTGATAGCCTTCTTTTCTGTGAACCTATCCAATCCTTTTTTAAAAACCATCCAAGTTGGGGACCATCACTGCCTCCTGGGGGAGCAAAATCCAGAGTTTAGCAACATGCTGTGTGAAGTTCTTCTGTCTGCCCTGACTCTTCCATCATTCAGCTTCATTGGGTGTTTATAAGTTCCAGTGTTATGTGTGTGAGAGAGGGAAAACTTTTCTCTATCCACTTACTCTATGCCATGCGTAACCTTCGATTATGCTCACCTTTTTTGTAAACTAAAAAGTCCTAAACAGCGCGACCTTTCTTTGTGGGGAGTAGCTCTGTCTCCTTGATCATTTCGGTGGCTTTTTTCTGAACCATTCCAACTCTACAATATCATATTTTGTGGTGAGGTGGTCAGAAGTGTACATCGTATTCCATATGTGGATGCACAATAGATTTGTATAATGGTGGTACGATACCGGCACTTTTATTTTCAATTCCTTTTCTCATGATCCATAACATGGAATTTGCTTTTTACACAGCTGCCACACACTGGGTTGACAACTTCATTGAACTATCCACTACAACCCCATGGTCTCGTTCCTGGTTAGTCACCGCCAGTTCAAACCCTTTAGTGTATACCTATGTGAAATTAAGATTTTATTTTATTTTATTTTTGTCATGACATTATTCAGTTGACATTTGTTTATATTGAATTGCATTTGCCATTTCACCATCCATTCACTCAGTTTGGAGAGGTCCTTTTGGAGCACTTTCTAATCCCTTTTTGGACAAATCCTGTATGTTGTTTTCCCCTCCCTGCAAATCGGAGAGTTACGCTGTAAGCATAACTGAGCCATCAAAGCCTTTCCTCTGTGCAGATAGCTATAGATAGAGGAGTTCAGCATGAGCGTACAAAGGAAGATAAGACTGAGAAGATAATCTTTAGTGCACACTTCACACTTACCAAAAAGCCTGACAGTGCAATCTTACATGTGTTTAGTCTGAAATACGTCCCACAATGTTTGGTGGGGCTTTGCTCTCTTGTAAGGGTGCTTAAGATTGCAGCCGGAGAATGCTTGCTTTCAGTTGTGCCATTAACATGAACGAAGGCAGCCCCTTGTCTCAAAACTTCTGTAATTGCGTTTTGGATACTTATCCAATGATCATATCTGTTGGCACTCAGACCAAACAAAGAGGCAACCGTGGCCTCTGGGAGAAATTCCTGTATAACTCATTCTGCTATCACATGCACCTCCGCAGTGACACACCCTGCCTGCGTTTGCTGGAGAGAACATAGATAACCTCTTCTAAGGCTTCAAAGGGATTGCCAAACCAGACTGAAACAAACGTGCAGCAAGTGTGCGGGGGAGGATCTTATGGTGGTGGTTTAGATAGCAATTAGATTAGCATCCTTGCCTTGGGGGGAGCCCAAGGCTGCACGAGTTAGGAATGCGCAATTAAACATTTTGACAAAGTGTGATATTCGACTCCATCTCAATCACTGGGGCAAGGGACCGCTTGGGTGGTAAATGATATCACCTTTCCCAATATCAGGCCACAGATAGCTACAAGGACAAAAATTATTCTGACCTGCTAGTATAGCAAATCACTAATCTACACAGAAGCGCCGAAGAGAGTTTGCATATGCAATGGATGCACAGTCCAGTCGAAGATGCCGACAGTGCGCTGGTTCCCTATAGCCCATTTATCAAATATGTCCTATTCCGCAACCTGGCTCCCTTCACGTTTTATGGACTACAACCCTCAATGACCCCAGCCCACTGATGGTGAAGGATGATGGGAAGGATGTAGGACTACTTCCTAGCACCTGAAGTTGGTGTGTTTTAAGGGAAGGATTTGTTTTTATTTTTAAAATTTCTGAAAAGTAGAAGCAGCTGTCTGGCAGCCATGCTGCCTTCCTGCACTTACAGGAAACCTCAGACAATGGGGTAGCAGAGGGCAAATCACTGGATTACTTACAAAACAATACTCACAAACACCCCTTGGCTACCTCAAAGATAAGGTAAGTGCAACAAAAAAACTGTGCCCCCCCAATAGTATTTTCTCTGATCTTTTTCTTTGGATTTCTCTGATTTTTTTTCAAATGCAATTTCTTTTATTATTTGAGGAAATTATGGAGAATGGTCAGGGAAACGCCGGTGGGAAAATTCCATCTGGCTGTACTGGGAGACAGCGGTTTCACCTCCAAACTACCTGCCTTTTGTCTCATGGGAGAAAATATATAGATACCATATGGCACTTGTGGTCAAATCCACCCCACATTTAAACCACATGGTTCTTCCCCTCCCCCCCCCCCCCCAGTCCTGGGAATGGTAGTTTACCCACACCCAGCTACAATTCCCAATACCCTTAACAAAAGAGAACTCCCACGATTCTTTAGGAGAATATCTATACTTTAAATGTGCTTCAAATGTTTGGTAGGTCTTGTGTGTTTCTTCCCTTCCCCACCTCCATCACAAATAGCAGCTTTGGCAGGTGGTGTTCCAATTAGATCATGAAAGCAGCATGGGGAAATGGGTCAAAAACTATCTCCTCATCATAGTGGCTGCTCTTTCGAGTTTTAAAAAACTCACAGCTGATCCCGATGATAGATCCCACGTGCCTCCCCCGGTTGCGCCATCTATCTCAGAGGCATGTAACACATTTCAATATTGTAAAATAATAATGTAGACACCTTAGATTAGAAGGCCGGTGTATGGGGTTGAGCAAGTGTTTGAACTTCAAACAGGAATTACACCATGCAACATTTTATCACGATTTCTCAATCTTCATGGGATGTTGCATCGTAATGCCTTTGCGTTATTCCTCCCCTGAAAATGGGTGGTGAGGCTGTCTCTGGAGTTTATGCTAGAAATTCAGAATGTGCAAAACTGAATGTGCAAAACTTACACATTGTAAGGGGTTGCATTTTTCTCACAACTTTGAAAATAGGGGGGAGGTAGGAAAGATTTTATGGCCCAGTGGCATCTCAGCTATGAATGGTCATATACTATGGAAGTGTTAGGATAGAGCTGGTGTTCTTACATGTAACCCAGAGTTGTGATATGAACATGGGGACCAAATTCCATTCCATTATGTTAATGGCATTTCAGGTCACAAAGCAAAGAAGTGGACAAAAAGCTAACTTATCCCTGGAACCCTGAATGAGAGTTTAACCTATTGTTTTGCTCTATTCAGCCAAACTAAACAAGGCAGGCTCTGATCCTGGAAAAAAAATCAACAAAACCCATTGTAGTGTATGTTACTAGAAAGGGGGGGGGAGAGGGAATGTGATTACTCACTATTCAGTGTCACTCTGAAACTAGTTCAAGTTTGCAACTGGAAGTAGAGAACAGGAATTTTGAACAGATTGCATATTGTCTATTTGAAATATTTGACTTGGAAAATCAGCTCTAGGTGGTATTAACAGCTAACATTCTCGCCAGTCAAAAATGACTTGCTATGATTTTTCAAGAGGAAGGGAAACGACACATTCCCAAATTCGCAACATCTGCATGAGCACATTGATGTCTGCAATAGCGCTGTTCCTTGCTGCATGTCACACGAGCATATCCAGGTCGGTATGTTCCAGCCTAAGCCTCCAAACAGGAGAGAAGTGAAGAGAGAACATGGCACTGGCATTCAGACCTATTTTGATGGTACACCAAATATTCTGTGTGGAAAAATCAGAGTCTCTAGAAGCTAGTCAGTCTTATTGCCCTTGCACAGTGGGACCGTCACTTTCTCTCCATGCTGCCCCGGGTAGCCAGCTACATGGAAGGGAAGCCCAAGGAGGAGCTACATGTTAAGCGTAGCTCATTCAGTCATTTATTATTTGCATTGATTTCGTTCCAGGATTCCTGCCCCGCAGGTGAAGCAGCAATGGCTGGCTGAGCATCTAACACCCCTCCTCAAGTGAGGACAAAGATATATTGAAGCTCAATCATGATTAAATTATGCATAAACAATAAGGCCAGAAAATGGGCTGCATGGCAGGAAAATAACTCCTGCTCTGAACCATGTTCACTACTCCCCACTATTTCTATATAATTTTTAAAAAATTATTTATATCTCACCTTTCTTCCATCATAGAACTCAAGGGAGATTTTGCTGGGGGGGGGAGGGGAGAGTCACCTGGTAGTCTGTCCTCCAGGCACTGTCCAGACCCAGACCTGCTTAGCTTCAACAAGGTGTCTGCATCACATATCTTGCCAGAAACTGCCTGAGCAGCCTATGCAGACACCACAGGCCAGATAGCATTGGAGCATATCCAAAATGGCAGACATGCCGTACGTCAGCAGAATCTGAAGGTTTGTGATTTGAGTCTTAATTAAAACTTAGAGAGGACCATATAGAGCAGGCTGCAGAATTTAAATGTGTGCCATCGCAATATAATTCAATGTGGTCCAGCTTACGCACATGCTAGTACCAATAATCATTTAGGTTACTGGAGTTCTGCAAGAACACCCATGCACAAACCAAATGTTCCAGCATGTTTTGTTCACAGTGGTCCCTTGAAATTCTGCCCCACTTGTATGAATGCTACCTTAGAAGTACTTAAATTACCAATGATTTAAACCAATTTCAAGGGTTAGAAACCCGAGTTGCAGTTCCTAAGTACAGCTTGCCACACTTTTGTCTCAAAGAGTTTGATGGAGATTAAACCAAACTGAGTACATGATCAGACTAGCAGTTGAAAATCGCTTAGAGATATCTTAAGCTTCCTCTCCCCAGCCTCACCTTACATTTAGGCTGTGCTGAAAGCCTCCTGATGTCACTGAGCAAACTTGTGTGCTCTTATTTCACAGACAAACAATGGTCATTGATAATGCTAAGATACAGAAATCAGATCCACTAAACCATTTTTAAACAGTAGAATCTCAAACTAGAGACTAATAAAACCCACATCTTCCTTGTCTTTGGAGTAAAGCCAGCTCTCCAATAGAATTAAGTGACTTAATCTATCCCATGCATGCCATGGGTAAAATAAATAACCCCTTTGAGATTCCTCTCAGCAGGAAAGCCAGAAGGGTCCACTCATCAGCACATTTCCAAAACAACTTTACTGATCCTCACTCTAATAAAGGCTAATCCAATATTTCCAAGAAACTGGCAGAGCCACTCCACTTATTCCTCACTTGCTAAAATGTCCAACTATATAAAACAGAGATAAACATTTGGCAGTTCAGCTATGGCGGTGGAGCTTTCTGCTGCTGCAACAGGAGGCTTCTAACAGTAGATGGCCAATGACAGGCAAAGCCAACTGATTCTAGTTTTGTCCCCCATCCTCCTCCCTGCAGGTTCTGCAAGGGCAACACTGATACTTAGGAGGAGGAGAGGAAGCCAGTGCTACCACCTCAACTGGTTGTTAGAAGCCAGGCAGGTAGGTGCTGGCTGAGGACAGACTGGTGGGGCAGCACCTCATTTGCCTGCATGAACCAGCCTCTACTGCATCTCCCATGAACCTTCCTTGCCACCAACAGAGAAGGAAGCCCACAGCATCCAACAGCCTCAAATCTGCCTCCCCCCAAAACATAGAATTGCGCCCTTAATTGAAATTTTCTGCTGCTTTTAATGAATGCATTCTTGATTTTCAAAAAATCAAATGTTTATGTTCTTATTCATATCGTCTTAATTCCATAAAGCACCCTGGTACTTCTGACACCTTCATTACACTGTTTCTGGCAAATGTTGAAGACATATATCTTTACACTGGTTTTTGACACTTGAGGTGTATATTTTGTGAGTGTAAGTTTTTTTTTTAAAAAAACTGTTTTTAATGTTGTGTGTTAATGTGGAAACTCGCCCAGGGACCTTAGGGTGAAGGGTGGGTAAAACGTCATTGTCGTCATCCAGAACACTGTTTTTGGATAGTTCCATAGGCAACTCCTACTTTGGCTCTCTTTCAAACAAATCATAAGCCAAAATTTTAATGTTCATGCCTATAAAACTTTACAGATTAATAGTTATAATGTACTTGGTAATTCATTTAAATCACTTCAGGAATGAAGGAGAGCCAGAGAATTTAGTATTTAGCGGGGCAATTTCTTTGCTGGTTAATGAAACAAGCAATGAAATGGGGGAGAAACTGGAATGCCGCTAACAACACTAACAATGCAAAAAGCAACTTATTTGCCAATTAGGTATAAAGCAGTCAACTCAGAGGCTTGTACTTTACAGACATAGCCCAATTAAGTTTGACAACTTATGGCTCAGGTGGGCTTTCAATCAGTACCACGTTTAATAAAAGCTGCAACAGGCAACTCACTCAGGACTCAGCTATACAGCTGCAAATAAAATGTTTTAAGTGTGTTTCAAATGCAATATACGATGTGGTACTAGATGGCTATGGTGAATTTATGGAAATTCAATATATTTTTTAAAAAGCATTTTAAAAAGGCATTTTCAGAATTTTTTTTATATGTGTGTAGATTCCACCTCTGTCAAAATCAACTGCCTCCTTTTCATGGTCAGTCTTGATGTATAAATAAATGTACTAAAATATAGTTGTACAAAATAGAATTGAGCACAACATTTATATCAAACTTAAATAAAGTTATTCACAGTAGGTAAATAATTTGACTATGGGGTGTGGTGCTCATCTCCACTTTCAGGCCGAAGGAGCAGGTGTTTGTCCCCAGAAAACTTTCTGGGTTATGTGGCGAGCAAGACTAAACCGCTTCTGGCACAACGGGACACCGTGACAGAAGCCAAAGTGCACAGAAACTCCATTTACCTTCCCACCATAGCAGTACCCATTTATCTACTCGCACTGGTATGCTTTTGAACTGCTAGGCTGGCAGGAGCTGGGACAGAGCAACAGGAGCTCACTCCATCACATGGATTCAAACTGCTGTAATTACGATTGGCAAGCCCAAGAGGCTTGGTGGTTTAAAGGCAGTATTTGCAGCAATCCTGTTGGACTCATGGACAGGATCATATGCCTTAGGCAGTGGTCTGGGAGCAAGATCCCTATTCTTGATCTGTTATGAGGGGCATTCCCCTGCATGATTTATAAATAACAATAACAATAACAATAACAATAACAATAACAATAATAATAATAATAATAATAATAATAATAATAATAATAATTTATTATTTATACCCCGCCCATCTGGCTGAGTTTCCCCAGCCATTCTGGGCGGCTCCCAATCAGTGTTAAAAACAGTACAGCATTACATATTAAAAACTTCCCTGAACAGGGCTGCCTTAAGATGTCTTCTGAATGTCAGGTAATTCTTTATCTCTTTGACATCTGATGGGAGGGCGTTCCACAGGGCGGGCGCCACTACCGAGAAGGCCCTCTGTCTGGTTCCCTGTAGCCTCACTTCTCGCAATGAGGGAACTGCCAGAAGGCCCTCGGCGCTGGATCTCAGTGTCCGGGCTGAACGATGGGGGTGGAGACGCTCCTTCAGGTATACAGGACCGAGGCCGTTTAGGGCTTTAAAGGTCAGCACCAACACTTTGAATCGTGCTCGGAAACGTACTGGGAGCCAGTGCAGATCTCTCAGAACCGGTGTTATGTGGTCCCGGCGGCCACTCCTAGTCACCAGTCTAGCTGCCGCATTCTGGATTAATTGCAGTTTCCGGGTCACCTTCAAAGGTAGCCCCACGTAGAGCGCGTTGCAGTAGTCCAAGCATGAGATAACCAGAGCATGCACCACTCTGGCGAGACAGTCCGCGGGGAGGTAGGGTCTTAGCCTGCGTACCAGGTGGAGCTGGTAGACAGCTGCCCTGGACACAGAGTTAACCTGCGCCTCCATAGACAGCTGTGAGTCCAAAATGACTCCCAGGCTGCGCACCTGGTCCTTCAGGGGCACAGTTACCCCATTCAGGACCAGGGAATCCTCCACACCTGCCCGCCTCCTGTCCCCCAAAAACAGTACTTCTGTCTTGTCAGGATTCAACCTCAATCTGTTAGCCGCCATCCAACCTCCAACCGCCTCCAGGCACTCACACAGGACCTTCACCGCCTTCACTGGTTCTGATTTAAAGGAGAGGTAGAGCTGGGTGTCATCTGCATACTGATGAACACCCAGTCCAAACCCCCTGATGATCTCTCCCAGCGGCTTCATATAGATATTAAAAAGCATGGGGGAGAGGACAGAACCCTGAGGCACCCCACAAGTGAGAGCCCAGGGGTCTGAACACTCACCCCCCACCACCACTTTCTGGACACGGCCCAGGAGGAAGGAGCGGAACCACTGTATGACAGTGCCCCCAGCTCCCAGCCCCTCTAGACGGTCCAGAAGGATGTTATGGTCGATGGTATCAAAGGCCGCTGAGAGATCCAGCAGAACTAGGAAACAGCTCTCACCTTTGTCCCTAGCCCGCCGGAGATCATCAACCAGCGCAACCAAGGCAGTTTCAGTCCCATGGTGAGGCCTGAATCCCGATTGGAAGGGATCCAAATGGTCCGTTTCCTCCAGGCGTGCTTGGAGTTGTTCAGCAACCACCCGCTCAATCACCTTGCCCAAGAATGGCAGATTTGAGACTGGGCAATAGTTGGCCAAATTGGCTGGGTCTAAAGATGTTTTTTTAAGAAGCGGTTTAATGACCGCCTCTTTCAGCGTGTCTGGGAAGGCTCCCTCACAGAGGGAAGCATTCACCACCCCGCAAAGCCCATCGCCCAGCCCTTCCCGGCTCGCTTTTATCAGCCAGGATGGGCAAGGATCAAGGAGACAGGTGGTCGGTTTCACTCGTCCAAGCAGCCTGTCTACATCCTCGGAGGTAACAGATTGGAATTGATCCCATATAACAGGACCAGACAGAACTCTAGCACTCTCCTGCCCTGGCCCTGCTCCCACTGTGGAGTCTACCTCCTTCTGAATCTGAGCGATTTTATCTGCAAAAAACTTTGCAAAAGCATTGCAGGAGATCTTGGGGTCCCTACCAGGCCCCGGTGGTACAGGTGGTTCCGATAAACTGCGAACCACCTGAAAAAGTCTCCTGCTGCTGTTTTCTGCAGATGCAATGGAGGCGGCGAAGAAGGCCCTCTTCGCCGTTGCCATTGCCACTTGGTAGGCTCGACGTTGAGCTCTAACCCGTGTCCGGTCTGATTCAGAATGAGTTTTCCGCCACCGGCGCTCTAGCCGTCTCAACGATTGTTTCATCACCCTCAGCTCCGGGGAAAACCACGGGGCTGTCCGGGCTCCATGCAATCGGAGAGGGCGCTTCGGAGCCAGACAGTCAATAGCCCTGGTTAACTCCGCATTCCAGCGTGCCACCAGGGAATCAGCTGAAAGGCCATCAGCTTGGGATAAAGCATCCCCTACCACTCTCTGGAAGCCAATTGGATCCATTAAGTGGCGGGGGCGGACCATCTGAATCGGTCCCACCTCCCTGCGGAGGGGAAGGGTTGCGGAGAAGTCCAGTTGCACCAGGAAGTGATCTGACCATGGCACTTCTTTTGTTTCGCTTTTAGTTAATGTCAGATCACCAACATCCGTAGAGGTAAACACCAAGTCTAAGGCATGTCCGTGGCTATGAGTTGGGCCAGACTTATTCAGGGACAGCCCCATGGAGGCCATGCTTTCCACGAAGTCCCGAGTGGCCCCTTGTAAGGTCGTGTCGGCATGGATGTTAAAATCCCCCAGGACAACCAAGCTAGGTGTCTCCAGGAGCATATCCGCCACGACCTGAAGCAGCTCGGGCAGGGAATCCTTGGTGCAGCGGGGAGGTCGGTACACCAGTAGGAATCCTGTACTGCCCCTATTGCCCAGCTTCCAGAACATGCACTCAGAAAACTGGGTCTTCCCAATAGGATGCCTGGTGCAGACTAATGACTTCCTAAAAATCACTGCAACCCCCCTCCCCGCCCACATGACCTGGGTTGCTGTGCGTAAGAGAAACCTGGTGGGCAAGCAGTGGCAAGGACAGGCCCATCTGCTTCATCCAACCAGGTCTCTGTCACACATGCCAGGTCAAATCCTCCATCCACAATCAGGTCATGGATGGCAGTGGTTTTATTCATCATTGACCTGGCATTGCACAGCAACACTTTCAGGTCATGTGGGTTTCCCTTGCTGATTACTGTATCCTTCCGGTCAGGACCAGACCTGGAGGCAGGGATAGTCCTCAAACAACGACTAAACCTGCCTCCTCGGTAATGACATGGTCTGGTCTTAGCATAACTCCTCCTCCTGCCTGTGATCACTGAGATCGGGTGTCCCGATACATCTCCCCCTGTGGAACCTGCCCCACCCAATCTATTGGCTGAGGCCCACTCCCAGGCAGCCATGACCCTTCCCCTTAAAAGGCAAAATACAAACTATATAATAATTTAACAGAATAATAATAATAATAATAATAATAATAATAATAATAATAATAAAACAGAACAGAACAAAACAAAACAAAGCAAGGAACAATAGTGCTGACTCAGTGCTTATCCCACCCCAAGCAAAAATAAAATGCTTCCCCACCCCAAGGGTTGCTCTCAGTTCAATGTGAGAATGTCAGATTTGCAAATGTGGAGACCAGCAAAATTGCTGCTAATTGCTAGGTCAAAGCAATCATCAACGAAAACTTGACACGCATGCAAAGAGCTGACTGGTATTCAAGAGGAGATATGGTTAAGGATAATGAAATCTGCAAGATGGCATTGTAGACACTGGTACAGTGGACCTGGCAGTATGGTAATGGCCAGAAGGGACCCTTTCAGTAAGGCATACTCTACCAAATGGGGTAAAGGTGTTATAGGCCAGCCCAATTTCTGTGAGCAATAGCAAAAGTCCAGTGGTCTTGGTACTCAACTAGGATTGTGTTTCTGTTGGAAAATCAAGACACAGTGGAGACTGTCATCTTTATGAAATATGGTTTATCAGGATAAATATGATTGACAGCTATGGTTTGTCAGGATAATGACATTGTCATCACCTGCCTTTGTTCTTTGACAGCACATATCTACAACCTGTTTAAGCGGAGAGAGAGTTCACAGCATTTAAATCCCAAGGGGGCTCATCCTTTCCTAGCAGCCCAGCATTGGATTCAGAGGCATCCTAAGCCCCATCTCTCTGTAACAGCCTGCTCCAACCAGCCAGCATGGCTGCTGCCCTTCAGTCCCTGCATGGAGTTCTGCCTACTTCCACCTGCTTCTTCCCAACAGTCGTTGCAAGAAAACTCCTCCACTTCTGCTTCCACCATCCATCCCCTGTCACCCTGGCAACCTTAATTTCAAAGGCGGTGACATCTCACCCTGTGTAACCCTGGTAGCCTTCTCCTTTCTTTTCTGATGCTGAATGTCTCACCTTTTGTCAGGGCAATGACTTTGTCATCACCTGCCTTTGCTCTTTGACAGCACCTCTCTAACCAAACTCCTGAGGAAGCTGGCTTGACTTAAAATTTTTTAGGCCTTGCTAAATCCATTGATCAAACCCCACCATTTCCTAATTTCATAAATTATGGGGATACTAGAACACAGAAATGGTAGGGGATCCTTGCCCCCTGCAAACCCATCACACGAGACAAAAGGAAATAGATGGCGCTTCATCTCAGACTTTTGACTGCCCACTCATGGCTCTGGTGGCGGCAGAATTACAATCCACTCAAAAGTACTTTCCTAAGTAATTTGTATCACTTATAGATTTTGCCATCAGAAAAGCGTCCATTTAATGGCTTTCCTTGTTTTAGCCTTTTTCTCAACCCCAAATCTTCAAATCTTCTCCCAAGAACCAATGAAGTTCACAATTAGCAGCAAACAACAATTCATTGCTTCCTGTCACCGTTAAGAGGTTGCTTGTCTGCAGGGGAAATGTTTACATGGGAGGAATCACAATGAGCATGAACATCTGGACACTGGAAAGCTTGCGTGTGGATTCTACACACACACACACAAACACACAAACACACACTCTGCCTGCTTACTCCCTATCTATCTATATTTGTAGTAAATAGTATTATTAAGTACTGCAGCATTCATCAAATACTTAAACATATGGACCATTTTCAGTAGGAAAATATGTTCACAATAAAATAAATCCCTCTGCCTTTCAGGGCTGCAAATTCCATTTTAAAGGAGCAATAAAGGCTCAGGGAGTCTCAGAGGAAACAATGCATTACAAGTCTTCGCTAAAGGTTGCCTCAGCCATCTGACCCTTCTGTTCTTGGCTCGGTACGGTGAGCTCTCCAGTCACCAGTGGGCCAAGATGTCTTTTCTTCAAGTGAAATGCTTGGAGGGAAGTTCTCTCCAAGGCGTATAGTCCCTGTATATCCACATCATATATTTAAAGTGCATCCAACATGCATTTAAAGGCTGTGACTTCTTCCCAAGGAATCCTGGGTACTGTAGTTTAAGAGGGCTGGAAATTGCAGCCCTGTGAGAGGGAACCTCTAAGCCTCATGATTTCCCTTAAGCCTTATTAATCAACATTGTTAATCACCTCAGCCACACTATTTCTTTCAGTATTTTTTCATCCCACCCCTCCATTCCAAAGTGAAGCTTTCCAGGCAGATAACATCAGCAACTTAAAATAAAAGCATACCATATAATTAACATAACCATTAAAAAAGACGGTAAGATAAACCTAGGAAGAGCCTGCTGGATCAGGCCAGTGGCTCATCTACTCTGCCCACAAGCAGGATTTGAGCAGAACAACATTCTTTCCTCTTGCAGTTTCCAGCAATTGATATTCAGAAGCATACAGCCTCCACCTAAGGAGGCAGAGCTTAGCCATGATGGCTCTTAAGGAAAAGGATAGCCTTATCCACCATGAATTTGTCCAACCCTCTTTTAAAACGATCCAAGTTTCTGGTCATCCCTGTCTCTTTTGTGAGTGACTTCCATACCATAATTATGCACAGTGTGAAGAAGTACTTTCTTTTATCTGCCCTGAATCTTCCAACATTCAGATTCATTGGATGACCATGAGCTCTCATGTTACGAGAAAGAGGGGAAAGCCCTTTCTCTAGCCACTTTTCCACGCCAGTCATCCTTTTTATACACTTTTATCGTGTCACTTATTATTCACATTTTCTTGAAATTAAAAGCCCCAAATGTTGGAACTTCTCCTGATAGGAAAGACTGGGTAGCAAATAAACAAAAGGTCTGTATTTCAGAAGGAGAAAACAAAAATGGACACAGAAATCAGACCAAAAGGCCTTTAGATCACAATAGAAAAGGAATTAGGAAGCGGTTTGGAGCAGGAGTGATATGAGTTCAAATCCTATTCCCTAAACATTCATGAAGCTCACATATGGACCAGAAACCAGTGGTAAGATATATTCCTACCAGATGGTCAAGATCTCAGTCAAGAACGTAGTAGCTGTATTTTGAACTACAGTTTCTAACAGTCTTCAAAGGCCGTCCCACGACCAATACATTACAGCACAGTGGAACCCCGGGTTATATACCGTCCTCCTTACGCACACTTTGGGTTACGAGCTCTGCTAGCCTGGAAATAGGTGCTCCTGGTAATGAACTTTGCCCTGGGATGTGAGCGGAAGTTGCACGGCTGCAGCAGCAGGAGGCCCCATTAGTAAAAGCGCGCCTCAGGTTAAGAACGGTTTCAGGTTAAGAACGGACCTCCAGAACGAATTAAGTTCGTAACCGGAGGTACCACTGTACTCAAAAGCCAGAGGTTACCAGAGCCTTAATTTTATTGGTTGTACTTAGATGATTTAGATGATTCAAGTTTAGTCACCTGAGAGTGGAAACAAGTCCCCATGGTATAAGGCAGTGTTTTTTTTTCTTTAAATTTTTTTAAGGGTACTCTCATTTTGACTCAAGAAAATCAACATTTTATAGTTCAAATCAGGAAAAATAAATAAAATAAAATAAAAATAAATGTAAATGGACAAAAGTACAAAGAACATGCATTACTCATATTGAAATACTGCCCCTCAATGATGCCAAAGTTTCATCAGTAAAACACCACACATCCACATTCCACACTGCTTCACACATTAAACGCTCACTTTTGTCTGAGACTCAGGAAACACCGTGACAGGAAATGAGGCCGCCATCAGGGGTAGCAATGAAACTGGCGATTCACCGTGCTAGAGAAGAAACTAAAAGGTTTTTTTTATTATTTTCTTCTCCCATTAGATTCACAAAATGTTTAGGGGTATGTGTCCCCCTGCATCCTCCCAGAAAAAAAGCACTGATATCAGGTAAATATATCTCCAAGCTCTGCTACTGCAGATGCTGGTGGTTAACCCTGGAATACCATCCCCATGTAATCCATGTGTTTTAACACCTGTTCCATTTTTTGGAAAACCTGAACATAAACATGGATACAGCACTGCAGGTTACGGTCAGTGAGTGTACACTCTATGTACCTGTGCACTTATTTACATGGCAACTGAGCTGTACTAATCAACCAATGGGCAGCCTTTCACACAAACACCTGTACAAGTACAGAGACAGCTTATACCTGTGTTCGGTCTAGTCAGCAAACAACAAGCCCACTGTAATAAGCTCTGTGAGAAATGATAAGTTGCAAGGCAGGAAATACCGTCTCATAAAAGAAGCATGCTTCATTTTCACTTAACATTCTCATCAGCAAGGAAAGATTTATGTGAGCCAAGACTTTAAAAGGTCAAATCAACTCCATGACTCCCGAGTCAAATTAGATGGCCAGCCTTTGGAGCATGAAAGGTTGGCAACCAATGGCCTAATGTTACCTGAACTGGTTTTGCCTTGCAGAATCTCCCAAATCCCTTGGGATATCCATCCATATTTCCTCACATCACGTTATGAGATACAGAGAAGCAGGTCATAGCACAGGAATAGGGAATCTGTAGCTGCTCAGCTGTTATTGGGTTCCAACTCTCATCAGCCCCAACCAGCATGGCCAATGGTGAGGGATGATGGGAGTTGTAGTCCAGCAACAGCTTGAAGACCAAATGTTCCCCTTGCCTATCTGGATTTTTTGCCTATGCAATGCTGCTTCTTGCTTGCTTGGATAGGGAGAGATGCCTGAATGAGAAGGGATGCTCACCACTGCTTTAGAAGAATGACATATTCAACAAGAAGCACAAAGCAAGGCATGATGAGAACTAGGGAGTCTCTGGTTCTCAGTCCAAACCACTGTAAGCCAACCACAAGATCGTTTCCTCTGCATCCTGCCCAGCCAGCTCAGTAAGACATCCACATGGTCCCTGCATAACCCACGCTTTAGTAAACAAAATCAAATAAGCAGCAGCAGAAGCAATTTTACATCGAGAGCAGAGTCAAAATACAAAGGCAGGCGGCAGCATACTGTGGCCAGCAGCTGTTTCCATCCTGATGCATATACGATTTCCCCGCCTCCAAATGCCGTGAAGAAAATGCACAGAAATCTGCAAACAAGAGGCTCTGCCTGGGGACCTTAGTACATGGCAGCACAGAGCCCATTTAAGTACAGTTCAGAAATAAATGTCACTTTACCTGGTCTCTGTTTCTCCATTCAGTACGCAGAGGCTTGAGGAGCACGAGGCACTACGAGGGCAGACAAAGTGGTGCTTGAATAGGTGTGTCGAAGTAGCTCCTGCATGTTGCAGCTTGACAGCTCTCCTCTGTCATGTGGGTGGCATTCTTACAAAGAAGCAGAGACTTTGCAACTCTGAAAAATGATATCACAAGGCCAAGTTAACTCACTGGGTGCCTTAAGAGGCACAGAGCAAATGCACATCACAGAACAAGACAGTCTTCTCTTGCTGACAGCAACTGCACAATTGCTACTTCTTTTGTGCGTGGGATCCAGGCGCCTTCCCTAAAGAAGAGGCTGCTTCGGGTGCAGGCAGGTTGCGTTTTCTAAGCGGTCGACAAACAATACTGAGGAAAGTACAACTTGCTCAGCAACACTGTTGTGATTGCTGTGCACTTGTACAAATGTCACTGGCAGCTATTGAAAACTGCCCGAAGACAGGCATGCCATTATCTACATTCTTTCTGTTTTGTTTTGTTTTAAGAAAGTGTTAGATTTTGGGTGTTCCCTTGCTGAATGAAACTTGTGGAGGAAACCTGACCCAGTTCTTTTTAAACCAACAACAGCAACTCCATTTTCCACCCATGCAGATAAACTTATTTCACTCATTTTTTTCATTTACCTGCTCCTCTCCACTGTAAGAAAATTATGAAGTGGGTATTAAGGGAATAGCAACTCTGATCTCACCCTGCCAGAGAACAGCCTCTCTGATATTTAGCATTTCGAGTAGTGGTCCGTGTAGTGGGGCAGAGCTATGGATTCAGCCTCACAACACAGATATCACCAAAAATGAATGGGGATGAGGCACAGGGCAAGTGCATGGAGGGGATGCATGGATCAACTAGGGCTGCTTCCAGGCCACCCACACAGCCCAAATTGTGCTCCTCCCCTGCCCTGGCAGGGATGCTGGCAAGTGCAAAGGGGGCTCTGCTTCTCTGCCCTACCACACTGGCCACATTATTTGCCACCACAATATTTGCCATGGCTAGAGAACGCACACGTGTGCACACACACGTGTCTAAAATATATTATGCATAAAATACAACCCTATGCACAAATCATTATTTTTGTAATGTCATTGGGTGATATCCTATGTTGTTTACACTCAACACTGTAGACCCAAGGAATTGAAAATAATTCAACAAAATTTGCCAGCTGAGTTAGACATTAACCCTACTAATGTTAAATTTCATTTACTATCTTCTCATGAAGGTTGCTATTCCAAAATGTATCAAATGACTTATAGCTTCTTAAATTATCCAATTTCTCCTCATTTATTTGTTTGTATGCATATCTACCTCCTTTTTCTTTTCTTTTGCCAATACATAAATGACCACCCTATCCATTTTCTCTTCCTTTAAAAGAGTTTTGTCAGAGACTTAATCCTTCCACACAGACAAAAAGTTCTGGCCCATTGAAGAACGATTGAAATATCTGAAATATTTTAAATGGGAGTAACATCACTCAGCATGAAAAGAAACACCAATGAATACATTATTATCTGCATATCTAATAAAACACTTCCAGAAAAACTCCTATTAGATATAATTCTTTATATTTCACTTTTTTTTAAAGGAAGCAGCTTATTTAGTGGCACCAGCTACTCACAAGAGGGAGGTATCAACAGGCTGCATTAGGGAATCCTAAATTTTGCAGAAATACTAAACAAACAATCAAACAAAGCACAAAGCAGAGAAACCCACCCACTAAAACAGCCTGGTAAGTAAATACTCTCTCGTCATGCCCCCCCCCCTTTTATATTGTTATTTCCATCTTCAGTGATTTGCTTGGTCTGAGAGGTACAAAACATTTAAAAAGATTCCAGAAAACTAAACAATAGAATAACACATAGTCTCCCACATTTCCAGCACTACCGGAATATATGTACAGTATCTATTGTGGAGGTCTTCACGTGGATTGCATTTCATTTAACAAGGCAAGAGCTGGAGCTCTCACATGCACTGTTCTTGGTCCTCTTGATTGAAGGTTAAGTCTCTCTCTACCCCATCCAAGCGAGGCAGCCAAGAAAAAGAAGGAACAACGGCTGCTTCTGCCTGTGCTACTACTACTACCACAACTACCGAGCACAGAGGCCTCCTTTTTTCAATATGTGATTTATGGAATGAAGCTCTTGGCATGTCTGCCACTGGCTGTCACAACATGTGTCAGAACTCCAAGACTGAAATATTATCCCATTGCCTTCCAAAATGGATTGTGGCTTCGAGCAAATTCTTTTAAACAACAACAAAAAAAGAATTTGCAGGCAGTTCTTTTCTCAGGAGTCTCTGTTCTTTCTTCCTGCAGCCACGTGAAAAGAATATTAATCTGACGTCTTTCTCCGACAGCAACTTGGGATGCTTCTTATTGTTCTTTTGTTCTTTTAAGTGTACATTCAGAGGATCTCAGGGTAGGAGAAGACGGCTTCTCTCTCTGCATTCACTATCTCTGCTACTCGGAGCGCTAATAAAACATGGGTAGTACTTATCCAGATTGGCTCAAAGACAGTGGCGCCTCATTACTCAACTGGAGCTCAGGGGCTGACCAGGGAAGCTGAGAAATGCATATGCAAGGGGCTGATGGGATGGATATGGGAAGGTGGCTTCCAACATTACACGTCATGCTTTGCAAAAGCACAAAGAATGTGGCAATAAAGTGCATTCTTCTGTAAAGTGTCAAATGTACAAATGGTCAGATATGAGCAAGATTTGAGCCCAGCATAAAAATTCCCATGAACCCCACTCTACATTATTAATTCACCACAGTCACCACATTACCAAGACAAAGGACATCAGCCATTTTCTATCCACTCCAGATGTCCTTTTTATTGTTACTTCATGATGATGTGTGTTCACGATACTATGGGGTTAGTTATACGGGGTCCCATTTTCAGTACTGTTTGTGCCTGCAAGTTTCAGGGCAGACATGCAGCTTTGTTTTCGACTGGTGCGTGTTCTGTAGCTTCATGATGAAATTCTGTAGCTTTTTATACAGTGAATGCCCTTTTGCATCCTACTCATGTTGTGCTATAACGCAAGGCTGCTCCTTCAAACAGCAATCACATTGGGGAAGCATTGCAGAACTAATAAACTGAAATGATGTGCCGATGGTCCAATATAAATCCACTACCAATGTCCTTTTAGTGCATCAATGGTATGAATACACCTGCAACCCCCCCCCCCCCCAAAAAAAACCCACCAGTCTGGAGGGGTCCTTGTATTTTCAAAAGTGAGACTTCAAACTTCTGGAAGTGTCTTGGAGTCCTCACACCTCCCCTCCCCCCCAAAAAATGCACTAAACATGGCCATGGGCATAGCCAGGGAGGGGGAGAGAGGGGCAGCTGCCCCCATCAATAAAAATCAATTAAATACATAGCTAACTGAGGTACTGTTCACCCCCCCAACAAAAGGCCTGCCCCCCCAACAAAAATCCTAGCTACGCCCATAAGCATGGCCAGCCTGGAGCCCACCCATTCAATCTGAGAATCTGTTGGGTGGATTCCATTCACCTCTGCTTTCTAAAAATGTTAATTTCTTGTTAATTTTCTGTTATTATCTCTTTTGAACATGGCACTCCATTTTTGTCATGAACTTCATTAGCTCCTGCTTATCTCCTGTATTAATTGGAAATTGTATGTTTACTTCCATTCTTCTTGTGCAGTTCACTTCTGCTTTTCCTCCTGCTGACCACCTCTCTGCTATTAGCCATTCTTTTTGGAATTCTCTTCCCAAGGCTGGTTTCAGGTTTAAAGGAGTCCTGGGCAAAGTAGGGCTTCAGGTGGGCCTTGTCCTCAGTTGGCATATTCCCCTTCAGCTTACCTGGTTGGTAGCAGGTAGCTGTGCTCTGAGCAATGACACAAGAAGCAACTCAACGTTCAGGAATGATGCTGCATCAGGTGCATTGTGGAAAATTCAACCCAGATTTTAACCTTTATTTAAAAACAATAATAATGGGAGAGTAATGTCAGCGGTGGGCTCTGGTAGCTGTCCAAGGATGGCAGGTGCTGATGCCAATCATGATTAATTCTGCTAGTATTCTTGTTGCTCTTTCTTTGTCTATGTTCTGATGTTTGTCTTCCAAAGGTTTACTATTGCTATTTCTGCTCTTGGAAGTACAGTAGTCTCTGTGGGACTACTAGCAATGGGCAGCTTCATAATGCTTCCATGTTCATGGTCTTGAAGGAAGCTTTGCTAGAGATTTCATGCACCACAGGGCCAATGCCTCTGAGGCTAAACAGCAGCTTCTAGACTCAGTCTGCATAAGTATGGTCAATGAAAGTCCTCCCCTCAAGGATAAGGGACAAGAATAGGTGTAGGGGACATCTGTCAGCTATATGTTACTTATTTATTATCATTTATTTATATAGATGGGTTAAACCACAGAGCCTAGGGCTTGCCGATCAGAAGGTCAGTGGTTCCAATCCCCGCGATGGGGTGAGCTCCCGTTGCTCGGTCCCAGATCCTGCCAACCTAGCAGTTTGAAAGCACGTTAAAGTGCAAGTAGATAAATAGGTACCCCTCTGGTGGGAAGGTAAACAGCGTTTCCATGTGCTGCTCTGGTTCACCAGAAGCAGCTTAGTCATGCTGGCCACATGACCCGGAAGCTGTACGCCGGCTCCCTCGGCCAGTAAAGAGAGATGAGCGCCACAACCCCAGAGTCAGCCATGACTGGACCTAATGGTCAGGGGTCCCTTTACCTTTATTTATATAGCCGCAATATTATTAAAAAATCAGAACACATTAAAAAAAAATCAGAGACCATCAACTAAGATTTACAGAACAATTATCACTTCCTTGACTCCTTTCCTTTAAAAATGTAGGTTCATAATTTTTTTTTAAAGAAGGGAATAGGAATGACAATATGATGGATTATACAGCAGTGGCCATTATGTATTATATCTACTGTCAGTGAAGGGCTCTATCACTGTCCAGGGACTATCACAGGAGATTCTGGCTGTTTGCAGCTGTGTTATATAATGTTCCTCACTTCCAGAGGTCATGAGTAGGAATGGCTTCAGATTCCATTGAGTTGCCTTCAAGACCACATCCTGCTTCCTTCGCCGAAGAACAGAAGGAGCAGAGATGCTCTGAACCAGGTATGAATTTTGCCCACTCTTCTCCCCTTCACTGGCTATGTGGCAACCCTTCAGAATTTTTGCTCTTAACAATCAGAGCACAGTGATCAAAGTATATAGGTTGCATGGCATTTTTATCAGATAGCACAGCTAGAATTACAAACATCAGTGGGATGTTTATGTATTGAACTGCCTATGAGGGAGGGATGACATACTACTTAAAGGAGATCACCTAAAAGCAGTTTTGGAAATTTTATTCACCATCTGGTTCTCTGCCTCATTCAGAAGCAAGGCCCCAGTGTATTAAATGCTGAACAAGCTATAGGATCTCAAAGAGCTCTTGGTGCAATCTACCCGTAATGGATATGTAGTAAATTGTTACTGAAAGCTAAGACACAGTGAAAGAGTGCCCAGATGATGGAAATAACCAGTATCCATCTTGACTGCTCTGTATCTAAGCTTTGTTGCTCTTGCATTGCAGAAACAGAGGACGGACAGCTGCCTCATTAATTAGCACTGAAAAGAAACACAGAGCCATTTGTGGTACATGAATGGAATGATCTCTTAAGGGTATAACATCAATACTAGGGTAATGAACAACAGGGCCCAGGGGGACTGTGCTAAAACACAGCATCAGAAATGCATCCTTGCTAATTATTAAACTCAAAAGACAATTGGATGTAAAAGAAAATCATGCAGCCAGTTGAAAAAATCAAATAATAAAAAATCATAAAGAGGAAAAATAAAGTGAATAGGAACTTGCTATAAATCCTTTCTCAATGCAATTTCAGGAAATCGCTTTAAAGCTTGCAGGATTTGAGTTTCAGCTTAAATCATATTATTTCAATAATAAGAATTACAGTGACATTTTCATTTCATTCGTTGACTGAAAATGTGTGAAATGTGTGAGACCAGGCAGGCAGGCAGGCAAGCAGGCAAAGAGCAGTGATTCTAAATTCTTCTGCTGACCATTCTTCTTTTCCTCTAACACAGAATAATTTCACTTTAGAAAACCAACCACTGCATGTAATCAAATTGGTAAGCTGAGAACGTAAGTTGAATGGATCTCTGTGATTTGATGAACTATGAACCCATTCAGTGGGCTGATGAATTCTGTGCCCAGGTTGTATTTCAGCCTATGTCTACCGGACCCTTACAAAGTTTTTTTTAAAAAAAAAAAGCTGAAAGGTGCAACAAAAATGTAAATTTAGTTGCAAAAATGTAATTTTAGTTGCCAGGTCTACCCACTCCATGAGGAATGCCCACGTAACACACAACGTTATGTGTATGACATACCTGCCAAGTGCTCCAGGAAAAAACATGGAACATTCCATTTTTTAATGAGAGATTGCAGGGGCCCTTTTGGGTGCTGTAACCACATCAAACCCAATCTTATTTGGGCACATGAAGTGGGAAACACCACAAGTGTCTCTCCTTGAGAATAAAATACAACCGTGATAAATTGAATAACTAACAATTTGCTGCTTTTTCATGGTGCCCAAAATCAGCTGCCTGAGGCAACCACCCCACTTTGCCTAATGGCTGGGCTGAGCCTGGAGTTATTTCACCAAATATGGCAAAAGATGGGATGCCATTTCCACTTTGCTTTGTATCCCAACTAGCACACACAAATTGGGAAGGAATTGGGCAAAGGTCACCTCTCCACAGCAACTGCACTTGCTATTTCACTGATGGAATATGGCCATGGATAAACTTGCAGGATGGAAAATGAAGCATTCTGTGTTCTTCACCTTTTTTTAGAAGTCCAGAAGCTTTATCCTTTTTCAAATTGAGCATGTGAATCCATGTACTTTTATTAAAAGTTACTACTGTTGATCATGACCATACCAAATTGATTTTACTAGCTTCCCATAACTACATTTGAGCTGGCATCGCTTTAGACATTTTACTTCAGAGAAATGTCAAGTATGCATTCGTCTCCCTGACCGCAGCTCAATTCAAACAAACTAGACTAGACATCTAATAATAAGTGTTATTCATTCGAAAAGGGCTCCTCGATGAAACAGCACATAACTTGTCACTAGTATTTCATACTGTATCCAGCAAGATATATTAGGCAAGGAGGGAAGCTAATACTCTTTCCTTCTCTTTTAATGACGCTTTGCATTTTATCATGTAAGACCACAGAAGGCCTTCAACTGAAGCATGCCTTCAACTCTCATATTGGTTTTCATTCTCTTGCTCCTCAGACCGCCAGGATTTTCTTATTATTGGAAGCAGGAAAAATACACAAGATCCAACATTACAAAGCCTGAAAAGTCAATTAGAACTAATTGTTTCGGGTTAGTCTATGAAAACAGTATGGCAATGCTGTATTTACAGCCGAGTGCCAAAGTAAAGAACAAAAGGTAGCTTGCAGAGTTTTGTTTCTCATAGGAAAATTTATATTTTGAAGCTTAATTTCTAGCAGACTTGGTTAAAAGTTGGCCTAAAAACACAATGTGAGGTCTCAATCCACGGATGTTTTGTGGTAGCTACTCTTTGTCTCTCTTTTTGTTGCATGCCAGGGGACCTCTTTTTTGTCTAGCATGTGATGACTTTAGAGTCACAGAGCTTAGGCGCAGAGGGACAATTTGTTTCCAGTTTAAAAGCAGAGCCCCACCTACCAGACCCCCCTCCTTGATTCCACCCAGCATGAGAGCCTCTGTACTTCAAGTGGTCCTTTTCTGTGATGTATTAATGATGACACACAACCAACTCCCTTGTTCCCACCCTCCTGTAAAGAAAATCAGCACTGAAGCATGAGCAAGATAGGTTGAAGATAAAGCTAGCAAGCATGGAGGAGCAGTGATCAAATACTGTAAATTTTCAGCTGTTAAGGGTGATTTACTAATGATCTTGCTACCTAACTTAGAAACCAATACTGAAGAGATCTGAGAATGACTCCACCATTTCTGAAGCATCTTCTTCCAGATTAGCACTTGAGTTAGGTGAGCCCTGCTTGTCATGCATCACTACATAAAAGACACAACAATTTGTGTGTGGTTTTCATCGTGCCAGAGATGTGCACAGTACCACTAACACATACAAACAATCCTTCCTTGGGCATCCTTGACTAAAAGAAGGGGATGTATCAAACAGGATGCTTGATCACCATCACTCATCATAAATCACAACATGCAGACTCTGAATGGCTTATATACTGAATGTAACGGTGGTGCGCCCCTTCAGTTGGTGTTGTTCAGCAAACCCAGGAACTCAACTACAGTCCAAACTAGGTTGGCCCAAAGGGGCCCTTGTAAAGGGTCAGCTCAGTTGTTTTGAATCAGAGTCAATAATACTCTAATACGATTTTGCCAATTTTTTCTTGCACGCTTAAGTAACCACTCTATTTCCTTCTGCAAAAGAACATCAACTGGGCCCTGCTCGGTTTGTACTGTGCTGGAAGATCTGCACTCAGCTGGCTACCATACCCCAGAACAATCTTAGGTCCCAGATTTGATCATTACCCCCAGGAGGGAAAGAAACAACTTAAGGGTCTGTTCCAATATACTTGCCATTCTTAGCTTGGCATTCCTTTTTGCTCAGCCAGATGTCTGATCCCCAGAACTTGCCCAGAGTATTTGTTGTTCCTGCCTGAAGACTCACCTTCAGCATTATTCCTCATCCAGTCAAGACCAGATATCCAAAATGAAACAATCTTAATTCTCATATTTATTATAATAAACTACAAAGAGAGGAAGGATGGAGCAACCAAGGAACACTGTATCATCAAAGCCTGCGGCACAAACAAGGACTGTATTAAAATGCTTTCAGATGGCTCAAAAAAGGCTCTGTCCCAAGCAGTAGTTTTGGTGCTCTGAATAGACCCCAACGTAGAGTACAGGAGCCAAAAACTTTATTTAAAAAAAATGACCTTGTTTTCACTTGAACTGAAGCACAGAATTCTTTCATAAGCAGACATGTGGATTTGATGACATGCCAGTTTGACTTTTGGAAATAAAATAGAATCTAAACAGAGTTGTGCATTCATAGTAAAAGTCACACTTCGGCACATACAAAGTGCACTTCTAAATGGTTATGAGTTAGCTCTATCTTACCTGTGTCTTCTTCGTGGCAATGCAAGCTGCTTGTTCCTAGTTACTGAAAACAATTAAGCCATTCACAACATAAGGGTTGGGGTTTTTTAAGCCTCCGTGGTTATCAACCAATTTGACAAGAAGGAAAATTTCCTCTTGACAGCAACTATGGTACCATGTTAGACCCTAACCCTTATTTGATCAGCCTTCCCTCTGGTTGGAGAAACTGCTTGGCATGAGGCTCAGTGATTGTATAAACACAACACCCCCAAGCCTTACAGCAACTAAACTTGCACTTCTCATCCAAATGGCAGGCTGAAAGTTTAGCTGGGTCAGGAAAGGCAACACAGTCTAAATGCAACTGTCCATGGAGTTGTTATTCTGTCTGTCTGTCTGCCTGCCTTTTTCTGAATTTTTGTTTTCTTTTAAACCTGGGGGACCTGTGGCCCTCCCAGATGTTGTTGGACTCCTGTTAGTCCCACCCAGCATAGCTAAAGGACAGAGGCACTGAGAGTTTAGACCCAGAACTATATTGGGAGGGCCACAGCTTCCGCATCTTTGTTTTAAACAGAACAAGCACAACCATGACGAGAGGGATTTAGAACAGGGAATTAAGGTATAATGGGAACAGGTTATGACTGACAGGGGGAAAGGGATTGATGTGGTGTCCATAGATTGCTTCACAAACCTTTGTTCAAACCCGCCGCTCCCAAGTTACCACATGATGTCACCTTTCCCTCCATCATTTCAGGAGATGAAGATACATTTGAGTACAGTGGTACCTCGGGATCCGTTCCGGAGCCCTGTTCACATTCTGAACAGAACGTAAGACACGACAGCGCATCTGCGCGTGCATGGATTGCGTTTTGCCGCTTCCACACATGCGCATGACGTCATTTTGACCATCTGTGCATGCGCGAGTGGCAAAACCCGGAAGTAATGCGCTCCGTTACTTTGGGTCACCGTGGAGCGCAACCCGAAAATACTTATCCTGAAGCGTATTTACCCCGAGGTATGACTGTACTTATAACTGCCCAGTTCACTCAATAGCCCCATCCTGTCCTCATCCCCTCCCTCACTGCAAACCCTTATAGATTGCTGAAGGCTTTCCTCCACCTGCCAAGACTCCATATTGATTTACTCTGAAATAGCCTTTCCTGTACTGGCTTGAGAGGCAGGTGTGTTAGAAGCATATTTTGGCATTGAGCGCTATAGAAATAAATACATTACTGCTGCTGCTAACAATAATAACCATTTCCATTTTGTTTATTTTTTATTTTATTTTATACCCTACTTTTGGGTCCTCTTTGCACTCCTGAATCATTTTAAATAAAAAGTTTAACAGGAAGCTTAGTCTCACAATAAATCTAGTTAGACTTACAGAAAATGTAGAACTCAGCAGTGCTAACTAGCAACTGACGTGAAAGACATAGGTGGAGCCATGTAGATGGGAAAGTAGTAGAGCATACATATATATATAAACATTACACACACACACATACACTGTTGATTTTCCCCAAAAAAACAAAATGGGAACCAATATTCACCAGGAAAAGGCATCAGAATACGGAAAATTTGAGCATGCGTGTCATGTATGGAAGTCTGCTACATAGATGTGTCCTTAGTGAAATTACTTGTTGTTTAGCACATGCATGTAATGTGTAAGATCAGAGCGGATGCCTCTGAGCATTTTTTAAGACTTCCAGATAATTACTCATAACTGAGTTGCATCTCTCCCAAAAAGGTGGGTCATATCAGTATCACCTCCACCACCTGTGTTTTCCTAATAACTCTTTTTTAAAGCAAAATTTTACAATTCAAAGAAAGAAGAAAGAAGAATACAGAAGAAAAGGGCAGATGAGATGAAAGACAGAAAGACAGAAAGAAAAAACACAGGAAGAAATAAAGACAGAAAAGGGGCCTAATGTGACTCTAAGCAAATTTTTCTGGTCCCTCCCAAAATCCAGTTTTGGACAGGAGTGTGGGGCGGTGGGGAGTTAAGTAGACAGGGTGCTATGATGGGGAGAAAGGTTTAAACCCAGTCCCTTGATGAGAATACAAACCATTCCCTCCCCAGTCATCAGCCAAATCATTTTATAACTAGGGAGGAGGTAGCAATAACCATTGCTGCCATTTACGATTCCCTTACAACAAGTACAAGGTGAAGTTGCTCCTCTCTCTTTGGAGGAAAGCAACCATGAAATGCAAATCAGGCTAGTCTCCATCTCAGCGATTCCAGGCATCAGATACTGTTGAGTCCTGCTGCTGAGCAGGCAGTCATTGGCACAAAGCTTCTCCCTATGCTAGAGGAGGTTGGCATGACGCCAGTGACCACCTTCCTTTGAAATAGCTCTGTGTCACATTAACTTGGAATATTGGAGGTCACGACGACAGTCTGTCTGCAGCATTTCAAACAGTCGAGAGAGACACGCAAAGAAAACAGTTACGAGTTCCCAAAGTAAACTCTCTTGGTTGATCAGCAAAAGGTCTGCTGCGGCTGCACACGGACTTCAGAAGGGGAGTGGAGCAACTGCTATGGATCAAAAGCAAGTGAGCTCCCTCAGTTTAACCACCAAAAGGCTGCCACAGTGAAATATTGCACTACAATTAAATGTGCCACCCTTTTTATGCCTGCCATATTTCCTCTGTTGGTCTCTTCAATTTCAACCCAATTTGTCTCCTTATTTTGCATTGTTTCACTGTGCTCATAAATGTTTATTCCTCTCTTTTTTCCCACAGGCCTCTACAGAAATGCTAGCTATGCTGAGGCTCAAATTAGACCTAATATTACAGTGTGAGGGGACGCGGGCAGCACTGTGGGTTAAACCACAGAGCCTAGGACTTGCTGATCAGAAGGTTTGAATCCCTGTGACAGGGTGAGCTCCTGTTGCTTGGTCCCTGCTCCTGCCAACCTAGCAGTTCGAAAGCATGAAGTGCAAGTAGATAAATAGGTACCGCTCCGGCGGGAAGGTAAACGGCGTTTCCGTGTGCTGCTCTGGCTCACCAGAAGTGGCTTAGTCATGCTGGCCACATGACCCAGAAGCTTGCTAGCCACATGACCCGGAAGCTGTACGCCAGCTCCCTCCACCAGTAAAGTGAAATGTGCACCGCAACCCCAGAGTCGTCCATGACTGGACCTAATGGTCAGGGGTACCTTTACCTTTATTACAATGTGGGCCTGTCCCAATCACATATAAAAGAGCCTAGCTGTGGAAAAAAAGTCTTTACTGTATATACTTTAGAGGAAGCCCTCCTGGATTAGGCCAAAGGCCCATCTATCCCCACATCCCGTTCTCACAGTAGCTAACCAGATGCCTGTGGGAAACCTGCAACCAGAATTTAAGTGCAACCTGGCTCCACCCTGCTCTGTTTCCCAGCAACTGGTATTCAGAGGTACACTGAATGTGGAGAAAAAACTTCTACTAGCCATTGTAATGGCTGGTAGCCATTAACAGCCTTATCAAAAATAACTTGCAACAACAAATTCCATAGTTTAACTATATGCTTTTCTTTATCTGCCCTCAATCTTTCACCATCTTGCTAAAGTTCTACTATTATTAGGGGGGGGGTGTCTCCAAGCTTGTGGCAGCAGGCTCCAAAATGATAAGACACAGGCAAGGAGAGGTTTTTCTGTCAACTATTTATCTACCCCTTTTGCTCCAAACCTTGGTTCCATCCCTGCTCTGTATGCTCTTGGGGCAGGCCCACATTGAAGAGATGGCCCAGCTTTCGTTACCTCTTGGTTGGTTCCAGCAGAGGTCTGCTTGTTGCATCTGCTACAGAAGAGTGAAGGACCAATGTTGTTCTATAGCCCCTGTTTTTTCTCCAGTATGGAACAGCAAACCCACAATGCATCTTCAGCCTGCTATTTTCACCCCATGCCTCACTCTTTTTCAACTGTGCTCCAGTATGTCATCCAAATGAGCTCAATTGCCCCTTTGTTTCTGCAGGTACAGCTAGCCCTGGTACAAAGGCACTCCGTCTTCAGATTGCCATTGTCTCAGTTTGTTTATTGTGAGCAACGCCGGAGCCCTGCAGCTTCTGGTGACTAACACTGCTAAGCATCACTATGCCTCTTCCCATCCCCAGAAAGGGAGCGAAACAACACGAAGCCTCAGTACATCTTTTGTGCAGGCACAAACTGAAAGCAAAATGTCAGGGTGAGCAATGCAAATGAGGTTTCTTAGCCAATGGTCCATCTGTCCTCTCACTTCCCTTTCTGTCTCATTTTTCTGGATGCAGGCAGTGTTCATAAATAGTCTATATAACAAAGGAACCGGCTGAGTTTGCACTCTAGCTCCCCCTGTTTACCCGGTACAGTCTCCATTTTCCAATACCTGTACCTAGGCAAAATAATGTCCTTGGTTTTTGCTGTTTGGGACAAAGCCAACTGAGTTCAATGGGACTTACCCCAGAGCTAAATGTGCATAAGATTGCAGCCATGATTATTTATTCTGGGATGAATTGGAGAGAACTGACACCTTCTATATTAATAAATGCTGAAATCCCAGGCACATTTACTTTTCAGTAAACAAATGTAAAGGTAAAGGACTCCTGAATGGTTAAGTCCAGTCAAAGACAACTAGGGGTGCAGTGCTCATCTCACTTCAGGGAGAGGGAGCCAGCGTTTGTCCACAGACAGCTTTCCAGGTCATGTGGCCAGCATGACTAAACCAGCTTCTGGTGCAACAGAACACCATGATAGAAACCAGAGCGCACGGAAATGCCATTTACCTTCCCATCGCAGTGATACCTATTTATCTACTCACACTGGTATGCTTTTGAACTGCTAGGTTGGCAGGAGCTGGGACAGAGCAACGGGAGCTCACCACCATCAAGTGGATTTGAACTGCCAAGCTTCTGATTGGCAAGCCCAAGAGGCTCAGTAGTTAAGACCAGAGTGCCACCTGCATTTGTAAACAAATGTATAATTGGTCCACATGCATCAATTGTGTTAAACATTCTTGAACTTAAAATGGGGACATGGGTCAGTTTACTGACATTCCTTGCTTTTGAAGCTGTTGTGGAATAGGCTGTTGCCAACTAACAAATAAAGCTTCCATCAAGCAATGAAGAGCCCTGATCAATGAGGGCTTAAGAGGCTATGTGTGTGGTTCAAGCAGTGATCCTTGAGCCGAGAACAGAGATGTCCTGCTGTAACTACAAAACAGAGGGTATGGCTAACTTAAATATAGTATATGTCCAAGTTAGAAGGGGAATATGGAAGTTACCCAAACACCCACAGGCATTATATTCAGAAGATGGGAGTTTGTGGCTTTGGAGGCCTATGCTCATACCATCACAGTGAGGGGTCTGTAATCAGTAAAAGATTCACATCTAGGGCACCAGTAATACAGAAACATCATCCTTACTGGCTGCCTTTTAAGTGACTTCTTTCCTCTTGTCTTAATTAAGAATGTGGCAGCATTTTCTATCACTACAGGAGTGTTTCAATTCAAACATATCTGCTATGGAACCATTGTCAAAGGTTTATACCAGTAGCGGTAACCTCAGGCCCAGGAAATGTCCCCCTGCCTCGAGTCCTCTCTATATGGCCCTTGAGACTCTCACCAGTTCACATCTCTCACCAGTGTGTCCATGATATTGACTCTTGCTTGCTTGTGGAGAATGGAGAGACATGTGTGGGTGTCAGAAATATCTATCAAAAGCCATAAACCTTTGCTTTTCACATAGGTGGGATATATAACATACTGTATGAAATTAAGAACCTGCACTGTTGCTCTGGTCGTTTTTGCCTCTGGCTTCACCCACCACTGCAGCCCTGCAGAAGGTCACCCACAAAGGAATGTGGTTCTCAGGTTGAAAAAGGTTGACCTCCCCCTGAGGTGCGTCTCTCTCTGCCCTCTCTCTGCCCTTCCATTGCTGCCACCCAAAAGCCCACTGAAACTTAAAAAGCAGAAGAAGTATCTCCTATCAGCTGTTCAAATACAAGGGTGTTCAGAGCTATTCCGTTAAAACAGCTGCTTATGCTGCATCGTTGGACAAAAAGTACATGGATTTTCACAGACAGATAAATGCAAAATTAGCAATAGTTACTATAATTTAACTAGAAATACCGCACATCTCAACTTCATGGGGAAGACTGTGGCCAGATGATCTGTTGCCTGCTCAATCTGCTGTCTGGGTGCTAAATACTGAGAGGCAACATCAAGGGCCCAGCTCTCTCTTCCTACGGTTCTTTAACTTTAAGGTAGTGTTGGACCAGGCAGCCCTTTAAAACAGACTGCCATCTTTCAAATACAGGGCTGCAAAGTAGGATATGCGGTTTAGCTTCTACTGGACTTCAGCAATGGCAGCAGGCATCAAAGAATTCTCCTTATCGAGAAAGGAGCTGGAGGGACATGGTGCACTTTGGAGTAACAGTGGAGTGTTTGAGCAGGAGAGTGAGGTGGAGCACAGAGTGGGGCCTGGTCATCAAAAAGCACACTGAGTGTTTGCGGAATGTGTAAGAGTGAAGATTAAAGCTTACTTTGCACTTTCAGGCTCTCAAAAGTGCATCAAACTATTTACTGCAGAAAAAGAGACGGTTGAGGGTAAATTCCATGTGACATGTTAAACGTAAGGTCATCATAAGTCGCCTATAGAATAGCACAGGAACAAAAAGGCTCATTAGATCATTTTGTCACTGAGTAAAGGGAGTACGTATAAGACCTTGTGATTTTCTTAAAATGGTTATTGTTTCTTCACCCTCTCAATGGGTTCTGATTACAAAGTAGAAAATAAGGATTAGACTAGGTGGACAAGCTTTCAGTGGGTGCTTCATAAAGAGGTCCACAACTAGAGTTACCACTTAAAGATGAGTAACAGGAACTTTGAGAGGGAAAGACCACAATGTAATGAGTTTCTTTTAAAACAAATATTTGTGGTGGCTCAAGGGCAAACAGCTCAAAATCTTGCCAGCGTTCAGTCAACTGACTATGCAGAGCTCTACTCATAAAACACCGTGCAAAGGATAGCCTGTTATTTGTGGCCAGTGGTTTCCACTGATCATGCTCCCAGATGTTAGGAACATTTACAGCATTTTCTTCCCCTTTGCAGCGGTGCACCCCCAAACACCCCACATAAAACACAGCAGAGTAGAAGTGGCACAGAAACCCAGGGTTCCTTCCAGCTTTAACAGGCTGGACTCAAAATCACTGCATCATGAAAACATAAAACGTTTTGTGCAGGGCTTCCAACAACAGAGGCAGTTTCATGGAACATTACAAACTGCACGTAGACACATGAGCCATATCCTCCGCCCACTGAAACACCAGCACCATCACCTCTCCTAAACTGTACAATATGCACATCGCAGCCCAACTTAGCCAGCAATCAAGGAACATGGGATCCAACTCAGCCAGTGCTATGTAGCCAGACAATATGTGATTAAGTTTGTTGGGAAGGCCTCCAGAAGTGAGAAGCCAACATGGGAAAGTGCATGATAAAAGTGCTGAAGATCTCAGCTTGACATCCGAAATTAGATATCCGAAGCACAATGCTGGGCATGACATCAGCATGGAATTTCAAATGAATTTGAACCTACCGCATAAGTAAAGCTCTTGTTTTTCCCTCTTGATGGTCTCTCGGTTTTGTGGTTTCTTCTGCTTATCTTGGGAAAGCAATTAGGTCATTGGTTTAGACTCTGCTTGGGATGTAATGTGATCAGAGAATAAAATCCTCATATGCGAAGGCAAGATTGTAAAATGTTATTATTTCAACCCTCACCCCCTAACTGGCACCACAAGGAGATTCTGGGCTATTGATAGTCCCTTTGACTAATCACAGCTTCTTGGCCCTACATAACAGCGATGTGCAAGTCATTTGACATGGTATTATCAAAAGCACAGAAGTTTCTGAAAGAGTATGGACCTTGACAGTGAAAACAGGAATCATCTTCTTCTGGCTTTAGCATATATGAAAGGTCTCAGGGAGAAGAAACTTTGGTCCTACACATGTATGCAGGAAGAGAAGTGGGGAGCAGCTTCTGGGTGCAAGTTTCAGGCAGATGAAAAGGAAACTCACACACAGTATTACATATGTCTATGCTTGAATGGAATTTCAACATGCAGAATTACTTCTATTTTAGGTTGCTCTTTCCTACTATGGGGAAGAGACCTTAGTTCCATGCTAAAGCATATGCTTTGCAGGCATCACAAGACACAGATATCAATACATGCATATAAAAAGTAATACTGGTTACAGTCAAAAGAGTACTTTTGGACATGAACAACATCAGGGGAGGCTGGCTTCTAGGACAAAGGAGAAATTGTGATGCTCCCTTGTTATTTTTGATACTGGATACTGCATGTTGCTTGATAATCATGTTATATTGATAGTATTGAAATGTGTTATTATGTTTTGGTTTTGCTATGTTATTATGAAATTGTTTTTGTAGTGTTTATAGAAATGCATCCCTGTTTCTTTGTAGTAAGCCACTTTGAACATGACTTTTTATGTGGAAAAGCAGCATACAAATAAAAAGAAGGAATAAATGAAAATTGTTGTTGTTGTCTGACTCTTCGTGACCCCATGGACCAGAGCACGCCAGGCACTTCTGTCTTCAAATTGAAGACAGAATGAAAATTAGCAGTGGCCAATTTCTTTGAAAAATAAAACAAGACTCTCTGAGTAATATCTTGACTTGGCAAGATAGTTTTTTATGTGTTTTCCCTGTGTTAGGACTATAAAATGCTGCTATGGTTGTCTTCCTTATTTTAATAACCCTGTCTGCACTGAATATAATGGGTAAATTAACTTTAATGAGACAAGCATGTCCTCTTGTATCAAATCAAATCATATACCTTTATTGGCATCACAGTACAAAACATTTTAGGTCACTGGGACAATTAAAAGGACAAGGGAGAAGCTGTCGAGGGTCATAAGGTCAGACTGTGATTGTGTGTACTTAGATATTGTCCTCCTGTAAATTCTTATAAAGTTGTCTTTTAAAAAACAACAACAACACAATGTGTAAACAATATAAAGCAGTGTAGAAGCCCATTTCTTTCTAGACTCCAAGAAATACAAACTGCATATATTTATTCCTTTATGTATTTCAGCATCATATTTCTCCTTCATATCTCTCAAAGGAAATGTTTAAAGTAAAAAGGGAATGATTGCTCCAAGCACATAATTAATTGTTAACCAAAGATGAATCATGCAATACTTGGAATAGTTTAGGCAAAAGTTTTCCTGCTCATAATTAATTGTGGACACAAATGATAGCACTCAGGCACTTAATTAACTGATCGTCCCTTTAGCTGCAGTGAACAAGCAGGTATTCACTGTCGCTGGCCTCATGATGAATGACATCAGGAATTTTAGTTGCTCTTGCAAAACCGCAGGTGTGAAATTAAAAAGCCAAGTTCTAACCTATTCAATATTGTGAGGGGTTTTTTTGTGTGTGTAGAGAGGGGTGAACAGACAACTATCTCGCTCCCTCAGCTGGGCATTTTGATTGTTAACATGGCCTCTTTATTTATTTATTAATTCAACACACTGTCATTCTGCGGAAAGTTGAGAGCAGTTAGGGTCTCCACCCCCACCACGTGAAGTTCATTTTGGAAAGGGATTTGCACAATGCCTGCTTGCTTTTCCGGCATACACATCCAAGTGAAGAAGCGCTACTGCATTCCACTCATAATATGGAAGAGCCACTATTAGTCACAAATGAGCAGTAAATTCAAGCAATGAAACAGCAGGGTTGCATTCCACATCCATCCACAAAGGACAGCAAAGAGTGATGCAGCAAATAGCAACAGTTGCAAATATTTAGAGCCTCCCCAAAGCCAATACATTTCCTTTCACAAATCTTCCCCCCTCCCCACTTGTTTAGCCAGTCGTACTTCCCTTTCTGCATCACCAGAAAAAGGGCAAGTTCTTCTAGTTGGAGGTGAGGATCCTTTTCAGCCTGGCAGGCCAGATCCTGACCTCACCCACTGGGCCACTTTGACAGATGGGTGGGGCCCATCTACCTGTCAGTCACCTGACATCACCATAATATCAGATGACCCATTTCCCTTTCCAGGGTGGCTTGAATTTAAGCTGCACTACAAATACAGATCCCAGCTGGTGCAAATGGGCTTCCACTTGTCCTAGGTGTTACAGAGAGAAAGAGAAGAATTAAATCTATGGCTGCTGTTCTGAATACTTGCCACATATTCTCAATACTTGCCACATTGTTTGTAGCTTGGGCCTAACAACCAAGGTCAAAACACCACAGCAGCATGAAACAAGAAGGATTAAGCACAGTTTTCACCCACAAGAGGTGTTGTCCCTATTTCTGCTAAGAAAAGTCTGGTTGTCTCAAAGTGTGTGGGAGGTAAACTATGCAAGATAATGTTGCTGGATTACTTGGTGTTAAAGCCAATTGCTTAATTGTTGTTTTGGTAAGTTAGCACATAAGTAATTTTAATTTTGCAGTAGATAGAAGAAGCAAGAGTCACACTGTGTGAGAGAGATTAGAGTTAGAGTTAGAGAGCAAGAGAGAGAGAGTTCCCACTGAAATGCTCTGAAGAACACCATGCTTATTTACTGCTACTTATGCTCGGAGATGGAAGATGTTGCAGCAGTAGTACAAGCCTCTGTTCTCATGTCCTTGAGGCCCTTTCCCTCAAATCCATTGAGTTGTGCATGCTCAGGGATAGTTTCTTTTGCATTATCTTATAGCTTCCTGGTATTTATTATTATTTACAAATTATGTCTCAAAGCAGAATACAAAAATAAAATTCCAATTCATAATACTTAAAAACAACAAGCCACTCTAAAACATCAAGGTGATCAGACCCTAAAAAAACCAAATCTCTCTATCCCCAAACATAGGCTTGACCACCAAAGAATGATCTAAAAAAGGGTACTACCAACTACATAAATTAACACCCTAAAGAAATGTCACCCCCAAGATGCCAATGTTGATGCCAGGTGACCCTTCCTCTGGAAAACATTCCATAAATACAGTAGCTTTTCCATGGATTTTGATATCCTCCAGAACCAACAGTCTGGGGTGGCCTCCACAGCACCTTTGAGATCACAGGGAGACTACTGGGCAGTGAGGTGGGCAGTATTATCAGCAGAACCCCCAAAATGTTACATGGCCAACCCAAAGTACAAAACTCTCCAGACTTGTACTCAGCCAGACAGGAAGCCTGAAGAAAGAGAGAAAGATCAAACCTAGTGACCACAATGGTCCTCTTCTTCTCAGTCCTTCAGTCTGCTCTGAGGCTGCATTGAATACCCAGCTGGGCACAGGTGGGAAAAAGCAACTCCACCCTTCTCAGCCACCTAAATTTCAGTTGTGCATGCCCGTCCAGCCTCCTCATCCATGATCAGGTTGTAGATGGGGAGCTGAATGTGTGAATGCTCAGAGCATGGAAAGGCCAATCCAAAATATTTGGCTCAATTTAAGAATGGCGTATTGATTTTGGGTGGAGGTTGCACATGAATCAGTTAAATGGAGAAATCCCTCTCATCGGAAATATAAGGCACAAACCAGAGACTCATTCAGGGAAAGCAGACAAATAGGTATGCAGGCACATGAACTTGGATGTGTACTGACAACAGATAAGGAGTTGCGTGCACATGCATATCATCTGACACAGAATTAAGAACTTTTGGAGGAACTTGCATTTTTCCTGGAGTATTAAAGCATCTATTAGAATTGTGCAGTACATCTTATCAGAAATAAACTTCAGTCCAGCTGTTGGATCCAGAACTTACCCGGATCCAAAATCCCCCATGAGTAAAGTTCATTTTGTTTGTTTGATGTGCTCCATAGAGTGCTTAGCAGCAGCAACCCCTTTTTTGTTCTAAAGGCTGAAATCCATCAGGCTCCTCTTGCTGAGTGCCCGTCTCCTTGGTATTGGAATAAAGATTGCAAGTCAACCCTAGTGATGGACAGCACTGCCTTTGATAGTAGGTCAATTTAACCCTGTCCTTACTCAATAAGCAAGGAGTGAAATTTTTGGGGGACAGTTCGTATCAGAGCCGGTGGTGTGAAGAATCAAGGGGGAAAGGGAGGCGAAGAAAGCTGAGGAATGCAAACCTTTTGGATACAGTATGATATTAAAAAATATATGAGATATCTTGTTATTTTGATTAAACCTTTAAAAAAATGATAGCAGACTTAGCAGCTGTTCAAACAGCAGTGGTTAACATCCCCCACAGGTCTGTCAGCAGCAGAACTATAATGTATTGTGACACTCCTCCCACATTTTGTTTTTTAACCATGAAGAACTACAATACAAATGGCTGCTCATAGCACTAGCAGCTCTGCCCAGAGAACACAACACTGAAGGAACTTTCAGTTCATTTTTTCTTTTGTTTGGCTAAGAAGATCACGGGAGGAGTGAAAGCTGACTTTGGCTCTTACTTTGTTTTATTGGGCTGATGAGGCCCACCTCAGAGAGAGAGAGAGAGAGAGAGAGAGAGAGAGAGAGAGAGAGAAAGGTAGCCAGAAAGGATGACTAGTTCTGGAAAGTACTCATACCTACAGAGTACAGTTTACATTAAGGTTCAATAGAAACTGGCAATTTAACTTTGTCTAAGTTCTGCATGGTGTTAGAGGGAGTCATATCAAGCTCTAAAGGTGCCATGTCTATTGTTTTTGTGAATTAAAAGTGTCAGTCCAACATTCCACAGCACACATGAATCAGTCACTGAGATTTCCAATGTGCCAAGTTTCATGCTTGGCACACCAACTTTTGAGGTTGTTTAATTAACATGAAGAAAAGGGAACTGTAATAACACACAACCCAGTCTTGCAATCCTTTGTGAGAGCCGCAGAGGAATCATGAAAAGCCCTGCGTGATCCTGATTCCATTTACCGGTAATTTTTGCAGGAGTTTTGGGTTGGATCCATTCAAATGGGAAAACCAGAGGACCAATAGACCATCTGAGCTGACCAACACAGTGAGGTTGAATGAACTACAAAAATAGCTCAACACCAGCACAGAGAAGAAGCAAAGAGCTGTCATTAGAGAGCAAGTGTGAACAAGATGCAAACACAGTCTGCAAAGCATGTTTGTTTTTAACATCTAAGTATCCAAAGTGCCTCAAAGTTGAGGGCACTTCAGAAGGATCCCACCTTGGCTCAGAGAAGCATGGAATCTATCCAAGCAGCCCACTTAGTTCTTGATACAGGATTCATCAGATGCATCCCATAATTTTTTATTCAGAAATAAGAAGTAAGTGCCAGTAAGGCCGGGGGGGGGGGAGCAACTATAGTTCCTGAAAACAAATTCAGGAACAGAAACAGCTGTCAGAACAAAAAGTAGTGAATCAACCCAATGGGACAGTTACAAAGCCCAGAGATTTTACACCCATCCAATAATAATGTTTTATGAATAAAAAATAGGAGGCTGCTAGAAGAGACAGATGGCATGGCATTTTGTTTCAAACATTTTGTTTCAAATTATTCTAGCCCTTCCCAACTCTCTAGATTCTCTAGATATGCAACACTGAGTATTCACCAGGTTTTTTTTAAAAAATGCTACCATGAGGTGATTTCCTTTCCCCAATTATCTTGTCCAATGTGCATTGGAATCATGGTGCATCCCAAGTCCAGCAAAGCTGCTCACTGATGAAGCTGTCATAGACTGGCAGAGTAGACTGGATTTAATATCAATATGAAGTGAACCATACATTTTGCAAGGAATAAAATATAGCTGCATCTGCTTATGTGCAAGTTACACAGCTCCTTTCTGAAACAGGCTAATCATGTTCAGAAGCTGGTAGCAGGGACATAATCTTTTTCCATGTCAGAGACAGGTAAGAAAATCACATCCTCACAGGGAAAACCGTGTTTCCTTTCTCAGGAAAAAGGAAAGATTAAAATATTCTACCACATCCCAAGCTCCATTAGCTGGCTTTACAGAGAAGTCAATCAACACATGCTACAAGTGCATTCCTGAACACTGAAAAGCCAAAGCTCTGTGGGAAGGAACTAAAAGCAATAAAATATTACTAGAACTGTGTTCACATTTTGCTTCCCTGAAGAACTGACTGTGGTTCCAGTATTGAACAGCATTGTTTATAATCACAATCCAGGTATCTTAAATTATGACGGCACACAGTGTCATGGTTAGAATTAGCATACAACCTGGATGGAATACAAAAGCCTCTGGAACATTAGTGTTTTATCAGAGGAAAAGGTTGTTTTTGTGATTGTCAACTTTTGGTCCTGTGCTTTAGAACCATATTGAATGTGGATGTTACCCAAGAGAGAAAGGAATGTGGTCTCTTTTCACGTGCACAAATCATGGCACTGAATTCAAAACACAGGAACTGTGGCAATGCACTTCAAAGGCTTTCTGAAAGTATCAGTTGGCAGCTGGCTGGTTCTTTAGAAAAACCTGCTAGGGAACATAGTTGTGGAGTTGCATTCCTCCAATACAGTTTTCCCCAACCTAATGCCCTTCAGATATTTTGATCATGCCTGACCACACTGGCTGGGACTGATGGGAGCTGTCAGCAAAAACATCTGGAGGGCACCAGCTTGGAGAAAGCTGCATCACCTAAGGCAAACACTCTTTAAAGGGCCTTCAGTTGAAACTCCAATGATCCATCATATAAAGGTCTAACCCAGCCCCTTTTCATGCCAAAGATTATCAGAAAGTTTCCAAAATGATTGCAGATTATTAGAAAATGATTACTCAAAGCATAATTAACACATTTTAAAAACATTTTAATTACAGCCTTCCATAACACTCGAAAGGCAGGTTGCACCCAACATGGTTGGACACTTGTTTTATATTATGGAGCAATGTATAAATAGTACAATTTTGGGGGGAAATCCACATGAGCCAACCACTTTCATGGGATGACAATATGCCTCAAATCATTTTTTTCCAAAATCAAGTAACTTTAAGAAATTACAGCAGAAATTGGATTATTTATCATGGTTGCTATTTTGTGTTCTAAGCCCATTCACTGTGCTCATAAAGAAAAAGAAAACATACTCCGTATTTAAGCTTTTCCTTTGTTATCTATAAATGTACCTGCATATGTCATATGGTAGGTGTGGGGAATCTTTGGTCCTCCAGATTCTGCTGGAATACAACTCCCATCAGCCCCCAGCAAGCGTGTCCAATGGCCAGGATTAAAGGGAGCTGTAGTTAAAAACATAACAACAGCCTACTGGATCAAACCAATGGCCCACTGAGTTCAGCATCCTGTTCTCACAGTGGCCAACCAGATGCCTGTGGGAAGTCACGGAGCAGAACATGAGCACAAGAACACTCCTACCACCCGTGGTTTCCAGAAACTGGTATTTAGACACATTACTGCCTCCAACTGTGGAGGTAGTGCATAGCCATCATGCCAAGTAGCACGATAGCCCTCTCCTCCATGAGTTTGTCTAATCTTCTTTTAAAGCTATCCAAGTTGGTGGCCACCATTGCCTCCTGGGAGAGCAAGTTATGTGGTGCATCAAGAAGTACTTTCTTTTCTCTGCCCCAAATCTTCCAACATTCATCTTCATGGGGTGTTCATGAGTTTTAGTGTTATGTGAGAAGGAGGGGGGAAGGTCTATCCACTTTTTCCATGCCATGCATAATTTTCTAAATTTCCAATCCTCTAAACTAAAAAAATCCGAAATGCTGCAATCTTTCTTCACGGGCAAGTCGCTCCATCCCTTTGATTATTTTGGTGGTCATTTTCTGAACCTTTTCCAACTCTACAGTATCCTTTTTGACCAGAACTGTACACAGTACTCCAAATGAAATCCCACCATAGACTTGTACAATGGCATTATGATCAGCAGCATATGGAGGGTCCACGGTTCCCCACAACTGCACTATGGCAAAGACAATGAATCTATTGGCCTACTTCAAGCTCACCCAGAACATGAGAGGAGCGAGCATAGCTTAGTGGCAGAGCATACCCATGCAGAAGGTTTCGGGTTCAATTCCTGACTGTTAAAGAGATCAGTAGCAGGCAACAACAAAGAGAAAGACCTGAGATCTTGAAGAACCACTGTCAGTCAGAGTAGACAACACTGGGTTATAATGACAAATCACCTGACTTAGTGTAAGGCAGTGCTCCTTGTTCTTGGAACCATTTTGTATAGACATAGGCACTAACATTTTTTTGACTCCACACTCCCTCAAAGGGCAGGCCTCCATGCCAAATCACAAATCAATTTGGAAACTACCCTTTAAAAGGGGGGCGGGATTTGGCTTGGAAACCACCATTCGTGAAAGAAGTCCAAAGGCCCTTAGCTATGAAGCTTTGGGTCTGGGCCAGTAACTTCATCTGATAAGGCCATTAGATCAGCACTACAATATTAGGCATTAGTTTCATCTGTACTACTTGAAATGAGTTTCATATTTACAGAGGTATGGTTTTAAATAAAGCCCAAGTGGACCATTGTTCTTAAAAGTAACGATATGCTGACTTAAGTCAACAACTTGCAGAACTGCAAGGGCTAAATTGCACTAACACAAAACGGAGAATGTGAAAGGGAGGAAGTATGTGTGTACGTGTGTGAAATCCCCTGCGTTTCAAAGCCTCTCATAATCAAAGCATTTGAAGAGTTCCATATAGCACCCTTAACTGAGCCTGACTGTATTTGCCAAGCCTAAGTATTTTTTCACAAGAACATGGGGGGGGGGACTAAAGAATCCTTGAATCAGCCTGACTCCACAAAAGGACCATTGTTTTATCAAAGCTCAGACAAACACAAGAGCATGTGATCATCCACATTAGAAGCCACCTTGGTTAATTCAGCTATTTTCTGCCATGATCTTAAAATGCCTTTTTAAAAAGTGGTGCCATGAGAGAAGCTGACTGGATTTAAACTGTAATTATTGGTTCAAGCAGAATATGAACACATCACCCATTGCTGCAGCCTACCAGAAACTAGTGTTCCTTCCCACCTTCATTCTTCTAAATCAACCTGCAATCCCATCAAAAGTTCTCAGACCAGATTTGCAAGGGCAGGTAATCTTTCACCATTCATGGTTACCTGTTTGTAACTTCATTAGAAAAGAACAGTTCCTGCTGACTCAGCTGGTGAATATTAGCAAAGATTTGCTGATGATCCAACTCATGAAAAGGCTCATATGTGTTTCCCCAATGATAATCACAAATCATTTTATACAGTGCAAAATTCTTCATTCAGTCCTAATGCAAGTCAAAGACCAGGTTGCTGTCCATGTCAACAATTGCTGGGCTACAACCACTACAGCCTACGAATTTTCTACTATGTTTGTTACATTCCTTGTATACACTAAGTGTTTGTTCAGATTTGTCTTGGCTCTGATTTCATTCTCTTTCTAGTTGTGTCAATGTGTGTCCTCTCTCTCTCTCTCTCTCTCTCTCTCACACACACACACACACGAATCCTGGCTTGACATTTTTTTGGATGAAGTTGCTCCGGTTTATCTTTGGACAGTAGACTATGGTAATATTATTCCAGAACAAGATCTGTTTGGATTAATAGCTTCCAATGGTCCTCTCTAAATGCCTTGTCCTTTCTTACAAAAACAAAATTGACAAAGCAGCACCTTTAAGTTATCTTCTATGATGCAGGAAAGATGACACCAATCTTCCTGAAGGCAAACACCTTGGACCAGGAATATCCAGCTTCTTAAAGAAACTATATGACCAAAAACAATGAAGGAGCAAGCCATGGCTGCTGGTCCTGAGAGGGGTGTGGTTATTCCTCCTGTTCAGCCTTTCCCCAGAAACCTGGGTGCTCCACCTCGTCTTCAGGAAGAAGAAGAAGAAGAAGAAGAAGAAGAAGAAGAAGAAGAAGAAGAAGAGGAGGAGGAGGAGGAGTAGTTTGGATTTGATATCCCGCCTTTCACTCCCCTTCAGGAGTCTCAAAGCGGCTAACAATCTCCTTTCCCTTCCTCCCCCACAACAAACACTATGTGAGGTGAGTGGGGTTGAGAGACTTCAAAGAAGTGTGACTGGCCCAAGGTCACCCAGCAGCTGCATGTGGAGGAGCGGAGACGCGAACCCGGTTCCCCAGATTACTAGATTACCGCTCTTAACCATTACACCACACTGGCTCACCAGAAAGAGTGTTATGGGACAGAGGTAGCCTTGCAGTTGGCAGCAGAGGAACCTGGTAAGGACAAGGTTCAGGCTACTTCCTCAGAGAACCTCCAGTATCTCCAGGGCTCTTTCGGCTGGAGGACACAACCCTGCCACCATCTTCTGACTCAAGAGGAGTACCATTGACTCCCCAGCCTCATAGAAGCCAATGACAACAAAATAAGATGAATACTCTTTGCAGTTGCCTTAGCAGGGCACCCCCTGGAGCTGTCCAAGGTCATGTGTACACTCTTGTTGATGTGCCCTCTTGACTGGATACTGCATCACACTTTCATAGAACATTTATCCCATGATCACTGGTAGGCCTGCGGTTAAGCCACACATGAACATGCCTCAAAAGATGAGATGGTATTATTATTATTATTATTATTATTATTATTATTATTATTATTATTATTTCTACCCCACCCAGCAGAGAAAGTTCCCATAGTAGAAGTCTTTATCCAATTGCCATCCATCCCATATGTGGCCTAGATGAATTTGCTGTGTTTTTGCCATATAATCCATTTCACTGGATCCCTGCATAATTAAGTTGCTCTGCTTCCAGTTTTATATAAGCTCCAGGCAATTTGGAGAAATAAAGTTATTTCCAAACTAATATGAAGTTTAATGAAAAGGTTGAACATTTTATAATACCCACACTAAAATTAGTATTTTTAAAAATTTTGGCTGAAAATGCAATCCATAGGGGTGGGCCTTTATATAACGGAGGCATCATGCAGAAAGAAGCTGCTAAAGAGACATGCTCCTTTTCCAGTTTGGTTCTATTTTTCAGCTTCAGCTGCTGTCATTCAAACTGTAACCCCCACACCCTCACCATGCCATATCCCAATAAAAGCTTAACCAGGGATAGGGAGCCTATGGTCCTCCAGATGTTGCTGGATGGCAGCTCTCACCATCCCTGACAACTGCCCATGCTGGTTGGAGGTTATGGGAATTAAAAAAAAACCCCAAACACATAGGAGGCTATGGGTTCCTTAAAGGTAAAGGTAAAGGGACCCCTCACCATTAGGTCCAGTCGTGACCGACTCTGGGGTGGCGGCGCTCATCTCACTTTATTGGCCGTACAGAGTACAGCTTCTGGGTCATGTGGCCAGCATGACTAAGCCGCTTCTGGCAAACCAGAGCAGCGCATGGAAATGCCGTTTACCTTCCCACCAGAGCGGTACCTATTTATCCATTTGAACTTTGACGTGCTTTCGAACTGCTAGGTTGACTGGAGCAGGGACCGAGCAACGGGAGCTCACCCCGTCGCAGGGATTCGAACCACCAACCTTCTGATCAGCAAGTCCTAGGCTCTGTGGTTTAACCTACAGTGCCACCTGTGTCCCTATGGGTTGCTTATCACTGTGCTAAAATAACTGTAGTATTCTGGAAGAGCATCCCCCCTCCCCGTACACAAAAGATTTACAAGTTGTGAATCTGATGGGCCAAGATCAAATAGTCAATCATCCTTGGTTAAAAAAGGCTGGGATACTATCTCTAAATGAGACCAACCAATAGGTTAAACTGCTTATTTGGCTGACAGCTACAGCTAGTTGCCTGTTTAGTTGTTAAAGCCGATATATTTTACAACTCTGGTCAATTGCATTGTTTCTTGATGTGCCAAACAAAAAGACATTTCTCTCGCTCCTGTTCTGACAGGTGGATTTTTAAAGCTAAAGGGAACCCCTGCTGAGATCAGCTTTGTTTTCCTAAACAAAAAGCAACTAATCAGGTGTTAATTGACTGAACACCCACACACCTCTGTGCTTATCTACCTTTGGGTAACTAAAGCAGTTCTGCATGGCTGCGGAGACTTGCCCTTTGGAAAGTGGCAAGAATGCATTGTTTTGCTCTCAGTTTACTTATTCCTTTTCAGGTTACAATGTAATAGCAATCAGAAAGAAGAGCATCATTGCCCTTTACCCAATATCATAAAATACAGCGGTACCTCGAGTTAAGTACTTAATACGTTCCGGAGGTCCGTTCTTAATCTGAAACTGTTCTTAACCTGAAGCACCACTTTAGCTAATGGGGCCTCCTGCTGCCAATTTCTGTTCTCATCCTGAAGCAAAGTTCTTAACCCAAGGTACTACTCCGGGTTAGCGGAGCTGCAACCTGAAGCGTATGTAACCTGAAGCGTATGTAACCCGAGGTACCACTGTATACAATAAACCACAGTATTGGAGAAGTCCATTGTTGTATATCAACCTATAACACTTTTCTAAATGTACACTAAACGTATCCTGCTATTTCTTGCTAACAACAGCAGTAAATTAAAAGAGCACTGAACTGATCCAATGGATTCAAGAAAATATTTATTCACGCAACACTGTCACCTCTTGCATAGCTGCAAAACAAATCCTTTGCCTTAGTTTGAGGGGAGAAAGAGAAGAAGTGCTCTAAGGAAATCATTAAAAATTATCACTAAATAAAAGCATTGGAAATTGAGTGCAGAAAGGCAAGGATAGTGTAAATCCACACATATTCCGAATGAAGAAAAAAGAAAAGCATTTGGTTCTAATACAGGAGAGGGCTGAAATGATGTTTTTTCTAGAAATAAGTTTTTTGTTTTTTAAGTGCAAAAGTAGCCTCGCTTGAAAGCAGCTAAGTCAGAATTGGCACTAGTGATGTTTTTTATGCCAACAAGGAAGGAGACAATGCTAGTTTTATAAGCAGTGTTGTGGTGTAAAAAATAAAACTTCTGTACGGGTATTTATGGACATATTTCAGTATTTGGTTAATAAGTACATGATGTTCCAGCATTATCCCTTCACATGATGGCCAAGGCAAGGAATGGAAGACTGGTTCAAAGGAGATTCTGCATTTCTCCCACCATCCGCTCACATTCCTAAGCGGGTATCTTTTTTCACTCTCTTTATGGATTTTCACGAGTTCACAGAATGACTCCCATATGAAAAAACATTACAGGGACAGAAACAAATAAAAGTTAATGGGAGTAAAACACAGAGGGCAGAATGGGCTGTAAGAGAGGAGGTGGTTCAAAAAAAGGGGAAGGGGGGGTAAACTGCTAGAAAAAATACATATATTTGTCACAATTCCTGCAAACCTGTATTGTTTTTTTATAGCGATACAGGAAAACTGTTTCTTGAAAGTTCTTTTAACAAGTTTCGTCTTAACGCGTTAACTTTCCTAATGAAGTTTTGCATGCAAAGCAGGAATTAACAGGGCTTCAGACAAACCTGGGTGGTTGGGAGGAGAAGAGGAAAATCAGGCAAGTTTTCTTAATTTGAATTTGCTTACCAAATAGGACATGCAAATGGCTCAGTGACTGAAGTGCTTATAGCAATCACAACCTGGCAGGGGGAGCAGTGAGCGGGAGTGAGGCCCCTAGTTGGTGAAGTTGTGCATCTATCCTCATGATGATAATAATGATCTCAGTACAGGGACAGCACAGGTCTTCCCCAGAGTAGGGAGATGCTATCATTAGTATAGGCACCTCCCCTCTTGCATGCAATTAGCATGCTTGAGACCGCTAACACATGCACCATTTCCAGCACCACAAGGGGGCAGGGCGGGGGCTGAGCAGGGCGGGGGCATGTGTGCCGTGCTTTTAGGTTAATTATCTACACCTGTCACATGCATTTAGGTTAATTATCTACACCTGTCACATGGTGTCAGGGTTTCAGAGACAGAGAGCGAGGGGGAAGGGTCCCAGGGTGATGAGGAGGAGGACGACAACGACCCGAGGTTGTCTCAGAGTCCGTCAAGCGATTCGGAGGATTCCCAAAAGGGAGCCCCCCTGGCCAGGCCGAGGGGCGATAGAGGGGGAAGCAGTCAGAAGCAGGAGAGCGGAGGGGGAACCCCCAGTGGGAGTTGGAGATCGGGACCGGCTCCTCTGTCGGAACGGAGTGAAAGGGGTGGAGTTACCAGTGTGTCAGAAAGAGCAGAACAGGAAACAAAGGGGGGAAAGAGTTCGGAGCAAGACGTCCTGCCGGAAGGGATGGAGAGTAGCACCGAGAGCAGCGTAACTGTCGAAAGGAAGGTCAGAGGCAACGTACGCGCGCCAAGTTCAAATGTGGAGGCGCGCGGAAGTGAGGAGAGTCCTGGGGAGGAGCCTGGTCCCAAAGCGCGAAGGAGGGGGGAGCAGGCGTCAGAGGACTCAGCCTCTGGGGAGTCTCGGAGGGAGGGAACACAGGGGGGCAGGAAGACCCTGTGGAAAAGGAAGGAGAGGAAAAGGTGGAGCAGTACAAGCCTCTTAAACTGGTGCAGAGGCGGGACGGATTCAGAGGGGACTTCTACGATCTAAGAGTAACAGATCCGGAGCCACGGAGCTTGGATGTAATGCCAACAATGTTCTTCAATAAAACCTTTTGTATATAACTTGGACTGAACTTTGGTCTCTTGTGAGCTGGGACCACGGGTGGCTCTGACACATGGTTTTGCTTATTAATGGTGTATTGAGTCTCATTGGCCATTACTACTGAGAATTGTCCAAGAATCATTGCTTACGTAATCTGTTACACACTTCAATGGTATGTACAACCTCTGTATCTTCTAATGATTGATAATGCTTAATAATGTATGAACTCTATTTTTAGTCATGATATAACAGATTTATATTTGTAATCTCTACATGTCAAATATTAATCATTGTATTATCAAGTGTTTATATTTATATTATATACAGTGGTACCTCAGGTTAAGTACTTAATTTGCTCCAGAGGTCCGCACTTAACCTGAAACTGTTCTTAACCTGAAGCACCACTTTAGCTAATGGGGCCTCCTGCTGCTGCTGTGCCACCGGAGCCCGATTTCTGTTCTCATCCTGAAGCAAAGTTCTTAACCTGAAGCACTATTTCTGGGTTAGCGGAGTCTTTAACCTGAAGCGTATGTAACCTGAGGTACCACTGTATATGAACTCAAACAAGATTGTATTAAGAAAGGAAGAAATATATCTGCAGTGGATTTAATTAAATAGGTCATATACCTTGCTTAAGGATTGTATATGGTGCACATGCTAGACTTGATTTGTATGTTAGGAAGTAACCAGTAAAGAAATTTGTTACAAACATTACCATTCAGCCTGTTGCACTCTGTATGTTGTAACTTGGAACGTAACCCCTGCATGCTGAGAGTTGCCTGTACCTCAGTGAGGGGAGGCAGAGACTACCCAGGAGACTTTGAGGAAATGCTAGGGGAGGGACCTGTTCTTAGCCTACTCACATGCCAGTCCTAAGGCGCACCCTATTTTAGGATTGTGCATGAACAGGGCACTCAGGGGACACTTGCAGCATGGGCAGCCAGGACATTTCCTTAGGTACAGTCAAGTCAACAAAGAGTGGGCATCTACCTGCCATATGCATTGATCACAGCTGATAATTTGGTTCCCTGTAAATGTTTAATAAAAAGGAGGATGAGATTTCAATCAAGAACAGTGCCTGTCTCTATTGCTGCTATTCCTAAGTGGAGATGCAAGAAGGTAGGTTGTAAGGCAGAAATATGTGAGACAGTGCAGGTTTGCTTCTTGCAAAGTCCCATTTCTGAAGGAATTTGTAGGTGAATTAATTCTTCTCTTAAATCAAAAGGTGTGTTGTGTTGTTGGTTTAATACATTCTGCAGTTGCATATCATGCTTTCTACAAAGCACTTGCTCATTTTGTGAATGGATAATCAAGATCCCTCTCTAACCCCCCTAAATGGAACAGAAATTTTAGCTGAAAATTAGTTATACTGTATCATGGATATTTAATCTCTTGTTATTTTTCTTTGTTCTGTTATAACAATACCTGCTTTTACATAGTTATACAATATTCCCATTTTGGATGGCATATGCCAGAAATGAGGCTCAGCATTTAGTTATCACTTTTTTTTTAACCAGTTGACATGCCTAAGCAAGGAGAAGCTTCAATGACCTCCTTCAAAGTTACCCATATTAGCCAGCATTTAAAAACTACCTAGAAGAGATGTACTCTGTTGCAGTCCCTCATGCCTGCCTTTAGGACAAAGTTAGAGTTCATCACCTCTAACTCTAGCTAAACTGATGAAGTGCATTGCAGGAAAACCAAAAAGTTTGATTCAGCTGTCACATCCTGGCTCTGTGCTATTCTCATATACTTTACTAATCCATCACAAAGAATCAGGCAATGAAGACACTGGGAGTTCTTAAGATGTCTTTTGAAAGAGATTAAACAGACTCCACATTGGATTAGATGCCTGACACTCTAAGTTTCCGTTACATTTTGTATACCCCCTCAGTGCACAAACCTGTTCCAAACAATGTATTCTAATGCAGATTTCCTTGACTCGCTCTAGGATTTCAGGGTATGTAAGCCCAGCTCTGCAGGAAATTCTATTATTAAGCTATCTTCACATCCCGGGGGCAGTGTGATATGCCAAACAGCCATCTCGAGGATGCTGGGTTATAACAGGGGTGAAGTGGGCAGAGGTTTAGCTTAATGAAAAGGCCAACTTTCATCTCTGGGTCCCAGTGAGAGGGCTCCTTGTGAAGTGTTTGAGCATTCCAGGGCATTCCCCAATTATATGTAAGCACACTTGTGTGAAAGAAAGCAGAATCTCACACTGGAGCACACACACCGATTTAGTGTGTTTGTGAAGAATCTGGAGATCAAGTTTAGCTAAGACAAATAATATATAACATGCAGTAAAATAAGCCTACGAAAATATTCCACTCCTCAGTGAAACTTTTTTTTTCTAAAGTAGAAAATAGTATTTCCAACAAAAATATGTATTTTCCAGCCACTCCACCATATCTCACAGGGGTGGAGGGGGGGGCGGGAAAACCACTTGTATGAAATAATTCAAAATCATGAAGCCCCGCTGAAAATGCTATGCAGGAAAAGTATAATCAGGAGCAACAGGGTATCTTCTGCATACTAAAATGGAGTAAGAAGAATTTCTGCTTTCAGCTTAATAAGAAGAGGGGTTTTTTTCAAGGGAGGTCTACCACTAGAGCTGTTTCCTCATCTTATTTTTACTGGCAATAAAGATGTAAGAGGCTTACAAAGAGAAGTAGAAAGGTTTTCTGTTTTTGGCTTTTCCTAGTCCTGTGGCCAACGAAAAGGATGTACCTCCATGACAGAAATCCCTGGGCCCCTGTGGTTTGTTCTTTTTGGGGTGTTTTCATAGTAAAACATAGAATAGTTAATTTCTACAAACCTAATAAAACTTCTCCCTGTCCACATATGTTCTGGAAGCAACTGCATCGACTTAATAAAGAGTCAGTCATTCCAAATGTTCATCGTGTTTTCCAAGCCCTTTTGTGGGGATGTAGGAAGTTGCAATTTGGGGATTGTTCAAACAATCACAAACCGCTGTGTGATATGGTCAAGTCCGATTGACTTAAATACATATTTCCGCAACTCCAGAGTCGGCCACAACTGGATCTAATGGTCAGGGGTCCCTTTACCTTTACTATCCTTCTTTAGAATCCTGGCCTTCTAGGCACAACCCCAGAATTAATGCTTTGATTCCAGCACACAATTCAATCCTTGACTCAGAGCAGATATCCCTGTCAAGCTTCCTTTACTCCAACAGCTACCCATATTTAGTATAATTGCTATGTTCCCTTTCCACACTGACTTATAAACAGAGATTTATTTATGAATCCAAAGCACCCAACCAGCTAATCATACTGAAATAAAGTACCATGATATAAAGTACCATAATATAAAAAAAACTAAATTAAGGAAGTAAAACACTTTTCAAAACAATTAAAAAAGCAGAGCAGCTAACAGACCAACACTTAAAATACCAGGGCAAATAAAAAAAGGTTTGCAGACGTTTATGGTTGATGAGTCATTTTGTATCTCTGAGATCCTCAGTTCCCATTTCCAGTTTGCCTAAGCAGAGCTAAAATTCAACATTTTGGCAATTATTTGATTGGTGGTCATGTTTTTTTAACCAAATATCTTCAAAAGTACTTGAACAGAACCTCTGCAATCTTTTTATCTCTACCACACTAAATTTTACGTTTTAAAAATGCTAACCTTATGGCTTGCTCCCAGCTGCTTGGTCTGGTGTCAGCCAATAAAAACAAGCCAATGGGGGAACTTGCAAGCATTATTAATATTAAACCATAGCTATGACACTGGCCCCTGGATACACAAACAAGAGTAAAATAATTCTAAGGTGCTACAGACTTACCCCGTGTCAGCTATCCTTTACTTTATCCACAAGTCACTGGCACTGCATAAAGAACCACAAACTCCACACCATAACAACAGCTCAATTAAAGTTATTGGTTTTTTTTAAAAGTTTCTTAAAAAAATTAAAGAAGTTGTTGTTGTTGTTGTTGTTGTTGTTGTTGTTGTTTAGTTGCTTAGTCGTGTCCAACTCTTCATGACCCCATGGAACAGAGCACGCCAGGCACTCCTGTCTTCCACTGCCTCCCGCAGTTTTGCCAAACTCATGTTCGTAGCTTCGAGAACACTGTCCAACCATCTCGTCCTCTGCTGTCCCCTTCTCCTTGTGCCTTCCATCTTTTCCAAAATCAGGGTCTTTTCCAGGGAGTCTTCTCTTCTTGGCAGGTGCATCTACCTAACACTGCTATTCAGTGAGGTGGACAGGATGCGGCAGCAAGACCCTCAGTGGCAGGCAGGGTGGGGATCCCCGCGAGGGGGTACCTGGCTTGCACCCCCTCAAAATGTGCAGGGGGCTACAGCCCCCTTAGCTCTCTCTATGCTAGGCCACTGTTGCCAGTTGCTGCTAGCCTACAACTCCCTTCATCCCTGTTCACTGGCTTTGTTGGCTGGGGCTCAAGGGAGTTATAGCCCAAGATATCTCGAGGGCACCAGCTTGGGAAAGGCTGCTGGAAGACATGTCTGAGCATGAAACTCACGTGAACCTGCCACATGTGACAATTAATGCATGGATTTTCCACAGTGTATTCAGTTTGTTGCTTCCATGTAGGAATGTTCAAGTGCGTAGAACAGCCTTGAGCAGCTACAGAAAGTCAGCCGGAGTCCTTTGTATTACAATTCCCTGGTGTCCGGGGGAAGTGCGGTGTTTATACAACCACACAGCAATTATGTAGGAATTTATCTCTGGTTGGCTTGGCTGAACTCAGGTTACTACAATGCTTTTGCATGGATGTGTGAAAACACCTCTAGACAGCAGGCAAAACATGGCCAAATGCTCTTGGGGGCGAGGTGATGGTGGTGGAAGCATACTATTTCCTTGCCACTTGAAAACATTAGCAGCTGTCAGGTATTATTTTGGTTATCCATAATGAGCCCGCTTAATGGCTACAGAGAACAAACAAGATATTCAAAAGGGCTGCAGCAAATAAGGAGAGTAAATGTGGAAAGTCAGGCGCTTTGACAGATGTCGAAATGTGTATATGTTTATTTTTCTTCCATCCACATTGGTTTTATTTACACTCATTTTATTGTGGATTCATGCACACAGTCTTTATTGATATATCTTTCTGGGAAATCAATTGAAAAAAGGACACAAAACCCTTTCCAAAACTCATCTAATCCCAGCAGAATACTCCAAGGAATGAACCAACGAATTACAACCAAGTCAGAGATGGACCTGAATAAACAAATGGGAGTTGCTCTGCAGCCTGCCTCATCATGTCTTATCTTGTGTTCTCTCGATTCTCAACATCTTCATTTGTGGGATCAGGCTCAAGGGTTTTTAAAATGCAAATTTCAGATTTTGGAAAAGAAACATTTGCATCCTGTAAAATCCCTTGGACTGCAAGCTCTGCTGAATGTTTGGTTTATTTGTGTTGTGCTTGGTCCAGGAGCCTTTACTTTGGCAACCAACCAAGCTCTGCTGAGGTACAGCCACCATTAATTAAAATGGGGCCTGTGTGAGAACTCAAATGGAAATCCTACCGGCATTAATGGGCATTGTGCAGCAGCAGTGCTTAAAGGATAGGGCCCTTCGGAAGGAAATTAAAGGAAACAACAGTGGTTAAGAGAAAGTACTTTCAAACTCAGTTTACAAGTATTCAGTAGGTTTTTAAATGGCTGAGATACACACTCACACCCAACAGGTTGTAAAATTATCTTTAAAGAATAGGAAATCAGGTGATACACACACACACACACACACACACACACACACACAATCGCAGGGGCAGCTGAACCTATAGGCAATCAATTTATAATAAAGCTGTCCCAAAATCCCATTCCTAGTTCTGTCAGCAGTCCAGCTCAGACTGTAATTCCTTTGCTTGAACCCTCCCCCCCCCCCCCGCAAAAAAGAAAGAAAGATATACCCCAGGCCACTTCCCGCCCAAACAAGTTGAAAACGTTACACATTCCATGTGTCAGAAAGGGAAGCCGGCTCCCTGCCACACTTTTCCTTGAGGGCACTGAGTAGTACGCGAGCACAAAGAGAGCTTTAGTTGAAATGGAGATCCTGGCTTGCTCAGATTTACAGTGTATGCCATATGCACGCTTTCTATTTTAGATTTAAAAAATAAATAGCCCCCTGGGAAAAGCTGACTGTAGGTCAATTTAATTTTAACTCACCTCACCACAGCTCCGAACAAGGCCCCCTTTCTTGAAGGAGGCCTACTATTCCTGGCTGTTTTGATCAGATCTGAACACATGCCTTTTCCTTACAATACTTGAGCAAAACTGTTATAAAAGGCACTATCTTAAGAGTCAAAAGAGCCTTGGCTGCAACTGGGGGGGGGGGGCGAAGCAACACAAATCTGACATTAAGACCAGCCATGAAACCACTAGAAATGCTCAGTGTTTTCATTATTATTTCAGATTAGGCCATTTCTATTTTACAAGCCTTGCCTTGCTCTGGAACTTTTCTGGGCTGGTTCACACATTAAATTTTCAGGATTTGCTAGGGTTGCCATATTTCAAAAAGTAAAATTCCTGACACCCGTGAAGTTTTTTGGGGAAACCTCCCCCCCCAAATAGTGATTTTTCCAGTGCACTGCCATACACCCGGGTTTCTCCTGACATTTTGTCGGTTTGGCCAAATTCCCCCCGACACCATTTTTACACCCGAAAACCAGGACATGCCAGGAATTTTCCTGATGTATGGCAAGCCTAGGGTTTGCTGCCACAGAACATGTAAATCAACTTGTTTTTTCCACATGCTTATTTACTTAACTATATATGGAATGTTTGGAGAAACGTTTGTGTAAACTTAAGGACATAAGAAGCTATCTTACACTGAACCAACCATTGGTCCATGTGATTTAGTATTGTCTACACTGACTGGCAGAACCTCTCCAGGGTTTCAGGCAGGGAACATTCCCAGCCCTCCCTGGAGGTGCTGCAGGACATTCTACGTGCAAGTCAGATGCTCTGCCACTTAGCTGTGGCTCTTCCCCATAGCTACAACCACTTCTATGATCAAAGATGACCTGTTTTGATCCTCATCATTGACATGCCTGTGAGTTCTCAATGCATGCAACAAGCTCACACTATTTGTTTTCATACAGTTATATTCTGCCTTTCTAGCGGTTATGTTGTGGGTTATGGACAGAATAAGGGCTCAAATCATACCGCCCAACTTTTTCAGACCCCAAACCAGGATGCATGTTGTTAAGCCTATCGGCGTGGTTGCTCGAGAGCAAGATCCCCACTGGTCTTTTCAAAGGCTTTATTATTGGTGCAAAAACCTTTTCAGTGCAGAACGCCTCAATTCCATGTCTTGCTCAGTCACTAGCAGAATCTGAGAGTGGGCGGTCCTTAAACATTCCCCAGCAGAGTAGTCTCTTGACCCCCATCCGACGCCTCCCCTCTCTGCGCGAAAACCTACTGTGCAGAGAGGGCTTGTGTAAAGGGGGATCTCCCTCCCCCCCCCGCTTTGCTCATGCACAGTGTCTTGGCTCTTTCTTGCATCCTCTGAGCCCTGCACCTCTTCCCCATTAGAAGCGGGGCTTCCCTCCTCCCTCCTTAGCTGAGGAAGTGCTGCTTCCCACTATCCTTGGAGGCTCTCTGTAATCCAGCGGCTCTTCCACCTCTCACCTCTGTGCTGATGGCAGTTCCCTGACACGTGTCTTCTGGGCAAGTTCAGTGAGCCTTGCTTTGCTCTCACCATCAAAAAATCACAGCCCCCCCCCCATGCTTTCTTTGGAGCAAGAGCGTAGTGTTAGAGTGTGGCATCCAAAATGGCTGCCATGATCTCACAAGAGAAAAAAAAAGAAGTCCCATTTTCTTCCAGGGCACTTGGCAGGTATACAAAATAGGTATGATGCTGACAACCTGTGATAACACTCACAATTTATTTTCACTTGGGGGGCTCCTAAAGTTTCAGGGTGGGTGGGTAACAAGTGCCTGTATCAATATTTGCATATTATTAAGTCACCGTCAGATAGGTAAAGGTAAAGGGACCCCTGACCAGATAGACCCAATTAAATTAATGGACTCAAGTATTAAGCCCATTTATTAATTGGGTTTACTCTGAATATAACTTACTCAGGTGCCTATATTTTTTGTGATACGGGGTTAACAATGTGGGGGTATGCATTAGGTCAGGGAAAACGGCAAAAATTTATGGCCCCATGGTGACAGTCAGAACCCTCCCAAGCCATGCCTGTTTCAGCCCTTAGTGACACTTGTTTGTGTGATGGCCATGCCATAAAGTGTGCCTGTGTACCAGTTCACACATTCATTTAGCTGATGTGCTTTGCAATCAAGCAGTGTGATTTGAATATGGAAGTGGTGCTGATGAAAATGAGTATTACACTACCAGTCCACTATACTGCACTGCAGATAACAATATCTGCAATTAATTTTATGATGTGCTAAATCCGGATGCAAGTTCTTGGGGCACTCTGGTGATTTATCACTTCTGCTTTCAACCTGGGCTTTCCAATACAAGTCACCCAAAGGAAGTACTTCCGTAACACCACCCAAAAAAATAAAAAATGTCCAGGTGAATCAGCCCTTGACAAATGTTGCACATGATTCAGAAACTGAAGACAGATGTGTCAAAGTAGAATGCTGCATAGGCTTAAAGGAGGAAATTTAGCCTAATGGAAAGGCAATGAAAAAGAAGCCAAATTCAACGACACAGCCCTGACTCATAGAAGCTTTGGTCAGGCAGCAAACATAAGCTTGTAGTCAGTTCAAAAATCGGGTCACTCAGGAAAGCAGTGTCAAGCGGTGGGGGATTCATTTTAAAACTAAAAATATCCTGTTAACAATACCAAGAGAATTGGTGCTACGACACAACTGTGAATCAAGCTTTTACAACAGGAAACGCTAACCCCCTGGAAAACATTCTGCTAACGCATCAAGGAAATCAAGCCAACCTATGGGGAATTGAACATTGTATAACCTACTCCTCACTCTCTCTCAATATTAATAAATTATAAGCCCATATGCTCAGTGCACTGCTCCCAGATGGTGGAAGTGCTAAGCTTCATAATGAAAAGCGGGACTGGTAGAGAAAGTCTGATAGGAAAAACAACCGGAAGGGAAGGTGAGGGCAAACACTGATTTTATGAAGTAGCCCCATTAAAGGGTGATCATTGCAATCTCAAAGGCTTGTAAGTGCAATTTTTTATAGCCCACCACTTCTAACAATTCAGCCACAATGTCTAACCAGGGACAATTAAATCTAATTTTATTGTATCTACAGCAGTGCATGATAGAGATGTATCTTGGATTCTGAAATCCAACAGCAACAGACCAAACCTGGTAGAAAGCTGGCATAGCTAAAAGATTAGCTTTTACCCAGTTAATTAAAATGCATTTATTTTAATTGATTAATGTTGGAATAAGGTGATAGTCAAAGAACGGTTCATGAATAGGATTACCTGTATATAACTAAACATTCCTATAATCAGGAGGTATAAAGAACTTGTTCACAAAGCTGCCAACTGAACTGATTTATTCAAAGCATATTTTAAAAATATTTTTGAACGTCTACATTACTAACTAGTGGCACCAATTCAGCTTTTCAGTTCATACTATACAAATCTACTTAGTCCTTCTAACTGGAAAACAGACTTGTCCATCCATGGACTTCTTCGGCAGTCACGGTTTCCATAGTGCCAACCATCAAATTAGTTGCTGCAGTGTTGCTTTCATCTAGAGCAATCTTCTCATAAGACAGGCAATTTTTTATTTTTAAAAAAGATAAAAGTATGGTAGAAACCTGGACATGCCATTGACGGATGCCTTACTGTAGATGAAACACAGCCAAGACAAGCACATGTTTTCCAGAGAGTCCTCCACATAGCTAAGCTGCGGCTGTCCTTTACACTGTGTAGACCCCGTGATGGCTGACAACACTAGATGATAAATGTGGAACCTTAAAGCTCTTCTAGAGACTCTTCCATTGACCCTGTCAGGGAGAATGATTTCATATTTTTTAAGTACTGAAGGGGGGAAAGAGGCAAAAGGTAATTTAACTGACTTTGATGGTGCTGTTTATGGAGATGATCCCTTTTCTCAGCCTGCCTGTTCATGCAGAGCCTAATGAGGTGATGTCTCTGCTTAGCAGCTGCTTGTCTCCAATCCAAGTTTGAACTACTGTTTGTCTCCCCCCCCCCACCTTGCCCCCATTATTAAAGTACTGAGGAAACAGAACTTTAAATTAGTACAAAATTAACACATGGGCTTCAGACCCTGAGAAGTTTGTCATTCCTGTCTTGGTTGATTATCATTTTGAAGTATAACTTTTCTTTACCCAGAAGACAAAAACTGGACTAGGAACACCTACACCTATCTGAGCAATATTTCCAAGCGCCAATGAAAGTTAACTTGCCAAGGAACTGGGACGTACGTTTTAGGCGCTGGTCTTGTCTAGACTAGATTATCGTAATTCTCTGACAAATGACATTTCTTCCAGCTGCTTAAACAGCCTTTACTAAAGAGCTGTCTCCTGATGTTTTTCTGTGCTCTAGACTCGCTTCAAAACAAAATTTATTACAAGCATTTTTGCGCTTGTGAAATGCTGCAATTTGAAAGAAACCAATTTTGTAATTCTTTTTTTGATGTATTTCTCACCTTTCTATTATTGTTCCAAAAGAGGTTTTGAGCAGTTTGATGCCATCCAGATTCTTGACTACTAAAACCAGTGCTTTTTTTTCTTTAAAAAAAGGTGTTGGGGTAATCTCATTTCCCTTTTCATATTGAAATACTGCCTCTGAATGAGGTAAAACTTAGATTCACAAAATGTTTAGGGGTATGCGTCCCCCTGCGTCCCCCTAGAGTTACCCTGTGTTCCCTGTATTATATTTTAATACAGACTGTTAATGGGTAAGAATACACTTCAAAATGTTGTGGTAGGTCCCTTTTGCAGCAAATGCAATGACTAAAAACAAATAATAATTCACTTTAAAAAGAATCGCAGAAATTGTTATCTGCTGACATTGGTGAGAATGGAAAGATGGAGGACGAAATGGGACTATTTCAAAATACTGACTTCTCCAATTTGATAATATTTTTAAATGTGTGTGATACCTGTGATGCATTTTAGGCAGAGCAATACTACTGTTTTCCCTGCCTAAAGGTAAAGGTAAAGGTACCCCTGCCCATACGGGCCAGTCTTGACAGACTCTGGGGTTGTGCACCCATCTCACTTAAGAGGCCAGGGGCCAGCGCTGTCCGGAGACACTTCCGGGTCACGTGGCCAGCGTGACATCGCTGCTCTGGCGAGCCAGAGCTGCACACGGAAACGCCGTTTACCTTCCCGCTGGTAAGCGGTCCCTATTTATCTACTTGCACCCGGAGGTGCTTTCGAACTGCTAGGTTGGCAGGCGCTGGGACCGAGCAGTGGGAGCGCACCCCGCCGCAGGGATTCGAACCGCCGACCTTTCGATCGGCAAGTCCTAGGCGCAAGTCCTAGGCTCTGAGGCTTTAACCCACAGCGCCACCTGTGTCCCCACAGGTTTCCCTGTTTCCTTGCCTAACCTAACCTGTTTCCCTGCCTAACCAGTGTATTAATCTTCTCATAATGAAAAGCTCCAAGATGTGCTTTTTGGAAAAATTATGAATACTTACTTGGCAGTGTTTTAGAGGAAAATTTTAGACAGACTTCAGAGCATAAAGCAACAGACTTGTCACTTGGAGATTAAGCAGTGATGTCATTGAAATAACTTCAGAGGAAAAAATTGTTAAGTAGGGTGATGGGTAAAATATTACTTTGCTTGTGCAATAATTGGTAGCTGGTGTTCCTGGCTACTGAATATCATTCAATTGTCTATCATGATTGCAACACACTTTTCTAAAATCACATCTTTTTAATTGGCTGGAGGATGAAGTTTGTGTGTGATACATGCATTGCATATTCCATCTTACCTGTATTTCATCGTTAAAAAAATAAAATAGAGGGGCTATAAGCAGCCAAGAAACACTTACAACTACTGTCATCTTTGAACACTTGAGAGTGCATTTGAAATGCAATGGTTTAAAGATAATTCTACCCCTTTCCCCTTTTCATCTTGAAAATTTAATTTCCAAAAGAAATGTGGTCCAATGTGAAGCATATTCAGCAGTATTTGGGTTTTCTCCCTAATAACCAAAGCTGCCTTTAACAAATGCAGAATTTCTAGTCAGTCTTTCCCATGACTGTGTAAACACTTTAAAAAAGAGAGATAGTAAAAATTAGATTTGGCCGAGGTTGGGTATCATACATAGGCAATGAAATTGTTTTTTGTTTTGTTTCTTCAAATGTAAACTTTTCATCTTCCCCCTAATCCCCATTAACTTGGCTCAATAAACTCTGCAAGAAATATCCACTTCAACGGGTTTTGGACTGGCCAAGTACTTTAATGATCTGACACACACATCCTGTGATTTTAGGGACTGTATTAATGATAAAATCAGTGCAAGGGGAAATAGTCTGCTTGCTTAATGCTCTACGTGCATATACTCTGAATTACAAATACCAATCCTAGTCCCTTTCAGTTTCTATATATCATATACAATGAATGCATCAATCACGAAAAGAACCAGCAAGTTATCAATCATGTGCTTGCACTTGTAATAAAGCAGGCAACCCTATATAAAGAAATAAGAAATGTTCTATTTTTCCTGGTTCTGTTAGAGATATATTATATATTATCACGTTTGTCAAGCTTGGTTTTTTTCCAGATAGGGACAAGGAACTTAAGTGGTATTTAAAACAGCATACAATGTGCTCAAGACTGCTAGGAAGATAATTAGCAAAGTCAGTCCTAACATCTATGATCTCCTGTTTAAGGTGGAAAATAGTCTGAATTCAGGATCACTGTGTGTCTAAACTAAAATGTTTAAACTGCAAAGTTATACAACTCTGCTGATTGTTTATCAGTGCAACTTTTAGACGTCTCTTCATTACAATCATAGAGCGATTTCCAACATAGTAGGAGACATCATGACAAAAACTTTTTTAAAAAATCCCACCAAATTATTGACCACTTATAAAATCAACACACATAACAGTAGTTCAACAATGCTATAAAACGTTGGGCAGTCTACCTTTCAGGCCTCAAATCTGTGAGCTGGAGAGATACAGGGACATTGCATTTACCTTCCTACATAGAACACCTGAGGGATACACCAGTGATTGCTGCAGGTGCTGAGGGAGAGTTTGAGGTGTTCCCATTTGGAACACTAAATATTGTGCTTGCCTCCTTGCCAAGAATTTGCCCTCTTCTAAGTTACAGACCACCCTTCTTCACTGCATGCAGTTTCCAAACATCTGCAGCTTGAGTAAAGCACCTAATGGTACTCTGTGCAGTACGGATTCCAGGCATTTATGTTTACAAACCAAACCAAATTTTGGGTGCAGGTGGCCAGAAACCACACACACAATATAGACTCTCAGAATGGGATGAAATATGCAAGAATCTAAGCAATTAAGAGAGAGAAAACGGGACGGGACAGTTTCCTTCAAGGAGCTGGCCTTGAGTGCAAACACATTTCCCTGGCATTTGTGCAAACAGGCAAGAAAATATCCTTGTTACGTTATCAGTTGTCAGGAAAATCCCTTAATGAGGTCTTAGTTTTCCTCCCAGGCCTTCTCCCTTAGTTCTTGCCTTCCTCCCCCTCTCTGCTTGTGGCCTCCACACCCCCACCTACATTGTGAATGGAAGAAAAGTGTCGTCTAGGACGGACTATTATGCAGATTCATGAATTTATAATACGCGCGCGCGCACACACACACACACACACACACAGAGCCATCAAAATATACTTCCTCTTACTTTTTTTCCACCCAATTGTTCAGAAAGTGAGAGTGCTAAGATACAAGAGCAAGGGAGATAAATATGGCCCACCAAAAAAAAAAAAAGTTTTCCCACAGTCTTTAGCCTCTTCAGGATGCTAATCCTATTGAGGATATTTATGCCGGCAAAACAATGAAGGGAATCCCAAACACAACCCCAATAGGGCCAGTGCCCCTGCTGGCTGCCCCCCTGGCACAGCAAAGGCACTTTCCAGAGACCAGCTGCCTGTTGCCATGGTAACCTCTTTGCAAAGGGCAGCCCTTGGCACCACACTTAAAATACTTTAGACTCACCACATGCTTAGCCAAAGAAAGGCTGAGAGTTTCCATTTATCTCCTTGGCATCCTGATTAACCTAAAGGCAAACTACATCATTTGAGTTTCAATCAAACGCTCCAGCACAGGATGAAGCCTTCCAAGACTGTATTGACTCAGGAGAGTGATGTCTCTGCTGAATCCGCCGGGACTCCTTTATTGCAGATTAATCCTTCACAAGAGGGAAATCAAGATATTTTCTGCTCTGGGTTTTAATAAACACGTTTGACAGATACGGAGAATTATACAGGGTAACCACAAAAAGAGTAAACTGACAGCTCCAATTTCAGCGATAAGCAATAAAAAGAGTATCAGATAAACTTGTAGCTGCGGAATCCTTACGGATATTATTCTAATGTGATTTTGTACTATGTGTACACTAGCATAGTTTGTTTGCCCTTTACAGTGGTACCTCGGGTTACAGATGCTTCAGGTTACATACGCTTCAGGTTACAGACTCCACTAACCCAAAAATATTACCTCGGGTTAAGAACTTTGCTTCAGGATGAGAACAGAAATCATGCGGCGGCAGCAGGAGGCCCCATTAGCTAAAGTGGTACCTAAGGTTAAGAACAGTTTCAGGTTAAGAACAGACATCGGGAATGAATTAAGTTCTTAACCCGAGGTACCTCTGTATTTTAAATTTCTTTGCAGGAAAAATCTCCCAATCTTATACCCATTTTAACACTTTTAGTCACATGCATATTGAATGGGTGGGGTGAGCAGGCATGATCCCCCTCTGGTTCATGGCTCCTCACCCCTCGCAGTGTATAATGTGTAGAGATCTGTATTCTGATCAAAGGTGGGGATGGGCATGATCCTGCTACCTCTCCCCACACTGAGTATAATTGTGTTCAAAGGCAAGAAAAGGGTTTATATGTAGAGACTAATGAATATGTCAGTTTTTGTTTCCCTTGGTGTTTATTTTTCCAACCATCAAATTCAGTTTGTCACATTTCCTCATCAGTTTTTATTTTTAAAAAATAAAACATTGTGACAACGTGGCAGCATTTTACTGAATATTTCTTTGCAAGTAATATCCCCTGATGCGATGCATTTTTGTCTATGCATTTTTATGTATACGTTCCCCTAATACACACATTTGCGGGCTGGATAACTTCATTGCAAAATTAAGGCATGTGCACATTTCAAAGGCTACCTGTGTTTCAGTCTATGTATTGTTGGAAAATGCAAATCAGGTGAATTTGCATTGAAACGTGAACCAAACTGAACTTCTCCATTTTCTAGCTGCATGTGGGTTGAAACGCTTCAGCAGAACCACACATTATTTTGTCAACTTATGGAAAATAAATACGCCAGTTTTCATCTTCCATAGTTAAATGTGACAGCAACACTGAAAGTCTTGCCAGGTGGTAATGGAAGAAACACTTTACTACTACATTCATGTTAACCATTAACCCATCTACACATAGCGGATAAGGACAGCTTTGCTGCAGGGAACTGGGCTCGCTCCCCAGTTTTGAGATTTGGAGTCAACCCCCACCCCCACCCCAGAAATACAGTTAGCAGACATGAGGTCTCTCTCAAAAAGAAACCTGCTTGAAGAGAAGAGCAAGTAAAAGAGAAGATTGGCCAAAAAAAATAAGCGGGGGGGGGGGGGAGAGAAAGAGAGAGAGAAGCCATTTTGGATCAGACCAAATAAAAGTTCATCTAGTTCAATATCCTTCCCCACCCCCCACACCCATGCGTTTGTGTGCAGGAGAGAAAGAGGGAGAGAGAGAAAAATCAAGGCTATAACTTCTGACTTCAAAATTTGTGGTGCACAGCCACTGCAATTTATTCTCCTCTCCCCTTTTCTGTCTTTCTTCCCCCAGGTTATAGAATTTCAATCTCAAACCACAGCCTAATTTTGGTATAAAGCCATCAGTGGGTCCCATGTTTTCTTAAGAGACTTGGGAATTTATTGGATAGCCTTCTTGTTGGACCGTGTGTCGAACGAGGCTTGGTTATTTTGGCATGAGGGATATGCTGCAAACATTTAACATCTTGCTTGCTCTTACTCTTTGGCTTGGCAGAAATAGGTGCACCGTTGCCCTGGGGCCTAATCTCTCATTTGTATCCAGTCCAATGGAGCTGCTGAGTTTTCTCCTACTACTGTAGATGCTGCTGCTGAAGTCACAAGAGATAAAGAGGTGAGGGGAATTGAGGGTGAAACCAGATGCTATGCTAATTGAATATTTGCATTTAAAATGCAGATCTTCAAAAAAATTCAGATAACACCTGCTGGGAAGAGGGAAAAGCAGCAAGATTTAGCAAGCTGAGCTTCCTAAAGGTCAATAGGAAATGGCTAAGAAACATTTGCACAGGAGAGATGGTTCTAAACATCCATAGATGTGGAGGTTGATGTTACTGTGGAAATCTGTATAGAGTTCTATACAGACAGAGGAGACCCAATAAAACCAATTCATTGGGTCTACTCTGAATATAATTTACATAGATATCACCCATTGCTTTTTAATGTTAACTCTTGAACAGAGAGTATCAGGATAATTTGACAGTTTGATTTATGTATCCCCATTTAATTTTAATACGTTTATGGTTTGTGTGTTCTGGCTAAGGAATTTCTTCACCTTCCTTGAATTCACTTATGGTCCATTGGTCCGCAAATCCTAGTGATAAACTGCTTGCTCTTCCTCCAAGGTTGCCATTAGGCGGGAGCAAAATGTTTCTCAAAATACGAATTTCTCTCTCCTTCAAACAAGGGGAACATCTTGATAACAGCCAAATGCACACTACATGTGCACTCCGTTTGTAAAAAGTAAACACAACAATGGAATCACTTGGTTCTAATTTGCTGGCTGGCCTAGAGAGCTTCCCCAGGAGGGGATATGGAAAGCAGCCCATAAATTATCAACAAAGTCTGCACGATTTTAGCTGCATCCCTGCATATGAAGAGCTGCTCATCTGTAATCTCTAACCGTGTCGCCCATAAAAAGATAACATAAACTTTGGCAGCCTTGCGCACTGCCTCAGAGGGGAGGCTCAAAAAGTAGGCATACTTGATTTGACCTGCATAAACTCAGAGCTGTAGCCCATGAGGAGAGCCCAGATGGAGCAAACAAAAGGCCTATCCCATCCACAGTGGCCAAGCAGATGCCTATAGCAAGCCCACTACTTAACAACTTACTTACATTACCCATTTCTACTGTAGTGCTCAGACTTCTTTTTTGGCTCCAAGGCCTGCTTTGTTCCTGGTTGTCCCTGAAGTATGGATGAGGACTCTCTCTCTCTCTCTCTCTCTCTCTCTCTCTCTCTCTCTCTCTCTCTCTGACGGGACTTAATTCGCTCAACAGCTCATGGCTTTCAGCTTCCCTTGCTATTATTATGAATAATATTTTTAAGAGTGGATTTCATGTACCCCTGTTCTCGATGGAACATCTTCCTTACTTTTATGAAGCTCGCACACACACACACAAGTTACTTAAAAGCCCACAAAGAAAATATTTCAATGTCCAAAATAAACATCAGAATGAAACACCTTCCCACTTGATATTTTAGCCACAGACAATGCAAAAGAATACAGGAAAGCAAGCATCTCTGAAATATGTCACTTCTAAGCTACTCAAGGGTCAAAATAAGTGTCTCATTATAGTGGCAATTTAGGATTTAGGATTCAGGACCTCTCATATCCTAAACATTGCACAGTATTTTACACAATTATTTATAAGTAGTGAGAAACATGACTAATGATGGAGATCTGCTTTGGTATGGAATACCTATGCTGATCGTTACATCTGAATTCCCACACTGAACTAATTAAAAACAAGTGTGTGTGTGTGTGTGCGCGTGCGCACACAACTATTATGCATAGAACCATCATGAGTAAAGTCAAAGATAAAACTTTTAACACAGATATGGGTAGGTTTTTGAAACAAAAATGTTTTCAGCAGGCATCTGAAATATATAGTGAGGACACTTGCCTAATGTCAATACAAAAAAATTCCTTCCAGTAGCACCTTAAAGACCAACTAAGTTAGTTCTTGGTATGAGCTTTCGTGTGCATGCACACTTCTTCAGATACTAATGTCAATAGACATGGAGATATACAATATGAAGATGCCCAACAAATCTCTCATTATTTAAATTAAGTGCCCCTTTTAAAGCCAAAATCTTCACAAAACCAGATGGGCAATGCACCCCCCTCTTCATCAATAAGCACAAGCCTTCTGTGGTGTCTTAACATTGATCTGCATCATCCATCCATCTTCCATACACCCTCCTCTGGCTGCAGCAGCTGTGACATAGTATCTGGGTGCCAATCTTTTAAAAGCTGTGCAGTTCTCTTGGTTGTGGGTTTAGAGTCATTTGCATCCAATCCAACACTGCTGCCTTCTGCAGTCTGCTATTATTATTTTTCTAGCTCACACTTAAAATATATATATATATATAATGCTAGCAACATTCCAGAAGTTTCCCTTTTAAACTAAGAGGACTGCAACACATTTCAAAGTATACAGATAGCTCATGTGGAAATAAATGACTGAGAATATGGTCTACATAACTAAAAACTTATTTAATACGACCAGCACTTCTTTCTTCTCATCCACCCTCGAAGCAACTTGGTCGTGATTCTTGCTACTAGTAAAAGGCTCCTTGTTATGATGGGAACTAGGTATTGGTGAGGGGCCTGGACTCCCCAAATGGGCTAGATGGTGCGGTGTGTTACCAAAGGATGATAAATCAATTCAGTGTTGTGCCTCCCAGTATTAAGTGTAGAAGCAGGCTGTGTTCTCATCAAAATGTTATCCCAAAGAGTGGGATCTTGATCAGGACTCACCTGATTCCTCCTCCTTCTCTGCTGAACCTAACACAGCCACCGCTAATATTTAGCATTAACAATGTATGGATTTCTAACATGGTACTCATATGCAATCCATGAGAGACAAGCTGCTAAGAACACATGAACCCTCTCAGTGGACCAGGCCAAAGGCCTTTCTAGTCCAGCATCCTGTTCTCACAGTAGTTAGCCAGATGCCTATGGGAAGGTCACAAACAAGGCAGTGCTCTCCACACTCATGATTCCCAACAACTGATATTAAGAGGCACTGTGGTCTTAACTACTGAGCCTCTTGGGCTTGCTGATCAGAAGGTTGGTGGTTTGAATCCCCATGACAGGCTGAGCTCCTGTTGCTCTGTCCCAGCTCTTGCCAACTAGCAGTTCGAAAGCACGCCAGTACAAGTAGATAAATAGGTACCACTGTGGCAGGAAGGTAAACGGCATTTCCGTGCACTCTGGCTTATGTCACAGTGTTCCGTTGAGCCAGAAGCGGTTTAGTCTTGCTGGCCACATGACCCAGAAAGCTGTCTGTGGACAAATGCCGGCTCCCTCGGCCTGAAAACAAGATGAGCGCCGCAACCCCATAGTCATAGAATCATAGAATAGAATAGCCGCCTTTGACTGGACTTAACCGTCCAGGGGTCCTTTACCTTTGACCTATTAAGAGACACACTGCTTCCAACAGTAGAGGGAGAACACAGTCATTGTGGCTAGCAGCCACTGACAGTCCTATCCTCCATGAATTTGTCTAATCTTCTTTCAAAGCCATCCAAGATGGTGGCCATCACAACCTCTTGTGGGAGCAAATTCCATAGAGGATGATTCATGAGCAGGTCCCAAGGTGGTTGCAATTATTTACAGTTTAGTATTAAAAACGGTCAAAACAAATCACAGGAACAGAGTGGGTCCTAAAAACACACATCTCTCGTTTCAGGGTAAAGAGGCGCATTGTCGGAATTCGCTGAAAGCTGCACGGTGAAAGTGTCAGAAAAAGCTCTGTGGGGAGGGAAATCCACAACTCAGGGGCTTCCACAGAGAATGACATCTCTGGTGAGCAAACATAAGCAGCAGAACTTATAAACCCTGATGCTGTGTGAAAAAAGTACTTTCTTTAATCTGTCCTGAATTTTCCACCATTCTGCTTCATTGGACGCCCCAAGTTTTGTATTATTAAAGAGAAAGAAAAACTTCTATCCTCTTTCTCTACACCACACATAATTTTATATACCTCTATAAACTGCAGCATTGTAATATCATACCCAGGCCATGTCATCCCCACAGGTACTCATTAAAAAAAAGCGGGGGGAGGGAATAAGTTTCAACAGCTTTCAAGAATAGAGACAAGCTTGCATCTTATCAGCTTGTATCTTCTTTCCTTTAATAAGCTCATATTATAGACATATAATCTACAGCCTTTAAGGTAAAACTAGTCAGTTTTGAGGTAGAAGTGGTTTTTCACACGTCACAAGGTAGGTGTTAATGCTGTTGGGATTCATTCTGCCTGCCATAAATGGAAGTTGAAAGGAGATTGGTAAGCAAGGCCATTATTAATACCGGAGGGCTGGCAATGAGGCAGCCTCAGTAGCTTCTTCTCGGAGGTGTGAGGATTGGATTAAGGGCATCCTGTCATTTCTGCTTCATTAGATATATTGCTTGTTTGTCGGCAGTTTCCATGGTCGGTTAAGCAGTGGGAACCCAGGAAAGAAATATGAGGGATTACTGGAGGGGGGGTGGTTGTTGGAGGCAACCAGATATTCTTTGTCCATGTGCATTGGTGGTGGTGGGGAGATAAAAGGGCAATTGCCCCCACAGATGAACCATAACCCCCAGATTCACTGTTTTCATTTGGAATTTTTCTTCTTCTAGCATTTGTACAGCTTGAGATACAAGACCATATGTATGGCAATTATCTTCTCACTTCTTAAAAACGAGACATCAAGCATGCTCCCACCTTTCAGTATTTTACTTCCCTCCCCCTGAAAAATTCCTGCAGATGCCCATGCTTCCTGCATGACAAATACACCACCACAATTCTAATTTGTTTCAATAATCTGATCTGCCAGACGTAACGTAGATTTGTGCTGTGGGGTTGGGAGAAGACGATGAAAACTAAGCATATGTATTGGGCTCTGAAAAGCAAACAGGTCTAGCACCCAATATGACAGAACTGATCAGCAACTTCTAAACTCCGTGGACCAGATCATCTGGCCACTCTAGAGAAAAGCAGGTGAAAAAAATCTTAGGCGGCTTAGAGAAAGCAAGAGAGACAGAGCACTACAGTAGAAATGGGTTGTAGAAATAGTGTTTAAGGATCATGAGAGGTCAGGTTTCTCCTCCTCAGTTGTATGGTTCATCAGAAATAGCCATACTGGGGTATATAGAAAGTGGGCAACCATTCAATGGAAATAAGCAATAGATTCAAGCAATAGGCTACATTTCCAGGAAGGCTGAGAGAAATATAGGTTGTTTGACAAACCAAAACATCTGAGAGGGAGGTGGGCAACATGGCAAGATCATGTTCAGCACATTCAGAACTGCGACTGTAGGAGAAAGTGATCTAGAAATGGCTGGACTGGGCTTCTTGAGGAGCAATCGGCCCAGGAGTTGCTGTTCTTGTTGCTCCAACAATAGACAAGAGTTAGGTTACATAGAATCTGGATAATCAGCTTTAATGAATGTGTGATGTTTAATTCAGAAACGCTGGCGGAAATGACCACGAACACATAATGTACTACTTAATATTTCCATTTCTCAACTTTCCTAAATCCTTGACACAATAAAATTTATTGCTCGCCTACCTAACAAATTACTGCCTAGCTGGCATTTCTCATCTTCCGGTGCCAGTGAAGGGAAACAATGAGACCTACTTAACATAAGAAGTGCCTGCTAGATCAGGCCAGAGGTCTATCTAGCCCAGCATGCTGTTCCCACAGCCCACAACTAGGACCAACATTACTCAACCCTCCTGTGGTTCCCAGCAATTAATATCAAGTACCTGGATGCAAGGCTTATATCTGACGTCTTCTCTGTATGCATGCCCAGTGGCATAGCGTGGGGGGTGCAGGGGGGGCCGGCCGCACCGGGCGCAACATCTGGGGTTAGGGCAAATCCACGGGTTAGGGGGCGCAAATCCACGGGTTAGGGGGCGCAAATTACTTGCCTTGCCCCAGGTGCTGACAACCCACGCTACGCCACTGTGCATGCCTATAGCACTTTCATTGTAAACAGCTAAGAGATTTGTATATTAAGGAGTTATATACAATATATTATATATTTATACTATATTTAGTATATATTTAATAGTAACATTTGCTCTTCATTTAATTTCTCATTGTAAAGGCAGAAGGTAGCTCTACGTTGCTTCCTAAAAAATTAGTAATAGAAGCCTCCACCCTCAGGGGTATTTATTATAGAATTAGAACAATTTTATTCTGTGATACGGTCCTTTTGCTTGCTCCCCCTGTCTCAGATGAGAAATAAGCTAAGGAGCAGTCATTTTAAAGTGATTATTCCTAAACTATCCTGGTTCGCTAATGGTCACTTAAGCATCAACTCACACTAAAAAGGTATTAAAGATCCATTACTCACACACAGGACACACATGGTTTCAAGCTGGAGTGGGGCTCTGATCTTACCCCTAAGGGATAGCTCAGTCAGTAGAGCATGAGACTCTTAATTTCAGGGTTGTGGGTCAAGCCCCACATTAGCTGAAAGAATCCTGCATTGCAGGGGGCTGGACTAGATGACCCTTATGGTCCCTCCCAGGTCTGTGATTCAATCAAGCCTCAAGGCCCAAGGCCCTTCCCTTCAACGGCTACGTGTTGAGCATTGTTTTCAGTAAGGCACTCCTGTTCGTAGCTTGTGCATATACCCCAGGGGTTTCGTGCAGCCAGGAACTCTGCCACATTGGGCGTCATGATCACATGAAGCCCCTAAAATATACAAGCAGCTATTTGTGCTTAGGGTGTTCCCTTGCAGAAAACTGTCCTCAACATGCAGACATTGAGAGGTTGTGTTATGTCTTATTTATAGACTGCTTTGGGGGCAACTCCCCCCAAAACCCCCAGTGAGTATCAGATTAATACAGAAGACTGCTACAGTAAAAGTACAACCAATCCAAACAATATAAAATAGTAAAATCACAAAAATGCCCACTAGGCACCCTGGGTGTGTGTTTGTGAGCTGCATTCATGCTTTTACCACAGGTGTAGCTCTCCACCAGTCTATCACTTGGAAGATAAACTAACTCACCTCTCTCTCCAACTGCTCCAAACCGATCAACCAAAGGGAGTGTCCTTTTTCTTGTCATACCCCAAATGGGTTCTCTCTCTCTCTCTTCAAGGCTGCCCCACTGCTGCCAACAACCCACCGACAGCAGCCTACAAACAGGCCTCAATCACCCTTGATAACTGGCTACAGCTGTGGCAGATTTCTTGCTCTTCACCATCAGCTGGCGAAAGCTGCTGGCTCCCTCACCAGATGGAGCAGAAAAGGTTTGGGGAGGCTAAGATTGGTAACTACCCCAGCCAGGAACACAACTTTAGGTTTCAAGCTGCCCTCCTCCAGCTTGAAACCATGAATACTCTGCATGCAAGACAAATCCTGTGGAGTGTCTCAGAAGCCATTGGCACAGCCATTCTCATAGTCCAACAAGCCACTTTTAAAACTAACAGTCATTTGCCTGTGGCCAGTGAGGACCGCTGCAAAGAAAGCTGCATTCACCTATATGCCATTTCTTTGGATCACAACCTTAAGAGTCACAGAAGTGAACCAATAAGCTGAAGACACTAAAACAGCTTACTCAGCGCTGTCTTTGTGACTCTTTATTGCATCCATTGTAGCATACAAAAGGCATATTTCATATAAAGTACTTTTTAAAAACACGACAATTACTTTCAACTCCCGTGACTTAATATAGTGTAGCGATTGAGCTTCTGCATCAGGATTTGGGATGAAAGCATTCAAAGAGAAGCAGGGGAAAAGGCAGAATTGGAACAGTAAGGACATTGTTGAAACGACAAAAAGCTTATTACCAACGAACTGTATGCGATTTGCAAGCTTTAACATGCCCCCTGGTGGCACACCCACATAGCCTGTTATTTTATTTTATTTTGTCTGATGGAGAAGCACAATTTATGTAAAAGCACCAGAACTGATCATTTTAGGTTTCAGCGCTTCACAAAGTGTTCTGATTGACTTGATTACTACAATAGCATTCCCTTGTAGTTATTGTAGCGTATAGGTATTCAGGGACACTCTGCCTTCAATTAAGTCTGAAGACCACATTTGTGGCTTCCTTACAGAGGAGCTAGATGGTGTATAAAAATAATTCAAGAAATAGGGTAATCTCTCTCCCACACCCAAAGGATAAGAAGACATTATAAAAACAGAAAGTGTGAATGAGGTATTAAAATCCTCTTTCCAATTAGGAAAAAAAATTGTCATAATTCCTTCTTCTGTTCCAATATGTAAATATGCCTCTTTAGAGACAATCTTAATATACCTTTCCTCTAATTTTAGGGGGGAAAATATTTGATTTGTACTGCCAGCACATTCCTGGTCGGAAGCAAGCACCGTTGAGTTCAACAGGACTTACCGTATTTTCCGCTCTATAGGACGCACTTTTTCCCTTCCAAAAATGAAGGGGAAATGTGTGTGCATCCTATGGAGCGAATGCAGGCTTTCGCTGAAGCCTGGAGAGCGAGAGGGGTCGGTGCGCACCGACCCCTCTTGTTCTCCAGGCTTCAGGCAGCTATCCGCAAGCCTTCGGAGCGCGGTGGGAGTTCCCCCCCCAGGCTCAGGCTTGCGGAAAGCAGCCTGTTGTCCACAAGCCTTCTGAGCACGGAGGGAGTTCCCCCCGGGCTCTGAAGGCTTGCGGATAGCTGCCTGTTCTAGGGGCTGGGGGAAGCTCGGGCTTCCCCCATCCCATCCCAGCCCTGTGGCTAAAAGCCCCAGGAGCGGCGGCGAGGTTGCTCAGGCATCCCCTGTCCTAGCCCCGCAAGTCCCAGGAGGGGCAGTGAGGTTGTGCACAATCTCGCCACCGCTCCTGGACCTGTTTTGGGGGCTTGGGTCATGGGAAGCTTGGGCTTCCCCGTCCCAGCCCCAGGGCTATAAACAAAGCCGCGCACAGCTTCTCCTGGCTGGAGAGGTTGCGCGTGGCTAAAAAGGAAGCCAAGACAGCTGGGGTTTTTTTTTCTTTAATCCCCCCCCTAAAAACTAGGTGCGCCCTATTGTCCGGTGCGACCTATGGAGCAAAAAATACGGTCTTCCTCAGTAAATGGGCCTAAGACTACAGCTGCATTTACTTCTGTATGTAGACTCTGAAGTTATTTCAAGTACTTGGTTCTGACTCCATCTCTCTGCATTTCCTTTGTTTTTCTTCCCCTTTGTATATTCAAAAACATCACCCTTCTTGCTGTGTATTATCTGATCTTAGATTGTGAGCTTCAGGGCAGGAAAACAAGTTTTAAATTTTATTGGATGATACCATACCATCGTAGGCACTGTAAAAATAAAATATGAGAGGAAGAGGATGAAAGCAATTATGTAAGGCACTTAATTTAGGGAGGAATCTTTTGCCTTAAAACAGGTTCCTGTGCCATAGATGAAGCCCAGAAAATCAAGGTGTATGGAGAACAAAACAAACTCTTTTTAAAAATGTACTGATTCATCAAACATCTTTCTTGAAGACAGTTATTGTCCTAAGGGACAGAAACACATAATTAAAGGAGATTATAGATATTAAGAGTCCTCATACATTCAGAGGAAATGAGGCAAAAATGAAAAATATCAGGAAGACAATTACGCATAGGTTGTATCCATAAATCCTTCAACTAAAGGAAGTCATCATGTAGGCTTAATGAATGCTGTCCATTTCTGCTTCCATTTTAAATAAATCAGGTATTGTTTACATTAATCCAGAAAACAGCTTGCGATGTCAACATAAACGAAATCCACAACACAATGCAAGGTGAAAAAGCTTAAGAAAGCTTGCACTTCCCATATGATGAAAGATCTATACAACACTATCTCCATAAACTACTCTACATGGGCAGAAAATATACATGCTAGGAAGAATGGCAGGGGGCAACAGATAAAGTGGACTGAGACGACTGCAACAGAGACGTCTGGCTTCATAGTTAAGCTTAGATCTCCATATTTTGGGTCAGAGGGGCATTTGTTTCATTTACTTCTTATTTTGAATGTCTGAAGTGTTGTGCTCTGTAGTCCAGATTTCTTTGTGATTTGTGATGATCCGCTTACAAATCACAGTGTAGGGACCATTCAGATATCCTGCTGAAAGAGCAACTGCATCAAAAAAACGACTATAAGAACTTCTTTAAAAGTTAATTTATCCATCTTCAAGGTCCCCAATGCCCTATGGCTAAATGGGTAGGAATGCTTTGGGGGCAGCTTTTGTGAAAGATTGAAGGGTGGTCCGACATTTAACTCAAAGGTCATGAATACGAAATGGGATTGAGTTTACCCTGATGCCACTCAAACAGCTGCCAAACAAGTGTCATTAACGTCTCTACTCCAGAGCTTTCCAAACATCTCATGTTGGTGACACACTTTTTAGACATGCATCATTTTGCGACATAGTAATTCAGTTTTACTAGCAAACTGGGGGTTAAACCCTTTTCTAGCCCCAGGAGGAGCATGGGGAGCGTTCACATGACACACCTACATACTGCAGCCGACACGTGTTGTGACACACAGTTTGGAAAGCTTTGGTCTACTCAATTACACTGGGTTTTAGTGTTTTATAAAGCCTATATAGCCAATCAAATGGTACAGGATGCAAACTGATATATTTATAGATACTTAGTGGCTAGAGTTGGACTAGGACCAGAAAGACCAGGGTTCAAACCCTGACTCAAATATAAAACTCACTAGATGACTTTGTGCCCAACTAAATTAGAGTACAGTGGTACCTCGGGTTAAGTACTTAATTCGTTCCTGAGGTCCATTCTTAACCTAAAGTACCACTTTAGCTAATGGGGCCTCCTGCTGCCGCCGTGCCGCAGGAGAACAATTTCTATTCTCATCCTGAAGCAAAGTTCCTAACCCGAGGTACTATTTCTTGGTTAGCGGAGTCTGTAACCTGAAGCGTATGTAACCTGAAGCATATGTAACCCAAGGTACCACTGTAGACCCACTGAAATTAATAGATCTAAATTAGACACACCCATTTACTCCAATGGGTTTACCCTGAGTATAACCTAGTTGAATTCAACTCAGTATGCTTTGTTAAAATCTACAAATAGGCAATTCTACCCTGTCAGTTTTTTGATCATGCTCATTAGGCAAAAGTTTAAATATGGAAGTTATAAAGGGGGGGGGGCATGAAGAGACAACCCATCACATGAATCTTATCACAGTCTTTGAATGTTGTGGGTTTGTTAACACAGTTCTTGGGGTCTGAAGTTTTGACACCTGGAGGGCAAAACATTGGCTACCCCCACAATTTTCTGGGAGGAGGAGGTTGATTCCAGTTTCTTCCTCCTTTCTTCAACTGATCTTCACTTTTATTACTCCCAAAGTGGTAACCCCAACAACCTGTTTAGCAAAGCAGATGCTCATTGCAACAAACAGGAATGGCATCTCTGAGTCTGCAAGTCATACTGAGTATTGTTTAATCAGCAACGTACCAGTAAGTAAATTTCAGATACACTGCTGAATTCTTATAGCCTGTTCTATCAGACACGGACACAGAAATTGATAAAAGGATTTCTATGAAAAATAGGTTCCCAATCCAATTAAAAGCATATGTTCACATTTACAGCTGTGTACTTTACAATTTTAATAAAACAAAGAACCTAAGTATGAGTGAGAGCTACAGTGCCGGATATACAACTATAATGGCAGTAGTAGAGACACTTCTGTGTTTTGAAGATAAAAAAAGCATTTTTAATGAGATTTTATATATATATATAGAAATGGAATTCTATAATTTTGCAATGAACACAAATAGCCATTACAAATACAAAAAAGTGGGATGTACATCAAGGTACAACATCAACCTGCTGCTTTATTTAAAGTAATCTCTTTGGTAATTTGACCACAAACCTAACCTTCAATTCCAATATTTTCCAGAGTAACCATTTAATTACAAAAACCAAACCTCCATGTTTCTTGGTATTTAAAGACTACTACACATTCTTTAAAGCAAAAATTAAAAATTGCAGTGACTCTCTAAAGCTACAGTGCATAGGTTTACGTTAGATGGCTTTGTATGTCATATAGTACAGATTATATAAAGTCCACAAACCAGAATAAACTGGGTTTTGCTATTGGATTCACTGGGACAGAAACAGGCTTCATTCCAAGCACCACAGTTTAGCTGTGTTCTAGAACAGAGTAGCATGCAACCGCACATTTTAGCCTCCCATTTGTGGAACTTACACACATTTCACCATAGCTTTGATACATGTCAGCACCCAAGTGACTTCAAATATTCTCCTTAAGAGGAAACTACAAAGACCTACAGGAAAAATTGTGTTCAGACCATTTATGTACTTCACACCATGCACACTGTTCTGAATGCAAGGAAGGGATCATGATAGCAAAATAAAACAAAGGGCCTTTATATTCTGCCAGACCCTTGGCAGAAAGGTGAAAAAAAAAATGGTATTTTCTTTTAAGATAAGCCAGTGTATTCATTCATATAAAGTGCCTCCATTTTCAATAGGCATATCAACACAAGGGCATACAATAGGCAGTTGTGCAATAAGATACAGTGCTCGAGAACATCTCAAGAACTGACACCTCAGCTTCTGAAGAGCAACATTCGCTCTGCACATGCCTGCCCCACTAGAGTTGCATATTGTCGAACACTTTCTTCATCGCTTGGCCCCTTCCTCCTCCTCTTGTACACACTGTAACGCATGGCTGTTCTCTTATGCAGAATCCGAACCTGACCCAATTCCTTCACATTCCCTTCATCAACTGTAAGAAAAGAAATATGGGTGTATTAATGCAGCGGCCAGATGAACAGGAAGCATTTGTTGACAAATGAAGTAATATCAAAATGCACAAGACCTTATATTTAGATACTGATATGGTGATACAAGACAACAGTGTTGTTTTTAGAAAGCATATCATTAGGTGAACATTTAAAGGAACCAACCAAGTTCTACTTGAAGATGAAAGAGGTGTGTGGATTTTGGTTGCTCTTCAGAAATCAAGAATGAATGTCATCAGTTGAGTTATCACACCAGGATCCCTACAAAATACACCTCAGGTTCCTCTGCCTATCCAAGTTTTGTGCATGTACAAGAATCCAGATACCAGAGAGAATCTACTTGTTCACTGTTCCTACCAAGCAGCAGGCAAACTATGTGAGATTTAAATGGCAGATGGAAATTAAAATCAGTTTTCATATGCAAGTCATCCAAAATCACTTTTGTTTTTGTTTTTAATTTGCCATGTTTAGCATCTGGCTGAGATGGTCTGGGGAAGAATATAGGGCTGCTACAATACTACATGATCTTTGTGAATTCCTTCAAAACTACAATAGAAAAGATTTATTGTTATAAGCTTATGGTACACAGGAAGACCTCAGAGTCACAAAAATGTCTACTCTAAATGCATTACATGTCTGAAAAATAAGCTCACCTGGAGTGTTGTCTACATGCTGTTTCCAGGACACATAAAAACTTAACATTTAAAGCCAGCATTATTTTAACGTTGGTCGAAAACCTACACTAGGGTCACAGCATTTTAACTGAAGTAACTCTTTTGCCCCCTCCAAAAAGGAACTAATTCTGTTCCAGATCCAGGTAGGTAGCTGTGTTGGTCTGACACAGTCGAAATAAAAAAAAATTAAAAAATTGTCCAGTAGCACCTTCGAGACCAACTAGGTAAGTTTGTTCTGGGTATAAGCACACTTCTTCAGATACACTGAAACAGAAGTCACCAGACCCTTATATATAGGTGAAGGGTGGGGTGGGGTGGGGTGGGGTTTTTCTCAGAAGGGTAGTAGCAGATGGATGATTGACTCAATGGATATGGTAAACCTGTTGACAACTGTTAATGACTGCAATTAGTCCTACAGGAAAAAGCAAGGGATAGTGTGCAGATGACCAAAAAAAGCTTTAGCACCTGGGTAGGCAAACTAAGGCCCAGAGCCGGATCTGGTCCAAATGCCTTCTAAATCCGGCCCATGGACGATCCAGGAATCAGTGTGTTTTTACATGAGTAGAATGTGTCCTTTTATTTAAAATGCATCTCTGGGTTATTTGTGGGGCATAGGAATTTGTTCATCCCCCCCAATATAGTCTGGCCTCCCACAAGGTCTGAGGGGCAGTGGACCTGCCCACGGCTGAAAATGTTTGCTGACCCCTGCTTTAGCATGTGAAATGAGACATTTCTTGCTAAAGCTGATTACATAGAATGACCAAGTAGCTCAGGTATGTAAGTTACCATGCGATAATTTTCCCAGCGACGGAAATGGCTCCATTATTGTGTGGTAAAAGCTCTGACATTAGCACAAAGCTGCATCTGTCAGTATGAAGAGTTCAGATTTTAAAAAATGCCGACATCACCTATTCCTTCATCAACACCTGAAGATAGTTTCTGCTTATGATCATTTTCACACTATCTGCTTCAGTGTTGATACCTATATGTTAAACACTGCATCATTGACCAATATCTATTCATTTTGTCTAGAGACACCATGCTCCAATTCACTTCTTCATTAATAATGGCTGGCACTTGTTTCACATACAACTGAAGTCGCAAATGCTGATTTGTCTTGTTCATAGCTTTCTGAAATCCATTAAGCCTTCTGAAGTGTAGCCAATATTTCTCCAGTGCTCTGTCAGGGTTTTACTTTTTCTGTTCTTCTGCTTCCGGTTCTACACTCTCATTGGTGACATTTGCAAAGGAAAACACGTTCAGGTTCAGCTCCAGAATAGGACATAAACATAAAGTGAGTTTTTAACTTCTTAAAAGGAAACGGAAGACTTATATTTACAACACCTTTAGGCAAAATATTAGTTGTAACCTGAACAGTTCTGGCGCCAACCTGCATCTTTAAACAAACACCCACACGGAGACTTTATTTCAGGACTGCTCATTACTTTTAAATCTAATTCGTTTTATTGAACCCTGAAACCTGATACTGGAGGGACATTCCTTTCTGCCTTACATTGCTCCTGGACTCAGAGTTTATTTCCTGAAGTGGATGCTGCTGTACATCTACCTTGTTTTACTTGCCTACGTTCTCCATGGCTGGCTTCAGTTCTGTGCCACTAGTTGAACATGGAAGGTATGCACACATTTCCTTCTCGAAGCAAGATATAAATCATGCCTCTGCTGGAATGAGAACCATCTTAGCTATAGTATAAATAAACATAATAAGCATAATAAACTATCAAACCGGGATTTTTCCTTCACCAGCCAAATCACAGTTTTGTCTCTATTCGGATTCTGGGCATAACTCTGCAAATAAATGAAGCCTCTAAAATATTCTGCAGAGGTTTTTTGTGATTGATCTTTGACAGGTGGGCAGGAACCGTTGTAATGATGTCAGGTGATTGACACCTGTTAAAAGTTCAAAGACATGTTTTTGGTGCCAATGAGCTGATAGGCACTGGAAGCAAGCCTTCAAAGGAGCTCCCTGTTAACTGTGATCAGCAGCTATAGGCAGTCTGTTTGGAGAAAGCCTGTTTGATTCAAACTGAAATGCTCCACATGGAAAAAAAATTCCCATCTGCAGACATCCTGAAATGGAAACATATTCCAACTTAAATGGATACTTACACGGAACTTAAAGGGTTTAGTGCTAACACTTAAAGCATACTGGATTTTTAGCACACTTTGTGTGTTAATTGATTACTAGTAGCAGGATGTATGCGTTATCAACAACTGTTTTTTTGTGCATGGCCACTACTGGCGCTGGAGTGGATGGTGCACAAAAGCTGAAGCCAAAATAAAGGCTAAATGTGTTATTTTTTTAAGGTGCCACAAAAGACACTATTGTTTCTTCATGGTGTTGAATGTTAAGCACCAGTCTCAGCTTGCTTGCTATTTTATGCTTTTTGGTTGGTCCTAAAAGTTAAAATTCCTGCGAACCTAGCAGTTCGAAAGCACATCAAAGTGCAAGTAGATAAATAGGTACCGCTCCAGCGGGAAGGTAAACGGCGTTTCCGTGCGCTGCTCTGGTTCGCCAGAAGCAGCTTAGTCATGCTGGCCACATGACCCGGAAGCTGTATGCTGGCTCCCTTGGCCAATAAAGCGAGATGAAGGCCGCAACCCCAGAGTCGGTCACGACTGGACCTAATGGTCAGGGGTCCCTTTACCTTTACATAAAAGTTAAAATATGCTTTTCATGTGTGTGTGAGCGTGCACACATGTGTGTCACACAAATCCAATTCAGTACTTAAAAGGGTAAGTAATAAATTGATTAGGAAAGTTTGAGATAGTTTTCTAGCTCCAGTCTTTTATGATTCTACTCCACATAAATGTAAATTTAGGAATAAACTTTGTGATCAAAACTCTGCTATAAAAAACTACTTATCAAAGTATGATTTATGCTGTCTGTCGAAAAGAGCCTTTACAGTGTAGCTTTTAGTCAACACTAAAGCAATCTCAGATACTCTTTGTAAAAACTTAAAAGATGTAAGTAAGTACCTCTGTCACCACAATAGCACAAGTAATTTACTCAGTTTGAAGCTGGCTAATGTTCCTGTGCCAAAAGTCAATCACAGGATAAAAGCATTCACTTTATTCATTTTAACCCTTAAAGTAGGGTGGCTTTGACTGGATTTAAGAAAGCATAAAAACCAAACAGGATCTGCTGCTGTTTAAAGAAGACAAAGTATGACATAAGAGCAAGATATGTCTTTCAACTGAACAAGAATTAAACCAACGTTTCTATTCTATTTTACCAAGATCAATATTAAAAATTCGCATCTCCTGCTCTTCTAAGAACACATACACGAGGCATGATAGTAAATATATGAAACATTTTATAATACATGTCATAATGTAAGAACTAGTTGTCAATCAAAGCTATGGCACCATTTTGAAAGTGATCTCACAACTGATGTGGAGAGAGGTATGCTACATGTGTACTATTTTGAAGTCATGGCCCACTTCCTTCTGCAGCTGCTTATCAATTATTGTTCTCAGTTGGCAAATGTATTACACTGTCTTTCTTTCAGATAAACATATGAGAAGGGGCTGTTCTCCAAAATATTAAGATTTTAATTTTTGAAACCAAAAGGCTTCCAGTTCCTATACAACAATATGAAGTAGAAGAAAGCATATGACTGAATTCAAGCCTAAATAGTCTTTGACTGGCCAAAAGAACACTCATTATATGACGTAATTACTTTCTACTAGGAAGCTTTCTTGACTCAGAACAGAATCCAGAAACTCTGGGAAGTTCCTGCTTTAGCAGAATCCAGAAACTGTGGTGTGTTCCTGCTCTAATAATAATAATAATAATAATAATAATAATAATAATTTATTATTTATACCCCGCCCATCTGGCTGAGTTTTCCCCAGCCACTCTGGGCGGCTCCCAATCAGTGTTAAAAACCATACAGCATTACATATTTAAAACTTCCCTGAACAGGGCTGCCTTAAGATGTCTTCTGAACGTCAGGTAATTCTTTATCTCTTTGACATCTGATGGGAGGGCGTTCCACAGGGCGGGCGCCGCTACCGAGAAGGCCCTCTGTCTGGTTCCCTGTAGCCTCACTTCTCGCAATGAGGGAACCGCCAGAAGGCCCTCGGCGCTGGATCTCAGAGTCTGGGCTGAACGATGGGGGTGGAGACGCTCCTTCAGGTATACAGGACCGAGGCCGTTTAGGGCTTTAAAGGTCAGCACCAACACTTTGAATCGTGCTCGGAAATGTACTGGGAGCCAATGCAGATCTCTCAGAACCGGTGTTATGTGGTCCCGGCGGCCACTCCCAGTCACCAGTCTAGCTGCCGCATTCTGGATTAATTGCAGTTTCCAGGTCACCTTCAAAGGTAGCCCCACGTAGAGCGCGTTGCAGTAGTCCAAGCGTGAGATAACTAGAGCATGCACCACTCTGGCGAGACAGTCCGCGGGGAGGTAGGGTCTTAGCCTGCGTACCAGGTGGAGCTGGTAGACAGCTGCCCTGGACACAGAGTTAATCTGCGCCTCCATGGACAGCTGTGAGTCCAAAATGACTCCCAGGCTGCGCACCTGGTCCTTCAGGGGCTCTGACTGCCTAATAAGCTTTCCTGCAACCTTACAGTGGATTTAGCTCAACAAAGTCAAGCTTACAATACCTCTTTATTTTCTCTTCCTATTCTTTCAGCTGCCCAGGTTCCCTGATCTGTAGTGACTTTGTATTGCTACTGCAAATTAAACCTGTGCCTGGGAAGCCAAGAACAATTGGCTGATAAACAACTTTGACTTCCCATCCCTATTACTTTTGACTTGGGCATATTTGCTCTGGCTTTCCTAGCCAGGGATGGCTGAAGCTATTTTGCTACTGTTGTCAGAAATGGCTGGTGGGAAGTCTGTAGCTTGGTCAGGCCCTCTCCTTAACCATGTCCTTGGCAAAGCAATGTTAACTAGCTACCCCTATAAAAGGCAGAGATGCACCACAGCAAGTGCCCAGAAGTCGTTCTTCTGTCAGCAGAAGGCAGCCAGTTACCGAGTCCCAAGCTGTTCTGTCCCATGTATAAAAACTTATCCTCCAACCCCAAAAGTCACTGCCTCAATGCAGCATCTCATAAGACTGTGTCATAACTATTAAACCCTTTATTATTATTATTTTAAATAATATTTATTTAAGTTTCCAGAATAAAAAAGAAAGAAAGAAAAAATAAAAGGATAGAGTTTACACTTAATTTCATTGACATCTTTCCAGGACTCCCCCCCTCCCCCTCTTGTATTCCATTTCCATTAGATTCATTCCACAAATTCTTACCCCAAATTTTAAAACCTTGTTATAATTATAATTAGCCCATTTATTCAAAATTGATTTATCTTATTTAACCATTTATATTTTTATACTTCCCTAAGATCGACCCCAATTCCCTTCCACGAATTCTCCTATTTTTCTCACACAACAAGAGAAAATGAAAAAAAAGAAAATAAAAAATATATAGTTTTACAGCCTTTGGATTCCAAATCTCCCCCCCCCCTTTCCCGGTTTCGATCCCCAAAATCCATCCTTCTGTCTACTGCCAGACTGGAGATCCCACGTCCATATCTAACCCTCTCTCGAGTCCGCTTTGCCGTCTTTTTGGTAGCTTTTAATTTCAGAAAGTCCAATCTCGGAGAAACTCTCGGAAAAGATCATTCTTCTTCCATCCAGACCTCTATATTTAAGAGTATAAACTCAAATTCTGTTTCTTGATCCTTTTAAAGTCTGGATGTCCCAAATGTTCCAACTTCGAGTTTAGTCCAGCTCTTATTCCTCAGGTTTCTTTTCCCTGTTCTGCTGCAAAAACCTTCTAATTCAGAAACTTCTGGTTCCTCTACAGAGGCTTTATTTGTTCAGGAACATAAACTTACGTCAAGTCCCTTCCTTTCTTCAATAGATAAATCCATTGTCTCCTTTAGTGTGGAAACCTCTGTAGACAAAATAATGCTTCGTTTTTGCAGCTTTCCCAAGAGATAACAAATCCTGCTCAATTTCATAGTAATTTTCCACTTGCTGCCACTGTTGCAATGTCCCAGAACTCCCTCTAGAGGGAATATGGTAACTTAATTTTTTTCCAGATCCGACCCAGAAGACAAATAACTTGTTGCCTTTGTTTTCAATAGTTTATGTCCAAATTGTAACAAATTTAGCCAGCAAAGCCATCGTAACAAAGTTCTCTTTTATTTTCCTGCTTTGACAGCTACTTTGACAGCTGTCAAAATTTCTGTGTCTCTTCACCAGTCTCTCATAACGGATCGATCCGGGTTCCCGTGGGGTTACATTTTAGTTCTCACCAATCAATCTTCTCCTCCAGAACAATTACTTGTAATTTCCCTTCGTGAAATTAACTTTTTCCGAATAAATAAGTTCATCTCTCGATCTTAATTGTTAAGTCCTTGCGTTAAGACCTCTACAACGGGGGGGGGGGGGCGGACTTCCTTTTTGCACCTCCCCCGCTTGCTCCAAATTCATAAATCAGATTTTTCCTTTTAAGTCCGGTAAATTTACTCACGGGTTATTCTTTTAAGTCCAGATTTTCAATAGAAAAAAGTCGGTGCTCTCCGCCGGATGGCATGCGGCTTTGCTAGTCAGGGGAAGCAGTGGACTCATAGCACCACACCCCCCCGTCACCCGCTCCGCAGCCTTTAAAAAGGCTCCTTCGCGGGTCGGGGGCGCAAACGGTGCCCGCCGAGTCACCAAGTCCATGGGCATCACCGCCCATGGTTTTTGAGGGTTCCCGCGTCGCCGGCGCGGCGGGACCCAACCCCTACCCAGCAGGCTCCCTCCGGAGCTCGGAGGGAGTCCGCCATTCGGCGATGGCGCCAACCCGGAAGTCCCTTAACTATTAAACCCTTTAGCACCGTGAACCTTGTTCTTCAGAAAACCACTCAGTTTCATCCTCTGCCGCTCTCCTTTCTCTTTCAAGGTGTAGAAATTAATTTTGTATCATTCAAGTTGTGTTTCCAGACAGAGTCCCAGATTTTTATTTCCCTCACGTTTGATTTCACGGCCTTTAATACCAAATCACTCTCTCCTTGCCCTTACAAAAAAATTAAAAGCAATAGAGCTTCCATGCTCCCTAGTGCTGCTGGATTCAATTATGCTGTGGTCAGTGGTGCTTAGTGGTTTGTCGTAAGTTCTATGGGCAGTTTTTACTACTAATATAAGCAGGCCCTTTCATCCATGCACTCCAAAATAGGCGCGTCAAGGAAAGGGAAGTTAGATCTGAAAGAAATATCAAGAGCACTTAAAAATCAGGTATTTAAAAAGGGGAATCAAGTACATATGGATAAATCAAATCACTCTGGTTCACAATGTTATAGCTGGTCTATAATTAATGCAACCAAACCAACAAACCAATGCTGCACTCAGCCAAACATAGAAAGAAATAGCAGACCTTTCCCAAAACACAATATGCACCACAGGGGCACTGCTAACATTCCATACTTCTACAAGAATCCTTTAGAATTATCCCCAAGCAGGCATAAACGTTAGAAGTATTAGGTTGAAATCAGTCATCTTTCATCCCAGTGGAATGTACAGCTCTGTAATTTTAAAGTGATCTTTAGACCTTTCCACTGTTGCTTCCTCAGAAATGCTTTTGGAGCGATTCCTGAGAAAGCATACACATTGAAGACATTTCACTGATGTTTATTTCCATGTGATATTTTTCCAAGATAGATCTAGAAAGAGAAGCTGGTAGGAATTTGAGGTCTTATGAAGTTACAACCACCTTACACCCCTTGCCACCACCCAAATTTCATTTATAGGAGAGCTGATTTTAGCAGGATTTAACATTTGTGCTTGAAGAACAAACAGGTTCAAATAATGGTGTTCTCTTCTCTCTAGTAAATGCAGCGTAGCTAGAATTATTTAACAAGGTCAGTGATTCAAAATTTCATCTACCTATTAGCATTTTCCTTCTCATGCTAGAAGTGGAGTTGACAAATTTGTTTGGATACAGCTCATTAGCGCTATCTCTACTGTTTAAACATACTTTATGATCAAGGATCATGCTGGATTATGAACTTCAGTTGCCTTCAAGTGTTTATAAAGTTAATTAAAAACAGATGCAAGTTCCAAAATGTAATAAGCTGAAGCAGTTGCTGGGAATAATCAATGTTGTTTACCCCTCCCTCTCTGAAAAATGCGGAGCAAGAACCTTACAAATTCCACCATGGTAACTATGGGAAAATAAATGTATTTCATAGCTTTTGTTTCTTTAATCAAAGGCTTGCTCTCCCCACCCACTCTTTACAAGGAAACTGCTAATACGTACTAAAGTTATGTGTGTAAAATATCTTCAGTATCAGAAAAAAAGTTCTTACTTAGAACTGATGTATTCTTTAGTCACTAGGGTTACAATCAGATTGCATTAAAGACATGGATGCTTTGCTGCTAACTTAGCAAGTACTGAGATGCATCTCTGGGTGAACACAATGCATTGTTGTTGTTTAGTCGTTTAGTTATGTCTGACTCTTCGTGACCCCATGGACCAGAGCACACCAGGCACTCCTGAGCTTCCTGTATCAAGTTGTTCATTCCTCTTTGGCTAAAAGGAATCACCAAATTCACCCATACCCTTTTTGATGAGCTACCTGCCCTATAGTCCCTAAAAATCTTGGCTTCTGTGCTGCAAACAGCACACACTTTGTATCTTCTTCCTCAGCTTTGTCCAGCATCCCTGCTTATGTTGCCTGTCTCTGCCAGTAGGTTTCCTCCCGCAGTTTGGTCAGACTCATGTTTGTAACTGTCCAACCATCTCGTCTTCTGTCATCCCCTTCTCCTTGTGCCCTCAATCTTTCCCAACATCAGGGTCTTTTCCATTATTATTATTATTATTAATTATTATTATTATTATTATTTTATTATTAGCTATGTAATCTCACTCTCAACTGCCTAATTATCTTCGACTTTCTGGAGTGGAGGAAGGAAAGAAAGAACACATATTACAAAGGCACATCTAGGAAATCATAACAAAATTGAAATTTCTCATAAACCTATAGAATAGTTTATTCTCTGGAACCTATTAAACAATATGTGACCCATGCTTTAAAACTTCGTATGACAGCTACATGGCTACTGGCGTGCTGTTTTTGTTGTGACTGTCTGTATGTTATTAATAGAGATGTTATATTACAGTGGTGCCTCGCAAGACGAAAAGAATCCGTTCCGCGATTCTCTTCGTCTAGCGGTTTTTTCGTCTTGCGAAGTGAGCCCATTGACAGCTTAGCGGATTAGCGCTACAGCGGTCTAGCGGCTTCTAGCGATCAGCTGTTAAGCAGCTTATCAGCGGATCAGCTGTTAAGCGGCTTAGCGGCTTAGGAAAAGGGGGGGAAGCGGAAAAAAAACCCGTGGGGACTCGCAAGATTTTTTCGTCTTCCGAAGCAACCCCATAGGGAAATTCGTTTTGCGAAGCGCCTCCAAAACGGAAAACCCTTTCGTCTAGCGGGTTTTCCGTCTTGCGAGGCGTTCGTCTTGCGGGGCACCACTGTAATACATAGTTCTAATTCTATTCATGTTTAATTGCTTTTAATTATTGTTTTCCCCCTCCCTTATGTTCCTAACTATCCCTACTTTATCTCTTCTCATTTGAACAACCCTAAGGTTAAGATCACCAAATGGGACCTTGCTTCAAGTTCGAACTTATGGAGTAGCTAGACTGAGCTTCGAAAAGAAAAAGGGAATTTTTTGTTGTAGTTGCAGAGATTTGGAACATTCTTTCATGGCTTGTTTATTTATCAATGCAGCTAATAACCTCACAATGCAGAGACAAGTAAACAACATTTTTTGGAAGCAGCAAGACAGACACACACACAAGAAAGGAGTACACAGTATTTTCTCAGTTTTCATAAAAGCCAACACAACCCAAGAAAAAGAGTTATAGAACTGAGGTCTCAAAGTCTCACATCTACCATGATCTTATTGGGCTCACTGAAAGCTCTGGTCTTTTTCAAATATACTTAGTAGTCTAAAATATGTTTTCTAAATTTTGGGGTTGAGAAGCTTAAATCCATTAAAGGAATGGGATATTCATCAGTTGTAACTATAATGAAAGAAAATCAATCGTATGTTAAAAATACATTAATATTACATAATAAAACAAAGCAGCAGTCGATAGGCCTGGACAACCACAAAATGAATGAATGCAATCAACTGGTATCCAGTTATTTATTTCGTTTCATTTATGAAATGTTTCCAAGAAACATCTCGAAGCAATAACAGCCAGCAAAGGCCTGAATAAATAGCTGAGTTTTTAGAAAGCACCAAAACGACATCAGAGTTGGCTGCAATTATGAACTATTACTGTATGATACCTACAGGTCTTGTTATGGAAAGTCATTTCATGTGAAACAGAGCATACCATTGTCTGTCTAGCCCGATGTTTATACTCACTGTATTTTAATTAAAGGACTTATTTTACTGACAACTGTAAGGAAGTGTTCTGCAGGAAACCGGCCTTGGAATGGAGCACTGCTTCCTTCAAGAAAGCAGCTACCCAAACCTCAAATGACTGTAGCTCACAGCAGGCCTTCTGCTGTTCAGCATGTAGCTATGTTTTAATTTCCTTAAACCACAGGACATAAGTCTGAATTCAGATCGCGTCTGGGCTGATGTACTCAGGATAGACAAAGATGCAGATTTTTATAGTTTATCATTTCATAGTGGCATATATACGAGACTTAAGATTCTTTACCTAATGTTGTTGCCTCCCTTCTTATATTATAATGCTTCCATCTTGGGCACCAGTTTACCCATACTCCCAGTTTTTTCAAGCACATCTATTAAAACAGCATTTTCTTATGCAAGGGCAACCTGAAAAATTGCCTACCTTGAACCCATTCACTTCATTTTTCAGTTTGTAATACTTTTCAAGCTTCTCTCTCAAGTTCTGTAATGCTATGCCAAAAAGTGTTTTCACTTCATAATATATCCAGATTTTACATATCAACTGAAGCATGATAGGAGCTCACTATACATGGTGTCACTCAACCCAGATTTCATGATAAACACCACTTTGGTTTGACGGCAGGAAGTGTAGCATATTCATATTTTTCTGGATAATGTTATTCAGAGTCAAATATGTGTTTTCATGTTTGGATTATTTTTTTATTTGTTTTTACACCAAAATAATATAGAACACAGTACCATGATCGACACAGGCATTAAAAGTTTTGTCTGAAGATCATTGTCTAGGTCGACATCAAAACAACAAACCAAGAGCACATTTTAGGTGCAAGTATGGCCTTTCATAGCCATCACTACACGTTAGGCGGTATTGTACTGGAAATACCATGAGATTGTTCAAATATTCATCAGAAACACTGCAATGCTGGCAGGTAAGAAGCATATTTCACACACAAAAATTCCCATTGTGTAGAGGCTCCATTCATGCAAACTGGGGAATAAAAATGCATCCAAAGTCTATTTACATTGAAAAGTCAGCTTATTTGTGTGTTTTCTGTGGGGGCGGGGATTCTCTACTACTATACTTTCTGAATGCAGGTCTCTGGTGAATGTGTGAAATGGAGCACTTAAAGTGTGCTGGATGACGTAAAAGGGACTACTTATACACTAGTTAGTAACTAAATGGACTCTACGAGAGTGGGCATTAGCCAATTAAAATTACTGAATAAATGAATACATGGAAGATGCTAACAATGTCACTTTAGCCATGGGACACAATGTACATTAAAATGTTTAGCATTTATAGCAGGCACGGCCAACCTTGGCCCTCCAGATGTTTTGGGACTACAACTCCAATCATCCCTAGCTAACAGGACCAGTGGTCAGGGATGATGGGAGCTGTAGTCCCAAAACATCTGGAGGGCCAAGGTTGGGGATGCCTGATTTATAGTCTAATATCTTACAGTATATGCAAAGGATGTAAATTATATACCTACCTGCTTTTAAGTCTTGATTGAAGCGACAATATTTTGAATGCTCAAGAGAAGGCAGACACTGTTCAGTAGGTACCCAGATATATGTCTCTGGACACAGCAAGTCAGATGGTCTGTACTGGCCCTAGGAGAAAAAGGAGAAGTAGTAAGTGGTATGTTATTAAAAATCAAAAATCAAAACGGAACTCCAAATGTTTTTAGGTCCAGAATAAAGTTTATAGTTAGCAATAGAAAATACTAAACAAAATAATCCATCCCAAAAAAACAGAGATGGACACACTATTTCTCAAACATGTTTGTTCAGCTTTGGTGGTTGAGATCTCTTCACACTCTTTTATCTTTTACAATTAACATTTTAGCTCCATTATTAATTTAATCAATCAGTGGCATTTTTTCTCTTTTCCTGAATGAATACAACCATTGATACACAAAGCACATTAAAATCAACTTGTCTGACTGCTTAATCTTTTTGAGCACCTAGCTCAATAATCCTTCAAACAGAATAATCTGATGTACTGCTAACTGAAATGCAATTTGAGAACAGGGGCAGATGGGGCTCTTCAACCTGGGAAGGGAGCTCATCTAGGTGAAGGAAAACTCTCATCATAAAACCTTTGCTGCCTTGTGGGATATCTTCAGGAAAAGTAAATGCCAAGAAGTTAAGCCCTATACAAATCCGGAGCGGAGTCGCTAAGGTAGTTGGATGGTGCTTTGTATACCTCCTTCCAGCAACTCCTGCAACCAACCTGGTGTCGCTGTAGCATTCTTTCTTTTGGACTACATCAGTGAGGCCAGCAGAGGCAGGCCTTGTCGTCTGGGCGGCCCAGGACCTCCATACACACTACCCAGGCTTAAGCCCCAGAGAAGTCATTTTGTTGCTGCTACTGCAGCGGTTTGACTTCATGCCCAGAGAACCACTCCATTGTCTCTCGAGACAGATGGATGCCAACGATTTGAGAATGAACAAATAAGTCTCACTGTACTTCACCTAGCTTAATTTCTAATTTGTTGATTTGTAGCTGAAAGGACTAGGAATAGAAACAAAAGTTATTTTAGAAAGAAAAAGTCAGAGGGATCTTGGGACACTTGTATTACAATAAAAATATCTAACAAATATGCAATGCTTTTTAACGTAAAGGGGGGGGGTAATTGTCTGGCCACATTTAGATTACTTCTAGAATCATCGAAACTGGTTTTCTTACTTACATATTAACACTGTGCAGCTTAACCACTTATTTAAAGTTACAGCTTCTTGACATATTGCTCCCTGCCTTCAATATGGGCATTACCTTTGTGCATGAATATACTATTTCTACAAAGGGTGCATGATTGTCTCAAATCATGAGTTTGCCACACACCTCACCACTTCAGAGTTATAGTAAACATCCTGAAAATTATTCGCGGAGTTGCAATTTGTGAAGAACCCTTATTTTGTACTGCAGTCAGGTGAGCCACCCAAATCTAGAGAAGCTGAATAGTGTACAAATCAAATGTCTGTATGATGACCAATTTATACAGGGAATGTGAAAGGCTGCTTTTTAAAGATGAAAGAAAGAAAGAAAGAAAGAAAGAAAGAAAGAAAGAATATTGAACCTTCCAAAAAATACATGCATTGCTGCCCCAGTGCTATGTACAAGTACTCTAAAACAATACACAGACTCCTGGCTCCTGTTAAAGCTCTGTGGATAAAGCTGAGTAAATTTAATAGAAATGTGGCTTTTTAAAAGAATGACGACTCAACAAAAAATAAATATTGAAGAAGCTGTAATAGTTATGCAACTTCCAAAACATCAGGGTTTTTACTGCATTAAATAGCACAAACAAATCTTGTTTACTTTCTTCTCCAGGTTAACACTTTACTATTTTCTTGCAGAACTGGATAATTCCACATAGATGCAAAAAGATATGTGGGTAGAAAAAAATTAGAACCCCTCCCCCAAACTGGATATAACATACTCAAGTTCTCACATATTAAAGTCCTTTTAACAGTTCTTAATGTCATATTACACACAAACGCACACAGAGTGATAACTACTGAATCATATTCCCTGCTCTTTTATCCTGCTACGGAGAACTCTGTTTTTGTTAAGGCAGCCTTCCCAAAACCTGGTCCCCAGATGTTGTTGAGAGCACAAACCTCACCATCCCTGATTATTGGTCACGCTTACTGTGGATGGTGAGAGTTGTAGTTCAACAGCATCTGGGGATTCAAAGTTGAGAAAGGCTTGTTTAAGGTATAAAAATGTGCTTTCCGCTGCATTTAAGTGACCAGTGGCAACTTTACCCACTGGTCACTTCACATGCAACATAAATCATGGTTTGGCGTCATGCAAATGAGTTGCAGCATTCTTTGGAAAACACCCCCTTCTCCTTCAACACGGCCACAAGGAGGAGTTCTGCTTTTTATTAATTGCAGCTTGTCAATGCAAACAGGATAATCTTGTGGAATGGTTTGTTGAAACTAACCAACTTCAAACCACGGGTTATGAAACCTTCGCCTTGTTTCAGAAAAATCAAGTTATACATGAAAGTACTGTACTTCTAACAAAATTAAATTTCATTATTGCATATAAACAATGTTCCCTACACCACAGGTAAAGGCTTAAGCTTTTGAACAAAGATAAAAATGCTTTGAAATGCTGTCGGCCTACTGCCCCACATTTTCTTTTTTTCCCTTTCTCCATCTTGAGAGATCACAAAGATGTACTCCCCAATCAGGGCCTAGTCTCACACCAGCTTCATCATGTGATGGCCGTTAGAAACTTGAGTCCATGTTACGGACATTTACAGTGGCACATCCAATCCCACACTTGGCTACGGAAGCCGTTCATTATGTACAAGTAATAAACATGGCTGGGTTCCCCTGTGCCCCAACAGCAAAATGAAAATGCAACACTACACCTCCTAACAGTGATCACGGTAATACAACTGCATGGTTATTGGGCATAATCTATGTATCCCACTATCCATGTGATATACCACAGTAAAGTAGCTCTTTTCTTGAATGGCTCACAAAGCATCCTCAGTATTTCATTTTGTTTATTAGATTTATTTATAGCGTCACACAACCAGGAAAACCAAACCAATTTAGAAGGGTAAAATACAACAACAAATAACTAGAATATCCATTAAAGTGGTACTGATATACTAATTGTTGCAAGATCGAACTGAACAGACTAACACACCTGCTGCCTACATGTTAGCAAAGATGGAGACTGTCTACCTCTCATTTCATGATGCAGTCAGTAAGAGAGAGAAATGTTTCTATCTGAGGCAAAAGGTAAGAGTACCCTCAACAAATCTGTAGTTTGGGTTGTACAGTACAGTGGTACCTCGGGTTAAGAACTTAATTCATTCCGGAGGTCCGTTCTTAAACTGAAACTGTTCTTAACCTGAAGCACCACTTTAGCTAATGGGGTCTCCTGCTGCAGCTGCGCCGCTGCTGCACGATTTCTGTTCTCATCCTGAAGCAAAGTTCTTAACCCAAGGTAATATTTCTGGGTTAGCGGAGTCTGTAACCTGAAGTGTATGTAACCTGAAGCGGATGTAACCCGAGGTACCACTGTACTGGATGTGGGACTGTGTAGAGGTTCCTAATACCCACCATCACACTAGCCTATCCTTGTTTTGTAAGGAAGGTATATTTTAACCAGGGCTGCATAAAGCGCACCTTTCTCTGCTCCCTTGTTTCCCCTCTTCTCCCCTGCTGCGCTCCTGCGGTGCAATGCACCCAACCCCACCCCAAAAATAAATTCAACCATATTCTCTTGTCACTAGTTCCCTTTTTGTAAAAGATACACTGAAAGCAAAACACTTACATGTGACATTAATTCAGGCCAATGTAAAGCGTGGCTGTATTTCTGGAGGCATGCTTGGCAACTCTGCCATAAGGTTCCTTAATTGAAGTATTCTCACTCTGCCTTGCTATGTGTTCAGGTTTCTGTGCTAAAACCAATCTCTGGACTTCTGTTCCAAGGCAAGGCCAAAGGTTTTAATGAAACTTAAGTCTGAAGATTTACTTTTTAAATATTTTGGAAAATCTGAGGGATTTGGTGAGTATTTGAGATGAAGGAGCATCAGCACAGTTTGTTTTCACAGACTAAGCCAAATATGAAAAGTAAAAGCTCCGAGGAAAGATAATAGTTTCAAAAAAACAAAGAAGGTCAAGTACCAGTAGCACAGAACAAACAGAAAAGGTTAAACACACATTTAATTCTTTTATCAGGTAAAGTGTACATCTGTGTTCTATTTTTCCACAATAACCCATTGATCTTTTATTAAAAGCGAATTAAGGCAGCCTTCATCTCAGTTTCCAGCCAGCTGCTTAGAAGAGGAGCCCTAACATTACATAAACAAAATAACCCCAAATTATCAACAGCAATGCATTAAGGCAAAGGCAGCGCCGTCATATGAGAGAGACAGAGAGAGAAGGAGAAAATGAGCCAGCCTAAACGTTTATTAAATTCAGCCTTTTCCTTGAAAGGGAACACCAATGGAATCCCAGCAGCCAAGTACTACAGCAGACCCTTGCTCCCTGATTTCATTGCATAAACAGAGATAGGCATTATCCACCCCCCAGGAGAGTGCTTTGCAAGTGAGTTCTGCTACTCTGTTTTCACAAACTGTGTTTAGACTGCACCACACAGAATAAAAATAATAAAAGAGCCGAATCAGAAACAACAATGATGATAGCCCCCTTCAGGCATGCATCCCATAAAGAGGAAATTAGGTATAGAACGGTGATGCACCAGTGGTCGTGCTGCTGACATTCATGCATTACATATGGATGTCTGCATGGGAATGCCTACATGCATAGAGAACTTGAAAGGTTCAGTTTTATGTCTGAATCAGTGCAATCAATTACTGCTACCCAGAGCAGAGAAGGGGGGATTTATATAGGTGAGGGAAGGAAGACTGGGCAGCAGCAGCAGCATGCAAGCCCATAGGCTCCTCCTAATAGCTCAACTGGGTGTACTGGGGTAGGAGAGTGAGAAGACACCTAAAACTGATTAAGTAGCTTCCCTGATAACTTCTTAAGATGCAGTGATTCTTAGTAGTATTAGCATAAACATAGCCTACTAGAAACCCAATAGAGCATTTTTCATCCTTGTGCACCATTAATGTTCTCTAAGAACATGTACAGACAGATTTTGTATAAAAGGGCAAAATGCTAACGGCAATGTAAAAGAAAGGTAGACAGATTCCCTATTGTTTTGAAGACGATGCTATTAATCCTGTTTCTGCCAAACTGACCTCTTCTTGGGAGAAATCTGATAGTGTAGAAATTCTCATTTCCTTTTCTTTCTAGCAGGGTAGACACCACTGGACTATTCAATTTTCACTAGCTCTCCGGAGAACCCTAACAAGCTGTGCCCAAGAAAAAGAAGGGAAAACAGCTATTATATGTGCAGCACATTGATTTGAAGAATTTGAACTGTGCACTAGAAATGAAACAACAGGCTTCTAAAAGTTGTTTTAAAGTGTATTGCCTATAACAGATATAAACATTCTTGGTTTTTGTACAAGCTTTTACAAGCTTACAAAAAGTATCAGTGACTGCCATGTGAACTTTGTGTAAAAACAGTCTTAATAGAAAACACTGAAACAAGAGCTGGAAAAGACCCGTTAGGTCATTTTGTCCTGCTGGGGTAGGAAGTTCCCTCCAATAAGGTCTCAATTTTTTCGCAGTCTGATCCATGAGCTGTAAACATCCCCAAAAGGAACTTCCCCCACAACACAAATTCTATTCTTAGCAAGCATATTAGGATCCTCCACCCCAATTTCAGCCTATCCTTCACAGTTTTATATATTGCATGACTCTGAACTGCTTCTTCCCCAAATGAATTCCTTACAAATCCAAATAATTTACATTTCATTTCAGAAAGCTGTAAACTCATCTTGTATCAAGGATCTTTTAAATTCTGCTTGGGGTGGAGTCTGAACATATAATGAAAGCCAGTCTTCCCCAGAAGCTCCCCTTCACCCCACTCTGCCTGCTATGAAGATATGGACCTCAGAAAAAACTATGCCATTGCTTTGTGACCTATTGGCTCTGAAAACAAAGAACACAAGTCGCCTCGTTCTAGACTTAATTTTAACGGACCAGCAGTGTGGCTTTGAATATATATAACATGCTTATTTACTTTCCTCAATTTTTAAATTAGCCTGATCAAAACTGGAAACTTTTGTTATACGCACTTATCTTATTTTTACTGGAACGTTGCTTATTTGCTTAGTTATATTTATAGTGGGTTTTATTGTTGTTAGCTGCATTGGGCATTTTTAAGGGAAGGTGGGATACAAAGATAATCAATAATAAAGCAAAGCTCAGGGTAGCTTCTTGTTAGAAATCTTGCCTTAACTATATGTTAACATTCAAATCTTTTATTACAGTCATACCTCGGGTTACAGATGCTTCAGGTTGTGCGTTTTCTGGTTGTGCACCGCGCCAAACCCGGAAGTACCGGGATGGGTTACTTCCAAGTTTCGGCGCTCGGGCATGCGCAGACACACTAAACCGTGCTTTGTGCAGAAGCGTGACCCACGTGTGCGCAGATGCGGCGTTGCGGGTTGAGAACATGCCTCCTGCACGGATCACATTCGCAACTCGAGCGTCCACTGCATTCAGATTTTTTAAAAACTGACTTTTACAAAATTCTAGTTCCAGATCTCCAGTGGCAAACAAAGACTGAGCAAAACAACTCAACCTGACCTGAATGCAAGTTTTTATTTATTACATTTTTACACTTCCCTTCTTCCAAGGACATTGCATGTTGTCTCTCCCCCCCCACTGGTCCATCTTTTCCTTTCAGGACAGCCCAAGATACTCCCAGAGGATAATCAGAGAGGGAATTTGAGCCTGGATCTGATCAGTCATATACAGTGGTGCCCCGCAAGACGAATGCCTCGCTAAACGAAAAACCCGCAAGACGAAAGGGTTTTCCGATTTTTAGCAGCTTCACAAGACGAAAGCCCATAGGGAAATCTCCGGGGACAGCGGGGAAGCGCAACGCGCCTTCTCCTCTGTTCCCGGACCTGTCCTGAAGGCTTGCAGTGGGAGGTCCGGGAAGAGAGGAGAAGGCGCGCAGCGCTTCTCCTCTGTTCCCGGGGTTTGCGGTGGGAGGAGGGTTTTTCCTCCCCACCGCCAACATTCCCCTGCGGGGAAGTCCTGCAGGACTCCCCAAGCTGCGAATGTCTGCCCCGCACGAGGGGCGCTCTGCTTCAGAGCGCCCCGCGCGCCGGGCAGAAGGCTGCTATCCGCAGCCTAGGCAGCCCTGCGGGAACTCTTCTGAAGGCTGGCGGTGGGAGAAGGGCTTTTCTTCCCACCGCCAGCCTTCAGAAGGCTGTTCTGAAGGCTGGCGGTGGGGAGAAAAGTCCTTCTCCCCCCGTCAGCCTTCAGAGGAGGTCCGGGGACAGACTGTCCCCGGACCTGGTCTGAAGGCGGTCTCCCTAGGAACGCATTAATTGATTTTCAATGCATTCCTATGGGAAACCGTGCTTCATAAGACGAAAAACTCGCAAGAAGAAAAAACTTGCGGAACGAATTAATTTCGTCTTGCGAGGCACCACTGTACTCTGTTTCAAGATAAGTCAACTTCAAACCATGGGTTTGGCCAAAGCTTCACAGCGGAGTGAAGATTTGAAACTTTTGTTTCCATAGCCCTGGTTTGATATTAACCACTGTACAACACTGGCAGATTGAAAATAACTGCTTAACAAAATAAAATAAAATTGAACAACCTCAGTGGGAAATATTCAAAAATTATGAAGAAAAGAGTAATATTCTGCCAAGTCAGGCTTGGTACTCACTCTGATAATGATAATGCTAACCCTTGGAGAAATAAAGTTACTGTATACGTTCAGGGTTTTTGTACATTTTTGATGCTGGTTGTGGTATGGAGCAAAATGTCCATTATGTATAAGGGGGAAAGCTTCAAAGCAATCATTTTGATTATCACTGTTTCAATAGAAATGTAATAAGCAAAAAAATAATAATTGTATTCCTCTGTATAATTCTTTAAGGCAGTGAATTATATGGTCTCCTTTTACTGATTGAGAGCCGAAAGCAACTGGAAAAGATAGAAGATTTTGGACACACATCATGAATGAAGTGGATCAGAACATATCTACAAAAAGTGTTGAGATATTCCAGAGAGAGCTGGGGGAGTGAGACATCCCAATGGCTTATTGCTAAATGGGCTTACTTTGAACCAATAAATATGTCCCATATTTATGAGACTATCAGGCAATAGGTTTTATAAAAGACCTAAAGTTATCTAAAGTGAGAACTTGCTGAAATCTTTCAGGAGCTTTAACAGGAAGAATTATAAACAATCCATCATCACACTATCATAAAGGTCACTACTGAATAATTTGTCTTAAGAATTACAAGGGCCAGAGAAAAGTAAAAACTCTCAAAATAACTTTTAATGTTTCACTCTGGGCTAAAACAATGGAATGAAAAGATTATGAAATAATCCCTACAGGACCAATAAACATTATTTAGTCTACATCAGATTTTGTACCTTAGCTCCAGACTGCTGATGACAGAAATAGAATGTTTATGGATTTTCTACTGAGGTTAAGATATCTGAATGTTTATCCAAAACTTAAATAATGTCCAAATGACTGACAGGTATCAAAAGAGTTCTCATAAGAAACCAAATATTACAAGTATGCACACACTCACTGGGGTCAAATAAAACAAAATGGGTTAATCTTTGTTTAAATATCATGTGCCTCTGATATGGTTAGGCTGCAATCCTAACTACAATGACATGGAAATAAGCCTCACCGAGTTCCATGGGACTTACATCCAAGTAAAAATACGCAGGATTGAAGTCTTAGCTTCTGTGCATCGTCTCCTTCGTAAAATGAATCCATAATACAAAAAGGTCTAACTCTTATAGTTCCCATTCCTTTCTTCCCCAGCAGAACCACTTTGCACTGACACACATAATCTGGTCTGGAGTGCCTCCAACCCTCTGAAGTAGTTTGGTAGATGGGAACAAGCCAGTGCAGGAAGTGGAAGCCTCCTTGTTTTAAGCCATTTCCACTCATGGAACTGAATACCACCACATATGCTTGCAGCCCTGGAAAGCATACTACTGAACAGCAAATTCACAAATTTATTCTGCTTAAAACCCCCCAGCATGCGATTCTTTTGAGACATTGGTTCCAATATGTCTAACATTTGTTTGTATGATATACTGCTATATTAAACTTCTTTTAAGATATACTAAACTTACAAGCCATTAATTTTTATAAAACATTTTGAAATGTTGTATATATAATGGCTTCAGAAGGAAAGTAGATCAGCTTAAGGCACCAAAATAAATCGTATGTTTAAAAAAGGTACCATTTCAGTTTAAGAATCCTTTACTTAGAACGAGGAAAAGAGATGTTTTACCGATGTGCAGAGATTATATATTATACTTAAAATAGATTATGACCAATGGATGTTCCATTAGGGCAAACAGGGCACTGCTCCACCAACCTCAGCCTGCTATCCACAAGCCCCACCACCTGCCTGCATCCTTATATACTGTGACCGTGGCTATCAGCTACCTCCTCTTTAGTCTCAATGTTACCTTCAGCAGGGAGGATGATGGTGACAAAACTAGCATTAGTTGGCTGTTGCTCCACCTACTGTTGGCCTCCATGGATTCTACCCTACCAGTCCCAGCGGGCAGCAGCTGCCACCAATTTTCACTGGGAATTCATGGGTGAGAGAGAAGCAGAAATAAAGTTGTAATTACATGAATTCAGTATCAATAAACTAAGACTTTTTGCTAGAGCTTTCCTTACTATCAATTGCTTTCACATGAAGTGTGAACTATTCAACAATAAAATACATTGGGCTAGTGGAAAAAAACACACCTTTCTCCAACAAATTCTCCTCACATTAATGGACTTCTGCATGCCTCACAAAAGACTGCACAATTTTCAGCACAGATATTTAAATTAATAAAGTGCAAATCGTTCATCCCCCCATCCTTTGTGCTTCTGAAGCTTAACAGCCCCTGCTTCAAAACTGTTGGAAAGAAAAAAAGGTGGGTTATATAACAAGCCTGTCAGAGCTCAATCCTACTGAAGTGTGTTCAGAAAACATTCCCAATTGTTACATTCTTACAACACATTTTGTTGGCTTAGATTGTATACATTTTAAAGTTGTTTCACTATGGCTTTCCTAAAAATAAACACTGCATTTTTAGCTTATCCAGAAACGACTTTAAAATATATATAATGTAAGATAGCAAACTGTGTTGCAGCAATGTAACAATAGGGAAAGCAAAAAACAACAACACAACCCTCCAGCAAAAGCTTTAGGGTGTGGGGAATATTCAATCCAGTTATGATGAAGTTTGGGAGGCGTCTCAAGTTGGGTGGCCACCAAAAGACAGAAAACACACCACATGTGCTTCTATGTGTGTCTGTGTGTGTATAATTTAGAAATCAATGGAATAAAATTATTACACATCTCCCCCCTATCGGGAAGGACTGTAAGCATGTACCTGCTTTGTCTGCTATCCAGTTTGCTAACTGTCAATGTGCAAGATCCCTGTTGTCCCTTTCAGCCAAATATGGACAGGACAGCCCTTCAAACAGAAGACTATCCTCTGCAAAATAGTTCACACAGCCACCACAGTCTCAAGAGCAGCTAAAAGGTATCCAAGGGGCTGGACAGTGGCAGACTTTGGTCTTTCAAATTTTAGCGGCACCCTTTTAAAAACTGCCCGAGGAGGCGTCACTTAATTATTTAGAAATGTGTGCTCTGCCTTCTAAATAAATTTTATACAGCATCTTACACCAAGTCTATCAATAATATAACCAGTAATGTAAAAGATGAAAAGATGCAATTTAACAGATAAAAGCAGCATCAAACTTTGCTGTTAGAAATACTTTTTTAAAGCATGGGAAACACAACTGGCATCAAAGCGTTACTAATCAGGTTGCCAAACAAATCTCCTTAAAGACAGCGTTCTATGAAATTGGACAATACCTCTCTCTGGTGGTAATCATCACCCACCATGCCTTAGTTGGCAGAGACACCCAGAAAAAAAAAGCTCTGAATTTTACCACAGTGAGCAAAGAGTTTGATACTCAAGGAGGATTTTGAAGATCAGCACCATCAATTTGGAAATGGATTTGGTAGTAATGCAGCTGCAAAAGAATTCGTAAAAGCATCTGCAATCTAACATGCTTCAAATTAACGGTAGCTTACAGACTGTGTTAAAAGGCAAGCCTGTCCACAACACAGAGAAAGCAAACCTGATAGTTACCAGCACATGGAAAAATGGGACACGGATATTTGTGTTGGACAACCCTTTCTAGAACAACTTAAAAACAGATGATTGAATGCAGGCTCTGTGTTCTTCCTTTGTGGTACTGAAGCCCAAGTGCTATATTTTCTGTAATAATAATTATGCAACTAACTTCTGGGGCTTACAAAACAAAGATGGCAATCTGCCAGCCTCTCCACTATAAGAAGGCATGCCACAATTTAAAGAATGCACTGAAAACCTTTTGGCTTTCAAACTTCAAAACTATTTGACAAACTGCACACGCATAAAACGCTTAATATCCCCACTGGTTCTTTTGTTTGGCAGCTTTTTTTGTACAACATTTCAACACCGTGTGGGATTCTAGATGCTGTTGTTGGAAACAAGGCACCATGTGGAATCCTACCCAACTCTATGCAATGTTGAACGATGATAAAGTACATCTAGGAGTTACCAGTTATTGCTACTGACATTTTCCTTTCAAAACAAGCTGACTGTGTCAGAATGGGTTCAACTGCTACTCTAATATATTATGAAATAACACCTACAACAATTTCCCTGCTCTCATCCAATTAGAGATTGTATCAGGTACTTCAGCATGGAGGAAAAATGCACCCTGGATTTGTTCTAACCCTTTTTAACCAGCTGCTTTAATATAAGGAGGTAATAAGTAGTAAAAGGTAAAGAGTAGCCACTGAGTACCCACCTTCAATGACAGGAAAGAAAAGCTACGCATGCTCTGGCAAGAGTCACCATTTAAATTAAATCAGCTTTAAGCTCAACTCTCCAGACAAAGAAATAAAAGTTATGTTTGAACAGGAACAAAGTTTTAGCTATGATGGTCATCAACAATGGCTATCCCAATTTTACATGCAGCATTTCCTGCAATGTGCCTGCAATGCAAGTGTTTTATTACACGCTGATATGGCTGGGGTAGCCAACGGCAAAGCCTTCTCTAAAGCCTCCTTTGCTGTAATAGGTATAGACATTTTCACACATACCCCTATTAAATATATATCCCACCCTTTCACCCAAAGGAGCCAAGGGTGGCAAACAACAAGTGATACCGCACATTAAAATCATCCTAAAAACAGTTCAAAAAAGACTTCACATTTAAAAGCATACTGAAAGATAAAGATCTTCAGTAGGTGCCAAAAAGGCAACAGAAGCAGTTGCCTGTCTAATATTCAAAGGGTGGGCATTCTAAAGGTTAGGTGACACAATCCTGAAGGCACATTGTGCGGAATGGAACTCCTGATAAGATGGTATCTGTGAGAGGCCCTCACCTGCAAAGCACAATGTTTAGCTGAGTATATAAAGGGTGAAATTATCTTTCAGGTATCCTAGTCCCAAGCTTTACAGGGCTTTATACACCAAAAACCACGTACTGTATAAATGTTAAGGAGCCTGATGTTATTCAAAGCAATAGCAAAGACTCCTGAGATGATCTACAGATCAATTACTGTATACCATAAAGTGGAAAAATACTTTAGTGATGCAAAATTTGGCACATTCTAGATTGAATTCACACTTACTATGACCAACTACAAAAGTATTGAACAACTGGGAGGGCAGAGTCTATGGACTGAAATCATGCAAGAACATGGACAGTGAAGACCATTCTCAGTACAACATCAGTCAGGGCTACGAAATGTCCTACGCTTTCTTGTGAAGTAGGCTATATAATTTAGTGGGAGATTGCCCAACAAAGAACTGATGCTCCAGGAAAGATAATTTATATTTATATAAAATGAATGGCACATTTCTAAAGAGCACCCCTCTGCATGCTTTGGCAGAGTAAATCATAGCACTCTCACAAGCCATTATATGAGCTGCCCTCTAGTTTTGATCTAATTCATGGCAATCTTCTTTGTGTTTTGCTGTGATTAGTGAGTGTGTAACTACACCAGAGCATGAATTAGACATGATAAAACTCTCCCTAGTGTCTCATTCAAGAACAGTTTGTCTCGGGCTTGGGAATCTGGAATTAATCTTTCTGGCAGCTCTCTTTGACAGCAGTAGTCAAATCACCCCTAATAACTCAGTGGCTATTAACCCCCTTCCTTTCCCTTCCCCCTCAACTGACTTTATAATCAAGCACACCAAGATTTTAAAAAATGGAAGAGTGGAAGTTTAATGTATTATTTCAATTGATTATGTGTTAGATTATTAACAAATTAACATTATACATTTTATATAAAAATATATTCAATGCACTGCCTTCATGACACAGAATGTAAACTTCCATCTAGTCTGACTTAAACGTATGTTATTAACATATATTATTTGCATACAAAGCAGTGTGGAAATTACATTTTCCAGCATTAATAAAGAGTTAAGTGTATATGTCTATGGAAAGCATTCATTACCTATAATCATGCTTCACAGTTATTGCAAGGTATTGCAAACCTTATTGCCTGAAACTAGATTTTGGCCACATGCTACGTCAACTGCAACAGATCACCATGGAAAATCTGAAAGGAACTGACACTTCACCTCATATGACACAAAGCTGGCAAGGTCTGTAACTCAAAGTGGGCAGAACAATGCAAAAAATTTAGTGGGACATCTCCAGGGGGTTTTAAAAAAATGAAATAGAAAGTATTGTATACTACTGTAGAGATTGCCTATGTGTCTTATACACATGAACATTCAAACTTGGACAAGCAGTAAGCAGCGCAGCACTTGCTCACTATGGGCAGTATTCCACTAATTTGGTGTGCACAGGGATTCCCACTAGTGCACCGGGACTTTCCTTCCTCTGCATCCTATCCCACTCTCATCCCCAAATCTGCTGCACAGGGAGGTTTATTCTGTTAACAAAGCAGAAATGCTTGCACTGATGGCACCAATTCCTTAGAGCCACCCTGAATCCCACCCAAAATTTCTACTGTGCTGACTTGGGCAAGTTACTATTTCTCAGTTTAATACACCTACCTCACATGCTAGGAATCTGCTATATTGAGACCTGACTTAAGTACTTGAGAAGCAGGGAGAAATCAAAAACAAAGAAAGCCATCTATGTTTTCTAGCGAGAGGGCATGTAAGAGAGAGCTTTGCTTCTACCCTTGAAAGTTACCTTTTGCTTCTGTTAACATGTAACCAACAGTGCTTTCAACAATGTACTCAGTCATCAACAGCGACAACTTCCTTGATCCTGCTGCCTCCTAATACAAATGGAGCATGAGACTCATAGGAGAGGTGGAGCCTCACATTTCACAGCATACAATGCTGTTAGTGATAAGTAACAGAGTTCCTTGAAACCATCACTGAAAGGTAACATCAGTATCACAGTGTCAGCAGCAATATGCCTTACAATATGCAGGTGGTCTTTAAAAGAGTAGCTGTGAAACTTAAAACATTAAACATTAAACCTTGTTTTTAAGACATTCGGTTAGCACTAGATGCAAGTGACAGAGAGCAACTGCAGCTGCTCCAAATTTGCCATATCTGATTAGAGTTCTCAGTTTCCCCAAGCCAGGCAATCAGTTTGTAGCATCTGGAAAGGAATTCATTGAACTGCTCCAGCAGGTCTTAGTAGCCCTTGTAGGCCAATGCATAAGCTCTTGGGCAAGGAAGTTCCAGGTTCCAGGGCAAGAGAACCATCAGCAAAGTGGTTTTTGAATTGAACTCTTCAGTATTCATGTTGGGATGTGTGTGTGTGTGTGTGTGTGCACGTGCGCACACGCACACATAGGATTGGCTACAAATGTCCAGCGCTGTAAATAATAGCACGGAGGAAATGTAACAGAGGATTCCTCTCCCCCCCCCCCCCAAAGTAAATGAAGAAAGCAATACCGGTACTTCTCAACACCAACTCCACACTGTTCAGAAGAAATCATCCTATAAAATGGAAATCTAGGCTTGGCTTTCTAATTGCTCTAGAATATATATTCCCATACTTCCAAAGATCTCATTTTCAGGCACATGGACAATTTATTTGTTCTAATGCAAAGCGGGAGGGGGGGCAGATCTGAACAATATATCAGTTTGCCTGAGAAATGCAACAAAACCAGTGTTAAGGGCGGTAAAAACTTTTAACTGATTCAGCCTTTATAAATCATAGTTTTAAAATGCTAACTTTATTTCATGCTAGATCTTGTTATGCTTTATTTACATTCACTTGGCATAATACAGCACATTCCGCATGCCACTCAATCTCCTTGCAACAGGGAATGGGAAAATGACTGCTAGCTCTAGCTCTATGACTGGAGCTCTAACATATTCCTATCACATGCTCTGCACAGGTGCATGACCTATTTGGCCCAGCAGTTATGGAAACTCTTCAAGATTGAATGGCCGGGGAGAAATATGCAAAATAAAATGTGAGTTATAGAAACCAAAGAAGATAGAAACTCTTTTGAGTTTTTACATTTCTTTGATCTGCTTCCCTTAGAGTCTTAAAAGGGAAAAAAGAAGTGGTGCAGTATTAATTAGTACATATATATAGCTGTGGGTGCAATGTTCTTTCAGTGTTGCTCTAGAACTTATTTTACGTTGTTTGTGAGTCTGCTAAAACGAATCGCCAAGACAGAAAAGCAGATGGTGTTGAGTGTAGGAAGTTCCCTAGCTCAGCACTGGATCTTTCGAATAAATGTGCCCCTGCCCAAGCCACCGCTGACAAACTCAACAAAGAAAAGGAAGCATCAAAGCTTCATTTAGAACAGCTCGTCTTCAGTGATGCAAAATTTTCAAAGAGTCGCTTTCAGAATATATATAAAAAACCGAAGTACTCCGCATTATATGTTCTGCATTTATTGGCGCACTGATTACCTGAAGACATGGTGAAATAAGAGCATCTACAAATCAACCGCGTTATATCAATGTGACTATTGCTACTTGTCATTCCATCTATTTGAAGCATCCATAACGAAGCAGCTTAATCTAGATAGGTCAATGAAGACAGTGGTCTGGTGAGCACACCACTGGCAAGCCAAACCTTGACCTAGAACAAATGTGCAGTTTCCTGGAGAAGAGATCACAGTTACTTCACACCTCCCTAGTCATTTTGCTCCTGCCCTGAGCTAAACCAATGTAAATCTTCATGTACCATGCAAACCCACCTCGTTGACAAGCTCCCTCCAGAATAACTACTGAAGTTTGTTCTTAGTTACAGCTCCTTGTTAGTTTGGAGAGAACTTAATCAATATCTAAATCAATGTGACGTATAGTCTAGCCCCCTCCACCCAATAATGTAATGTGTTACATGTGCATCTTCATTATAAATCAAACTTGTACTCTTATCAAACCCTAAAAAACAGAGTATAAGACATATTCCTCTAAAGCTAAGGTTATTAGTACAGTGGTACCTCGGGTTAAGAGCTTAATTCGTTCTGGAGGTCCGTTCTTAATCTGAAATTGTTCTTAACCTGAAGCACCACTTTAGCTAATGGGGCCTCCCCCTGCCGCCGCGCAGCCACTGCACGATTTCTGTTCTCATCCTGAAGCAAAGTTCTTAACCTGAGGTACTATTTCTGGGTTAGCGGAGTCTGTAACCTGAAGCGTCTGTAACCTGAAACGTATGTACTGTACTGACTTTGTTTCAAATATTATTTTTTTCTTTTTAAAATAGTCCTTATGGATTCAGATTGAGGAGGAAAAATATACAAGTTAAAACCCAGTTGCTGTAGCTCTAACGATTAGCCCTAACTTTCTGAGAAGAGAAACACTTCCCTAGATTAAGTCATCAATCAGGATCATGTCACATCACCACAACCTCCTTCTAGAGTAGTCTCATAAGGGTTTGCTTCTGCTTACTAAGAAATTTAACTAGCTCCTACACATTTTGAATTATGCCACAAATATCAACCAACCACAAAAGAAAGCTGTCAGTTCTATATAAGCCTCTATCATAGGTCCCTGGCATTGTCGATAAGTATCACTACTTTAGCAAATAGCAGACTGTCATCTGAAATCAGCTAAAATACAATGAGGCTAATAAAGTATCCATCAGGAAGATGCGAAGTGCCAGCTGCGTTGTGTGTGGGGTTGGCAAGAAATCTGCAATCCTTTCAGTGTTATAGTGGCAGGCTCACAAGAGAATGTGGCTAAACAACATCCTGTTGGGCTTTTGCTCTGCTGTGGTTTTCCATTTCTGCTTAGGCAGCAAAGCCAAGTTTACTGAAAAAGGTTAACTAAATTCCACAGCCAGGGAACTGTGAAAAAGCCAGAGCTCAGGGGATTTAGGCTGCCAAAGCTTGACTTTGCGGATGTGGAGCTGCAGACTACTACTGTACCATTTTTCAATGCTGCTGAATCCCTCAAAACCTAACCACAGAAAACTGGTTCTCAAGCACTGCACAATAAATACCTTCTGCTTATGACCACAGCCTATCAGAGGTATTTAGCGTAATGATTAATCACAGATGAATTGGCCTCTTGTTTCTATTCTGACATTTTGGAATCCTTTCTACTATTCTCTCTCCATCTGATATCAAGCCATGTCAGGAGAGTGAAATGGACCAACTGAAATAATTACATTTCCTGTGGCTTTTATGCAAATCTGAAAGAAGTTTCCACTAAAACACCTTGTTCAAGTAATAGAAGATTCTCTAGAGTTTTAAAACATTCTGAGATATTAACATTTTTTTCAGAAGCTATTAGTTCTACTGTACACTTCAAAGTATACCTTCTTTAAAATTTGCGGACTCAACGGAAAAGTTTTTGAGAAAGCAGACAGCTGGCCAAAGTAAAGACATTGTGGGCTTAAATTGAAACTAATTTGCATGAAAATGTGCATGCCAAGAGAGCCTGAGAAATGCCACAGGGCAAGGAAGCTGAGCTTAAAAAACAAAATGAGTATCTTTTGACAACTCCTATAAAAGCTTAAGGTTAATGAAGGACAAAACAAAAAGGTGTTCACATACAACCATATATTTTCCAGTCAAAAGAATATAAAGCAGGAGCTGTCTGATAGTACCTTTGATAGTAAAGGGACAGAACAACTTTGGAATAAAAAGCATGGGAACTTAAGTTTGGGCTATAGTTCATTGTATACGATTTTTTATTTTTGCTTTCTTACAGGAAAGTACTCAACCAAGCTATAGAGAAAGAGCAAACTATATAAGAACCAGACACAAAGCCTTGACACACACTGCTATAAATCTTAAGCCTCAGTGTTCTGATCCCATGTTTGCAATATGTACAATAATATCACAACTAAGAGGGTGGAACCAATCATGGGAGTTTTTTCCACCAGATCATCACCTTACTGGAAAGTTTATAATGCAAGATACATTGAAATTACCAGTACAGTGTCATGGTGCATGTATAAATACATAAATGCATAGTGCATGTGTAAATTAAACACACCGGGCGCTTTCAGGTTGGCAATCTGCCATCTACAGATAGCAAAGATGCTTTTCCTGACTGGTGCTAGACATCCATGCCTCATCCTTATGTGAAAGCCAGCGAGTAATAAAGAAATGACATTCACTGTCAGCCAGTAGCAGTAGTCTTCCAAAGTCCAATTAAAGTAATGGAATGCTTAGCCTTCAGACAATCCTGGCCTGCTCACTTCTATGCACAGTATTAAGTGGAATTGTTTATGAAGGATATTGACAAGCCAGAACATGTGCAGAGGAGGGCAACCAACATGAACAAGGAATGGTTGAGGAAGTTGGGCATGTTTAGTATGGTAAAGAAGAGACTGAGAAGATGTTGGATAACCACCTTCAAATATCTAAAGGGCTGTCACATGGAAGATGGAGCAAGCTTGTTTTTTCCTACTCCAGAGACTAAGACCCAAACCAATGGATTCAAGCTACAAGAAAGGAGATTCTGACTAAACATCAGGAAGGACTTTCTAACAGTAAGAGCTGTTTGACAGTGGAACAATCTTCCAGGAGAAGTGATGGACTCTCCTTCCTTGGAGGTTCTTAAGCAGAGGTTGGATGGCCATCTGTCATGGATGCTTTAGCTGAGATTCCTGCATTGCACTAGATGGAAGAGATGAGCCTCAGGATACCTTCCAACTCTACAATTCTTTGGTTCTATGTTCTCCTATTAAATCAAATAGGTCTGTTTATCACCATTATTTTTTATCTCTTTTAGGCAAGTCAAGGTGATGAAGGATAACATAAATCATTGCTGAAAGGGAAGGTTGTATACTAGTTTGCATTTTCCAACTGAATGTATTAGTGAGAGAAAATATAAAGAGCAAAAGGAATGAATCTTGAACAAAAAATTTCATCCCTGGGCCAGGCTCAGAAGAACTGGCTTTGGAGGCCATATCTACCATTTAAAATCTGCTTGCATGTGAGAAAAAGGATTGATGGGTATGAGAGTTATAGGAGTGTTGCTTCTAAGCAGAATACACAGCATAGGGCTATGCAGACAGTTTGACCAGGTATAAGGGAGCTTCCTTATGTATGGAATTAAGCTGAACTTCCTTGGAGTTTGTTACTGAGTTGCATGTTTAACTTCTAGGGTTGAAATCTCTTTTGAGTCATTCAATTCCTTACAAACACTTTACCACCAGAAGTGCTCTCTGTAGTTCCAAGGAAGGCCAATTTAGGAAGACTGTATTTCACACTTTCTGCCAAAAGCTGGATCAGCACATCTTTGTAGCATTTATGGAAAGAGTATCACATTTTTAGATGGAAAAGCCAGGTAACCACTAAAAATGCATTTTGTCAGGGCAATATTCTGTCTTGCTCAGCAGATGGAAGCACATTTCGAAACACCACTGCACTTTAGTAACTGGTGAGAAGCTCAATTTAGGCTGGAAGGAAGCTTTCCTAGCCAAACCAATAAAAAAATCTTTACACAGGAATATATAATTTAAAAGAACATGATCAAAGGATATGAAAATTACAAGTCAGGGTGGGGAAAAGTACTCTAGACCCAAAGATCAACTGTCATCAGTGATTTTTCCCTCATCAATCTATTAAAGTTTGAGGTTTATCTATTCATATGCAGGGGACAGGCAGCACATTTGCAGCTTTTCCAAAGTGGCATATGAATCATAAAAGATTTCCAAAAATAATTCTGCCCCCAAGCAGCGATCGTTCTTGAACATGAACCAGCCATCCTTATTTTGAAATAAGTTACTGGCAAAAGTAGTGCTTCCATTTGTACTTCAAGGCAACTGATTTTCCCAACACATTTAGATGTTAAAGATGCAACCTTAGTTGCAAACTTGATTCACAGATACTATCTGACTGAGGAAGCTATTTTACTTCTTATCAGGAGCCAGTCCTATCATAAAAGGAAGGCAAGACAGGATGCTTCAGCCAGCAAATGTGGAGAAGAGGCAGACTTGGGGCTTAATTGCCTTGCTTGACATGCAAATGAAAAGAGCAAGTGGCAAGATCAGTGCTTTGGGTAGCATGCTGTGTAACAGCAATATATGGACTACTGGACTGGGAGAAGAATTGGCGTTCAACACGATGGTGGCAGAATTATGATGCATACATTTAAATCTGTAAATGCATTTAGAGTTGATGCTTCAGGCAGCAGAATATCTTGATGGGGAAGTTATCAAATGCATACTCTCTCTCAAACCAAACAGTCTCTCAGTACAACTTTTGATTCTTAAGCGCAAGTATTCTTGGCAAATCTCCCTTGAACATTCATATCTTCCCGTTCCTTCTAGAATCTAGAGAACAGAGACAGAGAGCATGAGCAGAGGCTAATGAGGTGGCAGAGGCAGGGCTGCACTGCTTACCCGACTTTCCAACACTGCACATTGGTGCTGGTTACTGAAGCAAGGGGTTCAGCATGGGCACATAAGCAGGAGTGTCAGATGAGTGCTGCTGAGTCCACACTGCATTGATCTCTGCTGCCTCCCCACTTCCCATCCAGTAACCAGCAGCACTGTGCACCATGGAGAAGCCAGTTAAGCAGCCTCAGGTAAAGGCACCATTTCGTATTTTTCAAATTTAGAACCATTCCATGCAGCAAACTGTTTCCAGTGTGTTCCTAAACAACGGCTAGGTGAACAACATAAACTGAATGCTATTAGGTAGCTGATAGTGTGAGTGTGTTTAAAAGGCCTGGTTTCTCTATGTAAATTTGCAACACGCACATTATTATTTTTAATGAAGCACCTTGAAAATCTAGGGAATGGTTGCGGTAGGCAGTAAGGTCACCACTAACACGGCAATAGTGAGGGAGTATTCAAGCCTTGCACAGGCTGAAACTGGAATAAACTTTTTACACTGCAAAAGAAAAGGACGTTACAAAAGGGGAAGCCTCTGAGACACCTCAGCCCTTTCACACTGGGAACGGCATCTGCCAGCTTGGGAGCCACTTCTTGTGTTCTGGTTTGTTTGTTTGTTGTTTCTACCAAAGCAGCTCTGTTCCCCAAGTGAATTACTCAGGAAGCACTGTTGTCCAGAAAAGGGGAAAAAAAGCAGTGCTGGAGGCATTACTTCTGGCCCAATAAATACACTTGCCAGAGCAAAATGGAAAGATGCCCCACAAGCCTCTTTATCAGGCTGTAAGAAGCCTCTCATACCAATTCAGGCCAACAAACCTTCTAGTGGAATTTTGCACATGCAGATTGGCAACACAGCTCAAGATAAGAGATCTTTCCCATGCCAGAGATGATCCTTGGAGGTGCAAAATCAGGGTTTAATGCATGTGATGCATACATTCCTCTTGCGGAGCTGACACCTCCATGCTTTGCAAAAATATCTTAGTGACCTTGTCTCAAATTCTGTGGCCTGCTTTTCTACTGTATGCTTGATATTCTGTTATATACATAGCTATATACAGATTTCCATATCCATATTGCAGATAGTATAAACATTTGGATTGCAATCCTAAAGAAACATTTACTGGAGAGCAAATTCCACTGAGCACAGTGCACATAACCATTGTTAGAATGTGAGATTTTCTCCCCACCCCCTTTTTTTTATTAAAAAAATGGGAACTCCAAGCCACAACCCAAAGAATAAGACATTCCTTTATATGGTGACATATGCCTAGTAAAAGGTAAAGGTAAAGGTACCCCTGCCCGTACAGGCCAGTCTTGACAGACTCTGGGGTTGTGCGCCCATCTCACTAAAGAGGCCAGGGGCCAGCGCTGTCCGGAGACACTTCCGGGTCACGTGGCCAGCGTGACATCGCTGCTCTGGCGAGCCAGAGCCGCACACGGAAACGCCGTTTACCTTCCCGCTAGTAAGCGGTCCCTATTTATCTACTTGCACCCGGAGGTGCTTTTGAACTGCTAGGTTGGCAGGCGCTGGGACCGAGCAGCGGGAGCGCACCCCGCCGCAGGGATTCGAACCGCCAACCTTTCGATCGGCAAGTCCTAGGCGCTGAGGCTTTAACCCACAGCGCCACCTGCGTCCCCTCCGACATATGCCTAGTAATCAAACATAAATATGTATTTGGTATTAATTCTTTCCATTTTCTTCTAAACACTGAGACAATAAGTTAGCTCTATACTTAGTCATCTGATGAACACTGGAATGGTGGTTCATTTACAGTGGTACCTCGGGTTACATACGCTTCAGGTTACAGACTCCGCTAACCTAGAAATATTATCTCGGGTTAAGAACTTTGCTTCAGGATGAGAACAGAAATCATGTGGGAGGCCCTATTAGCTAAAGTGGTGCTTCAGGTTAAGAACAGTTTCAGGTTAAGAACGGACCTCTGGAACCAATTAGGTACATAACCCGAGGTACCACTGTATTTCTTTACAGCAAACTAATTAAAGAAACCAAACTGTAAGGAGTTCAACAAAACCCAGAGATATTCTATAGATGTCATATGATTTCAAATCATTAAAAACATACTAAATAAGTTTTTTGGGGTTTTTTTTACCAACCTTGAACAAAATGGCTGGTATCCAAAGAATGACTTTAGGGATGCCCAAGGGTTTTGGCATACCCAGTGGAATTTCTGGTTTACTTTCCTTTGAACAGAAGATCTTTGCCCAAAGTTGCAAGCTGCTTTGAAAGTCCTCTCAGTTTTAAATGTGGTTTGCTAGGTGGCATGGGGGCAACTGTTTGTGAAACCCTAGCCCATAGTCTTCTTGGCATGTAGACCTAGTTGCCCAATTCATTGGATACCAGCCAGTAAATCTTATGCAGATAAAAATATAAAATACTCTAGACACTTGAAAGAAAACTGAACAGAAGCCAGCTCCATTTTGGCCAAGCCAAAGCAGGGAGAAGTCATACAGAACAGTCACATCAAACACCAGACTGAATTCAGAAGCATTAATAAAGTAACTTTAGCCTTACCTTATATCTCATTTTAGGGCATGAATGAATGTAAAATCCCATGTAGTAATAGCATAGGTCAGAGGCCTTTTCATGAAGTTGCCTTGTAAAAGCAATTTCCCTGTAAAAGAAGCAATCATTCTGAATGGATAAAAAGATAATACCAGATAGATGTGTTCACAGATGCAAGGAGCTCTTATAATACAGCAAACGGGAAATAAAATGGAATGACCTAAATTTTGGCCTATGTTAAAGGGATGATTACATTTAAGTAAAGAATGAGAATAATAAATGCAGAGACAGTTCCATATAAGAACCCAACAAAACCACAAACTCCTCTACTTAAGAAAGCCAATTTTGCATTTTGTCCTGCCAAGAAGCTAATCTGAAATTCAAATTGCAAGTGATTAAAGGCACCCTTTTAACAGGTTTCCTATTAATATTCATGCACTGATGTTCTATAGAAGTCTGGCCCAGTCATTGTATTCAGCGGGCTAAGACAGTACATGCAGACTTCAGAGAATTTTTAAATCAACAAGTTTCAGGAAGCTTGCAGTGAGTTTGAGTAATTTACATGCAAATATGCAGCAAGTGCTATTTTCTATATTTGGCGAGTGCTGTCTTCTGTGCTCGTCCCATTTATTTATTTGAAAGAAAAATTACAGTATTTTAGCTTTCTTCTTATTCAGTCTTGAGCCAGCAAGAGGCGAGCGGTGGTTCTCCAGCTTTACATCACTTGGAGACAGTTGCTTTCATCTAACTTGGGACAACACTCTAAGTGATGTGTGTGAAGAATGCACAACTGCCAATTTCCCCTCATTTTGTTCTAGCCAGCAGTACTCCTACTTGGCCTTCCAGCCTCAGCTTTTGTTTGAAGTGTTTCAACAAAGTAGGTGGCAGATGAGGACTAAAAATGGTCTGCTGCTAATGGTCTGCAATTCCTCTTGCAGGTAGTGGCTGGGCCACTGTGGTGTCCTAGATTTTTTTTGGGGGGGGGGCATTCTAACTGCTAAGGAAAAAAAGACAGACAACTAAAATAGAAGTTTAAGTAAGCCTGCCTGAATGACACAAGATATATACAAGGGTAGCCAATGTGCCCATTATTCAAGCAAATACGACAACCCACTCATTTTAGGCAAAAAAATACCGTATTTTTCGCTTTATAACACGCACCCGACCGTAACACGCACATCGTTTTTAGAGGAGGAAAACAAGGAAAAAAATTATTCTAAACGAAACAGTGGATGTATGATTTTTGTGGTTCATGCTGTGGCCACAGACATGTGATCTGACGGTGAGTTTGGGGTAGCCCAATGCAAAAAAAGGATGCTGCTAATAATGCAGGCGAGGGGTTTAAGGGGAGAAGGAACACGCGTGGGGTGGGTGGAGAAGGATGCTGCTAATAATGCAGAAGAGGGGTATAAGAGGAGAAGGCTCCTCTCCTCTCCTGCTTTGCTCCTTTGAAGCAAGCAGGCTCTGCTTCTCTCCCACCTCCCCGGCTTAGTGAGCTGAAAAACTTTGCTGCTATTTAGCGAGCTGAGTGGGGAGGAGAGAGGGACAGAGAGCATGGTTGCTTTAAAGGAGCCAACCGGACAGGAGCCACTTACACTCGTGTAAGCGGCTCCTCTCCTCTCCCGCTTTGCTCCTTTAAAGCAAGCAGGCTCTCTGTCCCTCTCTCCTCCCACTTTGCTGTTTCAAAGTGAGCCACGGAGGAGGGAAGGAAGGGGAACCATGGATCCTCTGCTCACGACTGCAGCAGATCCCCCCGCCATCCATAGGCATTCGCTCCATAACATGCACAGACATTTCCCCTTACTTTCTAGGAGGAAAAAAGTGAGTGTTATGGTGCAAAAAATACGGTAATTAAATCCCAAAGAAACATCTACAAAGACCTGAAAAGCACAAAGTCCATAGATTTCGCAGTCATTAATATTTGCCTTAATGACTTCAGGTAGCATTATGCATGTTAACTTATGCGTGAATTTTCATTTTGAGAGTAAAACCATTCAAACAAATTCCTTTATTAATATATATTATCTTTGTCCTTTTGGTTGCTTTTCCAGAACTAGAAGTTACAACATACCACTTCATCATTTGTCTAATGCATGGGTAGGCAAACTAAGGCCCAAGGGTTGGATCCGGCCCAATTGCCTTCTAAATCCGGCCCGCGGACGGACCAGGAATCAGCGTGTTTTTACATGAGTAGAATGTGCCCTTTTATTTAAAATGCATCTCTGGGTTATTTGTGGGGCATAGGAATTTGTTCATTATTTCCCCCCTAAAAAAATATATAGTCCGCCCCCCCCCCCAAGGTCTGAGGGACAGTGGACTGGCCCCCTACTGAAAAAGTTTGCTGACCCCTGGTCTAATGGATTGGGTTCTTAGACCGTGGGTTTTTCTGAAGGGGCCCACTCATTTAAAGATGTTTAAGCAATATTTTAAAATAGGATTCAAACTAATAATGCCACCAAGCTCAGGAAAGGCTTTTCCAAACATCCCTGAATAAAATTGGTAACAGCCTGCATAGTGTCAAGTTCCTCCACAGCTTCTTAAGGGCTCTCTATTCCTAGCCTTCTGTTAACTTAGGTAACTAAGTTACTTTAGTAACTTCAAATTAAGGCGTCTACTCCTGGAGGGAGTTCATATTTACTCCAGGTTTAAGAAGCTGGCAACCTGACTCATGAAAACAGACAGAACCTAACCAAATTTACACCAGGGATGGGAAAATCTGTGGACTTCAAGATATTGGCTATCCCACTTTACATTACCCTTGAAGACAGTTCTTTTCATATGAGTTTAATAAGCTTGTCTAGGTGTCACCTTACATACTCTATAGCAGGCATGGCCAAACTTGGCCCTCCAGCTGTTTTAGGACTACAATTCCCATCATCCCTGACCACTGGTCCTGTTAGCTAGGGATGATGGGAGTTGTAGTCCCAAAACAGCTGGAGGGCCAAGTTTGGCCATGCCTGATCTATAGGCAAGGGCAGCCAGTGTGTCTGCCAAATGCTGAACTACAGCTTCCTTCACACTGGCTGAGGCAGTTGGTGTTGCAGTCCAACATAAGATGAAGAACCAGGGGTTCCACACTCCTCCTTTACAGTTTATTATATATAGTGAAAGTACTACAGGCAACCCAAAACGCTGCTAAATCAGCATATTATCAAGGAATAGGAAACTAAAAACATCACTATTGGCAGCACTCCTGTGAGGGAAAAGCATTCCATCTGTAGGCAAGCAAATGTGAAAGTGTGGGATTGACACCACACTGGTCAGTTCCAACTGAAAAAACAAAGAAACAAAGCTACTTTCTGCATTTAAGGGAGTCACTTGTGGGAATGGTCCTTCACGCATGCAAACAAATGCACAACATTATTATGTGAATACAAAACTGAGTGATGATGACCTGGTTTTGGATCTGTGAGAAAGGGAAGCCAAACAGCAACAGAACAGTCGTTTGAAATGGCCCAATACAGCAAAAGTGGTACCACAGAGCTGATCTGGCCACACGTTTCACTTCTTACTTCCATCTTCCAAAGTAGATTAAACACTTTGCTTTAAACACTGAAGTCAACCTAATTTAAATACTCAGACCAATTAAATTAGAACCTATGAGGTAAATGTTTTTCTTACTCTAAAAAAATTAAAATAAAATAAAGCGAAGCAGGCCTTTCATGTAAGACTTTGGTTTTCATTTTCATTCTATGCTTTAAAATGCCAATAGACCTTGAAATGACTACTACATAATTAAAAAATACTTCCTTACCTTAGTGCAGAGTATACGCCTAAAGATAGGGAAGAATAATCAGGATCATAGTAGAGATACACAGATGACACAGACTTTGGAAGGATGTCAATGACACCCACAGCAATTATCTTTCCATCAAACCAATACTGCTGGTGGAAAGAACCATAGCCACAATCTGGACCATTAGGTAGATTTTCTGCCTAGAGAGGATAGATCAGCATAAATTTAATTGCAAATTTTAATCAGTTTATAAAACCGTAACATTATCTTTAACAATGAGAACCATTTTGAAATTCAAACAAGCAAATGCACTGAGTAACGTAAAACTGAGATAAAAGTAAGACTCTGCTCAGTGAATTAGGCCCTTCACATAACCAAAGCCAAACAAAATGACAGATGGAAATCTGAAAGTTTTAGGTGTAGAAATAAGAGATTTCAAGAGATTTCTATGGAGCTATTTCCAAAACAGTTTACAATATATTCACATGTTATGTTAATATTTATTAACTAACAACCATCACATCTTGCTTTCGTTTCCTTGCATGTTTCCTTGTATCGAAGTCTACTGGCCTCAAATGTCATGCTTGGAAATAAGGGGGTTAACGTTTCTTAGCAGAGTTATGAGTGACACTGAAACTGATTAGCCATAAAATGAATAAACAGACAAATGAGTAAATAGAATCTAACAGAACAGATTCTGCTCACTTGTTCTTCATCTTTAAAAGATGTGGATAACTAGCTGCATGTAGAGATATGCTGAAAAGTATACTTTCACAGGATTATGAGGATAAGATCATGCATGTGAAGAAAATTTATACAGGGAGCCAGCCCTAAGTTATAAAAAATCACAAACAAAAGCTTTGTTGGAGAACTATAAACTATATTCAACTGGATTATACTCATTAAATTAGAACTGCTTGAGGTAAGCACTCTGGAGGAAAAATGGGGTATACATGTTTGAAATAAATCAATAAATATTAAGTACACTGGTCCTCTCCTCCTCTTGCAACTTAAGAAACCCTTCTTGTCCAAGACAATAATCTAATTCACCTTCACTCCATCACATCAATCTTTTAGCATTTACGGGAATATTTCAACAAAACTGGATTAGAAAGGAGTCATTTAATAATTCTGCAGAACAATATGATAAAAACATCCACGGCTGAAATATTTTTAGCTTCTGAGCAACCATGCTTCATTTCTGCTATTTAAAACAGATGCAATGGATATAGGAGTTTTAAAACTAAAACAAACTCACATTTTGATTACTGTTGTTTATATAACACAACTACAGTGGTGCCTCGCAAGATGAAATTAATTCGTTCCGCAAGTTTTTTCTTCTTGCGAGATTTTCGTCTTGTGAAGCACGGTTTCCCATAGGAATGCGTTGAAAATCAATTAATGCGTTCCTAGGGAGACCACCTTCAGACCAGGTCCGGGGACAGTCTGTCCCCGGACCTCCTCTGAAGGCTGACGGGGGAGAAGGACTTTTCTCCCCACCGCCAGCCTTCAGAACAGCCTTCTGAAGGCTGGCGGTGGGAAGAAAAGGCCTTCTCCCGCCGCCAGCCTTCAGAAGAGTTCCCCGCAGGGCTCTCCAAGCTGCGGATAGCAGCCTGCTGCCCCACACGAGGGGCCCTCTTCTTCAGAGCGCCCCTCGCGCGGGGCAGACATTCGCAGCTTGGGGAGCCCTGCAGGACTTCCCCGCAGGGCTCTCCAAGCTGCGGATAGGGGCAGCAGGCTGCTATCCGCAGCTTGGAGAGCCCTGCGGGGAACTCTTCTGAAGGCTGGCGGGGGAGAAGGGCTTTTCTTCCCACCGCCAGCCTTCAGAACAGCCTTCTGAATGTTGGTGGTGGGGAGGAAAACCTTCCTCCCACCGCAAGTCTTCAAGACAGGTCCGGGAACAGAGGAGAAGCGCTGCGCGCCTTCCCCTCTGTTCCCAGACCTGTCCTGAAGGCTTGCGGTGGGAGGAGGGCTTTCCTCCCCACCGCCAACATTCAGAATGCTGTTCTGAATGTTGGCGGTGGGGAGGAAAAACCCTCCTCCCACCGCAAACCCCGGGAACAGGCCTTCAGGACAGGTCCAGGAACAGAGGAGAAGGTGCACTGCACTTCCCCGCTGTCCCCGGAGATTTCCCTATGGGCTTTCGTCTTGTGAAGCAAGCCCATAGGGAAATTCGTCTTGCGAAGCCGCTAAAAATCGGAAAACCCTTTCGTCTTGCTGGTTTTTCGTTTAGCGAGGCATTCGTCTTGCGGGGCACCACTGTACTATGCATAGTACTTTACAAAAGTGCATTATTAATATATTAATTCAGTTACTTGAGCACCTTCAATGAATCCAAAGACATTGGCCACATTTAGATCATCATAGCTCAGCTTAATATGCCAAGATACACACGAGCCTTTTGACCACATAAAAGCCCCTTTGTGGAAAAGCACAATTAAACTAGGTAGTGTCTAATGTACAATACTTTCCAATTTTGTTTGATCCAGAAAACTATGTAGTTATCAGCTTCTGAACAAGCCAGCTTATTAAACCAACTTCAAACCATGGTTTACAATCCTGGCTTTTCTTGAAGGTAGTTTTCTGGTTCATATGAGATGGAAAACTTGATTAGTTAAAAACTTCCTGTTTTATTTGTGGCACATGTGAAAGGGCTGTATGCATTTGCAAAAAGGTTGTGTCTATCTCAACTTTATGAGTCAAGAAACAGCCATCCATCCAAAGTCAGCTCAGTAACTACTGAATCTAAAGGTACTGAAATACAAACTATGAACATTATTCTTTATATACCACATATGTGTAATCTGTACTAATAGCCTGAGGATGTAGTAGGACAGATTTGCTTCAGCCTCTATGTTATCAAATGCCAGGATGACATTACTTTGTAATAATTTCCAATGAGATTGACACAGGAGGTTATTTTCAATTTTTTCCTACAGATAAAAGCTAGTTATAAATTCTACTTGAATTCCTATTCCATTTTAACCAGAAGTTATTTGTCTGTTGTTATCCACTATATTCTGATAGCATACCTTTTTTTGCACCTAACAACCATCTTATGACTTCCTTAGATGTGATTTTAAAATTTATCCTGTACTCAGGATAAATAAATAAAAACTGGAAGTAACAGGAGGGTTGCAGGCAAGCCAAGACCATGGCACGAGACACAACTGAGGCTACGTAGCAGGACTGCTTGGAGTTAAAAGAAGTTAAAAGAATCAGCTGATAATATTTGTACAAGTGGATAGAGAACTGGAGGAATGGGAGGAAAGGGAATGCAAGTCAGAGAACCAAGCAGGGAGGAAGGCTTATGCACAGTGTTTACAAAACTGGAAACGGGCATTTAAGAGAATCATTCTAAGAGCATATAACTATTCAGTAATGAAATAGCTCCCACTGATCTGCATTTATCTTAACAAAACAAAATCTTTTCAGTAGTTATAGCTGAAAAAGTACTACAAACTTCAAATAACCAAACAAATCTAGTTTATCCTCCAAAAAAATAAATCCATAGGCACAGCTTACTCCCATTAGACTAGTTAAGCAACATCAATCACTTCAACAGTGATACATGTCAATTGCTTCTGCTTAACGAGTTGGTGCTTATAAAGAAGAGCTGAAAATCTTTACAGAGTCACTTCCCTGGCAACACAAATAGACTATTCTTTACATATAGACTGCACTTTTCTTTCCAATAACATGCTTATTCTTTTAATAATTTAAAGACTCTACATGAAAAAATCAAACAGTTTTTTTGAAAAAAACACTTTACTACTGCCAAGAGAGTTTTCTCTAAAGAGTTTATTGAGAATTCAAAAGAAAAACAGAACTCAGTCACATAAAGTTTAATTTTTGTTTTGAAATTATTTGTGACATACATGGTAAAGAGGCTTTGCAACGATCACGTGGAGTTTGCTTTTAGTTGGAGAATTTCAAAAATCCCTATAGCCTTGGATATTTAAGACTTTTTATTTGGCTTCTTCTAATTGAAAACATGTGCAAGTGGTGCCAAACAAAATTCAGTTCAAGATTCAAAATATCAATAAAAAGCATTGCAGGGGGAAAAATCCTTGGCATAAACCTTCCTTTTTTACAGCAAAGTGTACATAAGCACCCATACAGCCATACAAAATAAGGCAAATAATGGAAATCGGTTGCCTTATTTGACGAGGTGATAAAAGCTCTTTCCCCATTAAGTCTAATGATCCCGATTAGCCTTCATAGCCTTCAGGTTGGGAAAATGTAAAACTGGGTGGGGGTGATTAGATTCAGCAGAGAAAAGGAACAAACTCTCCACACATGGCTTCATTCAAACAGCAACATATCAAATTACTGGTGCAATTACTATAACCTGACAATTTCATTACACCCATGTGGTAGTTAACTCTTTAAGACCTACAACAAACAAAGTCCTCTTAGCTGTTATAAATGAAGTAATCTGAAGCCTCGACTCTAAAACCTGTTCTAATTATTCACCAGCCCTGGTTATCTGTTTTTAAGAAGCAAAAACAAAGTTGAAAACATTTAGGTGCCTTTGAGGTTTCTTTTTAAGGCAAAGGAGCTCAAAACACAAAATAGTTATTGAAAATGCAAAGTACATATTCTGCTTTGATAACGTCAAGTTTATATTTTGCAAAGAAGGCTATAGTGCGTAAGATATGTTCATCCTTAGTCATCCAAATCTCCCCAAATATTTTTCTCAAAGTAAGATAAGTTAACATGCATTCTCAGTGAGGTTTGTTACTTGCCACTCAACTGCAGGGGAGCACTAGAGAGAAACTTAGTGATGATAGTATGCACTATATATCCTAGCAGAATAGTAGGGTGAAGCATCTCTAGCATGCTGGGGTGGGATGGATGTGTAAAGACGCTACAAACAAATTCTGCCTCACCAAAAATGCCATTAGTCAAGCATATAATACAAACCTGTTTTTCTAATGGCATGCATAAACTGAGCCTCACGGGGGCTCTATGTGTTCTCATACTGATCTGCCTTAAAAAACTGCCCACCCTGTAAGGTATCCAACAGCAGTCTGTGCTAATATTTTGCATCAGTGAGTAAGGATTAGCCACCCACTCATGAATGGGGGGGGGGGGAGAGAATCTGCAAAGTATCCTATCAATTCTGATGGGGGTTTCAAATTCTCATGTTATGGCTAATTAAGGAGATCAGACAAGCTAAATCTGATCAAGAAGCCAAACACTGTTTCAAGAAGGAAAGCAAGTAGGGAGTCAAGAAAGGAATGCATTTCAGAAGCCCCACATGCACGGGATAGGATAATTTAAAAGGTATCAATTTGCAATTCCAAGTGGATACTTGAAAAACAAAAGGGAAATTATGCTTGCTGCATTTAAATCTTTTAGTTATTAAGCTTAAAAAATCAATTATGTGCAGTTAATAGTTTTAAAGAAACATGTGTCAGAAAAATACATCAATCAATTTCTTTAGTGAATATCCATTAATCAGATTTTGGCTTGTTCAATGTATATGCAAATTTATTTTGTTGCCTAACACAAAGTTGCTTTACACAGGGCAGACTCTAGGCAACTCGTAATCAACATACAAAATTATTTAAAACTTCAGGCATTTAAAATTTAACCAAACCAAAATGGGAACTTAAATGCAAATTGTATTCATTCATTCAGTCAGTCTGTAATCCCAGGGCAGTGTACAAAATCAAGAACATAATTTATGGAGTATAATAACAAAAGCATAATACAGATCATAATAACAGACAGAGTAATAATAAAATAAATATTGTAACAGTCATCCCCCTACACATAACAGGCCATAGATTTAATTGCTGAAGGCTTGGGTAAAGATGAATGTTTTTGCCTGGCACCTAAAGACAGGTGAGGATGGTGCCAGGTAAGCCTCTCTGGGGAGAGCACAGATGGGGAGCTACAACAGAAAAGACCTATTCCCGTGTTGTCGTCTTCCAAACCTCTCGGGGACATGGAGAAGGACCTCAGGTGACAAGTGCAGGGTCAGTTCATATGGGGAGAGGTAGTATTTGAAGTCCTGAGCCATGTAAGCTTTTATAGGTCAGTGCCAGCACTTTGAAATGGACCCAGAAACTAATTGGCAGCCAGCGCCATTGAGCCAAGATCAGCGTTATAAGCTGAACTTGTATTGTCCTGGTGAGCAATCTAGCCATCAAATTTGGCACCAGCTGAAGTTTCTGACCAAACTGCGGGAGGCAGTGGAAGACAGGAGTGCCTGGTGTGCTCTGGGGTCACAAAGAGTCGAGCACAACTAAACGACTAAACAACAACAACAACAAGTTTCTGAACCATCTTCAGGGGCAGCCCCACATATAGCACACTGCAATAATCCAACTTAGTGGTTACCAGAGCATAGGCCACAGAAACTGGGCTATCCCTTTCCATATAGGGGCACAGCTGGACCACCAGCCAAAGAAGGCATTCTGGACTACCAAGGCCACCTGCAGTAATGGATCCAGGAACACCCCCAAGCCATGTACCTGCTCCTCTATATTGTTTAACATTCAAACTAGGCTAACATATGCCCTACATTGGGGTGGTGAGATCTCAGGGGCTGAATGCAGGCCTTCCATGTCTCTCTATTTAGCCCTCAGAACTCTCCCCAGGCCCTCTCCAACTTAATTCACAAGGGAATGAAACTTGTGGGCTGAAAAAGGATCCGCACCCCTGCCCTACATCCACCCCACTGCCAAAACATCAGACTCAGCAACTGAAAACTGGCTAGCGTTGGCTCTAATTCAGGGGTTTAAACGTATGTGTTCCTCACTGTGTGAGGGAAAGTGGAGTAGGCCATTTTGAAATGGGGAGCCTGTTCCCTGTGTGAATTTGAATCCTGACTGCTAACCACACGGGGAGCCTACCTGCAGACAGCAGGCTTCCTGCTTTAGAACATCTGCCCCAAATGTGGGCAGTGGCTGGAATGGAAGGAAGCAAACACAGCCATGCTCTTTCCCTCACACGAAGGGGGAGGTACATGTATGAGTGTCCGGACATGGATCCAGTCATTATTCAACTGGTATACCAAGAAAAAAATCCAGTAAATGGGAGCAATCGATAACGTGGTATAAAATATGGATTTCAATATACACATACCAGGATTCAGCAAGACTGAAAAGGTTTTTTAGGTGTCACAGCGAAGACTCACCCATGGCCTTATTTATTAGCTTGCATAGGTTAAACTTTACAACAAAATTCACTTTGATGGACAAGTCCCCATGGTCATTTGGAAAAAAACAACAACCAAAAAACAAAGTTTGTATTCCACCTTGTCTCCAAGAATTCCAAGGTGGCACACGTGGTTCTTCCCCTATTTTATCACCACAACAACTTTGTAAGGTAGGTAAGGAGGTAAGAATGAGAGAAACTGACTGATCACCTAATGAGCTTCATGACAGAATGGTGATCTGAACCACTAATGAAATATTATCTTCATTCAAGAACCATACGTTAGTCCTCTATAGTATTCAGTTAAGAAATCTTGTGCAAACTCACTTAGCATTTTTAAGAGACTCGAAGTATTCAACAAGTCACAACAAAATCAAATAGACGCAGATTATCCAATTTACTGGAACTGAGGAAATGTTATGTTTTGCATTATAAATGTAATGGTAGACACCAGGCAGAGGAGGTGAACTATAAATCTGTATTAAAAATGTAAATATTTTGAGTTAAAACATGATTTCTTACCTCAAGTGGAGATTCACAGAGGAACCTTGTGAACTGCATTTGGGATGTTTATCCAGAGTCCAGGGCACCAAGGATACATGTCCAGTATGCAAGAACATACATAAACATAACAAAGGGAAAAACAAATAAATCAGAAGGTTTTTAACATAGATGTATAGCTAACTATTACGTTAGGAATTCAACTTGTACTTAACTAGCAGCCTCATACGCAGTGTTGCTGTGAATTGCTAATAAACCCCAAAAAACTCAATGCAATTTTGAAATCAGTAGTTAAAATTACTGCATCCCCCCCCCCCCAATGTGCAGTTCTCTATTTTAATTCAAAGTAGTGCCCAACTGCATCCAAACAGACAAAGATCTGTTCTCAGATGCATAATTTGGTTATGATATCTTAAGTGGTGTCCAAATCTATAGTGAACTGACAAACAAGTTTCCAAAATATATAGTAGAAGCATGACTAAGGTATATTCAATGGGTTACAGTAATTTACAGATGAGTTCAAGTTGCCTCTTCTATAAACCACAACAACATTTAGAAATAAGAAGGGCAATAATTGCTTTGTGAAAATCCCCCATGGTATGAATACAATAGTAGCTTTCTTAAGTTAAATGCTTGGAAATTTATTTGGGTGGCTTTGGTGTTTGAAAACTGCCGCATCCTTAACTATTCTACAATGAACTAAGCCCTCATTTGAAGTTACTGATTAAAGTTAACAAATTATTCAGAGAAAAGTCGGTTGGCAAGACTACGAACAACATTAAGCTAGGGACTGGAATATTTGAACCACTAGATATTTAAAATTGCAGGATTGTCTAATGAAACAGCTATGGCAACTAGGAATCAGGGTAGCAATTAGATCTTGTACATACATCAAGTGATCCAAGATTCTCAGCTATGGCCTAATAATGTTGAAAATTCGTTTCCTCGTCACATTATCCTGAGTGGGGATTTTCGCCCATATTTGCAGTATCCAACTCCCAAAAACACAGGGCAGGAATCTTTCAACCCACAGATGTTTTGCTCTGGTTTAGTCAGTCAAACCTTGCATGGCAGAGTTGCATCCCCTCCCTCCCCCAACCCTATCACACAAATGGTCTGCTATAGGAGGACAAGCGCTTCACTCTTCCACCTCAAAAAGAGGGAAGAAATCATACTAAAAGCACCTTCCCACATGAAAGCCTTGCTCACCTGACATTCTCTATGTGTGAGGACAAGCAAACTACTACCCAACCAATAGAACATCACCTCTTCACCCCTGCACTCCTCAAAATCTGCTCTAGAAGGTTGAGAGAACCTCACTGGAACATATTTGTGAGTGTGCAGGGGGGAGGGGAGGAAGATGAAGTTCTATTGCATTAGCAAAAGTTCACTTGCACATTACTGGATTCCACCGACATATGCATTGTGAAGGAAAGGCAGGTGCAGTTGGCCAGCACCAAAGGCTAGTAAGCAATCTGAACCAGGGCTCAGTGAATGGATTTCCATTTCTGCTTGGGTTCATTCTCATTTGCCACGTGCAAGTGTCAGGTCCTACTGAGGAGTGACCTTCTCCACGCATACAAGGCATGCATGGAGTCGTCAGACCATTCCTAATGTTCAACACCTTGCTGCCCCTGCTTCGCCCCAAAACAGCAAAAAAATGAGGCTCCTATGTGTGTACAACTGCAAAGGTTGTGGAATCAGGACCAGCAAGGTGATTATCATGGGGAGCAGGACTAGTCGGGAGTCTTCCCCAAGCATCTCCAAAATGGTCAAGTGGCAGGGTACCCTTTTCCAAAGGATCTAGTGCATCTGTGAAGAATGTCTGAATATGGCGTCTAAGGTGACTGCTGCATGGATGCATCCAATACATAAATTTCAGCAGCACAGTTTGAGACACAGTAACATCTGGTTGGCCACTGAGTGACTAGAATGCTGGATTAGATATGCCCTTGGTCTGATCCAGCAGAACGGTTCTTATAGTCCATTTGTACAGAACATGACATTCAAGAAGAAAGACATAATGTATTGCTGACACGAGAGCCCCTCTAGTAAGCATAAACCACTTGAAAGCCCTTTTTAAAAATGAGAAAAGCCTGGAGCTTTCAGTTTATACTGGAGGAACCACAAATAACTCTGAGCACACCTGCAAAAGAGCAGCACACAAAGATGGGAGCTGAATGACATTTTGAGCAACGATTCAAAAGAAAGAGCGATATACAATTTGTAAGAGGGTCCAGTATCTGAACATCACTTGGAAAAGTCCTGCTTTACAAAACTTTAATTTGATTTCACACCTACAGCAAATTTAGACAAAGAGGTTGGTTTTAAATCATTGAGCCTCCCCGCTACAGTTTAGCAAGCATCCTTATATATTAGTGCCTTATAAATCATTCAACACATACTAATGATGGCAGACATTTATTTTGCTTGTTAACAAGAGTGTGGGTGGGGACTAGGAACATCATAGGGAATAAAGCGTACGGGTTGGTTAACACTTTCATACATGCACACACAAATACACATGTTCTTCCCTGCAACCTTTCCTCTCACGATTCTCCCACCCTCCCGTCAGTTTGGATAAAGGGGAAAAAATCAAGCAGTAGGGGGAACGAGAACCATTTGTGTGTGTCCCCGCCATCAATTCTCCTCTACAAACATTTCACAGCCCCATGCTGATATTACAAGGAAAACATGGTTTTGATATTCTTACCCTACCCTTTTTGCCTTGTAATGGATAGTACTAATCTCATTCTATGGGACCACCATCAACATTCAGAAATCTTCAGAAAATTGAAATGTTGAAAAATAGTATTTGTATACACTAAACCATTCATACCACAGGATAACCCAAAAAATGTCTGCTTGTGCTAAAACCCCAAACCAAAAATATATTTTCCTCCTGCGTCTACTACACACTATGGGTTGGATCCAGACTGTGTAATACTTAGAGGAGATCCAATGAAATCTTTGGGACTCTAGTCATCCCGAAGTCAATTCATATAAATGGGTCTACATCTGGCATGACTAGGTTGGGATCCAACCTTAGGGCCTGGTTTAAACAATATGCTGCCCAAAAGTTTGGGTCTCTTGAACTGATTGATTTATATGCAAATAAAGGTGTTTTTTGTAAACCGCTTTGAGTTTTGTTTCTACAGTCAAGCGGTATATAAATTTTACAAAATTAAAAAATGATAAACCTTGTTTATTGCTCACTATCAGTTGCTACTGAAGAGTTTGCATTTCTTGAAACCATTGAGTAAAGCAGGCATTAAGAACATAATAGCCATAAATTGCTAGGGTAGCATATGCCTTTAGGCCAATATTAAAAATGTATTTATATAGCAATGTTTTTATTCTATGTGCTCTGGTCCATAAATGCTTATGTCACAATTTGTTAACATGCCACTAGATGCTGTTTTAACTTGTCCATAAAACATGTGCCAACTGGAAAGCCATGAAGTACAGTTGACTATTTCATCAAAAGAAAGCAATATGGTTAAATACACCACCACCATGCAATTTAGATTCAAATGAATCAAGAACTAAAAATAAGGGTAATATGGATTCCTTCCCTACCACTATCTAATTTTGGTTTTGGTATTGTTCTTGCTGCAGTATGCCTGAAGCTGAAGGCAAGATCTAATTAACCTCCAAATGGATGGTAAATATTTAGACAAGCCCTTTGACAATCAAAAAGGAGACTTCCATAAGCCTAAGCCCTTGTCAAAGACAAGGGAACAGTGTGGAGTCTATTGTTAGGCCTTTCGGAGTCATTCACAACCAAGGTGTTCAAAAGACTGGGTAATCTGGAGCTTTAGGATTGAGGCATGGGAAAATTGTTGGTTTCATTATTCTAATTATACCTCTGAATTTGAGAGTTATAATGTAGTTTCCAAAGATCTATTCATATTTGAGAAAGAAGCAGATTGCTAAGCATCTGCATTACTTTGCTTTTATGCAGACCTCAGTAATTCCTTAATTAAAAGATCTGGCACCAGAGGAAGACATAGTTGACATTGGAAAGACTTTCAAGAATTTGAATTCTAGCTTTTTGTTGGTCAGCAAATGCCAAAACATTTTCTAAATATTTGCTGACTTTCCAGAGATTGTTATGCAACATTTTACTTCAAATACCTAAAGTTAACTTAGAATACATGAATGTCATGAGTTGTAGACATTGTTGGGCAGTCCACAGAAGAGCAAAAACATTTAGCACCTTTGATTGGACCAAACTCCCATCTATCAGAACAGGAGTAGGGAAACACTTTCGGTCGCATTCTCTTCTGGGCAACCAGTCAGATTTGGATACATGATGTATGCCACTTATGGCAAATGAAGCCATTTCAGAATGGGGCAAAAATTCCTATTCAAGAAGCATCACTTTCTCTGAAAGACCTAGCTGAATTACACACTGTGCTCTAGTGCAGTGTTTCCCAACCTTGGGCCTCCAGATGTTTTTGGCCTACAACTCCCATCATGCCTAGCTAGCAAGACCAGTGGTCAGGGATGATGGGAATTGTAGTTCAAAAACCGCTGGAGGCCCAAGGTTGGGAAACACTGCTCTAGTGTATCAATAAGTAAGCAAAAGAAGTGAAGATGCAGATTTCTTCCAAATATTTATATTTCAAGCTGGAAAGGGATTGTGGGCAAAGGCAAAATATTGTTTTTTAAACTGATCAGCTACTAGCCACAATGGTTATGCTCTACCTCCACTGTCACAGGAAGTATGCCTCTGAATACCAGTTGATGGGAATCACAAATGCTGCACTCAAGTCCTGCTTGCAGGCTGCCCATCTGGCTGGCCACTGTGAGAACAGGAGACTAGATCATGGATAGGCAAACTAAGGCAAACGAAGGCCCGGGGGCCGGATTCGGCCCAATATACTTCTAATTCTGGCCTGCGGACATTCCAGGAATCAGTGTGTTTTTACATGAGTAGAATGTGTGCTTTTATTGAAAATGCATCTCTGGGTTATTTGTGGGGCATAGGAATTCGTTAATTTCGCGCGCGCCCCATACAGTCCGGCCCCCCAAGGTCTGAGGGACAGTGGACCACCCCCTGATGAAAAAGTTTGCTGACCCCCTGGACTAGATGATCCTTGGGGCTGATCCAGTATGAACTGTAGCACATCATGTATTGAACCACCTGTTAGTCATACATGATTAGACCTACTGAGGTTAATGGAGATGACTAAAATAATAATAATAATAATAATAATAATAATAATAATAATAATAATAATATTTATTTATATCTCGCCCTCCCCAGCCGAAGCCGGGCTCAGAGCGGCTAACAACAGTAAAATGATAAAACATTCTAAAATCATTTCATTATAAAATTAATTCAAAACAGATTAATGGCAACCATTGGGCTAGAGTTCTGTGATGATTGCCAAAGGAGGGAGTCAGGCCAAAGGCCTGGCGGAACAGCTCTGTCTTGCAGGCCCTGCGGAAAGATGTCACGTCCCACAGGGCCCTAGTCTCTTGTGACAGAGCATTCCACCAGATCAGAGCCACAGCCGAAAAAGCCCTGGCTCTGGTTGAGGCCAGCCTAACCTCTCTGTGGCGTGGGTCCTCCAAGATGTTTTTGTCTGAAGACCGTAAGTTCCTCTGTGGGGCATACCAGGAGAGGCGGTCCCGTAGGTACGAGGGCTATTCATTCATATGGGTGTACTTCGAGCATAACTTGTTTAGATACAAACCCATGTTCTTTACCTTCCACGTGCTTCGGCCTCCATGTTGTCATTTTGGGGAGGCACTGCAGCTCCCCCCCTTCAGTAACATTATTGCATGCAGCTTTTTAGACAGTGAATATTTTGTAGGTCTTTAAATAAATTTTCTTCCAAAACAAATATTTTACTAAGCCTAAGGTAAGAAGGTAGTCCAGCTTTGCAGTGGAAACTGAGCAACACACAGTTTCTTTCCTATAAACTTGTCATTATAAAATATGCCAAATGTAGTGGAGTAGAATGCTTGCTTCAGTAAGGCTAAACAGCAATAAAATTGTTAACTATGGCTATTTGAGAGAACTACTGTCAGACTTATGATCATGTATGGAAATGTTTTCTAACTGGTGTAATTGCCACTTGGTTTGTTTTGGTTACCCTGCAGATGTAAACCGTTTCTTCAGAATACCATAAAGGGACTTAATTGCCAAACACGAGTTTTAACAAAAAGAGCATTATGGAAACTGCGTACGGCAGCCTCAAAATAGCAACCCTGTTATCAAAGACAGTAATAGAACATGGAAATATATTTTTTAAATTTAAACTTCTTAATCAGATATAAACTTGTTAATACTAGTAGTGGCATAACTTTAGTCCTGAGAATCTGACATTAAAGACTTCTAAGAAAAATAGCACCAAAGTACTATATAATAAAGGAAGTGTAATCCATGTGCACACACTTGGTATTCCTGATACTGTGTTAAGGAAGAAGAGACACAAAAATAGTTAAGTAATTGTAATGGAATTGCAGCTAGCAGTTGAACATTAAAATTTAAAAAATTACAGAGACCTCTTTATCAGGTAAAAGGAAGATGCTTAAGTAAACAAAGTGCTTACTTCTCGATAAATTTGAGTTACCTGACATAATAAAGGCAGATTTTAAGATGCAGACCATCCAATCTGCTCTATGTGTATGTTAATTTAAATTCCAGCACTTTTTATTTAGCCCCCTGAATTTTAATTCCAAGGCACAAGCCATGGCAAGTTTCCACTGAGGGGTTGCTGTTTCCTACTGAAAAAGAAATGGGGAGTATGCAGATGAGAAAAGACGCTGGTGTTGTCTTCCTCAGGAAAACCCTGCACATATTGTTTTGCTTGACGGCTACACTTTATAAGATCCACAGACAGCTTGTGTATTGCAACATTATGACTTGAAGACACGCTGTGCTAGTGGTGCAAGCTGCTGTCAATATAAACACTATCAAATTTGAAAAGCAAATTAAAACTATTTTTAATAGGCGAGGGTCTGTTAGTACCAATGCAAATCAACCATTCAGAGGGCTTCAGCATTTACTATGGAGCAATATTCCCTTTCTGCTATGGAACCAGTTTCAGAGACAGACATTTGTAGGGAGCAGAAGACTATTTAAAATCTCTTTCAACTTAAAAAGCACCAAACACCATGCAGTTACACTGATGTCCTTGCAACAGTAGGTGGTAATTCAGAGGAATTTCCATTCCATTAAGGCACCACAGCAAGGACCAACAGCCTGTTTAACTGTCAGGAACTCTGTATGTTGTCAGAATCGTTTTTCATAAGAGAGTGGGCAATATAAAACTGCATGTTCATACCCACTCAACTTTCAAACTCTAGTTCCTAGATCAATGAAAGGAAAAACTACAAAGGTTGTGACTTAATATAAAAATCATTAAAACATGTATGCGTTGTGTAAGAAAGTAGGGAAGGTGTTTTGGATGCCTGACAGAACAGCTGCTGCAAAACTCTGGAAGATAAACACAAATGTGATCTGGTTTGTCACACACACTCTACAAATTGTACACATGAGCTCCTAAATCCATTCCCACAAAAGGTCTGCGGAATTCATGAAAGTCTCTGAGCAATGTCTCTAAAACATACTATTACTATGCATTAAACTGACCCTGCCTTCATGAGATTTATGCATTTAACTTAGGTATATTATATCAATTCCCTCAGATAACTACATTTAGATGCTTGAAGAAGTTTTGGTCGAGGTTTGTGGGATTCAGAGTCTCAGAGCAACCAGTGTTTATATTCTTCTTTCTAAAAGCTCAAAGATTAAGGCACTTCCACCCATTTGCTAGAAGTTTATTTAAAACCAATTTCTTTTCATACTGCTTCAAAGCTCCTGCATCGTGTGCTCCTGTCATACATCCTACATATCAAAACCTCATATGATCATAGTCATAGAATTGTAAATAATGCAGATTTTTTTTACCCAAAATACGGTTCAAACCCATGACCCTGAGATCAAGAGTCTTATGCTCTACTAACTGAGCTATTGCTAGGTAGGTTGCACCCCTTGAAATACCATAAGTAGAGTCTGTTGGATGGTCTAATCTTCACTTAGTTGCTTGCAATCAGTTCTGTTATTCAGGCCTTTTGCCATTTGTGCCTCTACATTTGTTTATTTTTATGGTGCAATTCCTTTATTATAACTGTTTGCAATGAAGTACATTTTCATGGGGTACTTTGCAAAAGGAAGACTGCACAGGATTGCAGCCTCAACATTTAATTATTGCTATGTGCATACAAAATACAAGACTGCTTTGTATCTCATTTTCTACAGGTAGATATTTAGCTCAATATGCCTTATTTGATGTTTTTTGGAGGGGGAACAGAATACGGCATACAAAATATTACAAAGTGGTACCCTGTTTGCAAAGATCTTTCCATTTTAGGAAATAAGCACCAAGACTGATTCTTAATTGTTTAATGTGATCTATATGAAAACTAAATGCTGGGGGGAAATGAAAAGATAAAGCCTCTTTACTAATAAGTACAAGAGTTAGCAACTTCTGTCAAGTAAGGCAAATGTGGAAGTCAAATATCAACTAAAAGTGGCTGGAGATCTCAGGTTACATGCTCAGCCACTGAATAATCCATTCCCTGCAACAGAAAGGTGTCCAGAAAGGTGTGTTAACAATCAACACAATTGTTTACTTGAACATCAGATGAAAATGTTAAAACGTTTACATTTGGAGTCAGTTACAGCTATATCCTAGTCTAGATACTGAAATATTCTGTGCAAACTTGTTTCCTAACAAATAGTAGTCCTTTTCCAAGGGCTAACCTATAATACTATGCAGGCAACAAATTAAGGGTGCAAGCCTTGGTATATACTTTCCTAGGAAGAAATGCTGCTGAACACAGTGTGACTTTTTTCAAACCCTGACAGATATGCTCTATTCGTCAGGCAGGCTTTTGGGGAAACAATTTAACAGCATATTAAAAATGAAAATGAATGTTAACTGTTTATGAAACTATCACTAGCCAGAGAACTTCTTATTTAATGAAAATAATTCTCACGGCATATTTTTTAATCTGGCATTTGATATTAACAAGTATCCCAGATGTTGATCTACATGAATTGCATAGTTCCTAATGTATCTGTGAACCAAACCTAGATAACTTACACATATGTAATGTTAACAACATGTTTATATCTCATCATTTTAGCAGCAAACAGTCTTTTTTAAAAGTAAGTTTTAAAAAGGAACTGAAGACACCTACATGTCTAGTTTTGCTCACAGAAAGTGGCTTTATAAATACTGTATGTTTTTCCTACCCAGGGATGGGGGAGAGGGAGGGTTCACCTTATAAACTATTAAACTAAAGGCTAACCCAAAGTCAACTGGGAAGGCGATTTACCATTGTGTATCAGTTCTTTTGAAGTTGTTATGACACTCTACAATCCTAATAAACATAATAATATCATTTCAAAATAAGCTATTTAGAAGTAGGCAGTGCATATTTAATTTGAAAAAATAGATGCCTAAATCATATTTTCCAAGGTAATAGCCATTTTATAAAGCAGGATGAAGATAGCCTCAGCACTTTTTCTTTCTAAAATGTTGCATAATTATTATTTTCCATGCACTTGTTGCTCCAGCTCTTCAGCCTGTGAGGCTCCGAGATCAGCTTACGTTGCATATTAAAAGAAATCAGAATTACAATAAAAACAATCATAAAACAAGACAATAAACAGAAAAGCAGATTAAAAATCCAGCATTACAACATATATATATATATATATATATATATATATATATATACGCAGGTTTTGGTGTCCTCGGGTGTCTTCCCGTGTAAAAGTTGGGGTGTCTAGGCGACGTTTCGACGAGGTCTCACTCGTCATCTTCAGGCTGGTGCTTTCGGCTTCTTGTTACTGGAACAGAGCGGGATCTCAATGTTTGAGTTCCTATAAATACTGTAGAGGGGGTGTGGTGTCTAGCCTCCAATGTTCTGGGCAGAGAGGAAGTTCCCAGGCTAGTGTGCCTTTTCTTCTTTTGTTCCTTAATTACTTGAGAGATACCTTGAGTGATTTCTTGAGTGATATCCTGAGTACCACTTAGGTGGGTCATTAGGTGTGGATTAGTTGCTAAAGTCTTTGTGTCTTGACCTCTTGAACTTTGTGAAGAGTTTTCTGTTCCAGTAACAAGAAGCCGAAAGCACCAGCCTGAAGATGACGAGTGAGACCTCGTCGAAACGTCGCCTAGACACCCCAACTTTTACACGGGAAGACACCCGAGGACACCAAAACCTGCATTCCTGTACCCGTGAAAATCTACGAAAGCAAATATATATATATATATATGAAAACTGAGCAAATAAAATAGCTTTATGTGAAGGAATTCCATATATCCAGCAGGCACCATTTAAAATTGACTCACTAAGTAAGTCTACAATCACACCTAATTCATACAGGTTTTACTGAAACCAAGATTTCCTTTGATCTCAGTCCAAACTGAACACGACAACTGTGGTGTCCTACTGGTGTAGGAGGAGAAGGGGGGAGGTTTGATTTTATCAGCAAAAGTGCTCCGTGGGCAAGGGGTTACACTGATTACATATGCCTGGCTTAGTCCGTCCCCGCAGCTTCTTATTAATATGCCAGGATCAAAACTCACATTTTGATCCTGGCTTGATTCAACAAATCCAATCCTGGTAAAAAGAAGCAGCAGCAGACATGAAGCACATTGGGCTGGCAAAGGATAAACAGAGTGCTCTTTTCATCCTTTACCAGCCTTCTTGGTCACCTGGAGGGAATTCCATGCACTTGCCTGCATGGAATTCCTAGTAACCGATGTTGGCCAGGTGAGCAGTGAAATAAGAGACTGACTTAATACTGGAAGTGGAAAGTTTCAATTGTCTCCTGTCGGAATACTCGAGTACAAGCTAGCATTGGCTCCACACATAGAGCTAAACCATGGTTTACTGTTACATCAAAAATGGGCAACTGCTGACCTTTAAACACTTGCACTATGCCCAACATTCTACACTTAATTTTTTCAAGATGCAGACTGCAAGCAAGTTAATTTTCAATATTACAACAATACAAGAAAATAAGGTAATGTATAGAATCAAAAGGAGTGGCGAAAACAAGAGATTAGAGACTGCAGTAAATGTATTTTGAACAGTAGCCACAACTGATGTTAAGCTTTCAAAAAACAAAACACACACAGAGAAGTTATGACACCTGGCTATATAGTTTCTGTAAAACTTTAAACCCTCCATTAAGCTGTGATGTTGAAATGGCCCAGATTTCTTGTACTGATAATTCCAATTGTTGTCAATCCTAAATCGATCATAAAATTTAGTTTCAAATGTCTGGAAAACAGGAGGCTTTTCATTTTAGCCATGAGTTTAGTTTTCTAAATCAAACACTAACCTTATGTCTGTTACTAACATAACACTGACTGATCTCTAGTGCGGTTTTTTTACTTGCACGCTCCAATCTGATCCCTTCCTCTTCTCTTCCACTCAAATCCCTTCCCCTACCACTTTCAGTACTATACATGGCTAGAATTCCATCTGCAATGACATTAATGTTAGTCATTAAACCACATTTTTAAACCCACTTCAAACTCTGGTTTAAAGCTAACCATGGCTAGTGTTAACTGCAATTCAGGTGTAATGCTAACCATGGTTAGTTATGGAAAGGAATATGAAGGAATTCAAGCCAAAGAGAAGATGATGGGGGAGAAATTGAGCACATGAACCAAAGAGATTGAAGAATGGGGAGAAGCATGGAAACCGGAAGGGTACACCATGACAGAACAGGAAATATTACACCTGCACTATACCTGGGCTGAGCATACTTATTTCAGAGCAAATCCCATTGGTGATACTGGGATTTACTTCCAAATAACTGGATTAGGAGAACAGTAGCAAGCTTATTCCAACCAATTCAGGACACAGATAAAATACTGAGTACATAAGAACGCTACTGCTGGAAGGCACATCCAAATCCTAATTCCCCCACCACATTCACAGATCTGATGGAAAGTCAATGCAATATCCTGTTATTCACACCACCAATGATAATAAGGACAAAAAAAAGTGCATGCAGTTAACTGTACCTGATACTCGTTACATTCAAAAGGAGAGTCCTTGTGTATGGCCATCTGATACTTGGCAAATAAAGCAGCAGACTGGGTGAAAGATGATTTGAACTGTGGGTCCTCTAAAGAAACAGGTACTAACCTCACCTTCAGAGCAAGGGAAAACAAAGGTACTTTGTTGGCATTTGTCCAAATGCTTCTGAAGTTAAGGCTAGTATGCTATCTCCTCAAATCCATTTCAAAGCCTCTTCCTAGGAGACATACAAGGAAGCCCAGCAACCGCATAAATTTATTACTAAGATTTGAAGCAATGGTGGCATTCTAAGCACTAGGCTGGTTCTGCACTCCAGCAACAGGAAGAACTCGTTTGCATACCAGCTGAAAACAGTAATACTCAGAGCCACTTAATATTCTATGCCAATTATCTCTCCATGCAAAATAGATAACGTAATCAAAATTCCAGGTAAGTCAAGAAGGATTTGACTGTCTCATGTTCTAGAAGGAGGTGAATTCTAAGATTTCTCAATAAGATCAATAATGGAAGGCAAGCTTGCCACCTACAACCAGTATTTCGCTGCATCCTGGAGTTGTCATATATTTTCTAGAGTGTACTCTCAGTTCAGGCAAAGAGTGATGTTAAACCAAAGGCCTGGTCAATGCTTCAAGTGAACTGGCTCTGTAGTTAAGGTTTACTCATTACCGGTCTAGTGAGAATAGATCTAGATTATCAGAAGTTCTCAATTAGAGTTTGTAAACCTGAGGGCTATACACAATTCTCATTCAAAAACCTTTCCCACCACTCCAAATATCTTAATCATGCATTGTAAACGGCAGAACTAATACCTCAACAGAGCTGCAGAATATGAACTTCTTCCAAGTTCTGGCCTTCACTGGGGTACTCAGCCTCCCTCCCACCCAAATGGAACTCATACAGAAGAAACCTGCTTCCTGACTTCTACATTAATCCACATGCTTGTCACTAGATTATGTTTTAGGCACTAGTGACCTAGGTTTTTGCACCTCTGGACTTTGTCACTCCATGTGTTTGGTCAATCACAGCCAACATAAAGGCCAGTTCTGAATACACACAATCCCAAAGGAACAGTTACAGATAGGTAGCCGTGTTGGTCTGCCATAGTCAAAACAAAAAACATTCCTTCCAGTAGCACCTTAAAGACCAACTAAGTTAGTTCTTGGTATGAGCTTTCGTGTGCATGCACACGAAAGCTCATACCAAGAACTAACTTAGTTGGTCTTTAAGGTGCTACTGGAAGGAATGTTTTTTGTTAATCCCAAAGGAATTATCCATAAAGTATGACCTACTCTGCAAACTAAATTCCCTACCATCTTCCACAATCCATTATAGTAGACGCTGCCCACCACAATTTACATAAGCTGGAATCCAAATTTAGCCTTCCACAAACAGAAGGGCTCCTTCTGTCCAGAGATGATTACTGATCCAGCAGATTCTCTCTATTCCCTGGCCCCGCTGTTCCAGAGGATCCTACCAGTCCTCCAGAATGGTTTTTCAGGCACCACAAGGGGGAATTGGTTAATGTTGCCTCCCCACACAACTTCTACCAGCAGGAATATCCCCAGTGGCGCTCCACTCAGAGGATACACCCTCCAGCAGCAGCTAAGTCAGGACCCAAGACTGTTTATCAATGATTACACAAAGTACAGTCATACCTCGGGATAAATATGCTTCAGGTTGAGCGCTTTCGGGTTGCGTTCCGCAGCAACCCAGAAGTAACGGAGCCCGTTATTTCCGGGTTTCGCTACTCGCGCATGCACAGACGGTCAAAATGATGTCACGCGAATGCGCGGAAGCGGCGAAACACGACCCACGCACGCGCAGACGCGCTGTCATGTCTTACGTTCTGTTCAGGATGCGAACAGAGATCCAGAACGGATCCCATTCGCATCCCAAGGTACCACTGTACATTTTGAATGGAGAAGGATGCCTTTATCCAACTGATGCTTATCAGGAAACACTAACACTTTCTAAAACCATTCCACCACACACACACACACACACACACACACTCTCTAAAATTACCACTATTTGTGACTTATTTCCATTGCTGAATTCAGATATTTTGCCAAAGAAAGCAGACAGAACAGTGTGAACAAAGTGAGTTGGGAATTGTCAGGAGAGAGAAGAAGCAGCCTACATTAAGGAAAAGGAATTGCCAAAGGATAGATGAGGGTATGACAGCAAACTGCAGTATGGAATGGGGCATCAACAACACATTGAAGCAAAAGAAATAATGGGTACTGATCAAAGAGTAACCATTTCCTAGATACCACATGTCTTCTTGCCTGAATGAAACTAGGGGCCTTTTCAGAATTTCACAGTACCTTGCAAAGGTTGGTATGTTAGGGGCAGAAGAGAATGAAGATGGAAAATAAAAAGTAAAGATTTAGTCAAAGAGTTGAACAGGTGTAAGGAAACCATTTCATCCTACACACACACTCTTCCAATACCTTGTTCTCCTTCCCCATCCAATATGCAACATACTTTATGGATAGGACCTCAGCATAAATTAAACCCAAGGTTAACTGTGCCCTAATTTTTTTTATTTCATAAAATTTATACACCACTTAATTGTTTTGGCTTTTTTTTTAAAAAAAAAAAGCCTTCAAAGCTATTTACAAATATTTGTGAAACACATTCAAGCCCTGTAGGCTCGCCCATTAAATAGGCATGAAAAACTTTCAAAATCTAGCTACCCTACTGTTTGGGGAATTTAAACTGTATTTCACTAGTTCACCTGCTCCTCTTTATGCACCATCTCCAATGTCAAAGCAAACCCCATTATTGCTTCTCCTTTTGCTTGAAAATGCCTTTAATTATTTGTGGCACTCATGAGATATGCAAAACCTCCTTGTACTTCCAGGATTTAAGTTTTGTTTAATTCTTTTTTTTTTCTTTTTTGAAGTTTCTATGGTTATTAATTATTTTAAAGGAACAGCTTCCAAATGTCTCAGAATAGACCAAAGCAACATGCTTGTGTCTGACCTGGCTGGCGGTTGGTTTATCAGGTGGGTCCTTGTGAATAACCATCTGGTAACGTTTATAGACCTGGTAAGACTCCTGAAAGGTGGCTTTGAACAGGGAACTTGGTGGAGATGATTGCACCAGCCTCACCTTCCAAAGAAAGATATTCATTATTGGAATAATAGCCATTCAAAAGCTGCGAAGAATACAAACAGTTGGAAACTAACTATAGTTAAATCAACATTTACACAATGAAATCAACAATACTTTTAAACAACCATTTCCCCCTCGAGGCCAATGTTACTTTCTGCTCCACTACACCTTTTTTTTTTTTTTTAGAAATGAAAAGATTATTTTCCATGTAACCATTTAAGTTTAGTTTCCAGTCATTGTTCTGTAAACACCGTGCACTTTACTCAATAGTTTACAAAGTCTAATACAAAATCAATTTTGAGTGAATCATGCAGTTGTATAAGGATTATTCAAACATAAATACATATATTCTATACATGTTGTAAGAACAAAAACAAGTTGCTACTCAAGTTCACATCCACCCTTAAATTGCAGGGGGTCATTTTTCTTCCTGCAATTTTCCTATCAGTCTTTGCTGTTGGCTATCTACCTATGCACTATTTTGAGATGCCAGGACAAGAACACTGATGATATTACTTTTAACACAACTGAATAATTTAAATCTCCCTTAAATCCGATTAGAACAACTTCATGTTAATACATACTATACTAGCAGTTCAATCCTAAGCATGTTTAACTCAGAAGTCTCAAGGAGTTCAATGGGACTTAGTTCTTAGTAAGGGTGTTTAGGATTACTGTCTCGGCCTCCTCTTTCACTATATGCCACAGAACCCCAGAATATCAGCATTATTAAATGGAAAACAGACTTAGCACACATAAATGTATGCTTTAAAATGTGCTATTAGTGGAACTATACCCATTTTTCCTAAGAAAAAATAAACAAACATGCCAGAACGAGGCATGAGGAGTAAGCCAAGAACAAATACTGGTTGCTACTCATGGTTTGGAGGGAAACAAATAATAGATTGCATTTGGACAACGTGACAAACCAGACCCTGACTTGTTTTACCTGTGGTATGGCAAGAATGGGGAAGAAGCACTGCAAAAAAACTTTTCAGCAACATGCACCAGCAAGTTACTCACTCACATCAAACCATAGTTTGTTTTAAGCCATAGTTTAACGTGATACATGACCTGGGCCAACGCATGCCTCAAGTTCACTATTTTTTCTGCTAAGGCTAATGTATCAAATTTTTGATCCAATTCTGATTAAGAAAAAACTATTTCCCTTACACCTTGGCTATGAGTCATGTCTTGCAAGAGACCAAGCAAATACCCTGTCATGGCTAGGTGCTACACTGAACAGAATATAACCTGGCGTGGCAATCGCAAATGAACAGAGCAAGTGGAGTCAGAGGTCATGTTAATGCTAGGCAGTAATCAAGGAGCCAAAGTCAAATGTCCTTCCAGGGTCAGAGACAAGCTAAAACAGAAGCAAGGGTGGGTCAAAACACAGGAGGCAAACACATGACATGCAAATGGCTTTTGACAGGAGGGTGACAAAGGAAAAGTTACAAGATGGAAAAGTGTAAGATCAGGGACAGAATCAGGGATGAGGCAATTTAAGTGCCCATAAGGGAAAGAACTACAATCAGCCAGGGTGTGCTTTTGACCATCTAGAGCAGGCACCCCCAAACTCGACCCTCCAGATGTTTTGGGACTACAATTCCCATCATCCCTGACCACTGGTCCTGTTAGCCAGGGATGATGGGAGTTGTAGTCCCAAAACATCTGGAGGGCCGAGTCTGGGGATGCCTGATCTAGAGCAAAGGTTTCCAGCTGAAAAAAGCCCTGCCACCATGCACCATCACCTCCTTCTGTTGCTTGACTACTTTCTACCTGCATGAGGCCCCTTGCTGTGGGGAAGGGCTGTAACCAGCAACAGCAGGTGGGACCCCCTCTCCCTTACTTGCCAGGCTTTGGGAAGTAGCTCTTAATATCCAGTAGCCAGTGACAAACCCTGTGGCCTACAGGATGAGTGCCACTGATCTAGAGGTTTGCAGCCTCAACCCCTGAGACAGAAAATCCAGCTGAACAGTGGTGACAGGCATCCTCTCTCCCCCCTCCACCAATTTTGAAGGAGATAAAGGGGATGCTTGGAAAGACTGGTTCACAGGAGCAAGACCTAGTTTCCTAGGGACCAAGCACTGCTCTCTAAGGAGCTGTTTGGTGCCCAGGGAAGTGGCCAAGAGGATAAAGTAATTCTTTGTCAGCTACCTTGTATGTAAGTTTCAGCACATTGCCCAAAACTGGTTAAGAAATTCTTCTCACGGGGTGAATAGGTAATAGTCTCATATGCCATCATATGCATATCTGGAGGAAAATAGGTCCTAAAGATTTCAAGAAATGCACAAATTATAGCCAGGAGTCTGGTACTGGAAACTGATAAAAATATTTTGTGAAACAGCATCTTCTTCAATAATATAAAAATCTAGCTATTTGTCATTTCTAATTTTTACTTCAAATTAGGGGACTAATTTTATATAACATCAATATCTAATTACAGTTCCACTAATGTGATTTTTGTTCTGGAAATGTGCTACGCTATTCATTCAGGTGGAACCACAGCACCCTCTTGTGTTTCTGCAAAGAACACATCCACTTAAGTTTTGCACACACTAACATACACACAACAATGTCTTATAAGGCTAAACTGAAAACATCACAGGACTTTTCAAATGCCAGTAATTGACACCATGGCATGTTATAATGCAACCAATTTTTACAATTAAAAGTAGAACATTTTTCACATCTGACTAATCAAATACCTTCAACATAAGCAGCAGTACAAGAATGACATGATGGCTCTATGTCTCACATGTCAATCAAAGTAAGTATCTCAGTACCTCTAACTGGTGCACAGGTTCAGTAGGTAAGGAGGCAAAAAGGAAGTCTTCAATTGATTTGGGCTGATTGGTTTTAGCTTTCGAGCGCTGGCCAAGCAAAACCTGAGCCTCAGTTTGCAGCGAAGGGTTTTGTGTCTGGTTCTGAAGGGTCTTCTGCAATTTATGTTCCTTCCTTAGTTCCTTTGCTTTACGGCAGGGTGGCTTACTCAAGTCGGCTCCTTTCCCTAGAAAGGCAATGCGTACATACTCAATGGGGAAAGTGTGTGCTGTAGAATAGCTACATTCGTTCTCCTGTATACTTTTATGACGACTGGAAGAAAGGCAGTGAATACCATCAGCAAAAATGTAATCCTCTTCTGATGCTCCAGCTACATTTTATTATTGTGCTTGTATTGGGGAAAATACCAGGGTGATCCCCAGTATCCCTGTGGGTTTGCCTGGATGCTCCAATCAATACCAAACACCAGTCAGATCAATTAACAGGCATTTCTTTAGCACCAGAATGTGATGCCCACATGTTGTCCCCTTTGCCAGAGAGGAAAGTGGCCAGCTCAGCTAGGTAAAAGGCACAGCACTATTTACACTTTAAACATTCCTAAACAACAGCTATTCTGCCTAAGTAACTCATATGGCATAGCAATGGCCTTCTCTCCTCCCTCTCTCCCTCTTCCTTGCTTATCTGTTCCAACTACTGTCTACTCAAAATGTATGTACTGCTTGTTTTTTAGTACAGTGGTACCTTGGTTCTTAAACGCCTTGGTACTCAAAAGCCTTGGTTCATAAATGCCGAAAGTAAGTGTTCCAGTTTTCAAACATTTTTTGGAAGCCGTACGGCCGATGTGGCTATCGGCTATTGTTTCCAGGGCGTCTGCACCAATCAGAAGCTGCGGCTTGGTTTTCAAACATTTTGGAAGTCAAACAAACTTCCAGAACGGATTAAGTTTGGCGCTTTTGTTTTTGCTATTTATTTTGTGTTTTTGTTTTTGAGGCTTTTTCGGTTAATTTGTTTTTGTGACTGTGTGGAACTCAGTTCAGCTATTGATTGAATGATTGCGTGACTGCGGAAATGGATAAAAGCGCCCCATCCAAACAATGGCTAACATCAGTGCAGGTAAGAAAAAAATAATAATTTTAATTTTTTATCACCTACAATAGTGTCTTATTTATTTTATAGTACAGTACATTGATTATTGCTTTCATTTTATGGATCAATGGTCTCGTTAGTAAAATTCATGTTAAATTGCTGTTTTAGGGGTTGTTTTTAAAAGTCTGGAATGGATTAATCTGTTTTGCATTACTTTCTGTGGGAAAGCACACCTTGGTTTTGGAACACTTTGGTTTTGGAATGGACTTCAGGAACAGATTAAGTTTGAGAACCAAGGTACCACTGTATATGTCTGCCTTGCCCACAACACTTGTACTCATCACTTTTAAGGTTAAGCAGCACAAATAATTTCCTACTTGTGTATAAAGTTATACTACTATATTTGTAAGCCACTCATTAGTTCTCCCCCCGTTTTTTTGCAAAAGTAACTCAAAGCGGGGCCAACAGTCAAGAAGGTGGTTTCTGCACGTGCATTAGAACCAGCACGAAACAAAACTGAAAAATCTAGAACACATTCATATTTTTAAAATGCAGGATTAAAACACCCCACCCACTAAAAGAGGCTACTGATAAATTAATTAATTCCTGGTTAAGGGGAAAATGATTTTGATGGGCACCTGAAGACAGGTAATAATGGTGCCAAGTGAGCCACCCTAGAGAGAGCCTTCCACAAGCAGGCAGCCATGACAGAGAAGTCCTGTTCTCATGTCACCAGCCTCCAGACTTCCTGTGGGCACATGAAGAAGGGCCTCTGATGATGACTGAAGTTGGGGAGATGCAGCCCTTAAAGTACTGGGGTCCTGAGCCACATAAAGTTTTATAAGGTCAAAAGTAGAACTTTGAATTGGGCCCAGAAACTAACTGTTAAGCCAGTGCAGTCAGCACAGGATTAGTGTTATATACTCAGGCTGTCTTGATCCAGTGAGCAACCTGGCCGCTGAACTGTGAACCATCTGCAATTTCTGGAAATCGCACAAGACAAACAAGGAAGAAAAGAAGGTGCAAAGCTGTCTTGCCATCTTCTTATATTAAAGATTAGTTACCTGGTTTGGGAACTGCCGGACTAACTTTAGCTGATTCTAACGGCTCCCCAGAATTGGCATTAACTTTCTCATGAGACAATTCAATATGCTCTGAGTCTGCTTTCTTCACAGTTATTTCACCTTCCCCACTCTCCACCTTCTCCAAGTGATCAGGATTGAGGGGTTTTAGTTCAGCCTGACAGCTGTCTGGTTCATCTTTTAAGAAAAAACTGCAGCCATCAGTATCTTTGGTGTGAGAATCCATAGGCTCCACTGTAAATAGGAAAAAAATTAGGACAAACCATGAGCAAAAGAGAAAGGATAGTTGATAAAAAACTATTTAACACTAATAATTAAAATTTAAAAGACCGCTACAGCTCTATATAATTTACATGCCATTGACCTATTGATCTAAGTAAAAAAAAAATTTAATTGCACAACAATTTCAACTGCACAAAACCACAACAGTAAGTAATGTTTAAAAGACCGCTTATTACCTTCACTGTCTACTACAGGAATTTCCCCCTTCATTAAGAATTTCAACATCTTCTTTAGAACCTTCTTATGTGATTTGGAAGGCTGGAAATGTAAGGCCCGGCATCTAAAAAAAGAAAAAGGGAATATAGTCAAGGTATCCACCAAATAATACAGTATATTAAACAAAAATTTGATATGTATGTTATCAATTAGTCATGTAGTCTAGGTTCCATGGAACAGTTTAGGCTTTGTTAACAATACCACATTAACTAGTGGCTAGTGATGCTCTTTCGATATTTCTGTGGATGTTTGGAATTATGACAACATTAACATTTAATCACCTGCATTCACTAAAATGGGCTGAGAAGTTACATGGAATTAAAGCCCAGCAGAACACACAGTTTCAAAGTCTTGCAGTGTACAAATTACTCTAATATTTTTACATCTCTTTTCAGCAAGGTTCTTTACAACAGTACAAGTACAACTAAAAGCATTTTATGCATAGGGTTCCAGCCTGCTTGCTCATAATAAACTGTTTACCCTCACAGCAACCTGCTTCATAGCTGAATGACATCACAAGTCACCATTTCCCATTAATATCGATATTAAGCAGATATCCGAATCTGTCTATATGTCGACATTCAAGAAAATATACAGAAGTATTGCCTTACCTTATTGTATATTGAGGACAACATGTACGATTCATAATAGGCTTGTAAATGTATTTCCCACTCCTATAAGTTAAAAAAATAACTATTTAAAATGTATGTTTAGTTCTTAGAATAGCCATGAATTATAAGGTTTAAATAACTTAATTATAAGGTTTAAATAACTTATTTGTTTAAACTACGATTCCTGGGTCACGCATAATGCTAATCTATGCTCATGAGTTCCACCCAGCATGGTCAATGGTCAGGGATTATGGGAATTGTAGTCTTGTTAAAGAACAATGCACTAAACCAGGGTTTGGCATTATGCGCAAACCAGTCTGAGACCACTGTGTTTAAACTGTCGTTACATATTTATTTAAGAAATGTATACCCCACTTTCCAAATGCTCTCCGCGGCACATGATCATAACCATCCAAATCAATTAGCTCGTCTCTTGGCGATGTGCAATGCAGCGGCATTCTGGAGTTATTGCACTATGACTGCTGGCTCTTTGGGACTCAGAAGACTGGACCCACGCCTGGAAGTCTTCTGCTGAGAAGTACTAGACATATATCTACTAAAGGTGGGAGTCTCCACATAGGCCATATGGAACATGGGCCCCAGATCTTCTGAAAAGGTCCACTCAAGTCTAGAGCCCCTCTTTTCAAGAAGGTATTGCTAGTCAATTTCTTGCACCAAGATCTACCAGAATAATGATCACTTTAGGTGACGCTTAGTTTTAAATGGAGCACTTCAAATGGGCTACTGGTCCTAATAAAAGACTTCTCTTAGAAGGAAGTCAAGTTGTCCCCTATTCACAAATGGAGAACTTTTCTGATAGTATACAAGTTACAGTTGGTATAGGTATTGCAACAAAACAGAAAAAGAGCAGGAAATGAAATGAACTCACTCATGGCATGGGAGCTCTTAAAGGGCCAAACTGAAGTTTATGCTTATGATGAAAGAGACCGTAAAGGGGCTGCAGAATTATGCACTGTCTCCTTGCCTTCTCAAGTCTCTCTCCATAGCAAATGCCCCACTTCTTCCTTCATTACCACTAAAACCTGCTGACCTCTAGATGCTCGAGGATGTAGTCTAACTCCCAGCCAACATGGCCAATGACCAAGGATGGTGGGGGTTTGAGTGTAGCAATATCTGGAAGAATACTATGCCTGAGCTGAAGGCCACATAGGCACAAAAGTTAAGGAGGTCCTCCAAACCAGGTTATCTAGGGATAAGTCTACACTCTTTCCCCAATAGAAATAGACACTGCCATATATTTTCTGTGAGGAGGAGTGAGAAGCTAAGACTGAAGAAGCACAAGCAGGGCAGCACTTTGCTAACATGACTTGAAAACACTTTCCCTTTCAGTTTCCTCATGGTACAATGCGAAGTTTATGATCTTATATATTTTTACAATAAAATGTGGCAGTTTGAATTCCACAATGTGCTCTTTAATATTGAAACACTGGATTCAGTTACACCAAAAGTGCTCAGATGACATCTCTTACCTTCGCCAACCTCTGTCGATAAGATCTTGGTAATCTTGGACAGTCAGTGAATGAGCCCACATGCCTGAAACACACATCAAACAAGACATGGGGGGGGGGGGGAATAAAAACTTCACTTCAAATAATGGGAACAAAGCCAGTTCCTGTGGAAAGCTACTGCTTCCTGTATTTCTGTATGAAATTTTTTAAACACAAAATTAAAACTTTGTGATGAACATTAAAATCCACATTCCTCACTAGTTTTGCTACATCCACCCAACACTTCAACACCCTATATTTAGTCTCTACCCCAATCCCACTGACCAATCTAATTTACTACACTCCATTAGCTTTTCCCACCATTACTCTCCCCAAGTCAATGCTTAAGGGAAATGGTCCTATCTGCATTAGCAACAGGTTCTCCTTGTCCTGCTTTGACATGTCACATTCACCTCTATCTGCTCCTTCTGTCTCACAGGCATTCAGCAACTCTGCCAAATCTAGCTCTGTGTTTATTCGCCCACCATTTACTCTGTCCCATTGTTCCTTACTGTCCCATCCTTTGCCTCTTTGCAACAAAACCCATTTCTTTCCTCAAAAATATTGAACCTCCTCTACTGTCAGTTTTTCATTAGTTCCTCTCACACCCACAATACTGCTCTTTAACGCAGCAGAGGGCCTATTACTATCTCTGGGTGAGTAGCTGTAGATCAACAGGGATTTGTGACACCCTATTCTTTTAACAACAACAACATGACTTCCCCTTCCCAATTAGGCAGCCAAAATGAAAAGAGCTTGGAGAACAAATATTTTGTGTAGAGGACTGTGAGCTCAAAAGAAACCCCTGAACTGCTTAGCAGCTGCTAAGAGGCAGTCCGTTTTACACCTGGCTCCAGCCAGCCACTCTCCACAATATGACACATTAGTGAAGCCTGCCTTCTCTGCATTAACCCTCTCAGCAGTCACATTGCCAGGCCTTTTGTACTGTCCCCGTGGTTCTTCCTAGTTCTGAGAGCCAAAACAAAACACAAAACAGGGAAGGGAGTGGGTAGCAAATAAAGGATCCAGAGAGAGGACAGTAACTAACTACCAACCATTTTTATGAAGAAGGCTGAGTTCATGAAAGTTTGCACCCGTGGTTCCCTACGTGGGGCACAAATCCTACATGGGGGGCAATTTGATTTTTAAGGGGGGCAATTTGAGAATGCATTAGACCAAGCCTTTTAGGCTTCCTCCACATGAAGAGTTCACTTTTTTAAATAATAAGAATTATATGTCACGGGACGGGGGGTGGGGATCAGGATTTTAGAGATGCTCAGGTGGGGCATAGCAAAAAAGAAAAAAGGTTGGGAACCACTGGTTTACACCATTAACACGTTTGGATTTTGGATGCAGGTGTGTGTGTGTGTGTGTCCCTTCCCAATCCCTGCTGCAATCCTCTGGATAGCACAGCAGTCCCTGACTTTTCAAGGGAGGCCTGAAAGGGGTAACCCACCCCCTTACCTTATCTCCTTGTGGCAGCCCCTCAGCTACTGCCCTAGAAGGAAGTGGGGTACCCAGAAAGTGGGCTTGTGGGTTTCATTAAGCCCCCCACCCCGCCTCGCTTCTTCGCCATAGCTGGGAGGTGGCAGGAACTTGGGTGAACACCAATCCGCCTAGACTTCCAAGGGTCTGCAAGGAAAGTGAATCATTTCGGACCCCCCCCAGAGCCAAGGCCCAGCTCAGCCCATGCGCACTTTCCATGCATCTGGCGCTCTGCTCTTATTTCTTTAAAAGGTAGTTTTAAGGAAAGGGAGACACGCGCGCAGCGCCCTCCCTTCCTCTGCTGCTTCTCCCCGCCCTCGGGATCCTAACCGTGGGAGAGGTTGCCGGTGTCGCTCTTGCAGTAGCCGCAGCGGTAGCCGTCGTCTCCGCCCAGGTACTCCACGATACTTGGGGAACTACTCCCCCCCGCCGCCGCCATCTTTGCCGGCCGGCTTAGGGTGCCACAAACCCTTCAGGGGCCCCGGAAAGCAGCGGCAGCAGCGCCGGCGGCCGCCATCTTAGCAAAGGGCAAAAGTTTGGGTGGAGCAGGGAGAGGGCTCCAGTCTCCCTCGCTTTCTGTCGCGACTTCCGGGAGCCCATCGCACAGCTTCGCATCTTCCATGTGCGGGGCAAAAAAAAAAAAAAAAAGAGGCATCAAAGGTAAATACTGTGTCTTAAAGGGACAGGTTTATTATTAGTTGCAGCGGGTTTAAGTTTATCGTATCCTCTGCCTTAAAAAAATAAAACCCTTTAGACATAGATATCGTTTCTTTTTCTGGCACGGTTTTGGGGTTTTTTTCTTCTTTAAAACCATCGTGGCAAACAGAAATTCAACAGATGGAGATGAAATGATGGGAGAATCATTCACCTGTTTTGTTCACTTTGCTGCCTGCTATGCAGCCTTTGGAAGGCATTGTAAATTTTCCCAGAAATAGCTCGATACTGTGTCGTTAATGCAGCCAGTGAATTCTCAGTTCTGACAGTTGTGTAGGTATCGTGCATACATCTTGCACACTGTGCTTGTTTATTTGGGCATCAATCCCACTGTGTAGAATGAGATTCCCCAGTAAAGAAACATAGGACGACAGCTTTATTTCCACTTGAAGTCACTCCAGGCATTGGGGAAGTAACATATAAACTATTAAAATAATTGCATCTGCTCCAGAGCTCCGGGGCCAAGTATACCCTTCCCTTCCGTTTTGTCTAATTGTCTAGCCAATTTTTCCCTGTCCTCATACAATCTGATTAATGAGCAAACTACTGCTTTAAATTATGCCAGTAGGATAAACATTACTGAAGCTGCAGCCCTCTCTACCCACTGAGCGGGACTCCCTTTTAAGAAGAGACTGCCGCCATACTGAGGAGGGAGGACTAGAGTGCTCAGGTTTCCAATTTTTTACGGCTTTCTGGCATTTTAAAACGTCGCACGAAATTCATATAGACGACAAAACAACGATGCAGGTTCATCAGAAGCAAGTCGCACTGAGCTCAGCCGAGCTTCACTTTCGCACAAGTTTATTTTGGTATAAATCCCACTGTTTGTGCGGGACTAAACGGTGTGCTCAGTGGGGTTTACCCATTTGCAAGAGCCTTACTTCTGAGCAAACGGGTATTAGACTAGAGCTCTAAACGCCTCCTTTTCGCGGGCTTCATTTCTCTTAATTTCCTCCTCGCCCAACTACGTTTCCCCATTCAAAAGCTCCGAAGCTCTGTCCAAAAAAACCCAACTTTTTTGGAGCCAAGAGCCTTGACGGTTTCTTTCAAAGCTGGAAGGACGAAGGAGCCCTTGCCCTATCCCGAGTTTTCACTTGGGCTACTGCTGCTCCTCGGCTGGGAGGCTGCTAACGGGGGGGGGGGGGAGCAAATGCAAGGGCTGCGCGGCACTCCCTGGTTCTCGGGAGGAAGGCGGCCGGCAGCAGCGAGGACAGGAAAAGTCTCAACATGAACGCCGCCATTTACTGTATTCCCAGGCGGAGAGCAGGGCGACCGGCGGGGGGCTCCATAAAAGCAACGGACAGGGCGTGCCAGTTCCGCCATCTTTACTGAGGGAAGGGCGTTAAGTAACAAACGGCGGAGAGAAAAATGCACCCGCGACAGGTGTGCTGCTGGCAGCCGTCGCTACGTAGTCGGGGATTTCCTCTGCAGGAACATCGGCGCCTACCTTCCCCGCCCCCCCCGCCTTAGTTAGGGCCTTCCTGAAGTTATTCTTCCACCCTCCAGCTCTTACCGTGGCTTGCTTTCCCCCCGGCAGAGTGACAGTAGCCGCATCGGTAGCCCTCTCTCGTCCCTTCGTAGGCCACGACGGAGTCCATGATGCCCAGCCGGTCCCTGCTTGCGCTACGATGCCTCGTTGGCAGAGGGGGGTGGGATCGGAGCACCTTGAGCCACCTGCTCCACCTTGCAAGCTGCTCCCCCTCCCTTGCCCTTCACCTGTTCCAGCCACCCGAAATAATGAGCTTCAGCTCCGGAGGATGCGGCTCTAGGAGCAGCATCGCCGGCTAATCAGGAGCGCTCTCTCCCCACCTCAAAGCACGTGCCTCTTGCTTTCTGGGTAGGAAACAGCCGCGCTTGCACTGGAATGTCCCTTTTCAGAGCCCCAGCTTTCAACAGCCGACTGCTAACTCAGGGATGTGCAACAAGTGGCCCTCTAAATGTGGTTGGGACTTCCGTCTCCCATTATCCCTGACCACTGGCTACACCGGCAGGGGCTAAAGGGAGTTGGGAGTCCAGCAACATCTGGAGGGCGTAAGTAGGGTGGCCACCCGCTTTGGACTTGTAACCAGAAGCCAAGTGTACAAAACGCTAGATTTGCTGCAATTTAACGGAATTGTCTCTCCCAAACTCCTCTCCTAGCCAAAATCCAGGGCTCACTAGCATGTGGAAGTGCATGCTGACAAGGGGCAGAATGAGAAATAGCTTGCTCTTACACATTTAAAAATATTTTTATATTAATTTTCCGCACACGAAACTCAGAGAACATGTGCCTTCTTCCTTTTGTTTCTGGGCAGAAATGCTGGTACACCAATCACTTACATGAAAGTCTTTGACTGCTATAGGCACCTGCCACTACCATACCAGAGGGAAAAGAAAACTAGAAACTTAAAGTTGAACCATTTGTGCAACTATAGCCAATAACACTTGCCAACCTAAACACTTAATGGAAGAATAAGGACCAGATCAGCATTTATTCTGCCTTCAGACCATCCTTTGCTGGTAACAACGGTAGCTGTTTAAACAATACAATCCAGTATTTTAATATTTTACAAATTTCCACCATCACACTAGAAGGAAGGATAGTTCCTTCAAACTCTGCTCTTCTTGAGTGCAGAAAGATATAGATTCAAACAAATACATTCATTCATCCTTCAGTTCCCTAGTTCCTAGGATGACATTCCAAGGGCCATAAGCACCATCTGATTTCTCTCTCAGGCCAGATAAATCTGAACTCAAAGGTCTCTGTTCCAGCTGCCACAGAAATGTCCCCACATTCCTGATATGAAGAAGTGCAGTAGCAATGGAGCTTTCCCAGTTCCCTACTAGTTCCCCAAACTGGGGGGTGGGAAAAGAGACTATGCCAGGGTTGGAGATCATTTGTCAAAAGGAGTAAAGCAAACAAAAAACCTATAGCAATTTAAAAAAAAAAATCATGGAAAAGGCCTAGAGGACAGCAGCACTGTTCTGCCCTGTAGGCATGAGCCTGGCAGGGCACTGGATGAGACAGTCTTACCATGTTTCCTTCACCTCACCATAGATTTAAGTCTTAATTGTCCTGCAGGTTTCCAGGTGGGATGGGTATGAGAAATAAATTGATATGACCCTACTACCGGATATGGGTTAGATGTATGCACATAAGTGATTAAGTCCATATTATGGAGGCTGGTGACAGAGGGGCTCATATTAGGCCAATATTAAGTTCCCCCAGGCCCACTATACATGCAACGAACTAAGTAAGAATTTTACTAAGCTCCTGCACAGAGAAATCCACAGAAGTTATGTAATTCTCCTACCACAGGCTAATGGTTAGAGATGACTATCCTTTCATATTCACAAACGCAAGTTGCTACTTGGTACATTGGCCTATATACCTACTAGGTGTATGTATATGTGTGTGTGTGTGTGTGTGTGTGTGTGTGTGTGCGCGCGCACACACACACACGCACACACATACATACACACACTACAAGAGCCAGTGTGGTGTAGTGGTTAAGAGCGATGGACTCGTAATATGGTGAACCGGGTTTGATTCCCTGATTCTCCACATGCAGCTGCTGGGTGACCTTGGGCTAGTCACACTTCTCTGAAATCTCTCAGCCCCACTCACCTCACAGAGTGTTTGTTGTGGGGGAGGAAGGGAAAGGAGAATGTTAGCCGCTTTGAGACTCGTTCGGGTAGTGATAAAGCGGGATATCAAATCCAAACTCCTCTTCTCTACTATAATGTTGACATTAAAGCTAGGTTACAATTAACATTACTATCACCTCACCAGCATGAGAGTTAGTAGTTGGCAACTGATATAACTAGAAAAATTACATACACATAACTAGAAGAGATACAGCATTTGTGGTTTTATTGAATATTCTTAACATAAGGAAACTGAACCATACAATTTATAAACAATGCTTGCCAATCTATTTCTGAATGAATTGTTATGGCTGTTGTATCTTACTGTTTTCAGCACAGTTTGTAGAAAAATATTGTATAAATTCAAATCAATATATAGTACAATTTGGTTTTACATCTATGCCTTTTTATTTTGTTCCAAGTCCCCTTTCATATAATCTTGAATTATCACTTTTCTTTGATTTTCATGTAGCTGAAACCAACTAGTTCTTTAAAAAGACAGCAAGTTCTGTGGCCCATAAAACAAGGCAGCTCCAGGAATACATGGTTACCCCAAAACCGATAATCCAAATGGATCTTCTTGATTCTTTTAGACTTTAAGGCACATTTGTCTACAAATATTCGTAGTTGTATGCATGTGGAAGGGAGGCTACTATAGGCTGAAGGACAACTAAGTTGCGCTACAATATGCTTATGTAACATACAAAAAAAATTTCAAAGCAAACTTCCATGTTATTGCATTCTATGACTTAGTTTGCATGACATAATTTGGCTTATAAACTATCAGTCACATTGGTACAAGTTTAGAAAACCATGCTTGTTTCACTGCACAAGCTGTAACCAAGGCTTATCCTTGGCTTGCTGGTTCATGCTTTTCTTGAAGAGAAGCAAACCACGAGCCAAGGCTCCCACATCATGCTAAGTCAGACCATGGCTTAGCTTCAAGTAGCATGACAAGCCATGTGATCAGGGGATGAGCAAAGCAGCCACAATTTTCTGAATGCACACCAGTATGCTTGCTCGTTCAAACCATAGTTTGAGCTTTGCGTTACATGCAAACTCTGCCATTAGAAAAATAACGATATCCCCCCCCCAGAGTTGTTTCTCGGACATGCCACTTCCTTCTTCCCTTCACCAGAAGTAGCCTTCATAGAGAACAACGCAAATGCATATGTATATCTATTTTGAGATGTACAGGAAACTTGCTATTGAAGCAGTTTCAATGGAAACAGACCTTGATGGACTCATTCAGCCAGCTGTGGAGGTTTTATCATGCAGAAAGATACATGTAATGCTCTCTTTTTAGCTTCCCATTTCTAAACTTTTTCCCTTCTCCCCATCATCATATATAGATGATGGAATTCAGAATCTGATGTGACTAAGCAAACACCAATCTCTTTGTTTTATACCAAAGGCTCATTTGCAATTAACATGTACTTAACACTGTGCAGATTACAGTGGAGCCATCCCTCAAGAAGAGCTGGGATGGAGCCATTCTAAATCTTCAATGGAATGAAGTTGAAACATGTAAAAACATCACTTACAGAACGGACATACAGAAGGGAAGACCTTCAATTTCAAACTTTTGCTGTTAAAGCACATATATAATACATTATCACCTGGAGAGACAGAGATTCTCTTATTCAAATATCTGATCCTTAAATAGAAAAGGATTCTGCCATCCTCCTGGCAAAACTTCAAACAGGAAACTGGTCAGCACTGTCTTCTTATAGATCCTTAGGATGCCTGCATAATAAATAGAACACAAGCCACTACAAAGTAAGCTTTGTTATGTCTTCAAATATAATAAAAAAGTAAGGCTGTCATAATGGTGCAGTTTGCTTGGCCGCTGATAGGTGGCGATAGAATTATGAGAGCTGCTGGTCAACAGCCGCCTTTGCAGGGCAAGTAGAAGGGAAGCGGTAGTAAAAACAGGTAGGTGGGTGACCCAGGAGAACCGTGCAAGTGCTATCAAGACAGGCTGGTGAAGTGCCCCAGCAGCAACCTTACTCTGCTGCTGCCGCCGCCATTGCCCACCTCACACCAATGATGCCATTTTAACCTCAGCAGTGCCAGAGGGAGAATGTGAGGGATATGGAGGAGGGAGACAGAGGCTGGCAGCTCAGGCAAGTCACAGAGGAAGGCAGGACAAGGCAGCTGTACAGCAACTATTCTGCTCTGCCAAGGCCTACCACTTGCTTCCTCCTCGGACTCTGATGCAAAGGCTGAAATGGTTTTGGGGTGAGGAGGGCAGCATGAGCGGAAGAGGCAGGAGGAGGTCTAAGTGGAATGGGGTTGGTGAGTGAAGGGAAGCAAAGCAACCAAGCAGCGTAGCCTCTAGTCTGTACATAAAGGGAAGAATCACACTGGAAATAGCATAAAACGATTCTGTGGTAAGATTTAGGCCTGAAAGGCACCTTACATTCTCTCCGTTTCCATCTGATGTCCCAGTCTTTCTGGCAGGTGGAATCATGGGCTGTGAAATCTCAAAATTCCTCACAATATTCTGCAGCAAAGAGTTTGATTGTAATGTTATCAGTTCAATTCATCCTCTTGTGTATATAAAAAGCACATTCACAATAAGCTCTCTGCCTTTTCTCCCAGCATCCGTTAAACATATGAGGTCCACAATTGCAGAATTGTTACCCAACATGTATCTCTGGCCAATAAAAATATTCTTCCTCTGACTACTTCACTTATTTAACATTTCCATTTACCTCCCATTCTTCATAACTCATCGTTATGACTGCTTGCTTCCGTGCCTGAGCATCCTCGTCATTGTCTTCTTCAGGCGTTAAAGGCTCTATCAAAATAGGTTGAAAATTGTTTAAATGTTTTTTGAAAATGAAAAAAAAAAAGATATATTCCAAAGTAAAACAGTATACATGTATGTAAGTTTAGTTAACTTTAGTGTTTGTTTGTTTTTTAAAAATTAAAATATTAAAAATTATTCTTGCCTATTACAGGAAGCTTATCCTGATCCAGCTTTATTCCTGCAAGTCCATCCTAGGAGAGAAACAACTTTAATTACTAACAAGAATCAAATATGCTTAACTGATATGCAAGAATCTGAAAATTGACATTCACCTGCAAAGTTCAGACATAATGAGAAATCATGATTTCCTGCTACGAGAATGAGCCACAGGAAGCCGCATAATAATTTGTCGTCCCCACCGCACCCCCATTCGCTTTTTCATTCCCCATTTTAAAATAGATTTGTTTGAGCTATGGTTACTGAGGACAAGCCAGGATTCCCCATTTTTCAAAAGATTTTAAGGATCAGGCCATGTTCCCTATGGTTTTCAAGTTTTGAATTCTAAACCCATTAATGATCAGGAGAAAGCAGATTCAGACACATGGTTCAAGATTACAAATCAAACAGGATATTGGGATCAGGAGCATGCAGCTCCTCCCCACCCACACAGAAATTACGCACAAATTGCAGTAAAGAATTGCATGCAACTGTCAGCAACCCATAGATATAAGCTGTTTGTTTATTTTTTATTGACTTTGACAACTTTAATTTAAACCAGGCTTACACAGCAAATTTCGGAAATGTTTTGTTTTACAAAAGTTGTTTAAACAGTTATAACCAGCAGAGAAACGATGCAGAAATTTATGTAAAAGTTTGCACATCAGAGGGGAGGATCCATAGAGTTCTCTTGGCCCACTTTTTAAAGTGCAAAATTTTCAACGTGGACAAAGTTAGAGGTGTTCTGTAGCTGGGATTATCAATGACACAGCACAGGTACTAGGCTCAAACGTTTTCACTCGGTCTTTCCAGCCGGTGCCTGCTTGCTTATTTTGGACTACCAGCTCCAGCCAGCAAAGCCAATGGTCAGAAATGGCAGGAGTTGTAGCCCAACAACATCTGGAGGATGCCAAGCCAGGTTAAGAAAGACTAATTTCAGGTTATGTTCATATGAACTATTTGTTAATCATACATGGCCATGGTGAGAATTAGCTAACTAACAGCCCTGTGGGAAAGAAACCTCCAAGTCCTCTGCTTCTTCGCAATTCTGCCTCGAAGAAAATTAAGTACAACAATGGCAATCATGGAAGTATGAAAATAAAACCAGCTTATTAGTGACAAAATAAAGCTTCAAAAAGTTTCTCCTTACCCTTATTAAGAATGAAACGTGAAACATGTTTTCCACAGTTCGTGCAAAAGAATCTGGATCAGTCACAAACTCAAGGAAGGATATTGGATTATTAGCTACAGAAAGAAGAATGTGACTTTGTCGTTACTGCTACAATTATCTACCTCTTATCTACCTCCTCTCTTGCTTCCTTTAAACTCTCATTAGGTAGCAATTCATGCACATCTAAAATTCTGGAGAGGTCTATTTTAATTTCATATTTGCTCTTTTCCATTGCAGGTCCTGCATTGATTGAGAGCAGTGGTCCCCAAACATTTTTCCTCATGGACCACTTGAAAATTGACAGTGGCAAAGCAATTTACTAGGTGAATAAGCTTTTCCAGAAATAACACCTGAGAAATTAGGTAACAAAAAGCAAGGCTATAGACACAAACATTTCAATTTCCAATGCTGTACCTTCACACATCAGTAGAAAAGGATTAAGTGCTGCATTCCCCTCCTCCTCCACAGTTATTCTTAAAGGAGGAAGAAGAGAGCAAACTGGACCCCACAATATATTCCATTTATACTTACGATCTTCTCTGTGATAGGCTTGTAAGAGTCCCAAGATCCTCTCTACTTCTTTTTCTGTAGCTTCCTCGTGAGATTCTTCCATTTTATTCAGCTAAAGAACCCAACATGACAACAAGCGATCATTCACGCAACTGCATTGTAATCAGCATTCTCCAGTTCCCCTCTAATATTTTGCACTTATAGCAAGGGAATAAAAATTCTGTAACTCTTATTAAAGTCAGCTGTATTATTTTGTGCACTCCTAAGGTCAAATGAAAGATCTACATCAATATCTACAAGATACAAGTAGATAATTGTAGACTGTATATATAGTCGTACCTTGGATCCTGAACGCCTTGCGTGTCAAACGTTTTGGCTGCCAAATGCCGCAAACCCGCAAGTGAGTGTTCTGGTTTGTGAACGTTCTTTGGAACCCAAACATCTGACACGGATTCCGATTGAGTGCAGGAAACTCCTGCAGCTAATCAGAAGCTGCGCCTTGGTTTTTGAATGTTTGTAGAAGTCAAACGGACTTCTGGAATGGATTCCGTTCGCCAACCCAGGTATGACTGTAATATGTATATAGAGAGAGTGTGTGAGTGTGTAGCTTAAACATTTAGGTATGTCAAAGTTTTGCTGAAGCTGCAATATTCTAGTGTCCCAAAGGTGGGGGTGGGGGGAGAATGTGCCAACTGAGACATGACTTTTAAGTCATACTACTAATGTACAAGGAAGCTACTGGGAGAGAACTATCAGAGAGCGCAGTGACTGACCAAACTGAAGAGCAAGTTTTCGGTGGAGGTTTAAAGATTTTATGCCCGTTTTACAAACTGCAACATTACAACTACCTGCCACTTCAACAATGCATTTTTCCTTGAAAACACACATCACACCCTGCTCTAATAAGACAGTTCTGTGCTTCTAGACAAGCAGTCTTTCAGAAGGGGTTATAAATTTGCAATAGGTACCTCCGTTACCTGCTTATGGCTATGGTGATTTCAGAGTGGTTGGGGAGATGAGGTTGAAATTCCTACACTGTCGAGAAAGTCATGGGGCCAGTCACCACCTCTCAATTTAACCTATCTGGCAAGGTTATTTTGAGGATAAAATGGTCAAGATCCATACACCTACGGTTTCTTGGAGAAAAGGGGGCTATATATGTAATATTTGGAGTGTAGTGCCTCCCATCAGCTATAGCTGGTGGTCCAGCTCTGCCCCTATCTGGAAAGGAGCAGCTTAACGCTTGTCATCTATGTTCTGGTAACCTCTAGGTTAGGTTTCCTGAAACACATGATATGTGGAAACTTTAGCTGACGAAGTTTGGAAACTTCAGCTGATGCAGAATTCGGCAGCTACTTTGCTCACTGGGGCAAGATGGTCTGAGCATAGAGTGCCGATGCTGGCCCAAATTAGTTTCCGGGTCCAAGTGCTGGTTTTGACCTATAAAGCCTTAAATGTCTCAGGGCTGCCACAGCTCAAAGGATGCTAACCCCGCTCCAGCAATCAGCATCCCCAGGAAGGCCCACTGGGCGCTTTCATTATATATTTTAGGCAGCAGGTGAAAACATTCCTTTTCTTCCAGGCTAATTGAACAATCTATGGCCTTTTAAACTGGGGGAGTGCTTTTTGTTTGTTACTGTCATACACGTGGAGGAAAACCTTAAAACAAGTAGCAGAGATCAGAGGCAATAGTACTTCATCCACAGAGCTTTGCGCTGAAGGCAAATGAGTGTAATGGTCACAAATCTGAACACATTCAAGACTGGCAGAGTCCACAAAAAATCCACTTGCAGCACTTACAAAAAATTATAAACTTATAACAAGACTAAAACTTAACACCAAGCATGCTATGTACAGAACACCACACCAGAAGGAAGAGAGCTAGAAAGAGAAACCCAGTCTCCTTCTGGCCTATATTAACAGTCAGCATGACCTTAATTGGAAGAGATAAGAGAACCAGTTCAAACCAGCTTCCCAGAAGGTATAACCCAAACAATCTTGACCCTTCTGCCTGCTTCTCTCACACAGAGAAGCTTCTAGGAAAGATCTCTACATATCAGATCAGTACTTTCTGCACTAAGCAATGCAAACTGACAGCTACTAGGTTATATATTTGCATTTTTATATTCTAAACCACCCTGTAATGCTTGAAGAACAGTACAGAAATTTAATAAATAACAATGTATTTATGCCTGAGTCCTGTTTTGTCACTATACCGTGAACTACAATCAATTATTTCCAGCCTTAAACATGCACCCTTAAGCTCCATGTAGCTTACACTTGCATTGCAGTGGGCTGGACTAGATGACCCTTGGATCCCTTCCAGTTCTACAATTCTACACATACACACCTGTGCAGGCATTGCCCTTCCTTCTTCTTTTGATCCTGGCTTCTTTCGTTGCCTCTCAACTCGCGGCCTCTCGACAGGAGGATCAGCAGTAAAAGTGCCCAACCTAAACCAAATAAAATATTGTTAAGTCCCTGATTTTTTGGAGGGGTGGGAGAGCCATAGCTTAGTGGTGAACATCGGCTCTACGTGTAGAAAGTCCCTGGCATCTCCAGGTAGGGCTGGGAATGTTCCCTGTCTAAAACCTTGGACAGCCATTGGCATCAGTGGGCCGGTACTGAGCTAGAGGAACAATACTGAGCTAAATGAAATGTGCAACATTTGAAAGACCTAATATAAATCTCGAATTCAAGATTCCTGCAAGCAAGCGTGTGGAAACATAAATTTTGAAAGAATTTGATGGTGAATCTGGAGAGATTAATTTTGCAATTAGTGTCACTGAGTTGCCTGTGGAGAGGTAAAATTGACGTCCAGGTTTGTGAAGACAGAGTACCAGCATATCTCTGGAGAACACATGCTTCCCAGTCAAAGGAATACAGAAAAGGCCTCATAAAACAGCTGTGTATAAACAACAACATGGCACCTGGGCATAGAAACAGGAAATACTACTTTATCTTCTCATTCTGAAAAGTTCAAAATAAAGGTAGCTGCAGTCCAAAAGCCATCAGTCTCTTTTCTCCAGCGCAACCTGGTTAACTTCCTGTCCACATTTGGTGCAACACCCCCTCAAGGTGCAAGGCAGAAAGGACAAGACAGTGAAAAGCCTCTGCTGCTGTTTCTCTCCATCTCCAGATGATCAGCAGCAGCCACTGACAGAAAAGGACCAAATGTTGAGTTCACTTGGCTATGTGATCAGACAGCCACTCTGCAAAGGTTTGTACTCAAACAGGGTTTTTGCCAATCCCTTCTCTACAGGGTAAATCCTGCAAGGCTTCTCATACCACAGTTAAGTTGAAGGAAACCTCAAAGAAACTTACATGCAGTGGAAAATGGGTGCTCTTTTAAAATACTTCATTGCTTCTTGACCTAGTTTAGTCCAAGCATCACTAGGCAAAAATCCACCATCAGCCTGCTCTTCTTCGCTATCGCTATTTTCTCTTTCCAGGCGATTTAAACCCATAAATGATAACTGTGGAGGAAACACACTGCAGTATCATTTCCTATCTGTAGCGAAAATGTGCGTCACCAAAAGCTATGAATCCACTTTCTAGAAATAGATACATGAATGGAATATCAAGTTAAATACGTCAGAACTTTGAAAGAAATTACCAAAGAAACGTAAATGAGATTCTATTTAATCTAATAGAATCTCATGCTCAGAGGCCATTCCAAGCACATAGAGGGTCAAACCCCAGTTGTATCGCTCATAAACTATTACAGACTTGCTACTAATTTAGCAAAGTGCTATATTAGAAAAATCCTTATGTCTGGCTCAGCCAGGCTACCTTACAGTCTTAAACTTCAAAAATAAATAAATCAATGTTTTATTATTAAAACTGAGGGCTATTCAATTCTAGCCACACACTAGACCTGCAGCATGTTGTGAACCATTTGCAATATCCCAGCTATTACAACCTGTGACTCCAAGTCAACAGAGGCAGAGCCCTTTCTGGTTCTTTTCCCTATCAGGAACTGCTCCCACCAGCTTCCTGTCTGCATATGTGATCAGCTTAGCGAAGACGAGGGAGACCCTTATCTTTTCTACATACCCTGGCAACATGGCACATATAACCTTATTTGGCTCTACTGAACCACAAAGGGTACCTAGTAACAAATGGTGACAGCGCTGGTACCTGCCTGATGTGAGAAGTTAATTTAGAAATATAACACAGATTTTAACTTACTGCCGCAAGCAACTTGGCTCATGACAATACTGTGAGAATTGTACGATTCCACACAAATGTGGCAAGACTGGAAAATATGGTATTGGGCAGAGTTTAGTTGCCCCCAACCAAAGGTCATGTTAAAAATAAGGAGCATGTTTCTCGTTCCTGTAACAGAAGCTTTGTGGGCAATGCTAGGTGTTCTTATTCAGTTCTCATTCTGGCTTCTAATTTTTTTTTAAGAGCTCTAGTACCCTGAATAGTTTCTTGGCCCTCTCCATAACTAAGAAATTAAAAATACTGACTAAATAAACAAGCAAAATATGCATAATTTAGAAAGTTTAAGCATAACTAAGAAGGCAGCTTTTCTTTGCACATAACCAAAACTATGCTGCTGAATTTTTTTTATTTATATTTTGACTTAAGCACAGAGGTTCTTTTCAGATATGGTTTGTGTTAACCATAGTTAAGAACACACCAGAGTTTTGTCTTTCTAGCTGTCCACTACGGTTTTAAGCTGCTTGTTTGCTTACTTCTCTCATCTGTTCATAACTCGAGTTTCACACGTTCTTGATGATGTAACACATTCTTGGAGCAAATAAATGGCCCTAAACTGAACGGAGCACAAATTGTATTACAAACCAGTTTCAGAACCCAGTCTGTTGGTCCCAAACAAGTCACAGCTTGTGAACAGTCTTTGTTCACAAAACTCCCTGGTTTAGCAAAATAGCCCATGATTTTGTATTACCTCTGAACCCAGAGTATGTCCTACCCAGCTATGTGAATCTTGCATTTCATACTACAGGATTTGGGACCTTTGTATATTTGGGACCTTCTTATAAGTGCTCAACAAAGTGCTTATCTTGCAACTATAAAGTTGTTATTTGCTTTCACATCTATACTAGAAATAATTTTGCTAATAAGCAGTAGGTAACCGGGGGGGAATGGTGATGGTGATTTATGGACCCAATTCCTATTTAATAACTCTTAAACATAGCAACTTTATATTACTTCAAAACTGATCACTCCAAACTTACTAAATCTTCAGCAAACTCAGATGGATCAAACACTGTCATCTCCGAGTGCAACTGGCTTGCCTTTTCCTTTCCTAGATTTGATGCCAAAACTAGGAACTGAGCATCCAAAGCAGCCTCCCTTGCCCGGGACACTGTTATGAAAGAAATACATTTTGTTACTCTCAGAGACAACTGAAAAATAAGAACAATTTGATTTTAATTATCACCCACTTTTCTAAGGGGCCAAGATTTCAGGCCCTCAAGCATTCAATGAGATCTACTAGAACAGAAAATTGCAATTCCTTGTGGCAGCATCAAATACATTTCTGCTTCTAAGATGGTTTGGAAGAGTGGGTTCTTAATGACCACCTGCAAAGAGTCTGCTGAAGGTGCCTAGAGATAATTTGGTTGCAAACCCTAAAAGACCTACTGTCCCACTTAGACCAATGTCACTTGGTCTGGGGGGCTGTGATGGACTCCAGCTTCCAAGGCCTAATTAGTTCTTATAGAGCAAAAAATACGGTGAATAAAATTGGCATTGATATATGAAGCAACAAGAGGATGCTAGACAATGGAAGCTACCATGTAATTGTTCCTAAATCAACCTAACATTCCAATTCAGAATGGTTAGTTTTCCAAGTCAGTAGGAAGGGAGCCCCCGAAGACATCTAGTTAGAGTACAATTATTTGTACATGTATCGGTCATACTCTATCAACAGGCACAGAACCAAAGAGCCAGAAAGATAATGTTTCAGAGAAATGAGAAACTTCAAAGGCCTTGAAAACAGAAAAGAACAGCTACCCTCCTCTGCCCCCGCTTTTTCCCAGGCCTTCACACTCCTATTCCTGCTGTTATCTAAGGAATGCAGAAAGCTAGAGCCAGCATCCTTGAAAAGATTGCTTAGAGTCTCTCCTCTAAGGACGTTGACTTCATTTAAAAAAAAAAAAAATAAGTTCAGTTCTATTTGACACGAGACAAAATATTACTTTTTATTTCAAGTACTATTTTATTTCAAGCACCATTTCCAAATGTAAAGTGGGTGGGGAGGCGAGAGAAGTAAATATAAGTATCTATTGTGGGCTACCACCATCTTACCTCCTGTAAATAGTCTATTCGCATCTTCCAAAGCCTCTGTGAGTTTATCATTTCTGGTGCTCAGCATCATTTCACGATTCTCTAGAATAAAAATCAAGCATAAGTAATGTGCTTTTAGAGGAAAACGAAAACAAAATAAAAACACATAATCCAAAATATACCCCTCAAGTAAATATGAATGCAAGTCAGTTACAGCTCTGAATCGTACCTCTTAACTTACAGCTTGTTTAACTTTATGCATGTTCTAACCACAGCAACAGCTCTAGAATCATCAACCTAACAGCACCTACATTTAGAACAAGCATACGCAGGTTGGAAACCAGGTAACTGAAGAAGCACCACTCTCTATACTTGCTAGCGCAGGCATTAAAATAATCTTGGGAGGCCATAAACTTAGGATTAGGGTTTCATGAGAATTTCTAAAGAAGAGCATGAGAAAAGCTGCCAGTGGGTTGTAAGAAAATATGCTTTTAATTGGCGCTATTTGATGAATAAAGAATAAAGAAATAATAAAAGCCGTGAGATTGAAAATAAACGAGGGATTCACATATCACTATTTTGTCCCAAGTGGGGTATGCCGCTCCAGAGCACACTCGAGGATATGCAAACTTTCTGAACATTTTTGGTTTCTCCTTCGTACTACCCGCAGTAACGGAAGAGCTGCGTTTTGCACCTTTTCCGTCGCGAGCCACAACACAAAAGCCATGCATCAATGAAGCACAAAAAAACAACTTTTCCCATGGCCGACGGGGAGTACAGTACGTATTGCTATTACAACTCATGACACAGAAGGGAGAAAGTGAAAGTGCGAAGAGGGGGGTCGGGATCCTGCAGGGGCGACCAACTCTCCCACGCCTTCCTGGCGGACCGTGGTGAGAAGAGGGAGCTGGACCATTTTTGGGGGGGGAGGGCATATGGGCTCCTTCCCTTATGTGGGCACAAGACCAGCCAGCCCCCCACCCCACTTCTCTACCAGTCTCTACCAGTCACCCCAGCCAACCTTTCCCTACGGCGCGGAGGGGGGACGACTCCTGAGACCGTCGAGGGGAGCCCGGCGCCTGCAGCTTGGCTCCCCCACCCGCCTCCCCTCTCCTGCCCCGCACCTACGCTGCACGGAGGAGATGAGCTCCCGGTACTGCTGGCGGAGCAGCCGCCGCGTCACTTCGTCCGCCCCGTCGCTGTCCGACGGCCCCGGCAAGGCGCCCTCGGCTCCCGCTGCTCCTCCGGCCGCCCCGTCCTCTTCTTCGCTGCCTCGCCCGCCGCCATCCCCATCGCCCGCTCGCGCCCGGCGTCGAGGAGTGCCGCCGTCGGGGGAGCCGAGCTGCTGGCTTCGGGAGCGCCGAGGTGCGTCGCCGCGGTCGCTGCCGGAGCCGGACATGGTAGCTGCGCGCTCTACCCCGCGCGCCTCTCGAGTGAGAGCGGCTCTGCCCTCCCGCTCTCGCTTGAACCGCTCGGGAAAGGAGGAAGGGGGCGTGGCAGACTCCGGACGCCCTAGATGCACGAACGGGTAGAGCGCCTCGCTCGACTTCCGGCAAAAGGAAAGAGAGAGATGTTAATCGGCTCTATCCTCCTCTAGGATACTTCGAAGTGAGCCGGAAAGAGCGACGGAAAGCCGAGGGGTCCGAATCAAATCGCGAAGCGTAGCTCAGCCGCTGATGCTGCTTCGTCGTTCAATGTGGTTGTGTACTTTTGATTTTTCATTTATGACTACTTTTAGTTTTGTTATGTTTGTAATTATGTGATTTTTTAATATATATGTTGCAGGCTGCCTTGAGCATGGTTTTAACTTTGGAAAGGCAATATACAAATGAAATGATTCATTGATCCCGAGTTAAAAGATGCCTAAGCTATCACTTCTGTACCCTCCTTTATAATAATCATCATTTGATTCCAGAAACACAGTTAAGGTAGCAGCACAAAATCCAGGGAAGTGTTTTCAATCTATACAGTGCTTTAAAAAAAAAAAAGCAACTTTTTGGGAACAAAATCAGTCAACAAAATTCTGAAACATATCTCATGTAAGGAGGAAGAAACTGCTCTTTTGGGGGATGCAGTTTTTCCTACCCCCTGAGGCCTTTCGACTGTTGCCAATGCATGCAGCGGGAGGAGCTGCCTGGGTGAAGTTAAAGCCGAGAGCCCGATCAGCTGATTCCTCGGGGTCTGCCTGGTTGTGCATAAAAGCAGGTGCACGCGAGTGCCTTCGAAGAAACGCGTGCTCAGTGAAACGAACCAAAGAAATTTCCGCGAGTGGACTTGCGGGAAAACACCAGCACAGTCTTTCCCCTGTCCAGTTCAGTCTGAGTTAGTGTTTTTTTTGAGCAGAAGAAATGCGTAGGCAGTGACTGTGAATGCTGTTTAGCAAACTCCGATTTAAGAACAAATGCATGTGATAAAGAGAGAGTGCTCCGCCTCCGCACACTCTGATTTCTTGATTGGTACATGAGGAAGACGTGGCACCCAGCAGGGGGTAGTAGCAGCATATGATCGTCTGAGCCTGCTGCAATTAGTAGCCCAAAAATGAGCTTTATTAAGCTGCAGCACTCAGGACAATTTACATAAGATAAAATAAATCAAGGACAAGTGAGCTTAATAAAAACTTTTTTTCTAATATACCAGTTAGCCACAGTGGTTCGCTGTGTAGGGCTGCTTGTTTCTGTTGCTAGGCAAAGACCTTTGGCCACAGTATGAGTTTAACAAGAAAGCCAAGTGAAAACCCTAAAAGGCATGGCTTACTCACTTCAGTATGCTTAGCATATACACAGCCTAGTATTAAATACACTCAGATTTACTTCATAGTACGTGTGTGCTGAATTGGAGCCCTGCCTTCCCTGAAGATTTAAGACAGGTGACAATAACTAAAAGTATACAAAGTATGCATATGCATAAGACATTCAAACACATCAGAAAACTGCACCCACATCTGAATGGCAGGATCTAGAATCAGTCTAAATTGAAAGCAGTATTTTAAGGACGAGGATGAATGATTCCATATTGCGAAAAACTACATGTATGTGCTACGAACAGAGGTGAATGCAGCCTGACAGCAGGGATGAGGAACTAGTGAGGCCCTTCAAATGTTATTGGATTCCAATTCCCATCATCCTCAGCCAGCATAGCCAGTGGAGAGGGCTCATGGGAACTGTAGTCAAACAATGCTCAGAGGACAACACTTCTTCATCCCTGCTTTAAAGTTATTTTCACTGTGAGCTCCCTGATGACATTTCCCCCTTGACAGCTAAGGCCAGAGTCTTCATGGTTAAGAGGCTAAGACAAAACCTCAGCCTGTGAACTCTGAGAAAGCAAGACCTCTTGGATGCCCTCTAATGGAACAAAGGCAGCACAACAGTTGTGGAAGTGCAACCTTGTGGGACAGGCAGGCAGCAGGTTGAGTGGGAGCATTATTTTTAAACAAGAAAACTTTGCAAGGAAAGGGTTAAATGCAGCCGTCTGTCTCTTTGCAATAGCTGAGAAGCTAGACTCTACACAGGCTACCCCAGTCCTCACAAATAAATAAATAAATAAATAAATAAGGCTTCTACCTTTTGTTTTTATTTTAGAGTAATGCCTTCTCTGGGGGGGGGGGGAGAGTGCTGAAATAGTAGTGCTGTTAATCATTTAGGAATTGCATTTGCTGATCCTGCTGTAGAAGAGAATGTGGGGGCAGGGCTAGACAGGATCCCAGCCAAATCCTGTGCATGTAAATTTTGAAATAAGCCCCATTCAGTGGGACTTTGCTCTCAGCTAGGATCTGAGCCTTCAAGTTTCTGTGTGGGCTTCAATTCGAGCCTGGTCCTAATTTTATCCAGTGAGCAAGCAGAGAGGTATTATGCGTCTAAGTATGTGTGTTTTAAAGTTGAAACCAAAAATACACAGAGTTAAAATCCCAAAGGGCTATACTGGCATAATATATAAATATTGCATTTAGTAATAAACCAAGGAATAAAACATTCTGCATCTAGTTTACAGCACCTGGGAGGGTGTGTTCATGTGGAGTGCATTTCCTTTTATGCTATTTTCCCATCCAGTAACGGGGGATTCCTGCAGAGAACTGACGTGTTGTAGCTTTGAGCTCCCGGGGTCAGATTCCTTACACTTCACGGCTATCCAGCATAGTGTTCTCAAACCTAAGCCAATTCACATTAATAGAACACTTTCATGTGATCCAGGGGGAAAGGGATCCACACACACAGGAGAAAAAGGCAGGGAGTGAAGGACGCTGTCAGATCAGGGGCACCGTTTTTGCTTTTCGACTGGAGGAAAACGAGGTAAGTAAATCCTAAATCACACTTCTGTAAATCCTTTTTGACAACAGAAAGCTTAGAATCATTTTGTTAGCTGGGCTTTTGCAGAGTATTACAGGAAAAGAATTCCTTTCCTCCTTACAGAAGTGGTTTATAACCTTCAGCTTGGAAAGTTGTGAAGAGATTTTCCTTTTTCAGCATTACAGGCTGAAATTGTATGTGTAAACGTGCTTCTGGTGTTTATTGAGCATTCATTCTTATTTGTTTGTGGGGAGGCTATGTCAATTCAAGTTTCATTCCATACTTTCCAGTGCATTTATCCACTGCTTGCCTTATTGCAAAAGGTCCGTTCTTTTGAGGAAGCAAGTTTATTGAGCAAGAGCCCCAATGGCTCCATATACCTGAATTTGCCAACATACAATTGAACCACACTCCAAAATAGTGACTGTATGGAAACGCATTCAGAATTTTGAAGCCGGAATAGGGATGCCAATTTGAGATTAAATGATGCAGATTAACCATCCAAGGTGTACTTTTCATAGATGTTTATTCTAGGCTGTCATAACTTTGAAAATGCTGCTTGCTGGCATTTACTTAATTGTTTTACCACGTTTATGCAATACATTGATTTTATTTATCATACGTTTCAGGTATAAAAAGGAATGCATGGGGTGATATTTACTGCTTTCAATTATTCAAGCCTTATATTATACCAGCCTGGTGCTTGCCATATGTTTTGGACCACAACTCCCATCAGCCCTAGCTCCAGCTGGCTGTGGTTGATGGGGATTGTAGTCCAAAACCTCTGAAGGTTGCCAGATTGGTGAAGGCTGTTCTTTTCATCACCTTTCTCACCTGAATGACTTGATTAAAAACATCTGACACATTAGGATATGCATATACATGTAGGGGCAGAATTTCAGCATCTGTGATCTGTTTCTGCTCTTTAAAGAGGTAGTAGGGGAAGGTGATTCACAGACAGGTGAACTGACCCGTAGCACCCTACAGAAATCTTTATCTATTTAAAATATATATTTTTATATATTATGCTTTTATTATGATTTTATTGGGTGCCAACAGAGCATAGAGTCTGTTTTCAAGTCATTGAATCATATACCTCTTGACTGTAATGAAACCTTTAAGCAACTTACATTCATATTTTGATTTAAACCAAATTATAATAGCATAGGCTACTTGAACTACTGTGTATATATTGTATATATATGGAGCATCTATAAGAAAGAAATGTTTGGTCCAGTTTTACGATATTCACATTCTTGTCCCCCTTTCTTCCAAGGAATTTAAGTTCATTACATATCTTTATGTGCCAGGTGAAAACTTCCCTCTTCACCCAGGCCTTGTACTAATTAAACAATCTATGGCATTTTAAGCTGTAGGGGGTATTGTTTGTAATTATATTATGTAATTTTTGTTTTTGTAATGAGAACTGCCATGTGATCCTCAGATGAAGGATGGTATATAAATCTCATAAATAACAACAAAAATAAATTGCCCTGCATGCTTCTCTTCCTCTGTGCCTCATTTTATCTTCACAACAACCCTGTGAGGTAGGTTGAGCTGAGAGATAATTGACTGGTTTGGGACCACCTAGTGGGCTTCGTAGCTGATGGGGGGCGGATCTGACCCTGGATCAATTCCCCCCCCCTCTCTCTCTCTGTGTTTTTGAAGGATGAGATACATTATAGATAACAATAACAGCAAACAAGTGGGAACTTCAATGAATTGTTGCTGTGTTGAATGTTCAGACTGACAGATAGGCATGCCCTTTCACAGCACACTCCATTCCATTCCCCCTTCTGGTTGGACCAATGCGGGAAGACAATTCTAGACTAGATGGGCCTTTGGTTTGATCCAGCAGGGCTCTTCTTAGGTCGATGAATTGCGTAGCAACCAGTTTAAACAGAACTTTGAACTGGATTAAATTTGAAAACAGTTTTGAAGTGTGCAACTGACAAGGACTCCAAATGTTTGGTATTGCAAAGTATTTACTACAACCATTCTGTAACTAAAATTTTAATTTAACAAGTACCAAGTTCATAAGTTTATTGTTCTAGCTATGACAAACTAAGTAACAATAGTATTAATAAAATAATACAGAACATACATCAAAAAAATAAGCCAACATTCATGATGAAAGAGAGAGAAGATACCAGAGACACCAACAAGCTTAAGTCTAGCTTGATTTCAGATTAAGCCTCTGAATTACCAAAACAATTTGTTGCAATTTTATCAAACTCCTTTTTCCTTTTTAGTTATTTCTTTTGCAGCCAGTGGACATAGGGCTACTGTGTTACAAAGCTATTATAGTCAAAGCTATTTATAGTGTACGCCTCAGCGCCTAGGACTTGCCGATCGAAAGGTCGGAGGTTCGAATCCCTGCGGTGGGGTGCGCTCCCGCTGCTCGGTCCCAGCGCCTGCCAACCTAGCAGTTCGAAAGCACCTCCGGGTGCAAGTAGATAAATAGGGACCGCTTACCAGCGGGAAGGTAAACGGCGTTTCCGTGTGCGGCTCTGGCTCACCAGAGCAGCAATGTCACGCTGGCCACGTGACCCGGAAGTGTCTCCGGACAGCGCTGGCCCCTGGCCTCTTGAGTGAGATGGGCGCACAACCCCAGAGTCTGTCAAGACTGGCCCGTACGGGCAGGGGTACCTTTACCTTTTTTATGTGTTTCTGTGAACAAAGGTTTCAGAAAGCGATCTCTTGGGTCTCTATATAAGTGGAAGACTAACAGATAATGAGTGATGTCTTCCACCTGAGGTTGGCCACAAATACATAGTCTGTCTGCGTATGGGACCTTGTAACAGCAGCCATCCAAGACTAGAGTGGGCCTCACTTGGAAACGCAATTAAATAAAGGCATTTCTTAAGGAAATTGGTGAGAGTTTGGCCAGATAACTAGCTGTAGAATACTCTGTTCTCAGGAGTGAATACCAAGGGGGAAATTGGGCATTTCTCATTGGTTGCAGGTCCCTTCTGGATTCTATCCAGAAGAGCCAATCATTTATTTGACACTTCTTTTTGGTCAATGCAGACCACAGTTCTGGAAAATAATACTTGTCTAAACTAAAGCATCTTGACAAGCTGCTCTCCAGAGCTGGTTATCATCCAATTCCATACAGCCAGGAAAATGCTCAATTGGCTTAGTAGAAATTCTTTTAATATACTTTAACTGAGCGCAATCTGTTCTTGCCTTAATCGTTGGCCACCTGGATTCTTTACAAAGAAGAGTGGCTGACATTCCTGATGGTAGAGAGAATAGCTTCTGGAAAAAAATATTCTGCAAAGTTTCCAAAACTTTAATGGAGTTCGAATCAGAGGCCTAGATTTCAACACCATCACAGAAATGTACTACAGTATTTTGCTTGCTACTAGCACCTAAATAGTCAATTGGACAAGGAAGTTGAGATGTCCATTTTCTCCTAGTCATAAGGACTGGATGTCAAAATCATGGGATGTTATGGTTTGTTTTATGTAGGTTTTTTTTTTTCATGAAAGAGCTAATTCCAAGGTGGAATCAGAGCAGTGTTGAGGCAATGAACACACCCACTGCTGTAAAGCTTTGTACTGAAGCTATACCTGAATGACAAACTCCCTTTTCTTTCTTTTTGGAATCTGCATGCTGAGCTCTGCTGCTTTGAGAAAAAGAACATTAGGCATCATGGCACGTTTACAAGCGCACCACTCAGCAGGTCTGAAACATCACACAAGCACATTCTTGGACTAATTAAATTTTTCATACTGCATGGTGCATGTTAGGACTCGACAAGCACATTTGCCTCACTCAGGTTTTGGATTGAGGTACAATGGGAAACAGGAATCAAGATTTTATCCTATGTTGTCTGCAAGACTTGAGCACCCCAGTTTGGGAACATGGGAGGCAGCCAATATAAAAGCTGCATGCACACAGTTGTTGTTTTTTGTAAGTATCTGGAACAGGTTGCTGCATAGGAAACCAAATAAAACAACATGTTCAGCTCTGCATATGTTACCTCCAGTGGCGAATGAGTTTCTCTTTCAACAGGAACTTATTGCACACAGTTGTTGTCTGCAAGCTGTGGTGAAACCTGTTCTGACTTCTGTATACATTCATGTATTTGGAGAAACACATGTGGACTTGAAGAGAGGAGGGAGATGGTATGTAAGTCCTGAGTATGTTGGCTTCACGTTTGTCTTCTGAGCGTTTAGGGTAACCACGTTCAACTGAATGCTTCCCTCCAATTGGAAACCTAACATAAGAAGCTGTGATATCCTAAGTCAGACCATTGGACTGTCTAGTTCAATACTGTATTGTCTACACTGACTGGCAGGGCTTTAGATGGGGAATCTTTCTCAGCCCTGCCTGGAGAATGAATCTGGGACCTTCTGCATGCAATATGGATGCTCTTCCACTGAGTTGTGGCCCTTCCCTAAACTTCCCCAGGGTTCCTAATCTGGGGAAGGCATTCAAGTGCAGACCTTGGCACTGAATGTAGGACATCTGCCATGGAGCTGGCATACACTGGGATGTTGGAAAAGGGTGGAGCTTTCATGTATATTCCCGCCTCCCCTTTAAACTACAAATGTATATATACCTTGAATACCGAGGTAGGGCACTGGTGTCAGTAAACTGGGCATGACATTTTTTTAAAAAAGGTTTCCTTAAAACATTTTAATACCCACTTCATCAAAACTGATTCCATAATAGTTTGCAAGGTTTTATATACACGCAAACTTGCCATTGCAGTGGCCAAGTGGTATGTATGCTCATTACAGCATGGATCGAACTGGGAACTGCAGCCATTTTTGTAGCATGAAATACACACCGGGGAATAATGTAACTGGAACAGTTGCAAATCAGTGGAAGTGAAGTAGTCAGTGCAGATGGTTTGAGTTATCTTATTACGCGAGGCAAATATTATAGAAAAGGAAAAATGTATTGGAAAAAGCTGTCTGCAAAACATCCCGACTGGTTTATCGCTTACTGTTTCCAAGTCCTTCCCAACTCACAGGCTGATGACTACATTTAACCACTTTCTTTATTAGGCTAGTCACTGTTACCCACAGATCTGGAATATTAGGCAGTTGCGCTGAGCCAAAATCCACCATTAAGTTAAAGTTGTATGAAACCTGTGGTCAACATTTGTTTTTGTTAGAAGCTTGAGTTTTTTGAAAAGGACAAGAATCCTTGTTTATTGAAGGGAGAGGTAATCATGGTGATATTTCCAATGTCAAGGAAAATTCATGTTCCATTCAAATCAGCTTCAAAATTGGCTAAACTTAGTTTGCAATGTTATTAAAGACGAAATACATCCAGTGGCTCACAGATGGCATTCTGACCACAGCAGCACTCAACAATTCTGTTGATGTAAATATAAAATCAGCCACTTAAAAAAAGGGGGGGCTGCAAGCTTTTCAAAAAATGCATAAAGCAATACAAAGTTACACCAGGTATTTTTTGTTATGCCCAGTGTCTCCTGATTTACACCAGCTGTCTCAGCAGGCACAACAGAAGCATCTAGATTGTGGTGGCACATAGACCATGTAGCGCACTGCACATGGGACCTTGAAGTTTGGAAATAGGAGCTTTCCAGTTAGCCCCAAAACTGCAATGCACCAGGCTTCACTCTTTTAGCACTACAAATTTGTTTGCAATGCTGACAGGAAGGGGCAAGTGGGAGAGTATCATGGCAGATGCATGGAGCCCATGGAGATTTGGATGTGTACTTGAGAATCTTATTCAGAACTGCCAGACAGTTGCTGTCTTAGCATTTCTAGACAGGAAAATATGAAGGCCTGTCCCATTCATTTGATGTTATCTACAGAAAGGTAGCAGCCACCTTTGTGATGCTTCATTTCTCCCCAGTCACGTGCATGCTCAGCTTTCTTTGCACTTATCACTTTAGCACCAATGTAGGAGTCTCTCCAAATACCCTTTTTATTGTGCATTCATGATTATTTGCACTCCTGGTGGTATTGGGGCAGTAAACACCACCCTGCTCTCAATGTTGTTTGCACCTGCAAAAAGCCTAGGGGCAGTCTGCATTCTTTCCACATACAGTAACTTTCTGCTGAAATCCTGCAGTGTTTTATACTACAAATGTTACAAGGTGGTTGTTATTGTTTGGTCCTGCTTTTGCTGTGCTATAGCCCAAAAATAACCAGCAACAATGCAGGCAGGTTCTTTTTATTTATTTTACTTGCAAAAGTATTTCTATACCACCATATTATAAGGTAGCAAGGTGATGCACACCGCTAAAACCTAAAACATACAGTAATTTGAAAAACCCCCACAGATAATCATTAAGGTCTCAGGGAAGCATTCAAGAACAACTAATAAAGAGGAATATAAATCCACTAACCATTCACCACTAACACACTGCTATAGCACCAATGACATGTTGCAGAATACGCAAAATTTGCAACAAACAAACAAACAAGCACCAGTCTGGAGGAGCCAAACACGTAGAAAGGGAACTGTGTAAAAAATGAACACTCCAGCACAAGACAGTCTACATGGGTGTTTGGTTTTAGTTTCTGTGTACAATGCACTATAACTTGATTCTGGCCCTACAATTAGCTTGTGCTATACATACAGGTGTAACACTAGTGTGCACTTAGCTTGGGGGTGCATGAGGCTTTTAGGGGTACACTGTGTGAGTATATCTACTATGCCCCCCCAAAAAAACCCTAGACTGAAGAAACCTTGGGTTGTTTTCTTTCATATTAATCTTTTCTGTGAGCAACAACACAACACCGAAACCCTTACCCTTGTCCCAGGATTATGCATAGATTGGCCTCAGCTCTGCAAACAGTAACAGACTCCAAGTCTTAGTTGCAAATTGGGGTTCTACGTGTGTGGATATTTTTAGGATCAGAGCCGATGAGTCTGGCCAACCTTTGGCTCTCCTCCAGATCAAAACAGTGAGGTCTGGGGGATAGGGTTTCTGTATTCCCAAATACCAGTTCCTCTCCAGAAGAGTATATGTTATTGGGAGGAAATATTCCTGGACATTCTGGACGGTAACTTGCAGACGGGAGTTGCAGCAATTCCTGCCAAGACATAAAATTTTACAACACACCTTAGGTGAGTGTTGCTGGAAAGGCCCATCGAATCCAGATTTGTGTTCTCAAGGTGGGCTCACCAGATACCTATGGGAAACAACATCAGCTGGATGTGACACGATTCCCCAATCTGGATGCTTTCTATTCAGATCTCCGCCACGGGTGCATTTGGTATTGTTTCTAAACATATTTGTGGTTACTTTCTGTGTTGTTTTTTAACTGTTTCCATAGATTTGTGTTGCATTTTGTACATCGCCCTGAGGCATATCTGGAAGGCAGTAGTTAAATGAGTCCAATAGTTCTCACCTGCTTCTAACCCTCAGACACTAGTATTCAGAGACATGCCAGTAGCCAGACACTAGTATTCAGAGACTGAAGTAGCGCAAAGAAAGTACATGATTAATTTGTTCCAGTTTTAAGATACCCACCAAGCACTGGATTTAGGGCAGTTCCCCTGCATAGGGAGCCAAGTTGAGGGGGTGCAAAAGTGATAGTAGTAGTAGTAACAACAAACAAACTATATTTATATGGGTAAATATACAGGTAAACGTACCAAAAGGGATTATTGTGAAAATAAGAAATATTTGGAAGGGGAATGCCAAATTTTGTCCTCAGGGTGCCATATTACCAAAGTCCACCCCTGAACCTACCCACCCTAACAAGGGCATTTCAGGTTAGAGATGATCTTCTGCTTGGGCGTGGGAAGGCAGGTGAAGAAAGCAGGAGGGAGAACAGCAGGATCTCCTTGGGATCTAAAAGCAGCACATCTAATGTGGATGTGAGAGCCATAGGATACAGCATCTGGAAATAATATACCTCTCACGCTCACCTCATGTCTCTGATAAGCATGAAATTCTGGGGCACAGCCGTTACCTGGCTTCTGTTTTTCTATGAAAGGAGGTCACCAGAGGCATATGCCCCCCCCCTTTAACAGTTGAATGTATGTACAAAGGTACAGGCTGAGCATAAGTGGAGGCACATCTTAAAGACAAGCCAGAGTCAGCCAAAGTCCACATTGGGCAGACAGCATGATTACTGAGATGTCAAATTTTACAGAGCAGATTTTCTAAGGAGAAGGTCTATGCTCACAGCTCCTGCTTAAAAAACTTAGAACCTTATTGCCAGTGATATTTGCAATATATGAGCCCTACCCTTCTGCAAAAAAAATGGAAAGCTACATATTGGCCATCTGGTCTTCAAGTTCCCCAAAGTGTTTGCAAGTGTAGTGAAGTCTCACTGGGTATTGCACAAGCACCTTTAAATATAAGTGTCCCTAGATCCTGAAAACAGATCGCCTCACGCTGTTGGGGGTTTGTTTTAGTGACTGGAAAATGATCACATCAGGTATAAATAGTGCCAGAGCCAGGCTGGCAAAGCACATGTGTTGCACAACTTTAGCTCTCTCATTAGGAGAAGCAGATTAGGTTGGGTGTTTGTTTGAAGCATTGAGGGATTATGCCATCTGGGGCAACAGAAGCTGGTTTTGTTCATTCCCTTCTCGACAGCCAAGCAGAAGGACCTGCTGGAGCTCCCTTCCATAGCCTCATGATCCAGTTAGAAAGCATGATAATATGGTTTAGCAACTGGCCTTAATTACTAGGTTGCAATGCAACTGAGACACTGTTCATTAAGTGACTTCTTGCTCCTTCCAGGGGGAGTCTTTTCCTGCTTAGGCTTACTGGAGTTGTACCCCAACAATCAAGAGAAAATAGATGCTTGTGTAAAAATAGACCCAGAAACTAATTAGTGCCACCTTTTTACTTTATTTCTTTTATTATTTTAAGTAAGCCTGGACTCCAACTTCCATCATCCGCAACCACTGGCTATGCTGGCTGGAACAGATGGGAGTTGGAGTCCAATGATACTTGGAGAGAAACACAAGTTGCTCTACTCTTGCTTTTCACGGCTGCAAACGTACTGACATAACTACTGTTCACGGTTGGCCCAATACATTTTGCTGTATGAGGGCAAAGGCAAGCTGGCAATCTCTCCATTCTACATAGAGAAGCCAACCAGATTAGCACTGTTGAATTGTGCATTGACAATGACACCATCCTCCTCTGCACCTGAGGACAGCAAGCTAGCTTAGAGAGCACATGGTGCACACAGCTCTGTTCTCTAATACCTCCCCACCTGTCCCTCAGTATTTGCTGCCCGAGTTAGCTGCTTTACTCTGTCTGATGATAGGGATGGTCCTGCAGCTGTTTGGAAAACAGATATTTATGTGTGAGTCACTGACTGCTTGTTTACACTCAAAAGAACAGCCTCCAACAGCTATCTCTGATTGAGATGCCCTTTAAGTATTCTCCATGTGACTTAGGAGTTTCTTGTCCAACTGCAGATCCATGATGGAGGTGGGGAAACATCTGAATGACTCATCCACATGGTGGGGCCAATTTTATGGGTCTTCCCCACGGAAGTGGCAGGAGGAGCTGTGTCCTTTACAGGTTACCTGAGCTGCATGGGAACCACTTTTATTCAGAGAGGCTTGGAAGATCATTTTAAATGGGGCAACCACGTGGGCCTTTTATATAGAAGCCTGGGTGGTAGGCTCCAACTAACCTATAAAAAGCCCTGCAGATTATTTGAGAGAGAGCTATATACTGTCATATGCATGGTCAACACATACATCAAAATGAGGTGGATATAAACTGGCAGAGTTCTGTGATAGCAGAGTGAACTGAACCACTTCAGACTGCAGATAGGGAAATTGGATTTTGGAACACTCCCTCTTCCAGCTGTGTAAATACAACAGCCACAGCTGCAACTTGGGATAACACTTTGTGCACTTGATGAAGAGGATTGTTGTCCATGAAAACATTGGCCATAATAATTATGTTAGTCCTTTAGACTCTTCACCATTTTGCTGCAAGTGGCTGACATGTCCATCCTCCCGGAAACCCATGCAGACAGTTCCTTCAATATCCCACTCAGGAAGGCAGGGGCTCTTTCTATGAGATACTTGCTGTTTTGTTTCTCCATTTGTGGAGCAGTTGCTGTCACAGAGTCTCCTTAAAAGCACTGGCAGCAGTATAGCTCTGCTGTACATACAAGATGCCCAGAATACTGGTGCAAACAAGGTAATAATCCTTTGGCCTGAACTCCTGTTTAGGCAAGAATTTGGTACAGGGTTTGGTGCATCACCTGAACCTGATGATTTCAGTGGGTTTGGGTGTGTCTAAATTTGTATAGAAACAGGCTGAATATCTTCATATTGTGCTAACATGCCACAGCACTGTGCAAAATTATGTTAAGCACTAGACCTTGAAGTCTGCCTAGGAGTTGGTAGTTTTATGCAAGCAGACTCTGTCAAGCAATCTCTTGTAGTCATTGGAGCTGACATTAAGGGTTAATAATAACTATTAACTCAGAGCATAAACAGGTGCCATGCTTCTTGCATCACCTCATTTCAAAGAGTTTCTGTCTGTGCGACTCCACCTATCAAATATGAATCACTGGGAAATTATTCCCAGCACAGACGGTCATGTCGGCAGTTGACAGCAGCAAAGCTCTCTGAAGATAGCAGGGAAAACAAACAAGCCAAAGGGAAACTCTGAATTCATTCTCACACACAAATTCATTCTTGATCTTATGTACCTGCCCATCTGAAGCAACATTAGGGTTCCCACTTATTTTACTGCCTGTGTTTCACATGGTGAAGCTTGACTTCACAGTTGCCTGGCAGCTGAAGCTCAACCTGATAGGGTTTGGTTCACTCCCAGTTCTGCTTCCTCACTTGTAGCTGCCCTTCACCCATGCCTGATGGAGGGTAGTTCACTTTCTCCTAAAACTGGCAGGTTACTGATATGTAAATCCCCTGATGCAGCAGTATCTGAGGCAGTTGGTCCTAGTCCTGTTGTCCACCTCTGTACCCCACATGCCGTAATAAGCAGTATTTCAGATGTGTGGGCTGTGCATTATTCTCTGTAGACATTTTGATGTGATGGAAGTGTTAGTTTCTCCAGGGCTATGTCCAAGGCTGTCTGTTGCTGCTGGAGTATCAAAGCAAGAACATGAGGGATACAGCCAAAGTGATGGCTGGGGCAACCCAGTCAAATGGGTGGGGTATTATCTAGCTATCTATCATCTACCTACCTACCTACCTACCTACCTAAAAAGGTAAAGGGACCCCTGACCATTAGGTCCAGTCGCGAACGACTCTGGGGTTGCGGTGCTCATCTCACTTTACTGGCCAAGGGAGCCGGCATATGGCTTCCCGGTCATGTGGCCAGCATGACTAAGCTGCTTCTGGCGAACCAGAGCAGCGCACGGAAACACTGTTTACCTTCCCACCGGAGCGGCACCTATCTACTTGCACAGGCATGCTTTCAAACTGCTAGGTGGGCAGGAGAAGGACCGAGCAATTGGAGCTCACCCCATCACGGGGATTCAAACCGCCGACCTTCTGATCGGCAAGCTTTAGGCCCTGTGGTTTAGATCACAGCGCCACCTGCGTTTGCCCTACCTATCTGCCCTTAAATCCATTTTTTATGAAGGCTGCTATGAAAATACTTTACATAATAAACAAAAAAGTTTCCCTTATGTTTTCCTTATGCAGTATTTTAAAATGTTAGTTGAGAGTCCTGAGATGGTAATAAAGTGTTTGTGGATGTTGCAGTGTGTGTTTGTGTGTGTGTGTGTGTGTGTGTGTGTGTGTGTGGTGATACCCACAAAGAGCCCGCAGGTCATATGTGCCTTGGCCCTCTAAATGAGATGGAAAAGCAGAGGAAGGTAACCAAATTTTCCATTTTCTGATATATGCTGCAATGTCTGTCTTCAACTCCATATCCTCACGCATCTGTCTCTCCTTCTTAAGTAGCACTTATTGAGTGAGTGTGGGGAACTGACTGGTTCTGCTCTGTACCTGGGGTGGAGTCAAAGTTATTTGTTCAACTGGTTATGCTTAATTCAAGGTGGGTCATTTAAAAGAGAGCCAGATTCATGTGATTCGGAGGAGAGGAAGGCAGAGGAGGAAAACAAAGGTGGAGACTGGTGAGGTGTGCAGCTGGAAAGCGTGAGCTGCCAAAGACATTTGCTGAAGTGCCAGAAGGGGGGTCAGAGGGACAACAAAAACAATTATCCTGGAACGTAAGTGTGCTAAGAATTTCTTCCTATTGTCTTTTTGTTTCTCACAACAAAAGTAAGTTTCTCACGGGACAAGGTTTACATGAGCACTATATTCTAAAATACAGTTGAGCTGAAACTGTATTTTAAAACAACATGCTTTAAAAGTATGTTATCTAGGAATAACAATGGAAAACACAAATGAAATTTACTGGTTGGGTTTTGTTATTTCTTTAAAAAATCAATATGCAAATGTCACTTATTTGTGAGACCTGATCCTAGTGGGTTATGCAAAATCTTGTAATCTCTCAATGAAGAGAACTGTGTTTTAATTAAGAGTCTAGTGAAACAATGTATTCATGTTTGGTCAGAGATATTTTCAGTGACAGTTTATACTGAGGTATTCATCATGAATGGCATATGAGGAGGAATTACATAGCTAGGTAAAGCATTCACATGGTTTGGTGTGTCGGCTGCCTCATATTGTCTCTGGGGTCTACTTTTTTCTTGAGTTAAGAATTCCAGTGGTGGAACCAGAGAAAGGGGGGTGTTGTTGCTGGGAGAGACCCATGTGAAGTGAACAGCTCTAGAGGAGAAATGATGGAGGGTATTGTGCTTAAGTAAAAGTTGTATGAGCAGTGATGACTTTATGGTCTGTGTGGCCCTGTGTTCGATCCTTTTTTTGTTGTGTGTGTGCGTGATCCTATTCCTTCATCTAAATGAATGCAGATGCTTCAAAACAAGAGGGTGTGTGAGGAGAGGATAGCAATATTTCTGTGCTCCCCTCTCCCAGACAACTTGGGAACTATCCACGCTGTTGGCTTGGTAGGAGGGAAAGTTGATGATAATGACAATACCTGTGGAATGAGTGCCCCTACCCAGAAAAAACCATGTTACTAATTATGATGTTAATTATTATGGTGATAAAGCTTCTGCACTGCCCCACCTGCAAACAACTTGAGGCAGTCTAGGAAAATATGACCATAATAATGACAGTGCCTCTGCACTGGGCTCTTCCCCCAAACTGCCCCCCCAACAACTTGGGAAAAATGAAGGGAAAGGTGATAATGATACTGCCTCTGCGCTGCCGCCACCCACCAACTTGGGGACAATAAGGGGAAAGGATGTGATGATGCCTCTGTATTGGTCTCTTTCTCCCACCCCACCCACATCCCAAGTTTCAGAGCACCCCCTGCTCTAAGGCATGCAGTAGAAACTAGAAACGTTTGCCATTTCCCCCTCACCATCATATTCAACTGAGGCCCCTCTCAAGTAGCTGCCTGCTCCACATGCCAGGAGGCAGCAAAACAAAAACAACAGTAATGGGATAATTATTATTGTAGTTCCTTCAACTCTCCCACTGCCATTTTTTTTTAAAAAAAAACCCTCATAATTAGTGACAGGCAATTCCTGTGCTTTCCCCCACTTCAATACACACATTAAAGTAGCTCATGGGTAGGCAAACTAAGGCCCGGGGGCTGGATCCAGCCCAATCGCCTTCTAAATCCAGCCCACGGATGGTCCGGAAATCAGCATGTTTTTACATGAGTAGAATGTGTCCTTTTATTTAAAATGCATCTCTGGGTTATTTTGGGGGCATAGGAATTTGTTCATTCCCCCCCCATCCAAAATATAGTCCAGCCCCCCACAAGGTCTGAGGGAGAGTGGACCGGCCCCCTGCTGAAAATTTTTGCTGACCCCTGAAGTAGCTGCCTGGCTACTGCTCCATATGACCACAAAACAAATAGAGCAGTAAGTGGGTTGATCACAACTCCATGCACAGAGATACACACCCACCCACCCTTCCCAAAAACTGCTCCATGGCCAGAGCAGCTGCCTGCTGCCTGCTCCACCAGGTCAATGGGCAGCAAAGAGAATTCCTACAGGTATGACACTTCTGAGCTCTTCCCTTTCAAAAAGTCCTTCTGTGGGCAGCCAAAGCAGAGGAGGAGGCCTCAGCAGTACATCCATCCTTGAACACCCTCCAAGAACCCATCCTATCTCTCCTCTCCATCTGTGTCCCACAACTATCCACACAAATCTTTCCCTCCAGAAAGGAGAGGAGGTGCTAGCATCATAGACAAATAGACAAATAGACAAGTCAATGAGCCCTTCCAGCTCCAGCAAGTGTTCTGTCCTGCAGAGCCAGATCAAGCATTATCCTCATCCTTCTGCTCAATGCTATTTTTCTAGAAAAAGGGGTGCCGGAACTCACCATGAATGCCTCCTTCGTTTTCTTATAATGGCAATGGTGTCTAGCTGAGAGGTGCTGGAGCTGAGTTCCTGTGAGCTCCCCCTGAAAAAAAAACCCTGCTTCTGCTTGGGTTGGGTTGGCAACCCCTGGCTTAGAAGGTAGCCTGCACAATATGTTCCATATCATTCTTTCTTTTTTTTAAAGAAAGGTGAGACTCCAGTTGCACCATTAAAAACCCCACCCTGTTAGGATCCCAGGGATTCCGGTTTCCCAGTGTCCAAATAGTCACAGCTTTGACTTAATTGGCTAGAAACACAATACTCAGTTCGGTTCAGTGGCACCAATGAAGGCCTTTAATCAGGGGGTAGGAGAAATGAAGAATAGACACAACCCAGCATACTAAAATACTATAATTCAACAATGGCAATTCATTGTTTGATGTTGCAAAGGTATCTTCTTAGCTAGCAATGTATACAGATAACTTGAGGGGGGGGCACTTAGCTGCAGAGGGTCCTAATTCTGTGTACACTGCATACACCTATAAATTTGCCATTTTGTATGAGAGTGGTACAACGCATGGGAGAAACACCCCTTGTGCCTTTACACTGGAGTAAAATTAAATACCAATGCCAAAGTTGCAATTCTGTCCATAATAACTTGGGGACAAGCTCCATTAGATTTATTCCTGAGAAAATATGCACAGGATTATTGTGTGGCCAGCTTCTGCATTCCAGCCTAAAGCGAAGGAGGGGAGTTTTTAAATATTTCAAAGCATTGCAGCATAGTGATTGGTGCAAAGTAGACATTAAGAGATTAGTTCTAATTAGGTGAAAAGAAAACATCATAGGACATATGCTCATACCATATGGGTATTGAATTTCATCATGTTAATGCTTTTTACGCGTCCTGGTTAGAATAACAGTGTTACCGCACAATCCTGTGCTTGTCTACTCAGAAGTCCATGTCTTACTCTCAATAAAGTCATATATTAACAAAGCAATAACCACCACCATCAGTGGACCAGGCAGTGCGTGTGTGATTATGTACATAAGCAAAACAACACAAGGGTTTTGTTCTGATGTAATCTCTGGGTAACTCAGTGTTTGCTTGTGTCACTTTGCTAAAATTAGGACTCAGAATGATGCATAAATGATTCGTGTAAGAATCTGGTCTAGTTCTGCATGAATGGCAAATACAAGTTAGCAAATCAGATGTGTAAATGCAAAACTAGAGGAAAGGGGGGTAGTATTATCAATAGGGAGCACATACTTTTATCAACATTTGTGAAGCTGCTACTTCAATGCTGGGGAAACCCTATGTGGCACAAAAGCATCGTATGTGGAGTCTAGAGACCACAGCCTTCATTTGCCCTGGCTCAAAGTGCCACCTGAAACAGGCCACTTCACTATGCTGCAATGGCAGGGCTGACCCTGTGGGGGGAATGAGTAAACTAAGGCTCCAAATATCTGATTTGTCACAAGGCTTTCCATACTTAATCTAGCCTTGCCATAAAAACTGTCTTTGCAGGGCACACTGCAAGCCTTGGCAATAATTTTTACTGGGAACAGCTCAGGGAGGTGTCATGACTGCGGGGTCAGGAGGCTTGTCTTCTTGAAAGTTATTTCCCCACAGTATTTACACAGATGTTCATTTCTTGCAGCTGGCTTCCTTAATGTAGCGAGTGATTTCGAGACCTTCTTATCAAAATGGGCAATGAAAACAGCAGTCCGGAAAATCAGGTGAGTGGGATGATACTTTCAAGATAACTAACCAGAGCTTCTTAGGAATGTTACTCAATGTTATTCAAAGCTCAAACTCTGAATTAGTAGGAATCATATTAGACATTGGGTTAAGACAGTGCTGTTCATGCCTTTCAAGTTCTCCTCCTCATTATTATTATTAGGGAGGAGGATATTGATATTTGCAGGAGAAGTTTCCTAGAGCAGCAGTCTGAGATTCACACCAGCAAGGAGCCTGAGTCAGGAAGGCCAGCTATAGCAAAGCAATCCATCAATTGGATTAGATGAGATCTGAAGAAGTGTGCATGCACACGAAAGCTCATACCAATAACATACCTAGTTGGTCTCTAAGGTGCTACTGGAAGGATTTGTTTTATTTTGTTTCGACTACGGCAGACCAACACGGCTACCTACCTGCAATTGAGATTAGGTATTGATTTGGGCAGGCTGCTCTCAAATAGACTGGGCTGTGCCATGCACAGAGACAGAAGAGCTAAGAAGCCAGGAGGACTGGTACTGAAGGCTAGACAAAAAAACAAACAAGGGCTTGAAGAGATATGGCAGAGAATGGGAATGGGAATGCACTGGTACCTTCAGAATGGGTGACAAAATGTAGAACAATGCTTAGAAGCCGCAGGTAAGTTGTACTAGTGATACAAAAAGTTCTTGCCAAGGTGAACTGTGGCCTGTTCCACAGAGGAGGACCTTTCCTCCAGGTCTGATGTTTGTGATTGGACAGACATTCATGTGCTTGACACTAACTGCAAACTTATTTATGAATCACTGTAAGTGATTTTACACCATCTCTGCACATACTCATCTCTCCATCCAACCATTTCTCTATTCATCCAAGCAAGTGGACAACATTATCACATTTTTAGGACACATTCCTGCAAAGGAAAAACACTTGAGAAGGATGTAGATCAGGGCTGGTCAGATGTGTGTCCTGGGGAAGGGTGAATGTCCTACGGAGAGTCCCAAGGGCCAGCCAGAGAGACCTGGAAAACCAAATTCAGACCACAGAGCTCCGACCTTTGCTGTAGCGTTTGCACAGCCTCCAGCCCCATTTGATCAATAAGGTGGTTTTGCCCAACCAAGCCATTCCCATCTGTCCTACACCTGATGGTAAAGATGTGGCTGGTCTAAAGGGGTTTTCCATAAACATCAGTTGTCTGATGGGTATCACCTGCAAAGCCCTGTGCACAGTCTTTTGCAAGCATCAACAATCTTATGTGGGAACCTCTCAAGCCCTGGCAATCAGCTGGCTGTAAGGTTTACATAGTGCAATGCACAGAGCTCAGAAGGCCTGGCTATCATCTGCTTTGATACTGCAAGGGAGGTGATGCAGTTAAAGGAAAGGAAACCATGTGTATGGTGGCGAAGTGTTTCCTCTGCATCTCCCACTGCATAGCAGTGAGCGAGCTCCCTCTGGAAGGGTGGAGAAGAAACTAAATTCTTGCATGTGAATTAGAACACAGCAATGAGTTTATTACTGGAAGTCAGTGCTGTTACATAAGCCACTTTTCTGTTACAACAATAGCTGGCTGTGGCGGTAACAGAGGAGCCTGCGATGCTGTGCCTGTGCCAGTGCCCTGCCCCTCTGTGTTTACTGGAACCCAACTTTCCAAGTTATTGTGGAGAACTGCAAAGTTCTGTTGGATTTACATGCATTTCCCTTGCAAGGCTGTTTACACAGAGTGCTGGAATTTTCTGAAGGGATGAAATGCTGGAAGGCAGGAAGGGAGGGAAACAAAGAGGAAGGTCAAGGAAATAATGGACCTTGGACTGTGTAAACATTCTGGCTCTGATAACTTGAGGTTTTTCTTACATCTTAGGTTTCTCTGACTGTAGAACAAGGATGGGGAGCAGGCCCCCCTGGCAGATGCAGCCCCCCCAGTCTCCTCTATTTGGCCCTTGGGACTCTCCTGAGGCTACCTCCTCTCCCTCTAGGCCACACTCCTCACCTGCCTTTCTTCACACGCTCTTTGAGTATTTTGGCCTGGTTAAAATGTGTCCTTGAACTTTGATTTCCCTTTTGCTTGCCTGGATGGAGGATAGGGAGGGCTGTGTGAATGTGTGGTATGCACAGAACCTGTCCTACTGTCAAGAGCGAGCTGGCAGTAAATCACACTGTGCAAGTTGGAGTTAACTCTTTATTAGCAAAAGCACGATCTGCACAGACTTGGCAGAGGGTCAGGTCTAATGAGCACAGCATCTCATCCCTGCTGAGACTGAAGGTTCCTGCCTCCCCAAAGCTGCCTGTCTCTTCCACTCCAGGGTTTCTCCCAAGCAATATGAGACTGTATCTGCATGCAGCCAATGTCTTCTCTGCCCTGTTCATGCTTCTTCTGGTTCTGGGAGTCGGGGGCAGGGGCGAAGCTTGTCACAGCAGGCTGGGGAGACACCTGTGTCTTTTCACCATCCAGACCCATCTTTGCCAAGTGACTTTTCTTCCCCAGCTTTAACTTCTGCCTCTGATTCCGAACTTCTCTCTGCCACAGACTCCCCCTGCTCACTAAGTCCTGTTACCTCCCCAGCGTCAAACACCACCTCCCAGTCTTTTCCCTCTTCTCCCTGTGACCACTCATCATTGTCCCACCACCACTCCCTAGGCTTTGAGCCTTCTTCCCTTGGGGGTTCCCCCAGCTGGTTCCTCCCACTATTTCTCTGCATCTAATCAGTCCATGACACCTACAGTGGTACCTTGGATCTTGAACTTAATCTGTTCCAGGACTCCGTTCGCCTTCCAAAACTGTTCAAAATCCAAGGCACAGCTTCTGATTGGCTGCAGTAGCTTCCTGCACTCAAGCGGAAGCTGCGTCGGACATTCAGCTTCAGAAAAATGTTCACAAACCGGAACACTTACTTCTGGGTTTGCAGCATTTGGGAGCTGATTTATTCGGGAGCCAAACCGTTCAAGTACCAAGGTACCACTGTACTGTACAAAGGTACACATACATTGCTCCACCCACCTTTGCCTCTGACCCTCTCATCACTGGCATGTAACCCCCAGAAGGCTGCTCAGAAGCAAATGTGGTCTTCGGGCTGAAAATGTTTCCCTACTCCTGTTTTAGAAGAAATCAGTAACATATGTCTCAGCTGCAGAGATCTAGCTGAGGTTTGTAGCATACTGGTAATACTGTTAGATCTAAAACCACCCACCTGTGTCCTTGTTCCTATGTCCTGTAGTGTTCATTTTAGATTTACTACTAACAAACAGATATTGGCAGAAGAGGTTTGTTCCATAAATCTCCTCTATTCTCTTCCAAGCAGAAAACCTACCCATTTACCCTGTGTCTCCTGTGGAGAGGGGGAGGGGATGAATACAAATTGTCCTAATGTTATAAAAGGTGGTTGCTGCATTTGTCCCAACTACAGCAAAGTATCAGCTATGAAGCAATGTACAGGACTGGGACCTTTACGCTTGCTGAGCAGCAGGTCAAGTTGTCACAGCCTGTGCTGCACCTGTTTGGAGGATAAACAGTGTAAAGTTCTTTGAAGAATCTATTGCAACACGAAAAGGTCATGAACACAAATGTTTGGGGAAGCTACTGCCTCTGGGATTATCCCTGAAGTTCTGCAGTGTTGAGAACTGTGTATTTTGAAGTTACTATTTTATTTTATTTTAAATCTAATGGGGCATATTTGATTTCATGTAAATGGCTTAGTTCTTGGGTTTCCTTACCACCAGACTGTGAGACTCTTGTTTGCTCAGTATAAAACTTGTCTCCTCTGCCAAAGACTGGAGAGCATGAGACAGATGGGTCGGGGCTCAGCAGTATCATGCAAAAAGTCCCAGTTTCAGTCCTAGAAAACCCTGGAAATTCACTGCTAGTCAGTGCAGACAATATTGAGCTAGGTGGACCTGTGGTCTGTATAAGGCAATGGTCAGCATAAGGCAAATGTCTATGTATCTAGATCCTTTGGGCTTTATTTTGTACAAGTGCATCATTCAAGTAAATTATAGAATCCTAGTTGCTTTTGAATTATGGTGCTGGAGGAGACTCTTGAGAGTCCCATGGACAGCAAGAAGAACAAACCTATCCATTCTTAAGGAAATCAGCCCTGCGTGCTCACTGGAAGGACAAATCGTGAAGCTGAGGCTCCAATACTTTGGCCACCTCATGAGAAGAGAAGACTCCCTGGAAAAGACCCTGATGTTGGGAAAGATGGAGGGCACAAGGAGAAGGGGACGACAGAGGATGAGATGGTTGGACAGTGTTCTTGAAGCTACTAGCATGAGTTTGACCAAACTGCGGGAGACAGTGGAAGACAGAAGTGTCTGGTGTGCTCTGGTCCATCGGGTCACGAAGAGTCGGACACGACTAAACGACTAAACAACAACAACAAAGTTGCTTTGCAATCCATGGTTTACTAAAATATAAAAATATATTTTTGTCCCATTTTCATAGAAACTATGTATGTACTTAACATAAATAGGCAGAAGTGTTAACATATCAACATCAGACCAACAGCCCATCTGGTTCTACATTATGTTTCTGCAATGGCTAACGAGATGCCTATGGAAACAAACAGACCATGAACTTCTGCCATTTGTGCTCCAAAGTAATATTGCCTCCAATACTGGAGATAGCCATCCTGGATAATAGCCTAATAATAATGATGGTGATGATAATAATATATTATTTATACCCCACCCATCTGGCTGGGTTTGGGCGGCTTCTAACTGAATATTAAAAACAACACAGTATCAGACATTAAAAACTTCCCTAAACAGGGCTGCTTTCAGTTGTCTTTTAAAAGTAAAATAGTTGTTTATTGCTTTGACATCTGCTGGGAGGGCATTCCACAGGGCAGGTGCCACTGACTAGTAGTATTATCCTTCCATAAATTTGCCTAAACTTTTAAAGCTGTCCAAGTTGGGGGTCATTATTGCATCCTGTGGTGGTGAACATCATCGCTGAACTATGCACTGGATGGGAAAGGACTTCCTTTTGCCCATATTGAATCTCCCAGTATTTGACCCCTAAGTGCTAGTATTATAAAAGAGGGAGAAAAGGCTTATCCCTTTACATTAAGACCATGGTGGTGGCAAGCACAACCACCCTACCTTACATCTCCATTGCTTTAGGCAATTTCCTCCCAGTCCAGTTTTGATACAGGAAGTGACCAGAGCTGAGAGACAATTGCTCAAAGTGATGGAGCACAAAGAGCGAGCGAGTGAGAGAGAGTTGTGAATGGGTCAGTTTTGCTTCACTCTTCTCCTGCCCATGCTACTATATGGGTCAGAGCAGATACCTAGATAAACTACATGTGGTTAACCCCTCTTGCCTAGTTTGCCCCTAAGAAACAGATTCTGTGTGCATGTGGCAGTAGGTCACACTGAACAGAGAGGATCTTACTTCTGAATAAGCATGCTTGGGATCACATTGCACATGACTTACTGCTTAGAAGGGGCAACAGTACAGAATTTTCCACCAAGGTCAAGTCAAGGAGGCAGACTGGCAGTGCAATTCTTATACATGCCTATTCAAAAGTAAGTCCCACTGAGTTCTGTGGGATTTACTCTCAGGTAAGTGTGTGCAGAATTGCAGCCCGAACGCATAGACTGCAGTAATAAACTCAAACACTGTAATCCAGGAGCCATTTCAGACCTGTGGGCTTAGTCTGTTTCCTTGGCTGCTGCAAACAAGGACAATTAAATCATTTAAAAAAAAAATTCCAGACTGTTACATACACACTTATTTTTCCTCTCCTAGCCTGCTAAGTTGCACATGTGCGTAATATTTGGCTGAATGGCTTTGTGGCCTGCTCTGGGCAGCCTTTAAGAGCTAGCATGTGTTCATCCTCCCTTCCTCGGCTCCTTTGGCAATTGTTCCTGAAATCTGATTCCTGACGCCATGGGGATGACCTTTGGTCCACTTCCCAGCGTTCACCTGCAGTCAGATAGGTCCCTCCTAAGCTCCTTATGGAGGAAGTGGCTGCTTCAGAGCCAGTCTACTGATGAATGTAACAGACAAAGGTTTAAGGTCCCGTAAGCTTGTGCCAGGCGAGTTTCTCTGCTTATGTGCGTATGCACTCACAGACTTCAGAAAAGAGCAATGGGAGATGTGATGACAATAAAAGGTAAGAAGAACAGCTTTATTGTCTGCCTTGCTAAGATTGATTCCAGCACTTTGTCTCCCTGTAAACACAGAGTTATTAGGAATGGAAACTTCGCGTAACTCCTCGAAGCTGACTTTCAGCCAGAACTGTGGCATGTTGCAACAACTGCCTTAAAAGGCTGCACATTTAATGAGGAAAGTACCACAGGAAGAAGATTCTCTCTGTGTGCGTACACCTAGGAACTAGATTCACTTGAGCCAATTAAGAAAGTTTATTAACATTCCCACCCTCCCTCCAGGCTTCCTAAGTAGTTCAAAACCTGATTTGTTTGCTTTTAAAAGAGATGCATAATTAAGTGCTTGATGACGAATGGAGAAGCTTCAGCCTGCTTGGAATGTTTGAAACTCAATATTGTGGCAGTGCGCTGTTAACACTGTTGCTAAGGCTTTAAAACTAGGTTCAGAAACTTAGCCTTTGGAGGAACTTGCAGGGGCGAAGTCTTACGTAATATGAACACAATGCCCAATTTGAACAGCATCTGCTACAGTCCACAAGTAGATTTTTATTGACGTGCTTCTCACTCTATGGCTCTGAGAGTCTTTTTATATAGCAGATGAGAATATCTCATTTCATTAGCTCTTGATCAGCTGAGGCCAGGGTAAAATTAATACTTTGGCTAGTTGGGGTTGCTTGTGTTTACTTTATCTTTGTACTCTAAAAAAAAACTAAAGAGAAGACACTCTCATCATTCTTGCACCAAAAATAAGGCTATAATCTAAAGGGGGAAATAGCACACTGTGTCAAGTTGTTCTTTTTCTTTTATGACACAAGATCATACACGTTTCTTATTACCGCATTATAAATAAGAAAGGGCCTTTAAATCTTGCTGAAAATTGATGTTGAAGAAAGCACTCACTGTAACTGGGATTGGGAACCTGTGGCTCTCCAGATATTGCTGGACTCCAACTCCCATCAACCCCAGCCAGCAAAGCCAGTGCTCAAGGATAACTGGAGCTGTCATCTCACAACATCTGGTGGGTGATCTCTGCCTTGTGGAATAGCCTTGTTCCTAGCAAACCCAGAAAGTCACTCTTTGGAGACTGCCTGCCCATGATCTTCTTTTTAGTAGAATGTTGTAATTTACCATTATTTTAATTAAACCAGGAAAAGAAGAGAATTGTGTTTCTAACAGTTTCCAGAGAGGTAGTCTTGCAGCAAATAAAGCAGAGAATCTTGTGGTTAACAAATTTACCCTTCTAAATGCAATTTTTTACATATATGTTAGTCTTTAAGGTGGCATAAGGCTCTTTCAGAGGGTGTTCAACATGTTATCATGTACCTGGCAACAAGTCATCTGTATCTGTGTTCAGAGTCTGCACATAATGATTTTTAAAAAGTACCATGTGCAGCTGTTCCCTGAGAAAAGAGGCATTCTGCTCACATGTTGATATGTCCTTGCATGCTCTCCATGCGGCCTTAACTTTGTGCATTTTCCTTAAGTACATGCACAGATGTACCAACTGCCTGACACTCTCAAGATACCTTCTGTCTTCACTTTATTTTGAGTGTGTGTAAAATTGCAGTGTTGTGCCTCTCTATTGTGGGGTGTTTCTTTTTAAGTTCTATTTTGCTCTCTCCCTCTGTTAGGAATAGTGATACATTTGCTGACCACAAGGAAATTTGCTGGGCTGGAAAAAGAGATAAGGATACCCTCTAGGGGCCAGCTCAGAGCATCATACGTAGCTTAAGAACAGTTCTCCAATTTTCCCCTGCTACAGTTTATTTTTCTTTATGCATTTTTATAGCTCAACTGTTTCCCACTAGTCACAGGGAAATTAGGAGTGGGAAATGCTGATAGTACATTTAAGTATTATTATTTTTTTAAAAGCAACTTTGCATTAAAAGTGCCTTAAGTATTAATTCTAAAATATCTGCTTGCTCTTTAAGTGAACATGCATCTCTCTCATCTACCTTCTAGGATATTCCTCCAGTTCCTGTTCCTGTTCCTGTGCCAGTTCCAGTTCCAGAACCAGTTCAGCCACCCAGCAATGAGAGAGCAGTAAAAAAGAAAAGGCAGAGGAAAAAGAACAGAGACAGATACGTTGAACAAGTCACCTTGGATACCTCGCCTTTAGATGCTGATGTTCCGTTGCCACTGCCAGATAGTGCAACTTCCTTAACTGCAGCAGATACAAGGTAGGCAAAGGGTGCTTTTTACTGTACTGTATTTGGCTTGCGACAGAATGCAACCGATGAAGTAGGCTGTTGCCCAAGATAACTTCCACTCCAGCAACCCAGTTAGCATTGCAAACCAAAAGTCACTTAATATGCCACTAACCACTTTCTTACATTGTCAGCTAGCATACTTAAAAGGCAGATATTTACCATACTATTTTTAATGCATGATTATGTTGAAGTGGGAATTTGGATCCACTTTAGTGATGGAGAGTATAGAACCAGGAGGTGGTTCTTGTGGGTGATTTTTATTATTTGCATTTCCCACAGGCGGTATACAACATCATTAAAGTACAGTCATCACAAGCAGTAATTAAAACCTCTAAAAGCAGCATACAGAAAAGCAGAAACGTAGCTTAACACAAGCAACTATACTAACATTGCCAAATCCCTTTCCTGTTCCGAAAGTCTGGGTAAACAAAGTAATTATTTAACTGATGCATGAAAATCATCAAGGTGGGGTACGAGGATATGATGGCCTTGACTATGAGGCTGCCCGATTGGCAGTGAGTGAAGCTTGCATATTCTGTAATATATAACTTGCTTGCTGCATTCTTTCTTTGGCATTCTTTCAGGTAGGAGGCTTGAGAAGGAAAGTGGAAGACTAACAGTGTCAAGCAATGTTTTACTGCCAACTTGATGTTGCATTATGTGAATGCATTTAGTAGCCTTTTAGACCCAATCAAGACAGTGACCATGGTACATGGGAAGGATCTATTAACCCTTTGCTCCCTCCAAAATTAAATCTTCTCTTTTCCCTTGGAGGGAAGCGTGGCAGCTTATCCCACTGAGGAAATAATTGTTTGGGAATGCTTTTTTAGAAGGGATCTCTAGAAGGGGAATTGTTAAGCACTTCCCTACATGCTGTAGTCCTGTTCTCTCACAAACACACATCTTCAGCTGTTACTTTAAAAGTAAAAATAAGATTTTTTTAAAAAAAATATGCATGTGATGCAATGTCTGGTTTGGTCCTTAGGGCACTCACTCATTCCTGCAAGGAGCTGTTGTCAGTGAAGTATTGTAGAAGTAAATTTGAACTGGGTGGCACATTTGTTAGTCTTGCTAGAGTTAACTTCAGAAATATAATTGTGTTGATACATGCATGTGTAAGGACTTAATGAGGAATCTCTGAGTGCAATTTGCGGCATGCTGGTCTGATTTTCTAATTTTAAAGTTGCCTTCTGAAAAATGTATGAGTGTGTGTGTGTTTCTCTTTTCCCAACCCTTTTTCTGACAGAGGGAGTGGCCCTTTAGTGTCTGACTGGAAGGAAAGGGAGCCCTACCAATCGCTTCTCCCAAACCTTCTTTTTGCTGGGCTTGATGTAAATGAAGACTTAAGGCCCCAGACCCCAGTCATCAGCAGGTACAAAATATGCCTTGTGAACAACTACCAAGTGTGGGGCTCTTAGAGCTAGCATGAGGAAACACGCTTGTTTGTTCCATCTATACATGGAGTCTTGCATTAATTGCCTGCTTGCAACCCCTAAGAAAGCACAGCCGTTGGTAAATAAGGTTATTCTGGCTTTCCAAAACATCACATTATAGTGTTTCAGGCTGCTTATGGGATTTGTATTCTGAACGCCAGAGCATGGCTTGGGTTCTGCTTGTTTCTATAACCCTGGCTGTTTTAAATCCTTGATTATATTTCATATCTCTAATTTTGGAGCAATAAAGGCAAAAGACATTGGTGAACAAATACAGAGACTTCAACTTGAGATTCCAGCTTTCATGCCTCTGTGATGGTTAACTGTGATGGTGCCAAATTTTGCCTTCCAGTCCTCTGCAAAGGAGGCTTCGATTTCCTTGCCTCATTATTTGGGCACTTTAGAATTTTGGTAGGCATGGGGCAGGCCCAGCCCACTGATGAAGCCGGGTGAGGTGAAATCTCGCAAGGTCTCATGGCGTGCATGAGATCTCACAAGACGTTGGTGAGATCTTGCTGGAAACAGGCGCCAACGTGGATTAAGAGAGGTGCAGTTCCAGTGGCAGGGCAGCAGTGAGGCGGCAGGGGGGCAGGGAAAGAAGCTGGCATGTTCCATTTTAAACCTCAAGCAGCGAAAAGGGATGCACCTCACCTGGTGTGGGACTGAGCTTACCTTGTCATTGTGACATGGCTGAGGGTAGTGTGTATTTCTTCCTTTCTTTTAAACCTTCCTCCAGCACTCTGTCTCCCTGGCTACCTGCACTGCCTTATCTGTGGGTGGGTGGGGGGATAATGGGAGGAATTATTTAAATAATTTAAAAAAAAAATATCCCACTTGATATCCCCTTTACATTATGAGTACCAGGGGAGGTTTCAGGCCACTGGTGTCATGAAAGCAGGGTCAGATGCAAACAGCTCTTGCCAGCCTCAGAAGTAAAGTAACCATGGCAGAAAACCTCGACCATGCCTATGAGAGTTTTACCAAAATTTTCTCTCCCCTTTGATAGTTTTTGAATGTAACTTATTTTCTCATTTGTTGATGGACAAGGGTACAATAATGCGGGAGAAATTTTCGACACAAAGCCATAGTGGGAAAACATTCCACTTAGATATTAACATAGGAGCATTTCTTTTGCTGCCCCTTTGGGTGTGAGCACCAGGATTGGATTTCTGTGCCAATAATTCATATCTGCCATGATAAATAAATGGGTCTCAGATGCAATGCCTCCTCCCAGTAGCCTGAAACCTACAATTTTACCCAGCTGTCAAATGCACATAGGAAAGCAAAGTGTACCTCACATTTAGATGACACTGTGAATTCACCATGAGTGCGCATGAGGTCCCACTGCTCCAATATGTTCAGCCCATAAACTGAATGTTCTGCAGAGACTCTAAGAAGTGAATTAAAGGAAGTATCCCAGAAAATATGACTTTTCTCATCACTGCAGCACTCTGATAAGGAAATCCACACAGGGTGAAATTACGCTTTTTCCTGCAATTCTTTCATGGGGGGGGAGGAGTCTTCTGAGGATGTGGCAAGGAAACCCTACTTTTTAAAGGCACACAATTTCCCCCTTATTACATTAATTGCACACATAGAAAGGGGCAGTGAGCCCATGCTGCTGACTTCATCTCCCAAATCACTTGGCTTCCCAGACCTGTTCCACGATAGCCACACATTGACTGTGAACACACGATAAGGGGGAGCCTACATGTGAAGACCCCATGGGAGCTGGAACCCTGAGCATGCAGGATTCCAGCTCCTGTGGACGTCTGTATGCATAGACTTGCCCTTCTCAGATGCCCAACCTCAACCTGGGAACACCCTTGGAATACCCACATTTTGCTGTTACTGATGGTAGAGTACGAATGGCAGAGCAGAATGGGTGATGGTGGAGATTTCTGCACCTGCAACAGAGACACCTTGCTCTACCTGCAGCCCTTCCTTCCCATGCATTGAAATGGACATCCTCTCTATCCAATGACCCCTGGATGCCCATTGAAAGAAAACAGCTGTAGCTGTTGAATCCAACCCAAATCAGTCTTGCCCATAACTTCTCTCAATGCTATGCAATATTTAAACATATAATGGTTTAGATCCTAAGCTTTTTCTTTGTGAATGGAAGGGGAGTGTCCTACTGATAGAAGGACATACTCCATGTATGTTTACAGGGGTAGAGTAATGCACTTGTCCCCGCTTACCCAGATGATGTGTTTACCTGAAAAGAGCTCATCAGGCCAAGCAACATGAACAGAATTGTGGTTTCTCTTATAATAGTAGGTTTGGTAATGACACACTGCCAGGGATTGATTTCCATTGGTTTCAAGTCCATGTTAATTTGGCGGAGAATAAAACATTTGGATCAACCAATGAAGGGTAAAGTTCTCATCTGCAATCTTTCACACTATTCATAAACCTGATAAGTGTATCCAGTGCAAGTACTGGCATCATCTAATGCAACTTCAGCAACACCTTTAAGTTCTGCTAGTTTAGTTTGTGTGAGGGTAACCAGCAGAAAAGACTGAATCTAAATAAAGTATAAAAGGGGGACTTTGGCATTGTTAAATGTGCTGTAATTAATGCATAGTGGTAAACCACTTAGCACATAGAATCCCCCCTTCCCCCTCCCCAATCTGCTTTGGTAAGTGAGTCTGCTAATCTAGCTCTACCAAATTGCTATTAGCATGCGGCCAGACAGGTCATGAACTTGTAATTCTACATTCAGGAGAATGCTCCCACTAATGTGCTCCTAATGTGCTTGGAGCTGTTGGATCTTATATGATGTAGGTGTGTGCAATTAGCAGCATAAATGTAGTGTGGCCCATCCATATATATATAGAGAGAGGGGGGGGGAGTGTCTTGTATGTATCCCAGCTTGAAACACATTTATTTGGAAGTAAGCCCCACTGATTAGGATCAGAGACTTAGAAAGATTTGCAGTTAACAACATGAACTCTATTAGGACTTGTCACTTGCTTTATGTCTACTGGAGTCTTGTTCTTATATCTCTATTGTTGGGCTTTTCACCCACAGCTTTTTCTTTGAAGCTGTGAAGCATAGGGAACAATGCACTCTTGCAAATACTATTTGAAAGGCTATTATGCTATCAAAATCGGAAAACCATACTGTCTCCCCACACTTGTTTAATTTGTGATACATGAACCCTCAGAAAGAAAGGAATTATAGAGTTGGCATGGACCCCAAGGGAAGGGAAGGGCCAACTCTTTTCTAGGTACTGTATAAAACTTCTGCGGGACACGGGTGGCACTGTAGGTTAAACCACAGAGTCTAGGACTTGCCGATCAGGTCGGCGGTTCGAATCCCCACGACGGGGTGAGCTCCCGTTGCTCAGTCCCAGCTCCTGCCAACCTAGCAGTTTGAAAGCACATCAAAGTGCAAGTCGATAAATAGGTACCGCTCCAGCGGGAAGGTAAATGGCGTTTGCATGTGCTGCTCTGGTTCACCAGACGTGGCTTAGTCATGCTGGCCACATGACCCGGAAGCTGTACGCTTGCTCCCTTGGCCAATAAAGCGAGATGAGTGCCGCAACCCCAGTTAGCCACGACTGGACCTAATGGTCAGGGGTCCCTTTACCTTTACTATAAAACTTCTAATGCATGGTCCTCTTTGCTAGGAGCTAGAAACATATTGCGACATCTTGTTTGTTGATCACCACTTGTGCAATATAAACAAGGAAAGTACCCATCAGTGTGTCACATTGGCATAGGTGGAGTGAAAGAGATAGAAAACTGTGGCTTTGCTTCTTCCTTAGTAGAACTACAGTTGAGGTTTGGTTACCACCAAATCTGGTGCAGCTGGGCCAGTCCTGAGGAAATGCCCCGACACAGTAATGGGCTGGACACAAGCCAACAAACTGAAGCTGACAAGATGGAGGTCTGTGGGTTGGAGGCTTCTGGACCTAGGACATAGCAGCTTTTTTTGTTCTGGATAGGGCTGCCCTCCTCCTTAAGGAACAGTTACATAGTCTGGAGGCGCTTTTTCAACCACCAGTCTCACTGGAAGCTCACTGGAAAACCTCTTTTGGCTAGTACCCTGGCTGTGGCTGGTATTGGGCAGAGACAGATTGTGCTGGTAACCTCAAGACTGAACTACTGCAATGCACTTTGTGCGGAGCTGCCCTTATGGTTGGTCCAGAAGCTGAAGTTTGTGTAAAACCCAGCAGTTTGACTGGTAACAGGGGCAGCCTGCCATGACCATGTAACACGCCTGCTGAAAGAGTAGCACTGGCTGCCAATTTGCTACCAGGCCACGTTTAAGATTTTGTTGTTGGTTTATAAAGCCATAAACCATTTGGGACCAGGTTATCTGAAGAAACAACTTTGCTCATGTAGACCTGCTCAGCTATTATGGTCTTAGGATGAAGCCTTTCTGTTTGTGCGATAGCCTGCCAAAACAGGTTTGGTGACAAACAGGTGGGGGGAGGAGCACACTTTTCTATGGAAGTTTCCAGTCTGTGGAGCCACTTTCCCCTTCATATATGTAGGCACTAACTCTTTTCAGTGCTCAGTACTGTCAGGGACCAGCAGGGGGTCCAAAGAGTGGGCAGAAGAGGCAGGGGGCAGGAGGATGGTCCATCAAAGGGGACCAGTGATTTGTGTGGTTCTGTGCCACCCATGAGACAGGGAGAAGAGGAAGAGTCTGGACAGTCAGAGATGCAGGAAGAGGTGGGGAAGAGCTGCAGGAAAGCATGGAGGTGGAAGAGACAGTCCCAGAGAGAGTCAGATCATTAGAATTTCTTCTCCCCTCCCCCACTGCCTCCAAGGACAGGTGGAGGAGCTTAAAGTGACTGGAGCAGCTGGAGCGGCTACCCAGGATAAGTCATTGGCTGCTTGAGCACACTATGTCAGAAGAATAGTACTGATGGAGGCATGGCCGCACTGTCGCTCCAACTGATTGGGTCAGAGCACAGTTCTGAAGAATCCTAAGCATATTTCCTCCAAAGTAAGGTCGTCCAAGGTTCACTGGGTCTTACTCTATAGTAAGTTGGTTTCAGACTGTAGCCTTAATTTAGGGAAATACAGAGTCCCACTAGCAGAAGCCCGTCCAAGGACATCCACTAAGCATCCCCCTCCCTCTGCATCCCCCCCCCCCCAATGACTTGGGGTGTGTGGAAAAACCCCAGAACAGTACACAGGGGGGATCATTCTGTCTGGCAAACTGAAATGCTTACATTGATGGAACAGTTGCCACACTGCTACATTGAATTTCTCCCAGAAATGTTCAACAACAAGAAGATATATAGCTAGATTAACCCTGAACCTCGTAACCTTTCAAACCTGGGAAAAGAATATTGCCATTCCATACTGCAGTTTCCCTTCTGAAATTCAACCCTGTTCTGATGAGTTTTCCATGTCCTCCATTCGTTTTAGGATTTATTTTATGCCTCTTATGAAGCAAAGGAAGAGAAGCAGCATGCATATATTAAATGATTGAAAAAGATCTGTAGAAAGTTAACCCACATATCTAATGTGACAGACGGCAGGAAATGCTGTAGGAGTATATTTCCATGTAACTATTCCCTCAGAATTATTCTTGAAGTTGATGTCTCTCGTCTCTTGCCTCGTGAAAGCAGACAGCCCAGCTTTTCAGTGCATGCGCCTGCATGGCTTTGAAACCTCTGTGGTGTGAGTCTTTCTTTTTCATGTGTGTTGCACTCCATTGCCAATTCTGAAATGAATATAAACATTTCCATTGTTGGCAGCCTTAGTAACGAAGGCCTCCATAGCAATGTTGCTGAAGAATCTCCCACCACAAGCGCACTTGTAATGCCACCAGATGTGACAGCAGTGGGGAACGTCCTGCACGAACGAGGAGCGCAAGCCACATCTGATATGTTGGAACAGGCCAAGGAAGAAAGAGACAAAAGCCCACCTTTGGTGGAGCATCCTAAAGAATACGCTGCAGCAAGTCTTGAAGGAAGCCATGCAGGGTTTCTTGCCCTTGTGTCATGCCCAACCTCTGAGAATGACCAAGACATAAGCAGTGTTCCTGCTGTATCTCTGGACAGTCGCTCCGATACAGAGCACCCCGCTATCCCTCTTCCACTAAAGGATGAGCGAGCTCCAGGTAATGCTGGTTTGGAACTGACTCCTTTGCCAGATGTTGGCTGGATTCCAGGAGCTGGAACTGCACCAGCCACCTCAACTGAATTAGACCCATTACAGCAGAGCGAACAGACAGGTGGCAAGAGAGAGGCACATGTCATCCCATTGCCCAAGAGGGAAGCAGAGGGAGACGACTGTAACATTCAAGAGACCAGCCAAGAGGCAGGAGTTTTGGAAGTGGGTCACAATGAGCAGGCTGTGGTAAAACCAGATGGACAGAATGCAGATGGTGCAGACAGCCTGACAATGGAAAAGGAGACCTTAATCCCAAATTATCACACAACAGGAGGTTTGCACGTTGAAAAATATGGAACAGTTGTTGATGGTCTGAGTTCTGATGAGTTCAGTGCCGCCATTCGTGAATGTAGCAGTGATGCAGCAATAAGCAAAGGAGAGGAACCCCACCAAGTTTTCCCCAAGAATGAGAAGGAGCAATCTGAGGCTGGTCCTGCAATGCCCAGCTTGTCATTTACTGCTTCAGATCTGCCCCTGACAAACATGATAGGAGAAAAGGACAAGAGTTCTCTGTCTGAAAAGGAATGCCCCGATCAAGCCCAAAGTCTTGAAACCCAAACCCTACTTGTTGCCAAAAGTGAAAGTCGTGTTGTGGATTTGTTGGTTGCCTCTGAGCCTTCCAGTGGGTCCCCTTTGTGTGAGGAAAGTGAAAGGCAAAAAGAAAGCCCTGCGTCTGAGAACAGAGCAGAGCCAGCCAGCAGCAATGATACCTTACTAACTGAATGTGGAGAAAACATTGCTGTGGTTGACCCAGAAAAGCTTCTGTGTTTGATGAAGGAAGATTCTGCAGTAGATAAAGGGCTGTCACTGGGGGGAAGTGCACAAGACTTCACCAGTGAGACGGAGCTTCCACAGCTCATTAAAAAAGAAAACATAGTATCTGAGGAAAACAAAGAGCTCTCTTTGGAAGAGGGTGGAAGTCAGGAGAGGTCAGTTTTAACTAGTCCGACTGTAGGTGAAGAGGCAGTCTGTTCTCAAGGGACTCTGCTCTCCTTTGATACTGACAAAAGACGAGACAACCCTGATGCTAACTGGAATGATTACTGGAGCTCTCTAGAAAATAGTTTCAGAAATGATGCCAGTGGCGACACGTCAGAGAAGGATTTCAGTTCAGAACATAGTTTGAATGCACCCGAAGATCATTTGCCAGAACTGAGTCAGGGTTCGGAGAGAGAGAAAACAAACACATGCGACAAAGAGGATAAAAGCCTTCTGTCTGTTGAAGCACCAAGTTTACAAGGGGAAAATTGCTCACAGAGCTGTGATCTTTTAAACCCCAGTGCAGAAGACCTGCTGCTCAGCTTCCCTGCCTGTGAAATGGCAGAGGAAGTTTGTTTAGAAGAGGCACATGGTTCACTGCTGCTGCGGTCTGAGGACAATGATGTTATGCAAAATAAGCAAGAGGGATCCTGGGAGGGCACGCTTGCTGAAAGAAGTGTGTGGGAGCTGGAAGGCATCTCTACGCATGACGTAACATCTGAGGGCAATGCAACATTGGCAGAAAAAACACCAGTTCCTGAAGCAGAGCTGGCAATTCTGGACATAAATGAATGTGTTGCATTAGGAAAAGCAGGAAACCAGGAGGACACATCCCATTCTGAAAGCAAAAAAACCAGCCAGATAGGTGGCAGTGATGCTGACTATGTACCTGTGATTGTTGCTGAGCAAAGCAGTTCTGCAGATGAGAAAGAGGGGAATGAAAACAGGCATGAGGAATACAAAACAGAAATGAAAAGTCAGGCAACCGATACAGTTTTGGCACAGAAACTCGAAAGCAACTTTGCCTCCCCGCAGCAAGAGCAGCAGGAACAAGTGACTGAAGCCAATGACCAAAGTATGAAAAAGGATTATTCTGGCAGCTCAGGGGTTGTGGAGATTGATTGCCAGCAGCAGACACTGGGGAACTTACATGATGGCAGCATATGGGAGCCTAATTATCCACTAAATAGCAGTGAGGCTGAAGCATCTCTAGAAGCTCTTCCCAGCAAGGTTATGGATGTGGAACAAGTGGAGGATGGTTTGATCCCATCTCCACAGGTGGACCTGAAAGACAGCTCACAGTCCCTTCCCTCTTTCTGCAGCGATCAACAGCATAGTTTGAATGCAGAACTCCAAAACTTGGATTGCAACAACCTTAAAACTGTGGTAGGTCCCGAGGAACAAAAGACCAGGGAAACATCTGAGAGAGAGCATTCACTGGAGTTAAATGCACCCAGCAGCCTTCAGGGACTGTGTGAAAGTGAAATGAAAGTATTTATAGACATTCTGCACAAACCCCAAACAATAGTTTGCGGGCTGGAGATGAAAAATAATTCCACAGCTGTCACAGATGAAAACGCACCTTTGCCAAGTATTTCTGAATCCACAAGAGATATTGTGCAAGGCAGCAACTTGAAAACTCTAATAAACCCACAGGTGGAGGAAAGTTGCCTTAACAAAGAAGTAGCAAGCAAATCTACGCAAGAACTCCCTAATTTGAATTCTTTGATTTCAGACAGTCTTCATGAAGGAGCAAATCCCAATGACATGATAAATGAGCAGTTGGATGGTTTATGTGGGCTGAAAGACAGCACAGGTAAAAACAACACAGGTGTTTCAGAATGTATCCCAGGGGTGCAGGAAACTGTCACTGCTGATGCTGAACAGCCACAGACTTTGCTAGTGGATTTTAAAATACCAAGTGCAGAGGATGCTTCTGAGAGCAACAGGACTGATCTTGCCCTGCCGTCTAAAGTTACAGAGTTGGCAGAAAAAAGCTCAGAGGCAGAAGAAATAAAAGAGAACTTTAATTTATTAGCTGGAATTACCATGAAAGATGAACTTGTAAAAAAAAGAAATGACGAACAGGACTTAACTTTCATGGCTGCTGAAAAAGCAGGAACAAAGGAATATCCTCCTATAACTCCTGAGCTCACAGAAATTGCTTCCATCAATACAGACAGTACTCAAAAGGCTGACTTTTTGCTGGCTGGCTCTCAAGCAGATTTAACAGCTCTGCCGGCATTTTCAAGTGACTGGGACACCAGAGTGAGCCAACAGCCTACGAACTGCATGCATCATGGTATTGTGAATGAATTACAAAAAGAACTTACAGAATGCCAGAAGCTGTTAGGGTCCAGTCCTGATTTGCAGGTCGCAGCAGCAGCTACAGCCTTACACTTAGATGGTACTTCAGTAGACAACAGAACAACAGATTCAAAAAGGCCTAAAGCAGTAGTACACTCAGACAATATTCTCACAGGGACAGCCCCAGGAAAAGACTCTGTGATTCCCAACCCAAGTTTCTTTTCTGAAGAGTGTGCCTTAACTTTACAGGACCCTGCTGGGGCCGGGCAGTCCAAAGGAAGTTTGTCACTGTTTAATTTCAAGAAGATGCAGGCCGAGATCTCAGCAATTAAAACAAAAGGAGCAGAATATGATGTCAGCTTCAAAGCCCAGCAGTTTGACAGCTCGGGAGAATCTCTCTTCAGCCTTTCAAGCTTAGAAGAGCGGCTTCTGAGCCTTTCATCTCTCGGTAAGCAAGCAGGCTGTAATGAGAGTGTTGCAACAAATATCACCTGTGTAGATGACAAGCACAATGAGATAGTAGAAAACACAGGAGAAAATGCAGGAAAGAGTGAGTGTGTTTTTGTAGAGAATTTCAGCATCCCCAAGATGGGAACAGAGACTCCCATGCAGCCTGCAGAGACCTCTGAAAAACAGCATGATTCTTCGACTTCCAGGTCCTTCGGCATTGGCTTTTTTGATTTCAGGAAGCATATCAGCAAAATATTTGAAAATACAGTTCACAGTGCTCTGACTACCGAGCTACCCCACCTTTCAGCTGAAAGCAGTGCCAGTGACAAGGACGACAGCCCAGCACCTAGAGAAATGCCAGAGTTTAAGCAAGTATTGGAAGAAGGGGATGGAAGCAATAAAAATGGAGAACCAGAGAATGATCAGAAAACCGAAGGGTGTGTGTTGCCTTTAGAGGCTGGGTTTTCCAACCAAGCTGCTAAAGAGAAGGAAGAACCATTGACAAGCACTCAGGAATACAGTTTGCCAGATGCCTTTTCAGAAAAGATCCCTATCAATGATTTTGGTTTCAGTGAAGAACCTTTGACAAGTTCCCCAAAGTTTGACAGCAAAGTGGAGAGCTCAAGCAGTAGAACGCTGAAGGCAGAGGAAAGTGGATGTGTTAGTGCTGCGAGCAGAGACATTGATAGGAATCAGATGAGTCTGGAAGCAGGGAAGCAGCAACCTGCAGATTCTTGTAACCTGCCTTCTCCTTCTGACAATGACCTGCCTGCAATGATTGCTGCCTCTTCAGAAGTCGTCCCTAAGAGTGATCTTGACAGAACTACCACTGCAAAGGCAGAGGAAGGTAATTTGATTAGTCTGTGTAATGCAGAACCAGGTTTATCTAAAGAAGAGCTAATACATTATGGAAACCAATGCCATGACCCAGTGCCAAGTGAAGACCAGGTAAACCAAGAGAGTGCCACTGATCTACAGAACATGTCAGTATTGTCGTCTCTTCTAGATGACCTTTGTGTACAGAAAGAACAAATGGAACAGTCTGGGATGCTGCCTGGTGAAAATCAGAAGGAATCCAGCTGCAACTATCCTTGGGATGGGAATACAGTTGAGGACAAAGCATCTGTGATGCAGCAGGAGGATGCCATGGACAGTACAAAATGCCTGCAGGTACCAACTGATGCTGAGGAGCAAAAGAAAGGACCAGACACAGCAGTACATGGGCTAATCGATTACTTAAAAAATGAAGTAAATCTTGATGGTGGTTCTTCAGGCGACTGCAAAGCAGAACCCAGTGTGCTTGAGGGGTGTGTGGCAGAAGCAAATGACATCATGCTGAGTACAGCAGAAACAGAAGCACGTCTTTCTGTTGACACCCCTAAAACGGGTATTACCAGCACATCAGTCACTGATATAGGTGACTCGGCTCTGCAATCCAACATATGTGATCAAGGCACCGATGCAAAAAAGCATTCAGAAGCTGTTCAAGTGATGGAGCAAAATGTGTGTACGGATGCTGCTGAAACTACCTCTGCAAATCAATGCAGAGAAGAGAATTTAGGAGATGAGAAGCCCCTTCAGGATGTCCAGGAAGAGGGATCAACCACTCCACTCACCGAATCTGAGCACAGCCTCCCTAGAGAATTACCTGTTAAAAGGTACCTATTTTAAACTAAAATTAACCGTAAATGAGATTTATCTGCATGCTGAAGTTCAAGTAAGATAACTTGAAGGTAGATTGATTCACTTACTGATTGCCTAGAGTTAAGCTGGGTATAGTTTCTATTTTATTTGCAGTCTACTTGGAGAAAAACTGTAATATTATTCTTAGTCTTAGTTAGGGAAAATGCAGATTGTTGTTGGGAGTATTGACATAGTCTGGGACCTGTCAAAGCTGGAGTTTCAGCAACCCCATCCACTTATTTATTAGCCCAGACATGCTATGATTTCTTAGTTTTCAGCCCCTCCCTAATACCTAAAAATCAGGCAGCCTTGCAGTACTGAGAAGTGTAGACTTGTTTGTAGGTGCCTGCTCTTATATACATGAAAAAGTATAACCTTCAGTTTTTTACTCTGCTGTTGTAAAATATCCCTGAAATACTCAAACTTGTATTCCAAGGTGCTCTAGTATTCTGAAATGCCCCATTGATGTAATGCTTTATTATCAAATAGCACATAACCAGTGTTTCATTTGACTAATCGGGATTTCAGTTGGTATATTGTATTGTTGCAGTCAAAACAGATGCTCAGATGTGTGGGACTTTTAATCTGAGATTTGCATGTCCAGGATATTTTGGTTGCCTGGTTCTCCCACAGAGGGAGCACCTGGGCCATTAAAAGCTGCAGGCCAGGGAGAAATTCAGTGTGCCTCTCTCTGACCCCTCTTCCCAAACTTGGAGGATCAGAAGTGAGGAAGAAGTTTTAGGGTTGCATCTTATTATTCATTCTTGGAGTACATTTTTTTGGGGGGGGTTAATAGATTTAAGTTAGTCACTGGATACAGTCCTTAACTTTTATCTCCATTCCTAAAGCTATATTTTTATTTTTTAAAATCTAATCCCATTGATAGCCAAAGTGTATATTGCACCAATGATTAACCTTTATTATTAACTTAAGTGTATTTTGTAGGTTAAAAAAATATATGTACTCCAAATTTTAGGATAAGCTTTGTATGAATAATTCTCAAGCCTATGACATGATGGCCTTCCTCTCTTCTAACAGTGTCCCTCCTTTTTCCATAACCTCAGCAAATATCCTGAGCTCTGTCACTCTCTCCTTGCTGTACCTGAGAAGGACGCTGTAGAGCTAGCAGCCAAAGGCACCTCAGATGAGGCAAGAGAAGGCGTCCGAATAGAAAGGTACAGTGAACAGCACTAACTCTTTCAGAGGGTGGTACTGCTCTGTTTAAAGAATTGTTCTTTGCAGGTGCATGTATCAGACACTAAAATGGCATGTTGGTTTCACTGCCACTTTGTAGCACTAGTGATGATAAATTAACAATGTTAAAGGAAATGGAGGGGTTCCTACAGCTTGTAACTGGTACTTATTATTTAAGTCAACATTTAGCAAGGTTTAGCAAGGTTGACTCTCTTTTTTAGTGTTAGGATTCAGCATTGGGTCATGCAGATTATTAATAGGGCATGTTTTAATGCAACATTGCGTTCCTTCTCTTCCCTTCCTTCCCCACCCAAGTAAGCATAGCAGCTCTTGTACATCTGGAATTAAGGCAAGTGTTTCCAGGCTAGATAGTGTGACTTCCAAATGGGTTAACAAAACTTTTGAGAGGAGGGGGAGAAGAGCTTCTTGCACCATTGACAGCTAGCTAGCATACAACATTTTAATAGGGTGAACCTTTCTGCATGATTATATGCTGGTGGGAAATGTCTCACCTTTTGGGTGTCCAGAAGCCATTCCAGAGGGATGTGAGCTTTGCTACCTCTCACTTAAGAATTGCCCTACCTGCAATACTGTTCATGTCGTATTAATATGGTGCATTTGGCAGAGCATATAAACAGTATGAGGCAGGTTGTATAAACAGTAGCCTTAGCTGTTGTCACATACGTGGGGTGTGTGTGGCTTTTTCCAGTTGGGCTTGTAATAAACAGCTGCTTAGTAAGCATGTATGACATACATGGAATATACTATATAGCTGCTTCAAAAACAAATTGCCCTTTGTGCTTCTACTTTTTAGAGGAGAAGCTGTGACATTTCATAAGGGTAATATCTGGCGGCTTTGGAGAAATTCTGAGATTTATGAGAAATGATGCATTAGGAAAAATTATGCAGGTTGAAGCTTTTGACTGCCTCAAAATGCTTAGTGCATTGTTCTTTGGCTCCCTGCTTTTCGTTGCTGTATTATATGGTAGATGTATTACATTTCCTTTCTGAATAAGGTACAGCTGGTTTGTGTATCTCATGGGTAGGCAAACTAAGGCCCGGGGGCCGGATCCGGCCCAATTGCCTTCCAAATCTGGCCACGGATGGTCCAGGAATCAGCGTATTTTTACATGAGTAGAATGTGTCTTTTTATTTAAAATGCATCTGGGTTATTTGTGGGGCCTGCCTGGTGTTTTTACATGAGTAGAATGTGTCCTTTTATTTAAAATGCATCTCTAGGTTATTTGTGGGGCATAGGAATTCGTTCATCCCCCCCCCCCAAAATATAGTCTGCCCCCCCCCCAGGTCTGAGGGACAGTGGACCGGCCCCCTAATGAAAAAGGTTGCTGAAGCCTGGTGTATCTGCTCAAGACAGAGAGAATAAAGGGCAGAGTGTGCATCCGTTTTAAAATAATGGGTGGCATACTTGGATACCTATGGCAAACTGGGCTATATCTTGTGCAGCAGCTGCAATTCATAACTCCATTGCTTCATGCTTGCACATGCATCAAGAATTTGTTATCACCTGTTTTTTCTGTCTGAGTATTTGTCCCATGTGGCAGCAGCTGTTGCTTTTTGCAGATTTTTTAAAAATGTTCCATGCCTATGGATATGTACGTTTTGTATGCTGCAGAGACAGGAATATGGAATATGAAGCAAAGATTCAAGAATCAAGGACTACCCAAGGCAATTAAGAGGGGAAATTGTCTTTGCCCAGACTTGCTTATTACAGGAATGCACTATTACAGGAGGAAGAGTAGCTGTAGCTGCTAACAGTCTGCCCCACTCCTGCTTTTTATAGTGCTCTGTATTATAAGTATTATTGGCACCCTAATGTTATGTTGCAATGTTGGCCACAGACCATCCTTGGAATTTCCCTCTTCTTCTTTCTTATTGTTGCTATCCTGTGCCCTCTGTCATTTGGATCCAATGTTTTCCACCTGGTGGTGGTGGTGTTTCAATAGCCATCAGCGGGAGTGTGTTCAGTTTTAGGTATGTGTGGGCAAAAGCTGCCTGTTTTAAAACTTTGGGCAAGTACACTTGGGGCATGCATGAGATTTCTGGTGTGTGACTCATCAGGCCTGCTTAAAACACAGAGCAGCTACTGAGTATTGTTTGCTGGCATAGTATTTCACAAAGCTTGGGACCTGTCCAGGGGAGAAGGAACACCTCTAGAACAAAGAGTTCCTAATGACTCAAGCCAGAGAGGGAGGAAGGGAGGGAGATGCAAACAAGTAATTAGTCTGATTCAGGTGAAAATTACCTTTTTAAGGTTCAAACTTCTGTGTTACTCAGTGTTCTGTCATTCTATCCTCCATAGTGGGTTTTTAAAAAAAATAATAATAACCCAAATTTGTACCCGAGTGGAAATAAGGCAGACAGGGAGCGGCTGCTTAACTCTTTCCTCTCTGGCATTTTTCCCAGTTCAGATTTACCCACCCAAGCTGCTTTTTCACATGTCTGGCGATACAGGAGAGCTTCAGGCACTCCATGTCTTCTCCCCCCACAGATGGAAAAGAAAAACAACTTTGGGTGGGTAACTTTAATCCTTAAAAGGGATTGGAATTGAATGGGGTAAGCAGCCTCCCTCCATGCACCCCTTTTACACTCAAATGTAGCCCCCAAGGGTGAGCCCAAGACATTTTGCCGCCTGTGGTGAAGGACAAAATGAAGCCTCTAACCAGGCTGGCAGCTGGACAGTATCCTCTGCTGCACCTGATTTGTGGTAGTGATGGACGAATCTCTCATTTCCTCAGTCTTAAGTTCAGTTCTTTGCATTTCCACATCAGTTTGTGATTCCCACCCCCCAAAAAGAAGCCCTCGTGGAAAATTTATCAGCGTTTTACTGTGAATTTTTCCATATATGCCCAAGCTTGTATGCATGGAAAGTGCTCTTAACTGTTGCAGCTGAAGATGCAGCTATTACACTAACTGTACAATCCTGTACACGTCAACTCAAAAGTTGGCATCTGTCTGTCTTAAGACAATGGAGTAAATTTACTCCTTGGGGAGTAAAGTGGGGATTTGTGTAGGGTTTACTCCTCAGCCTTTTCTTCTCCTGAAGATGTCTCACAATAACACAGAGGTTTAAGGTCAGTGTCTTCCTTCTGCTAGATGGACTACCTTCCAGGACCACCTGCCCATCTTTTTCCTCTATGGCCTCTTTCTCGATCATTGGACCCACTCAGAAGTAGGTCCCATTTAATATAATGGGGCCGATTCAGACTGCAATCCTATATTCAGCACCTCAAAGCACATCTCTCTGTTGTTTGGGTGTGTATGTTAAATTAGACTCCTGGCCTTCTAGAGGCCCCTAAAGCAGCAGGCGATGCACCAATGCTGCAGGTATTGTAATAATGTGAGAAGCTTGCTTTACATCTTCATCTTGTAGAAACTCATCTAGAGTCTGCACACTTCCGTTACATTCGTCCCCTTTATAGATCAGTGACAGGCATTATCAGTATAATACTTTTCAAGTTCAGGGCACTTTTGTGATTAGATGAAGTTTTTGAAATTCACTGCAGTGATAGGTCTGTTAGGCACTCCCTTCCTTCTAGAAATACCACAGCTAATAATAGCTTCCGCAGCATGCAGAGAAAAGCTGCCCTAGCTTCTCAAAGGAAACTTTCTAACAAGTGGGTTAGCCTCACAATGAAAGGCAGATTGTCTGTTGACTACAAGTTTTATTTAGGCACATTTACAGGCAAAAGTTTGAGCTAATTTATAAAAAGAGTGCTTGGAACTGGTGGATAGCCCTCCAGTGTGGTGAACCTATATTAGGAACTTGGGTCAGGAACGACTATTTGGGAATATGATAGGACCAGGATGGACACACTTTAATCCAAGCCAGAGATCTTAACAAGTAAAGAAGCTGAAGCAAAACGAATGAAGCAGGGTTGCGTGTCTAGGCAAAAAAGAAAGAAAGAAAGAAAGAAAGAAAGAAAAGAAAAGAAAAGAAAAGAAAAGAAGACATGACAAGAGAAGAGAAGAGAAGAGAAGAGAAGAGAAGAGAAGAGAAGGCTGAAGGCAGGAAACCAGTCTTTCAAAGTCTAGGGAAGACAGAAATCAAAATGGGGGTGGGGTAGGGCTGGTTCCCAGGGAGTTGACGTGAACCTAGAATGCATGCCAGAAGCAAGTTGGGAAGAAATGCAAGAAGGCTTGTCAGCAACAGCAGCTGGTCAAACAAAGCACAGAGCAAGGGCTCAACAGAAATATTTATTTCCTTGCTTTCATATCCTAGCCTTTCTTCCATCACAGAACTCAAGATACACATGGCTCCCAGGTGGTCACTCATCCAGGAAATGCAGCTCGAAATTTCTGGATGTAAAATGGTTAACAAGCAAGCAGTAATGTAGAAGCAGGCTAACTGTAGCCATGGGTGCTGGATATCACACCTTAGCTGGGCCCAATGGTCCATCATTGCCTTCAGGGATGGCTGTAGTCTCTACACAAGGCAAAGGCAAACTCGGCCCTCCAGATGTTTTGGGACTACAATTCCCATCATCCCTGACCACTGGTCCTGCTAGTTGGGGATCATGGGAGTTGTAGGCCAAAAACATTGGGAGGGTCGAGTTTGCCTATGCCTGCTCTACACCAAATCCAGGAGTTAAGATTTGCATTAGCTGTGCTCTAGTCGCCCCTGCCATCTGCTTGGTTTGGGTGGCTATGCAAAGGTTTCACGATACTATGTAGCTTTTTGGTGGAATCTTCACTGCAGGTACAAATGTGAAAGGAGGAGAAAACAAAGGTGAGGGCGAAATGCAGTATATTTACAAATGGAGAGGAAGAGAGCTTTCATACATAGGACCAAATGCTTCTCTAGCAGGGATGAGGAACCTGTGGCTCTCCAGAAGTTGCCGGACTATGGTTAACATCTTCCCTTACCATTGGTCTTGCTGGCTGGAGCTGATGCAACTTTGAGTCCAATAACTTTTGAAGGGTTGTAGGTTCCCAAGCCCTGTTCTTTAGCCTAAATCAAAGCCAAATGCTAGCCTGTACCGGGAGGTCATTATCCCATACCCCGTGAAGAGCCGATAAAGGGAAATATTAGGGGTTTTATTGGTTTGAAATATTAGTATATTATAAACAATTGACAATATTTGAATGGAATGCAAAAAAACACTTCTTGGATTTTGTCACCAAGCCCAAGAAAAAGGCAGATTGATTACTGATTATTATTTTTTTGTGGGGGATGACGATGACAAATCCTTTCTTCTAGTTCTGGCTGTGTTTCAAGTTGTCTTGAGCCAACTTTTGTTTTCAGCTGGAAACTATGCAAAATGTCATGATTTCATAGCATTCAGTCGATTTCTGGTGGCTACATGGAACATTTCATTGCTTAGGTTTGCAGGGGTTTATATGTGTCAGGGATTGAAAACCCCAGAATCACACTGATGCAAATTGGAACAGAAAGGGAAAGCTCTTAAGAACCCTCAAGACCACGGCTCCTGATATGTGCATGGCTCTAATTTTCAGTCACCACAAATGACTCCCAAGAGTTTTAAATTCATGAGCAGGAAGTGGTTTTAAATATAAGGCTCCACTTCAGTTTTCAGAAATTGTATCGGAAAATTGACATATATGCTCAGCTAAAATTGGAGCTAGAGTTGAATATTAAGTCCTTGTAACTCACTGGAATTTATTTCTGGGTAATCATGCATAAGATAGCACTATGTGAGTAATTTTGTTGGCCTACAAAAAGACACTCATAGCTGCTAAGTTGAGGAATGAAGCTAAATAGTATAGTATCAAAAAAAGAAATTAATATTTCCTTAAGAACCCAGTACAAAGTGAAAAGGGTAGTTCATGAAAATCTAGGGGTGTCCCTCCAGACTGCCACTATGCTGCAGCAGGGATTCAAGCACATAGCAAAAATTTGGGTTTGCGCAATTAAATCAGATTAAAGTGAGCTGTCACTCTAGTGCAACAAATGCACTTAAAAACAAACAAGCAGCAGACTTTTTGTCTTTTGGAACATGATGGGGTGAATGAATAACAGGAAGATACATAAACACCCCACAAGCAAATCAGAATGAATGCTCTTTGCTGTGTTACTGTCATTTAAACATAATGAATGTTCAATAAACAATAGATATAGTCTAACCACTGCACGTCAAAGTGCAAGTAGATAAATAGGTACCACTCTGGCGGGAAAGTAAAAGGCGTTTCCGTGTGCTGCTCTGGTTTCACCAGAAGCGGCCTAGTCATGCTGGTCACATGACCCAGAAAAACTGTCTGTGGACAAACGCCGGCTCCCTCGGCCAGTAAAGCGAGATGAGCACCGCAACCCCAGCGGCGTTCACGACTGAACTCAACTGTCAGGGGTCCTTTACCTTTGCCTTTTAACCACTGCAGGCCACTGTAATGCTTAAGAGCAGCAAGAGAAACCAAAACAGTGAGGGAAATACCTTGGTATGGCCTGCAGTATGCTAGGGTGCCCACCCTTTCAAAGGGGAGGGGCAGCAAGATATCCCTCTAGAGATGAGAGGGGAGGTGTTCCTGTTCCCTCTCAGCTTGGGCCCCCAAAGTAGGTTATACAGGTTGGCCCCGAAGGTTCCAGAGCGATAGGCACCCTAGAATCATAGGGGTGATCCTGGGAGCACGAGAAGCTGTGTTCTACTGAGTCAGAGAGCCTTAGTCGGTATTAGCTCAGGGTTATCTATGCTGACTGTCAAGGTTACAGGGCAGAGGCTTTTCCAAGGCCTACCTGCACAAGCTGGGATTGAACCTGGGATTTCTACATGCAAAGCATGAGTTCTACAAAATGAAGCTCCCACCCTGCCCCAGAAAGCTTAACATATCAGTACAGACTACATAACATGCTGTAAAGTAGAAATCAAGTGCAGAATGTCCCTTATACCCAAAGATCAAGAATCACAGCATAAAGGCTTCTTGGTACACACATTGGGATATGGAAGCTTAAAAGTCCTTCAATACACAAGAGTGTTTTATAGAGGAAAATGCCCAGTGAAGAGGAGCCATCATCGCAGACTATAATACAAACAATGCAATGCATTGACAATTCAGATCTTTTCTTTTTGACAGAGCTATTCTCTTCCTCAAGGGACTGGAAACACTGTTAGCTAACTTCGCTTTCTATGTAGCTAACCATTAAGAGCTACTTTTCTCCCATGCCAACAAAGTGTTCTCTGTAATCCAACAGATCACTCGCTTATCGGTTAAGCCTTTTGCCAAAGTAAGTTGCTTCTGTAAAGTGTATCCTCTTATTTTTCTGTCTTTCAGGTGCAGGCTTACTAGTATATTAAGAATGCATGTGTTATCTAGGCCTAACACTTGAAAAGAAAAGTTTTGCTACCCTATTAAACATCTGTTCGTGCCTTCATCTAACCACACCCGATGGTGCTTCTGCCTGCTCTATGGCAGGGCTAGTTCTAGAAGGTGTTTTAGTACAGATGGCTGACTCTTTCTTGTCAAAGGACTCTTTCTTGTCAAAGGACATCTGAGTGTATAGCAATCAAGTACAGAACACAGCCAGGTTGTTTCCTCCAGAGCAAAGGTGAACTGTGGCTCTTCATAGGTTTTTGGGGCCAGGCCAGCAACACATGCAGGGCCCCATGTTCCCCATCCCTGCTCTAAAATATAAAAAGAAACCTGGCATAAAACAAAAGTTTTATTCACTTTGCTCTTCTTTCCAGCTCCTAGTGCTTTTTGATCTTAGAGGAAGTGAGGGAATCATAGTTTCCACCAGCAGCAGTAACAGCTTTGCTTTGTTAGGAGTTCTGTTTCTTGTCATACCAGAGTCAGTGTTGATTTTTTTTAGAGCTAGAGACAAGGCAACATACAGCAAAAGAAAGGTGATCCATCCATCCAATCTTTTTGATTTTCTGGATTGCGGATGGGGATTGCTCCAGAATACCCTAGGAGTACAAGACCAAGCTCTCATATCCACCCTAGATAGAGCATTTGTACTATTTTACTATCTCTTTGACTGTTTCAATTCCACTATGTTTGTGTAAACTTTTTCTAAGAAGCAAAGGGTGCATCCTTAGGAATTGCCCTTATTTTATTCTTACAATGGTTTTGAGAGGCAAGGTTGAATGAATGAAGATGACTGGCCCAAGGTCTTCTAGCGGATTTTAGGCCTGAATGAGGATTTGAACCCAGGCCTCTACAATGCAAGTTTAACTCTCTGCCCACTCTACCCCACAACAGTTTGCTTTCCCTAATGATAGTGACATACATACAAACCAAAGTGTGTGTGTGTTTGTATGTGTCCTGTTGAAGTATACAAATCAACTTCTGCTACACTTAGTCTGAACTAATATTAGTCAACCTATATTATTTACATTATTTATTAAATCTGTAGATCACAGAGCAGTTCACGACATAAAAATACAAAACAAGAACAGAAAATGCGTAATCAAACAAAACAAAACCGAAAACCTCCCTCCTACAAACACATTTTAAAGGACATCCAGTGTTAATTAACCCAAGGCCTGGCTGAAGTGCAATGTTTTCACCCAGTGCCTAAATATATGCAACAAACCCTGGCTCATCCCCATCCTCATATGTCCACAGGTACCTTTTCCCCAGTAGTAGTGAATGGAAAGATGTCATATTTTAAGTGTCACTGCTTCCCAACCCTTTTGAATTCCAGGCGAGCAGCTGTGTTAGGCCTCAATCCTTAGTAGGCCCCCTTACTTCAGAGTAAGCCTCCTTGAAGTCCGTGGGGCTTCCTTTGGAGTACAGATGCACAGAGTTAAGGCTATTACTAATAACCCAAACCTACCCTAAAATCCTTGTGGAGCCGCAAAGAGGACCGAATTCATATGCTGGCGAGGCGCAGCGCCCACTTGTGCGACTAGCAAAAAGGCCCTTTCCCAGCGTGTGGCAGGACAGGAGTTTTGCAGGGCGAGGAGGCGGCCAGACGGGGAAACTCGCCGCCACCAACCGGGGACTCCATTGTCAGCCGCAATCAAGGGACGCTGCTCCCTCCCCTCCCACGCCTCCCGCGTCTCTCTCAACTCCTCACCACCAGCTGTTAACCAGAGCAGTTCTAATCATAACTGCGGGGGCGGGCAAATGGTGGTGTTTCCCCTCCTCCAAAGACAACGCTCCAGAGGTAAACTCCCCCGCCCGCCCGCCCCGGGTTGGAATGGCGTCATTTGGTATAATCTGTCGAGGGAGCAACTCTCGTCTGTACGTGGGGAAAGTGCTTCGCCGCCGCCGCCGAAAATTCAAAACAGCGATCTGCTCGTCATGACTCAATAAGTCCTGGAAAGCAACTCCTGTAGGCGCTGGAGAGAGAGAGAGCGAGGAGGGGCGGGGTGGAGAAAGAGGGAGAAACCCACGTGTTTGGTTTTCCCTGGCACATCCACACGCTGCTTTTGCGAGGAGGAGGGGGGAGCCAGTGTGTACTCCAAACTCTTAGGGATCCAGCAGCACTTGGATCTCCTTCGGGATCTTTCCGCGCAGTTTAGGAAGACGCACTGGCTGGGGCGCGCGGGCGTCGAAGGCGTGCCGACATTCCAGGGACAGCCTCGGATGCCTTCGGACCACTGCCTGTTCGCTGGAGATACTCCCTTCTCCTTTGGGAGAAGCGGGGGAGGAGCTTCTTAAGCTGGGCTCCTCCAGTGTTTTTTTTTTTTTTTTTTTTTTTAAATAGCCACTGGCCTTTTGTGTGGTTCAATTTCCCAGCAGCTTCCCGTTCAGAGGGGGATCTGCAGCCCGGAACGCAGGAGTTTGGAGATACTTTCCTAGGCTGATTCCCTCGTGTGTGAGATCAGCGTTCAGTTCTGCTGGATTCCACTTTAGAGCGTGCCTTGTTTCTGACTGGAAAGCTGGGATGTTTTATAATTACTGAGAAGCCAACGCTTTCTGACATGGAATTAGCTCTGCAGTAGATGGTTAGAAGTTCTGGAGTTTTGTTTTTGTCTTAAAGCTGCTGAAGAGTCCAATAGATGCCCCCCGCCCCAATAGCTCTGGTAAGTGTTAATTGTTTGGCTTTGCAGATCTTGCCAGTAAATGACATTGGGGAAGTGGGAGGTCCTTAGATAACTATATCAAAAAGTGCCCTTCTGAAAAGTAGTTTAGTGATAACACCCCTCACCCCCGCTAATTGTACCAAATAATAACTCTTTACAGTTTAGGTGCCTTCTTAAATCGCTCAGACACGCAGCACAAATTAAAGGGGAATACATAATCTTTACATCCTGGCAGTTGAAGACGTTTGTGCACATTGCTGTGAAATGTGCCTGAATTTCTCTGACTCATAGGATATGTTTACCAGTTCCATGGAGACATAGTGGGTTGGTTGGTCCTATTACGCAGGGAAACTTCTGGCTTCTGATTTTATGAGCTGTAAATTGGAAGCTTAAAAAACCCGGAGTAGTCACAACACAAGGAAGAGCAAGTGCTTTTGTTACTGAACAGACATGCCTGACAATTATCAGGATTGACGTTTATTGTTTTAATAAAAGGGCAGATGGGTTCAGCTTAACTCATTGTGATCCATGCTCATAATTTTCTGGGAGGTTTGGTAGTAATTTGTGGGTCACAATGAAGCTGTTTTATATATATACAGTATAGGATCTTATCCGAAGTTGCGATCTATGAACTTAACCCAAAATCCTTGCATTTAAGCTTAATAAAATTCCATATCATTTATGATAAGACTGACAGTCCAGATCCTAAACCCATTATTATTATTATGTATTAGTTTATAAACTCCTTTTACATGTTTCTCAACGTGATTTACAAACATACTACAAAAATAGTTTTTGAGACAGTGCAAAATAGCAACAACTGAAGATTGGTTTAAAATAACACAAAAGGAACAGCTAAGAAAAATGTTTTCACCCCGCTTCCTCCAAGGTGCTTCCAATGAGTTCAGTGAGATTTACCTTCTGGTAAGTGTATAGGATTTCTGCCTTGGGTGGCAATCCTATATAGATTCATTTAGGAGTACATCCTATTGAACTCACTCATTCCTTTCGTATCAATGTACCTTGGATTGGAGCATTACTTGGAAATTTGCCACAATGATGTCAGTGTCGCCTACTTGGAAATAAGCCCTGTATAAACTCAGTAGGATCAGCTTCTGATTAAACTGGCGGTAGAGCTGCTTTCACTTGTCTTGCACTATCTGTACCATTTGTGTATGTTGTGAATACAGAAGAGAAAGAAAACATAAATCTTCTTCATTCTACCTTTCTTTTTGCATTGATGTTAAAGTGGTTTGAGCCTCCTAAGCCTGTTCTGTTGCAAGCACTGGGCTGCACCTGCTCTCTTCTTGTGACACTCATGGGTTTGAAATATGTGGGTGATCAGGTTTATATTTAATGTGCATCTAAGTCCAAGGCCAGTTCCAGTATATGTGCATCTTATTTTATCCTTAAATCCAACCCTATGAGGTAAGTTGGTCTGAGAGCAGGTTGTCTGCAGCAGTAGCATCCAGTGCTCTTGGCGAGGCTGAGTGGCGTTTTGAACTTAGACCCTTATGGTTAAAGTGGGGATTGTAGCTACTGTACTGTACTGGCAGTGATTGATGGTGGATGGTCCTGCCTGCATTATGATTACACTTGATTGTGCTTTTTTTGGCTCTTCCTGTTGCTCATAATTATGTCAAATCCTAGCTTGACTTGCAGAATACAGTTTCAGTGCGTTGGCTTGTATTGCTGACTTCCTAACCCGCCCCCATCCATGTTTTGAATCTTACCCAAGAGCAGTGAGAGAGAACGCAACCAGCTGAAACCTTTTGCTGTCATGGAGAGTCAGGGCTGAATCTTTGCCTGTTATGAAGGCAAAGTATTAAAAGTTGTTCCACCGGAATACATTTGCAACCATTTTTGGACAAATGCAAGCACAAAGCAGAAAGAGAGCTGTGCACATATGGAGCATATGTTTGATTCTCCCTCCTCCCCATTGTGTTAGGCAGCATTTCTTCATTATGGCTTCCTAATGGCTTCTGTTGGACTACTCTGGGTTAGGTACAACTTTAGGCTTTGTGGCCTACCCTATAAAAAAGCAAGCCATTGATTTTTCACTCAGCAAATGCACAGCCTGACTGGTTTGGATGGACTAAATTGCAGTGCATATAGGCCATTCCATAAACTGTTGTTCTCTCTTATATTTAGTGATGACTCACATTTATGACTTGGGGACCCCTTCTCCTTGGTTTTTACTGTAATAACTTGAGATTGAATGGTTAAGTTCTTTACGATTTAAGGTGTGTACAAGGAATGTGGGGACCACAGGGGTGGAGTTCTTTATTTCTGACTAATCTCATCACCTGGCAAAAGATCTCCCCCTCCTTGCCAAGATTCCATAGGGTTGCTGTAAAATTATATTTTCATCTGCAGATGTCTGATTTTTCTTTTGCCTGCTTCAGTCCCGACTGAATGTTGTGTTTACTTATAGGGAGAGTAGTGAGCTGTGTTGTTTCCTTTAAGAAGTTCTCTAGAGTGACATTCTCTCTCTCTCTCCTTTAGAGTCAGGGTTATTAGAAATGTCAATGAAATGTTGGGAAGAGAATATGATTTGGGTGGCTATACATAGCACATCCTCAGGTTTCTAGGCACATCAATAACTTTTGTGTCCTTGAGGGGGAAAGCCCTTTTTGTTCCATTGGGATGGACAAGCTTTTCATATCACTGTTCAGTGTTCAGTCCTCATTTTTCTGCATGGATTCAGACTGGCAGCCCTTTTCTGGCTATGATTCCCACCTGTTTTCCAGTTGTGCTCTTTGTCTCTAGCAATGCTTCTAAGCTTGGGTGCAACTTTACAGCATGTGAAGCTTTTAGTGGCATGGAGATGTGATGTAAAAGGGTTTCACTCATGTCTAGTGTGGATGTCAGGCTGCTGTCTAAACCAACAAAGCTGGTAAAAAGAAGCAACAATTTTGATGGCTGTAGAAGTGCTCCACTAGTTATATCATGCTGTTTAAGGCAGTGTTTTCCAACCTTGGACCTCCAGCTGTTTTTGGACTACATCTCCCATCATCCCTAGCTAGCAAGACCAGTGGTCAGGGATGATGGGAATTGTAGTTCAAAAACAGCTGGAGGCCCAAGGTTGGGAAACACTGGTTTAAGGAGTCCCTTTGCTTCACCCTTTGGGCAAGTGATCCAACAAACTTCCATTAACTATAGTTAAAATGCTTCCCATTTTGTCTAAACCCAAGACACCATGCTTTGAAGTTGGTTAATAACCTGGCTTGGTCTGAAGCTGTTTGCTGGTTCAGAACAAGTGGGAAACTATTTTTAATGGAATACATCCTGGTTTGTTTTCCAGCTCATGTGAAGGGGTAAGCAAGAGACTTGTTTGTAACATGGTTTATTAATGGAGATATGATCATCTGAACTCTCTCAGTTGGATAACACTGTCATTTCTGAAACAAAATGTCAAATACTTTAAAAAGGCTACATTGCTGGGCTCGGTAGTATTTTTCTTGAAAGCTTTGGATTTTCAGTAATCTCTTATTTGGTAGTTATCAGAAGCTAGAGCTATCCCGCCTCAGCACATTTCGCTTAAGGCTTTGAGAGCATCTCACATTTATTTTCCCTTACAACATAAGCACTCAAGCTTATTTCAGTAAAAAAAAAGAAGGATCTATTGATTACTTGAAGGGTAGTGATTTCAGGATAGGGATTGGGAAAAATACATTTGTTCTTTGAAATTGTTTCATGAAAAATAGAAAGTCAATATACTCAAAGTGCTCCATTTAAACATATATTTGCCTTCAGTAACTGAAGGCAAGTTATGTTTCACTTATCCTGTTATTTAATCAGCACTTCAATCTTGTGCTTATGATCAAGAGTAGTTTGGTTACATAGAATGACAGAGTCATTTTTTTAGAAGCATTTGTTTCTCGACTGAAAACTGGTTGGAATAAATATTTTATTTAGATTTAAGAATAAAATAAATATTGAACCTCAAATTAATTCTTTAAACAACATAAAGACAACTAGGGGATTAATATGAGTCTCAAATAAACAACTGTGCCTCCAAATTTAGGAATACCTGCCTTTTGTTATTTATGAGAGTGCACAGAGTTAAGTGATACCCAGTGCAGTCATATGCAGAGCAGACTCATTGAAATTCATTGTTTTCAGTGGGTCTACTCTGAGTATGCCTGCCACCAGATAGTACCCACGGTCTACACTGGCAAATTTAGTAAGGCCACTTCTGCCTTTAAAAGATTCCTAGGAAGTAGCTTGTTAGCAAATAACATTGCTTACAGTACAGATTTAACCTTGTGACGAGCTTCCATATTTATTATTCTTATTTATTCACTCCCCTCACCTGCTGAACATGTACTGTCAAATTGGTTTGTATGTGCAATCTCAGCAGGCATGACCCAGATACCTGCAAACTGGTAAGCAGGGTGTGTGTTGTTGCTGATCAAAGCGTTACTCCGCTGATGAGTTAGTTGCAGGCTGAGCCCACTGATCTTCTGAATGCATTTACAATGTGTGTGTTGCAGCTGTTGTCAAGCAGCTGGTTGTTAAGCTGTGAAACATTTCCCCTAAGTAGGCACACGGTCTTGAGCACAATTGGAAGTCGGTTTTTCTTTCCAAACGTTCCCCACAATTTATATAGTAGATAGGAATGGATGTTCTTATTCACCACTTCTGGGCACTAAGGAAGCTGCCTTATATTGAGTCAGACTATTGGTTTATCCAGTGCCATTTACACTGACTGGCAGCCACAGTAGCTGTCCAGGTTTTAGACAGGGGGCATTCACAGCCGTATCTGAGGGTTGAATCTGGGACCTTCTCCATGCCAAGCAGAGGCCCTTCTATGCAGCTATGGCCCTTTCCCTTTCCCTCTCCTCAAAAGTTACCTTAGAGATTGCTTTGTTTTGAAAACTCTGTTTGCTCAGTACATTTCACATCTGCGTGAGAGTTCATGGAGCTGTTTGTCAAAGCAGTTTTCAGTTAGGCATATTGTTTCTTTCAATGGAGTGGATCCAAATATTTTAAACAAATGTCAGATCTGATAGATTTCTCAATAACATCCGTGTGAGGAAATTTCTGTTAATTTTTGGACTTGAAACACACCAGGGTTTTTGTCACTTTGTTCATGAGTTTTAAGCCAGCTGCTCGGTATTTTCAGTGTCAGGGTTTAGATAAGTTGAGTATCTTCTGTTTTATGTATTAGGAAGTTGCCAGAAGTGACTTCTAAGAAGGTAAAATTCCCAAAGGATGTGAAATTTCATGCATAATATGAAGATCACGCATTTTCACACTCCCAAATGGCTATTAAAAAGGTAAAGGTAAAGGGACCCCTGACCATTTGGTCCAGTCGTGACCGACTCTGGGGTTGCGGTGCCCCTCTCGCTTTACTGACTGAGGGAGCTGGCGTACAGCTTCCAGGTCATGTGGCCAGCATGACTAAGCCGCTTCTGGCGAACCAGAGCAGCACACGGAAACGCGTTTACCTTCCTGCCGGAGTGGTACCTATTTATCTACTTGCACTTTGACGTGCTTTCGAACTGCTAGGTTGGCAGGAGCAGGGACCGAGCAACGGGAGCTCACCCTTTCGTGAGGATTCGAACTGCCGACCTTCTGATCAGCAAGTCCTAGGCTCTGTGGTTTAACCCACAGCGCAACCCACATCCTCAAAGAGAGCTAGTGTGGTGGCAAGAGGGTTTAACCTAAGAGTGGGAAGATGCAGGTTCACGTCCATTCCAAGAGATCTGCTCCTTGGGCCAAAATCCACATTCATTGGGGCAATTTCTTTATTAGGCCAACCAAAATATCACACAATATTCTGAAAGCTTTTTAGTTCTTGAAAACTGTTCATTACGCTAGGTGATCAACAGCATGATGAGAGAGCAGGAAGAGGAAGAAAAAGGTTGGCTGATGTTTAAGATATTAAGTTGCACTGAGGCGTGGCTTAGAACAAGAAGTATAACAATGACCAAATCCCCATTTCGAAAATCCAGCTATTGTTATAGGTTATGTTCCCAGTAAGCCTTGATGCAGCCTGATACCTGCACCCTGAAGGACCTTATTTGAATGTCTGCTACTACTTCCACATTCCATCTTCAAACTATGACTGGATGTTGGATGCAGTCTCTGGGGCTTAAATATCAGTCAACATTTTTTCTGCTTCCTTCCTCCTTCACTGCCTGACCCTATGATTGCTCTGTTTCGCAACTAGCCTGGTGGAATATTCTGGAGACCTTGAAAGCTTTTACAATATTTTGTGATATTTGGGAATTGGGCCAAAATGGCTGCTTTTACTTTTTGTGTTCCTTGGACTAGCTGGCCTACCTCAATGCCAGTTGTGAGGATATTAGGAGGTGAGGAGTCTGTATTTTCAAGCTTTACATTTTCCCATGGTTCCTTTGCTGTTACAGGCTTTCATAGCCTGATCTTTCTTGATCTGTTTCCCTCTCTCCTCACTTCCATCAGACTTTCCTAATTAGAGGATTGAGCAACACAGCAACAGTTTTTCATTTTCCTGCAGTTAACCAAATCTCAGGTTGTCGTTCCCTTGACTTAGGAAAGCTCACAGTTATATATGCAACATCAGAAGACATCAAAAACTAATGTGAAATGATTCTGGTGCGCATGGTCTGTTGTGGACCTGAACGACATCTCTCCAGTGCCTCCCCGCTGGTGTGGATTGTCATGCTCAGGAACTGTCTCAACCAGGAGTTTTTAGATGACTTGGAGACTCAAAACATATAAGAAGTTTGTGAGGGAAGCAAGTATAGATAAGCCTGGGAAGGTTTCCTATTTTGGAATTGTTACTAGCTCTAATTGCCCAAAAGGTATAGTTGATAAATGCTCTTAAAAGGACTATTGTTTCAGAAGGGTGGTCTTACTATTTTCCCCTGTCTTACTTCACACAGTTCTTCTGTTCCTGACGATGCCATCAAATTGGATGTGGACTCATCCAAAGAGCCACTAACCACTGTTATCTCAGATGGAGACAACACTGTTCTGGAGTCTGCTGAGCTGACTGCAGCAAGGTAGGATGAGAAATCACTTGCAGATATACGATTTACCACCAATTGCCATTTGCACGGTTGCCAGTTCCAACCGTTCAGTAGTTCCCAGTGTTACAGACAGACAATGGCCTTGTCCTATGGGGCACTAAATGGTTGGAAGTGGCTATGTCTAGTCACTATGTAGTAGTCTATTTTTATTTTATTTTTTTTGGGAGTGGGTTGGAAATAGGGCATATATTGAATGTTCTAATTCATTTCTGTTTGTTAGTTTGGATCCAGGCACAAAGCAATCGTGAATGTTAGGCTGTTGTCTCAGGAGGGCACTTCCAGCTAGAGTGGCATTTGCCCTGAATTAGAATGAATTATCTTGGGGAATTATAGAGTTTGGCAGTAGGTAGGAAGAAGTGCCATTTGTTCATGAGTGGGAAAATGGGTGTGAATTGGCTCAATGCTTAGACCTTTTTAAAATCATACTTGGCAGCAAGTTAGGAGTACATTCAGAACCGTAGCTTTTGTTGTGTTCTGCAGATCAGAGGGCTGATTACCCTTTAGAATCATATTTCTTACAGTTGGATTACTAAACAGCAGACTGTGAGAGCCCAGGCTATTGGTTTGTTTGTTTTGGTTATGGCTAGGTTGTCTTGTTCCACCTAATTATTATTTTTTTGAGCCTGCTTATTGTTGACTCACAGCAGAGTTAGCAAACTGAGAAGAAGCCACACTATCCAAAAGTGTTTATTTCTTTGTGAAGTTTCTGCAAAGCTTGCCTCAGGGCAGGTTCACTTACTCTCATTTCCCACAAAATAGTGTGCCCTTTACTGAATTAATAAAATTAGGGAGTGGTGCATTACCGAGGTACCATCAGCAGCCCAAATACGCTTATTACAACCTTAATTTCTAGACAGTAACCATTGTTAATCCCTTGCAGCAAAAATGATTGACGAGCACCTTGAAGACTAAGAAATGTATTATAGCATAAGCTGACGTGAGCCACAGGCAGTCCATTTCATCAGATGCATAAAGGGTTCTCCTGAGTTGCAGGTACATAAATAGATGGTGGAGGGGGGTGTTCAGTTGTAAGCAGTAGGATCAGAAAGAAAAGAAATGCAGAAAACTACAGATAGTGATAATGTCCTTATTAACAGTGCCCATTCACAAAAAAAAACACCAATATTCAGACATCACAGCAACCTAAAACAATCATTCACCAGCAATAAAAGGCCACACAATAGGGATACAGATATAGGGGCCAGAGCTTGTGATAGACCCAGATGCCAACTCTGTCCCCATATCTACTCTGGCAGTACTATGATATGATCCCCCATACCACCATCAGAGGTTCATTAATATGCTCATCTTCTAGTGTGAGATATCTATCTATCTATCTATCTATCTATCTATCTATCTATCTATCTATCTATCCATCTATCCATCTATCTATCTATCTATCATCTATCTATCTATCTATCTATCTATCTATCTATCTAATCTAGATATATGAACAATCATCATCACAGTAACATCACAGCTTTCCTCCATCGCTCTACCATTCCCAGTTTTTCCTAATGTGGCCTTAAGGTGACCATCCTTGATCTAAGTAACTTTCACAGTGAGTCTGCAGTGTTTAAATGGGTAAATTACAATCATCAAGAGGTTCAGTGCTGTCACTTGTGGGTTTAAACAGGTACAATGTGTTTTATCACACTGCACATGTGAACTGGCCTGTTAAGAAGAGAAGAAGAGTTTGGATTTGATATCCCGCTTTATCACTACCCTAAGGAGTATCAAAGCGGCTCACAATCTCCTTTCCCTTCTTCCCACATAACAAACACTCTGTGAGGTGAGTGGGGCTGAGAGACTTCAGAGAAGTGTGATTAGCCCAAGGTCACCCAGCAGCTGCATGTGGAGGAGCGGGGAAGCGAACCCGGTTCACCAGATTACTAGTCTACCGCTCTTAACTACTACACCACACTGGCTCTCAGTTAGTTAGTACCAGGATGTCTGTGTTATTTTTGTGAATGGCCAGTTGAGAATGCAATTATCATCATCTGTACTTTTCTTTGTTTAATTTCCTTTTTAACATAAATACAGTTCTTCTGCATATGCACATGTGTGTGTGTGTGTGTGTGTGCGCGCGCGCACAGCTGAATGAAGTAGACTGTAGTCCACAAAACTTTATGCTAGAATAATTTTTTAAGGGTGCCACAAGACTCTTGGTTGTTTTTACACCTATTTCTGCATCCATACCCAAACCGGTCCACTATGTCTCCTCACCCACTCCACACAACACAATTTGCTAAAAACCTTAGTTCATTACAGATTATACAGTATATGAGCATAGTCTCCTTCAAGGGCTCCTTCAAATGGCTAGGAACCGCTACTGTATACGCTTTAAAATACTGTATTTTTCGTCCCATAGGATGCACCTAGTTTTTTGGGGGGGAATAAAGGGGAAAAAATTCCTTTATTCCCCCCCCCAAAAGCAGGTTGGGGAAACCGAACCAGGTCAAGGAACAGTGGGATGGCGGCGCTGCGCCTCCCTGCTGTCCCCCAGCTTGTGGGGCTGGCCGATGTTTGCCCGGCGCGAGGGGCGCTCTGCTTCAGGACGCCCCGCCCGCTGGGTGGCAGGCTGCTATCCGCAGCGTGGGGAGCCCTGCGGGGAACTCCTGCAGGGCTCCCCACGCTGCGGATGTCTGTCCGGCGCGCAGGGCGCTCTGCTTCAGGGTGCCCCGCCCGCCGGGCGGCAGGCCGCTATCCGCAGCGTGGGATAGGCTGCCTAGGCTGCGGATGTGTTCCCAAAGCACGGGGCGTTCTGCTTTTAGCGCGCCCGGCGCTCCGGGAAGCAAACTACTATCCGCAGCCTAGACTGCCGATGTCTTCCTGAAGCGTGGAGAGTGAGAGGGGTTGGTGCGCACCAACCCCTCTCGCTCTCCACGCTTCAGCGAAAGCCTGCATTCACCCCATAGGACGCACCCAGATTTCCCCTTCATTTTTGGAAGGGAAAAAGTGCGTCCTATAGGGCGAAAAATACGGTAATATTGTTGCATGCAAGTTGCTGCAAATCTCTGAGATTTAAAGGTATTTATGTTAAGCAGAACAGCCTTGCTACTGTTTGCTGCAGCAGCCTCGCTACCAAAGAAGCAGCACGGCAGATGTTAGAAAACCCATTTGAAAGTTGCAGAAAACAGGACATCTTTCTAGCAATGCAATCTGCCGAGCCTATCGCTTCTGCAACGTGGTAGCGAGGCTTTGCCTTTGTGCAACTCAAATATACCATCTTCTGGTATACCATCTGCTCATGGGTCTCCAGGGACCATCATCTCCTGGATCATGTTTCAGTGTTGACTTCCAAGCATGTAGGAGCTGTGGCTTTCAAGCATGTAGGAAAAAGAAGTGCCTTTTCACTGCCCGTGTTAGAGCATGACTGTTTACAGAGAATCTAGAATAAATGGTCAAGAATTGGCTAATTTCTGTGGCTGTGCAGTTTGTGCCAATGGTTAGTTCTGGCACCTCCTAAGATTCACCTTTAGATGGAGAAAGAAAGGTGCAGGGATAGGCAACAAATACAACAAGTCGTGATGCTTTTTGTGTGTCTCAATAAATCTAAGTTGATAAATTCACCTCGCTTTAGACTAGTGCAGATTTTGAACATGGTGCCCTCTTGTTTGCATCAGTTCCCAGATTTATTTATTTTAGTGCCAGCCACTCTGGTCAGATGCATTATCTCTGTTGCCAGTTGGCAATGATCTGTTGTGGTAAAGAAATCCCAAGTGAGTCCTGGAGGAAGAGGGCCAATTTGGGATGGGTCAGTTCCCTACTTATCCTAGTCTGTCAATCACCAATCTGAGCAATACAGTGGTACCTCTGGTTACGTACTTAATTTGTTCCAGAGGTCCATTCTTAACCTGAAACTGTTCTTAACCTGAAGCAACACTTAAGCTAATGGGGCCTCCTGCTTCTGCCGCGCCGCTGCTGTGCGATTTCTGTCCTCATCCTGAAGCAAAGTTCTTAACCTGAGGTACTATTTCTGGGTTAGCGGTGTCTGTAACCTGAAGCGTATGTAACCTGAAGCGTATGTAACCCGAGGTATCACTGTACTGGGCTTCCAGAAGGATATTTTTAAAAGCACTCTTACTAGATGGTGATTTGTAGGCAGTTATGTAAAGCTCTACATGCCCACTGATACACTTCTGCTAGATTCTTGAGTGACAGTTGTGGAACATAAAAAGAAATGAAGTGGCTGATGACTCGAAAGCTGTCTTTCTCATTCTGGAGAAATACTGAGTAACCATGCAGAAGTACAAACCAATGCTTGATCACAGGATGATTTTCCTATCAGTAAAATCGCCACGTGTGAAGTGATCTTTCACAGCAATTGTAATCACAAGCTGTTTACGAATAACAGAAAAATTGCATTATTTTACTGGAATGCTGTTTTGCCACTACTATGTTGGAAATGTTCTTGTTCCACACACTGTTTCCTTGGCGTTTCTGCCTCTTGCCGGGACGTGTGCTCTTGTGCTTTTTAATTTTTAGTTTTTTAAATCTCAGGCCATCACCTTCAGCAACTTCTAATCTGTAGCTGCCTTAAAGTGAATATCTGAGTCCCCCTTTTCTCAGACATTTTTTACTGTTAGGTTTGATTGCTGGCCCATAAAAGATGACCTCTAATTCTGATAGGTGGTGTTCATGTGTGTAATAATCGGGTCATTTTGTGCTAAATGTATTCCAGATGGCAGTGTGTAATAAGAGCTCAGATTCCAACCCTCCATCTGTCCAGTCAAGATATTATATCTTTGTTTTTGTGTCTCAAGGGCAACTGTCTCAAGCTCCATCCCTCTAACCCCCTAGTGATACCACAATGCTCAGCACAATATGGGGTCTCTGCATGGCAGGCCATGAAAATCTTTTTAATCTTCCAGTCTTTGACGGGGGGGGGGGGGGAATGATGTATTTACCCAAGTGCTGTGATGAAGAGCTTAACATTTCAGCAGAAGTTCTCAAAACTCTCTTTCCCCCGCCCTGAAATGAGTATTTTAAATCTCAAAAGCATATATTTATAAACTAAACTCTGTGCTATGGGAATATTGATTGCTTTTTGGAACAACAACCACCATGCTTGGACATAAGAATATAGGGCTAAAACTGAGGTGGGTGACTCCCTTCTTCCTTGGCTATGGCGACAGTTCCTCTGAGTGATTGCAAATGGTTGTTTTCTGCACCCCTCATTCCTTCTTCTCACTGTGTTCTGAAGCAACCTGCACATAAATAAACAAAAAGAATATGATATTCTGAATTTTGGTCTGCTAGATTGGCATGAGTGGTGAGTGGGGCCCTTTTTCAACCTGAGGGAAGCATTCCCTCATGGGGCCAAATGTCATTAGTGAGCAGGGTCAGAGGCAAAAGTGAGAGGACCAACATATGTGACCAGGGCTGGATTTCGGTTTGATGAGGCCCTAAGCTACTAAAGGTAATGGGGTCTTTATGTGTCCAGCTGTCCGTTGTCAACAACAAATTGTTGCTGTTTTTTGTGTTGAATATATGCTATATGGTAATTTATGGACCTAATAGGTCCATACACAACACAAAACACTGTTGCTGTACGTAGGTTTTATTTTATTAGTTTTTTATCTTGTATTTTGGAAATGTACACCCAGTTTTTCCCCCCTTTTTGGGGGGGCTCAAGAGAGTGGGGCCCTAAGCTATAGTTGTAAATCTGGCACTGTATGTGACTCTTACCTTTGTACAGTAGGCTGCATTCCAGCAATGCAAAAGCCAGACATTGGCACACCCATTTCCCCCTTCTCTAATCATGCAAACAAGAGGCATTATCACAGTTCAGTTACACATTCCAGCCAGGCCAAAAGCACTTGAATAGGTTCCGATCCAGAAACCAGGACAAAGGTCCTGAGGCTCCAAAGAGAGGCCTGGAGGTGCTCCATTTGGCTCCCACAGCATCCTAATTTAAATATAGACATGGGCATAGTTATTATCCTGGGAGGACATGGAGGTTTGTGGTCTCTTTCTGGGTGATAAACCTTTATAGGTCCAAACAGATTTAGAGGGTGTACCTATCGACTATTGAAATTAATGGACAGTACACAGTGAATCGAAGTGTGTTTCCCTGGAAGTAAACCCCACCTAAACTGGTGTGCCTTAAAGGTTCAGACCTATATGTTTCTACTCAGAAGTAAGTCAGTTCAGTGGGGCTTGCTTCTAGGAAAGGGTGTTGAGATTGCAGCAGTAAATTGAGATTTCACAGTAGAGGCTGATCTTGAAGGTTAAGAGTATTTAGCTGGCAGGTGGGGGGAGGTACGTGAACACCCACGTCGTATTCGCTCCCTTAGGTAAAGAAAATTGTAGTAGGTAGTTGTTGCAAAGCTGTGGTATTCTGTAGAGCAGGGGTCAGCAACCTTTTTCAGCTGTGGGCCGATCCACCGTCCCTCAGACCATGTGGTGGGCCAGACTATATTTTGAAAAAATATATATGAATGAATTACTATGCCCCACAAATAACCCAGAGATGCATTTTAAATAAAAGGACACATTCTACTCATGAAAAAACACACTGATTCCCGGACCATCTACGGGCTGGATTGAGAAGGCAATTGGGCCACATCTGGCCCCCAGGCCTTAGGTTGCCTACCCCTTCTGTAGAGTATAATGAGGATGTACTCCAGTTCACCTCTGAAGCTGAGGTATCCTTGAAACGGGACAGTCTTGTATGACTCAGCATTTCTGCAAGTTCAGTATTGATTAGACATTGTGAAGATGCACGGTAAGGCAGTGCTAGTGATGCTAAATATAAGTATCACATTGTAGTTTCTAGATAAGAAGGCAGGCCAGCAGCCAGCAAAACTTCACTGTATTTGACAGTGTGATCTGGGTGGGTAGTGGGTCCCCTTTTAGCAAAGTCCTACATGAGCAGGGCCCAACATTTCAGGGTGTGTGTGTCCCATGTTAAGTGTTCCTTCCTATTAAGAAGACCTTTGTGTGAGCCTTTTTAGTCACGCTGCCTTATTATATGTGTGCTTTGTCTCTGTGCTAGGTTATATTTCTCTAGTGGCTTTAGAAACTATCGGCAGACATTGTAGAAAGAGTGTCCAAGCATCTGATCCAAACCTATTTTTAAAAGGGAGAGTTGTTCTCCCACATCTGGTGCAGGTGCCCTTGGGTCCAATCCTTCTTGCAGGAGGTGTTTCACGTAATATCAGAAGTCACTGCCAAGCCAGTGAGCTCAGAGCTGGAGGTTGCATTACTGATTCTGTTCTGAGGCCAACACGAGGGATGGTGTCATAAGTATTTAATTGTACTTTTAGCAGCAGTGGCACTTGTTGAAACTGTGCATCATTGGTGGACTGGTTCCCACTTCAGTATAGGGGAATGGCTGGGAAAAGTCTGGCCGTTAGTATCCTTGGAGAAGCTGATACAACAAGACAGGGCCATATGGAGAGCAGAATCATTTTGCCCATGTGAGGTTCCTCTTCATAGTGTATATGAATATTAGCACATGGGGCACAGCCCACTGTAACCACAGTGGTCCTTCTGGAAGGACTTGCTCCTTAAGCCACCACAGAACTATTCCTTGAATCATTATTATTATCTATCCAATTTATACTTTGCCCTTCTTCCCAAAGGAACCTGAAGCTTTTTCCTCCTAGGAAAGTTCAATACTGTAATCAACATGGGCATACATTCAGTTTCTTCGTTTGCATCTTTTTGCCTTATTGAAAACAATAAAAGTCAGTTGTTAAAATGAATTCCCAAATGATGAAGGTTGTTGGCTTCAGAGATTTATTTAGCCACCCTCCATTTGAGCATGAGAGCAACTGTTGGGAAATGGTTATCATTCCTCTTTGGGCATACACTGCATTCCTTTTCCTGCCCACTCTCTCTTCGTATTAGACTGTCATTGAAGGGGGTTTCTACGGCAGTGGCAAACTGTGTTAGCATGAATGTGGCCAGCCCTTATTTTGCATGCTTTTAAATTGGTCCCTTGGCGTTTTTGAAGCAACTCAGTGGTATTTAACTGCAACAGAAGGCAATTATTAGATACAAAAATGTTTAATGGATAGAAGAACCATTCAGGCATGACGTCCTCTCATCTTCAGAGAATGCGTGAATGGGGACTTGGGTGATGCACGTAAGCCTTGCCCCCAGTAGCCCTGTCAACACAATGGTCTAAAGTTGAATTCTAATCACTGAGTGTGCCTCCTGTAATCCAGAAGGCAAGCTGCACTGGGGTCCCGAAGGTGGAGAGCATTTTTGGCTCTGCCCAAGTACTGTGAGAGTGTTCTTTAAAAATGGTGTTTTGTTGGTTGATGGCTTAATACTCAAGGTGCAATGAATGGAACTCTCAAACTGACATCTCTAGAGAGACCCAATGAGACTATGGTTCCAATGTTCTACCCATTGATCTTGAGGGAACACTTTTGAGTATACATGTATGGCTTTGCTTACTTGGGAGTCCAACTCATTGGAGTCGCTGGGGCTTAACTTCTGAATAAACACACATACGAATGGGCTGAGAGATGGTTTAATGCCTTAGTTGTCAGAGTGTTGGACAGCCAAGGTGGAGGCATGGGTGCCACCTTTATAGGCACATGGGGAGTGCAGACATGATATCTGACATGATATTACTGCCTGCCCCTTCCTGTTTCCTCCTATGGAGGGTGAGTAAGCAGAACTCAAGCCAGGCAAGAGAGTGGAATGAAATAAAAGGGTGCTAATATTGATTCACCTCAATCCATGGACCTTAACTTTGCATGCACAGGAGGATCCAACCAAACAGCCAAGAAAGATGATTGGCACTTGGTTGGAGTTTCCACAGAAGAAAACAGGCTTGTTTCTTTTAAAATGTCTATTTGTATGCTCCTTTTCCAGGAAATTGTCCCCGAAGGGGCTCATAACATATCCAGTAGACAATAACGATTTGAAAATACATATTATAAACAATTAGAAATAGCAATATCAATAAGCAGATACAACAACAACAACCCATACAACATTATATAAAACAATACAAATAAGTTAAGGTAACAGCTTAGCCTAATGATGTTATATAAAGCAGTTGGGTTATATAAAACAATACAATTAGCTTAACCTAATGAGAAAGCTTAAGCCGAAGGGAAGAGAGAATAATAACAGCACAAAAATAGAATAGTGGCATATAAACCATCACTACATCCTACATAACCCACCTGTGTTCTGTCTTCAGACATTCACGAACCCTGACCCACCCATCTCACACCTGGGGGAGAGGAGACCTTCTCTAACTCTGGGGGGCCCACTGTTATTGTGGGCTCTTACCTACAAAGTGGTACATAACTTGTCTTCCATGTTTTCCCTCAAAGCAATATGCATTCATAAGCATGGTACCGGGGAGGGGGGGAGCACCCTTGCCCTTGTGGGTAACCCTCAAAGGAATATTTAAAAGGAAGTGCCCAGATCCAAACATTTGAGAATCAGTATGTAAAAGAGAAAGAATGTGGAGTCCTTTAGAAACCACATCACTGTTTGTTTGCACAGAAACCCTAGGCACTACTCTTTGTAGGTGAGACTGATTTGACTGAGGTAGACCAGTGAACCCATAATATAGAAGTGAGATTAGAACAAGCTCATGATGCCTATATTACAAACAAATTGGTTTTAGCATGTGGAAAGCCACACTTGTTTCCTTTTGGGGAACACATTTTGGTGATAAACAACAAGAGTAGTTTGGAGTGTTTTGTATGATGGAATGTAGAAAAACAGGGATTTGGGGGGACATATCTGTTAGCAGGAGTCAAGACTTCACTGGAATAATTTTTCTACATTGCTTCCTGCTCAGGTGTTGTTCCAAATTACACAGAGGAGAATGATGCATTATAACCAACCCTTTGAAGTGACTCTCCTCCCCAAAATCTGCTTTCATCTAAAGTATTTTTCTTTGATGTGGAGGCTTGAAGGAGATTTCTTATAGTGATGAATCAAAAAGGCCATGTGTGGATGTTATGCATAATTGGTTGGTGCACTAGGTTTATTTCCAAAAGAGCAGCTGTGTTTAGATGTGACAGCCGCAGATTTGTATGTTTAAACCTTATTCTGTCACAACTGCAGAGAGAGAGAGAGAGAGAGAGAGAGAGAGAGAGAGAGAGAGAGAGTGTTTGGTAGGGGAAGGCTCTGGTTTAAGAAGCAACAAGGCATACAGGTGAGGACTGGAAAGCTTTTATTTCTGCCTATGATGTGCCTCCCTGCATCTCCTTTCTCTCAGGCTGTTTGCTTCTAGCCAGGGCTCTGATACCAGAAGTGAGCTGGTTACAAATGAAGTCTTTGGAGGGGAAGGACTGTGGGGAGATAAGCCATAAGCTAGTGACAACCCAAATGCTACAATTCCCATCAACCCCGGCAGGTATGGCCAAAGGCCAGGGATGATAGGAACTGTAGACCTGCAACATCTAAGAGCCCCATGTTGACCAGGCTACAGGAAAGTTATGCACGTGTTCATTTGCACTGGATCCATAGTTAAGCACATGGATCCACTGCCATTGTGCATGGTTTGGCCCTTTGGTTGGCTGCAGCAAAACCGGCAAATAGTCTTGTGATGCCTTAAACCCTCAACTCCCTGATCCATCTGGGCTGAGGCATAATTCTCACAGATGCAGGCTAGTGTGGTGCTTTAATGCCCTGGTTTGATCTGGGCATTCCTGCCAATCAGCAGTCTGGTAGGGAAAGTGGGACTTGGAATCACCCTCCTCCCTCATCCATCCATTGGCTGTGGTCATGTAGCCCGCCAGGCTGTGCTGTGCATGCTCTGATGCATTTATGTATCATACCTTTGGCTGGTGGTGGGGAACCTCAGGAAAGGGGTCTGAATGCAGGCCTCTAGGCCTCCCTGTCTAGGGCTGGGAACTCTCCACAGCCCATAACCCTCACTGGCCCTGCTTTGCACATAGTTTTTCTCCCTTACTGGAATGTGTCCTCAAATTCTTGTAATGCCTCTTGCTTGTTTGGATGGAGGAGAGAGAAGGGTGTAGAAACCAGCCTACTGTACTTAGGTAAAATTTACATTTTTTGCTCCGCCCACTTTAGCATCTAGCCCAGCCCACCAGTGGCATATGGCTGTTTGAAGCTTGATCAGAAGAGAATGTGGCCCCAGGGCATTCTAAATACCTCATATGTTGAAAGCTGGCCTTGCCTTGCTATTGCCCTCCATGATTTTGAGAGAGAACCTCTGGACCCCAGAAAATCAGGGTTCTATATTGCAGGGGGAGCCTATGTGAAAAGGCACAAAAGAGGGACAGGAGAGCAGAGGCAGCACACTCACCCTTATTCCTCCACATCATATGAGGGATATAGAAGGCCTGCGTTGGGGCAGGCAATGGGCTCTTGCCTGCAAAATGCCCTCCAATATTTTCTGCACATGCAGGAACTTGATCTGCATGCTGTGGGCCCAGTTTCATTTCTAGGTGACACCATTGATTTGTGTCCTTTTTTTAGATTAAAAAAAAAGGCTGGCTGCCCTATTTCTTTTTTAAGATATTGGGAACAAACAGTACCTGGTTGCTGATAGAAGAACATTACGGTATATTATATATATGAACTGAATGGTAATTTGGAGACAGCTGCAGCAAAGCAGTAGTTTGGGTAAGTTCTGCTCTGATGCCACTGGGCCACAAAATCTCTATCTCCTTGCTCCCTTTCCAACAAATGCTTGTGTCACAGTAATTGCATTTATTGTTAATGTTCCACAACAACTTGATAGTTTACCCCATATATTTCTGCTGTTTTGGAAATTAAATACCCTATAATTAGGAAAAAAGAGAGAGGGAGAATCATTTTGTAATCTCAGCTACAGAGATCTTGACACTGGTGTAGCTGCTTTTCTGATGCCCAGCTTGTTATTCCAAAATCTGTTCCCCATCATTTAATTTTAGAAATTCATACATCTTGCCTGAAGTTGCTGTAATGTTGGTGTTATGCAGCCTGCAGTATGGCTATTTACAGTATCTTTCATGCTATTACCATATAAGGTCAGTGGAAAATTTGGCCAAGAAAAAGAAATGCCAAAGGGAACGAAGAAATAAGCAGTGGATGCAACTGTAAAGGGAATAATTGCATGTTTCTCATACATATGGCCATGTACATTAGCTAATCATTGGGCTTGATTTCAGAAGTGGCCTCAAGGTCCTAGAAATGAATACCTTGAGAACAAATATACTAGTGGTTATGCATAAGTTCAGCAAAGGTCAGCGAGAGGAATAATGTCTTGAGTTCATTGCATTTTAGGGCCTTTCCAGATTACTGAATGGCAATTGCACAGTTTCCTCTTGCTTGCTGAGCTGGATCCAAATATTTTTATTTGAAAAGGTGCCTCTGTTTCAGAGATTCTCGTCTGGATAAAATAGGAAATTGTGGCTTCCTGCTACATGCATGAGCCTCAGGCTCATACACCCCCCCCCATCTCTTCCTTATTAATGTGCAAAGCATTAAAAGCTACTCACTTTTGATTTTAAACGAACCACAGTCTCTTACTGCAGCAAAACTCTGCTTAACCACTTTAGATGGTGAACACACCCATGGTTTGAACCTCTCTTGTTGAAGCTAGAGTTCATATGCAAGGGGGAGCTGTGGTTAGTTTAAAATTGAAAATGGGTGTTTTTAATCTCTTGTATGCCAAAAGAGACAGAGGGCCGAGCCTGTAGCATTTTGTGACTTATGTAATGTTTTCCATTACATCTGAACCAGCCCTTCCAGACATAGACCAACCACAATTTGACAGTAACTGTGGTTCAGACTTCAAAACATGTAATGGTTAGACATACTGTATAGGCAAACCATAGTTTCTGCAGTTTCTATCTCTCCCCCCCCCCCCCGCGCTTCCTTTCCTAATAATTCATGGATGCTCTCTTGAAGCGTGGCTTCTCTGTGTGAGGCAATGTCCCAAACCATGGTTTATTGGTTAGAATAGAATCTCAAGCCACACTTCCTTCAAACTGTGATTTGGAAATCTGTGTCAAATTGTAGTTTCAGATGCTGATGAGGCCACTTGATAACTAGGGTTTGTCAAAATGTATCAGTTTGGAAATCATGACAGACTATGGTTTGGCCTTTGTTCTGAACCATCTCACTGTTTTGAAGTGTATCAAAGTTGTTGGTGTTGTGAAGATTTGTTTTGAGTGTCACAAGCACCTGGCTGGATAATGCCTGCAACATCACTGGAGATGAAGGATGGATATTTCCCCTACTCCACGAAACAGTAGTTTGTAACCTTTTAAAAAGAATGTACACAAAATTTTATCCCTGAAACCTATTTAGATAAACCATGCCGGCAGCACAACCTAAAGGTCCAGAATTCAAAAGGCACCTACAGGAAAGCATGCTTTGCCCACTCTGAAGAGACTTTGACTTCAGTGGTGTATAATAAGGAAATAGATTTCAGAGAAACCTTCTGTCCATTTGTCTGATGCTAAATAGCAGCCTCTTGTACTTCTGCTGCCCCTGTTTTGCTATAATAGATAGCAGATCAGATAACAGGGCTATATGTGTTGTTTCCTTCTGCATATTTTTGACATACATGCAGAGAAGCTTTTGTTCTCTGCAGTATAATTCTGCCCTCTGGAGACTCCCTTCATTTTTTTAAGAAGCAGGTTACTAGCTCCCATGGTTGAGAGGGAGAAACTGTAGTCTTACCTCTATCATAGCCTTCCTTATAAATAAAAAAGAATGTTCCATGCTAGTTCAAAATTTAAACATTCAGTGCATAGTCATTTATGCAAAAGGAAAAAAATGTATGCAGATATGCAAATCTGCATATGTTTTATATTTCTACTATCTGTTACAAATGACCCATCACCATCAGGGACAATGCAGACCAGAATGCCCATATACCACGTAAATCATGGTCAATTTGCCCTTGGAGTTGGGTACAACATTTGTGTGGCACAGGTGGTCTTGAGATGGAGAGAGCAAAACAAGCTGGGTTTTTGTTCATGAGTTGATTTATACGTGCCATATGTGCTGGTGCACTATTTTGAATTTTTAAAAGGAGTATGCACATTATAAACTTCACATGTCCATTCTGGAGCATAAATCACGGTGCTGACAGTTTTGTGTCCTGAAAAGAATTAAATAGGCGGCTTCCCATGCCCCCTTCTCACCCCCATTTCAAATTCCTAAATGATTTGTAATGTCAGGCAAACAAAGTTTGCCCAGACTGGCTCATTTCATTAGGCAAAACTCCTGCTGGTGCCACAAACAAGGTGCCACACAATACTATTTTTCTTCTTCTGCTGCTACTATTTCCCCTCTGGAATTTGCCCATGTTTGAATGTCATATTTGTCACAGCACATTTCTGTTCAGAGTGTTTGCTCTTAAGCTAAGTGGAAGAGGATTGTTCTGTTTACCCATTTGATGGTGGTTTCCTGTGGTTCCTTTTTTTCTTTTTTTTTTGCTGTCGCTCAGCCTCTCACAACTGCTGCAATGACCAGACTACAAATTATCAACAGGGTGATGTTTGCTCTCTGAACAACAGAGGGCACTCCTATAACAAAAAATGCATGCACGGTGTTCTTTCCACCTGTACTCACCTGTTCATTGACCTACAAATAGAGGCATTTTCACACTTTTGATTCTTGCAAATTGAAGTATCAAAATACACCTATAAAGCCTCATTTGCAGGGCACTCCATTTTCTGTCTTGTACTAAAACCTGAAAAACTTTGTTTTCCCTTGTTGAAATACATATGGAACAGGAAACCGTAGAACAATGCAATCCCACAGTTATTTGGAGAAGTGTTAGAAGAATTGCCATCATTTAAAATTATTCAGATGTTAGCATCTTCTTAATATAGTTGACTCTGCTCCATAAAGAATCCGTATTCATCCAAACTCTTGTTTTCTGGATATATATGTATTTGGGTGTGGGGAGTGGGCTTCTATTTTGTGGGCTGCTGGCTACCCCAACTTTCTCAAGGGCAAAGGTTTATGGATCCTGATGGATTCCTCATGTCTTTCACACTGTTTCCCACAGTTAAGTCTGTCAATTCTGTCAATGGTCTGGTTACACTCTGGAATGAGAAGATGTCCTGCGCAACAGATCACTTCTAGATATCATCACCAAAACTGTGCAATTGGTGCAACTCCCTGGTATATTAAATTGCTTAGGGCAATGAAATACTTGAGTCAACAGCTCAAGCATCTGGAGGGTACTAGGTTGGGGAAGACAGGGCAAGAGTCTATATGGCGATAGCAGTGGACAAGGTTTTTTCTGACAGTTTTGTGCAGATGCAATGAAAGAAAGGAGCTTTCTTTAATGATGGCACACCTTTCACCGTAAAGGTAATGTCATGGACTGGGAGAGGAGTGATAGGAGGCACCAGCTAGGGAACGCCCAAGGGAACCCCCAGGGGAAGAAGGCTTAGGGCTAGGGGGTTGGTAGTGAGACAATGATGAGTAGTCAGAGGGAGAAAAGACAGCAGACTGGGAGGAGCAGGCGTCAGATGCTGAAGAGGCAACAGGGTTTAGTGAACAGGAAGAGGCTGGGGCAGAGAGCAGTCCTGATTCAGAGGCTGGAGCGGAGGGGCACCAGGAGACAGAGAGGAAACAGGCTGCTGCAGAATCCAGGGAGTATCCCCCTCCTGACGCAGCCAGCTCCCCTCTCCCCTCATCTCCCAGAACATGCAGAGAAGTGAAAAGAGCAGAGGAGAGAGATTGGTTGCATGAAGACACAGTCTCCCATTGCTTGGAAAAAACCCTGGAGCGGAGGGGACAGGCAGCTGTAGAAATGCGGGGACCTTCAGTCCTCCCTACTGCCTCATTGAGGCAAGACCTCCTGGGAAGAGTTGGTGGGATCACTAGGCCTGTATTGTTTTGATTTCTTTGAATAAAGAGTTACCTTCACTGACACCAGTGATTTTTTTTTATTGCTGACCTTCACCTGACTCTGACTCCTGACAGGTAATTAGCGTAATCCTCAATAGCCCTCTGTGAACAATTAGCAGTATGTTGTACTGTACAGATAAATTGCCCCCCCCCCCGCGCGCGCTTGGGCATCACAGTTACTACAGTCAGATGTGACGATGGTACCATCTGCTCAGATTTTATGAGTACCTTTTAGTTTTTCAGCCTGAGGATGTGGACAACCTTGTTACAGGACTGGGATACCACTTGTGTTTTTGACCCTGGTTGCATCCTGTCTAACTACAACTCAGTGTGTGTCAGAAATACTTCGTGCCTCCTTCAGAGAGGTTGTCATTCCTGCTGCTTTTAAGCAGGCAGTAGTGACACTACTTAGTATCCTGGAGTGGCAGTCAACAAAGTTGTACTCATAGTAGACCTGTTGAAATTAATGGACCTATGTGAATCAAGTTCATTAATTCCAGCTGTCCTAGAATGAGTAAAATTTAGTTCACTACCACCCAGTTAAAATTAAAGGCAGTATTTCAGAACTTGTAGTAACAGCTAAAGTCCAAGTGTTTCTGGATGAAACTGATTATTTAGACCCTTTGCAGTTTGGGAGCTGCCTGGATGTTGAGACTGCAAATGCCTTGGTTGCTCTGATACATGACCTGTACCAAGAAATAGACAGCAGGAGTGCAATCTTGCTGATTTCTCTTGGACCTTACAGCAGCCATTCAGGTGTAGTGCTAAGACCATCTGATTTTCAATGGAACTCCATATGGTTTATAATCCAAAAAATGCAAAAAATATAGCAATTCCTATTGAAACACGCATATTAGTTTGTGATGTTTTAGTGTGGGTTTAAAGTTCTGTCTCCTTGTTTTTATACTGATATTATTATTATTATTATTATTATTATTATTATTATTATTATTATTATTATTATCCTGCAGTTGTATATGAGAGTACCTTAAACAATATGGGCTATTTTTTATCATAAACTGAACGGTTTTATTTTGCTTATTGTTATTTCTGTAAGCTGTCATGAGTTTATTTCATAAAGAAAACTGAGATACACAATTTTACTGATTGTTTTTTAATCATAAGGGTTGAGATTGTGTGTGTGTGTCATTGGTTTTGTTTCACATTGTACAGTGAGATACATGCGCGCGCGCGCACGCACACACACACACACACACACACTTAAGTGGGATAGAAATAAATGTTAAGTTTCTGTTTAGGTCACCATCTGTTTAGTTAGCTGCATCAGGCTTAGGCTTTCCACAGGGTGCCAACCATGGGAATCAATGTTAATCTAGTTTCTCTGGTATTATCCCGTAGAGTTGAAAACATATGTGCACTTATTATGTTTTACATATGTTACTTTTTTTATAATAATAATGACTAATTATTTTGCAGCGTTTCCCAGCCTGGTAGTTGCCAAGAGACGAATAGCCCCAGCACATCTGTTCCTGACTTAAGATCCTTGACTTCTGAACCAGCTACCAACGTAGAGCAGCCTGCCCAAGAGAGCAAAAGCCAGACAGAAGGAATCAAGAGGTAATGTGCAGCCCTTGAAGCAGAGAGCCAAACTGTGTGTGTGTGTGTGTGTGTGTGTGTGTGTCTTGTGTTGCAAATGTTGGCATGTAGCATAGAACTGTAGAGTTGGAAGTGTCATCTAGTCAAACCGCCTGCAATGCAGGATTCTCAACAGGTGGTTCCCCAACCAATCTGAATCCATCCTGGACCCTGCTTAGCTTTGCAAATATACCAGCAGTCTGATTGCTGCGACGCTAGGATGATTCTTATTTGTATTCTTATTTGAGATACTGAACGGTTTTCTGGCTGGCCAAGTGCAGAGAAATGAATTCTCCTTCTCAAGATGATAGCCAATGCTTAACAATCATATGCATTTTAATAGATGTAGATGGCAGACAATTTGACTAAAGTTTGTTAACTTTGGTTCAAATGTTAATCAGTGAGTCTGAGACCAAAGGAAATGGTGCTGGTTTCACAAGCGCCCTGGCTACTTCTCCTCTGTCAAACTTGAATAAAAATAAAAATAAAGATGAAATTTCCTACAAGTTTGTTTCCAAACAGCTGGTTTGTATTGTGGGATTAAATTGCTATGGGCTTCCTTCTAGCAATAAGAAGAAAGGGAACTGAATATGATTGTAGTCAGTTCATGTACAGTAAATGCATTGCTAAGATTGTATGATTACAAACCTTGATAGGATTTGAACTTGTTTGTTTTGTTGTTATTTTGATTCTGTTGCATTACTGCAATAGATAGTATTACTGCTGCAGAGATTGCAGGAAAGAAAAATACTAAAGAAGAGTTTTCTTGTCAGTAGCGAAGCTCTTTCAGCTTAATAACTAATAAAATGTTTAATATGCTCAAAAAATAGCAACACCATATTTCACAGTTAATGCTGTGAAAAACCTATGGGCAGAGCAATCACCACTCTAACTGGGGAGCAGCAGGGCAAAACGCAGCAGTCAGGGCAGAAGTTTTGGGCTTTTTTTTTTTTTTAGATGGTTTGTGTGCTATTCCAAGTCCAGACTGCTGCAGAAGCGGGACCTCAATTGAGACTCTCTCTAGAAACTGAACTCTTAGGATGTAGTAGTAGTAGTAGTAGTAGTAGTAGTAGTAGTAGTAATATTTTAATTTATACCCTGCCCTCCCTGGCCAGAGCCAGAACAACACCAGTAAAATTACAATAAAAACATAATGGGGGGGGGGAACCATTTTAAATGCAGCATCATTTTAAAAGTAGCCCATAGATCAAAACCATAAGGGGAGGGAAACATAAGGGTCAGACTGAGTCCAAACCAAAGGCCAGGCGGAACAGCTCCATCTTGCAGGCCCTGCGGAAAAATGTCAAGCCCGCAGGTCCCTTGTCTCTTGTGACAGAGCGTTCCACCAAGTCCACCAAGTTCCACCAAGATGTAGCAGATCCTTACTTGACCCAGCTCCTCACCCCCCCCCCCCACGATGCCTTACTTTACACAGCTGCAGTGGGAGCTTCGTGGAAGAGCCTCCCATCCATGCCAACTGGCATTCACCAGCAGCATAAATCAGGGGTTAGGATTGCAACCTTCAAAGCCTGATGTCAATTTTTTTTAAAAAAATTTTAAATTATTTAGCAGTCAATTAACAACTGAAATCTGAAATTGTTACCCTTGTTTATATATGCCACCTGGAATAAATTTCACTGAAATAGACTCTCCCCCCCTCACCCTAAATCATTTTATCTAACGAAGAGTACAAATTATAACCCAAACATGCAGGACCTCAGCATTACATCACATCAGTTGCTGACACAGCCATTCATTTTGGTTCCATGGAACCCTTGTCCAGATGTTTTCTGTGATCACAAAAGCCAGCTATGAATCAGGATGTGTTGAAAGATTTTCTAATCCGGAATCAAAGGGCTTTGCTTTGACTATAATTTTCCCTTTAACCAGGCTGAAATGAGACACATGCTCACGTCTGTGTCAGGTGCAAAAAAATGAATAAAGAGAACATCAGTGTTGATGCTGATTAACGGCTATGTGACTTATGAATTCGCACCCCTATTAATGGAAAGGTCATGCGGTGGAATGGAGAATATTGAGCCATGCATTCCCTGGAGGACATGTCTTCTTCCATCCCACCAATTCAAGCTGGCAGCTTGTGACAACTGCCCTATGTGTTGCCAGAATCCGCAAGAAATGCAGGCATCTATCATGCCTCAATTAGCAGAAATGGAAATCGCACATTAAAAAAGTGATAGGTTGTCGTTGCTTCCAATTCGTCGAATAGCAGCAGGAGGTCAGATATCTCAGGGCTGCATGAATGATGTTGACTATGTGAAGCATGCGTTAAAACTGTCCCCTGAAATGCGCTGTAGCAGACCGAAAACACCAGTGGCTTGTTCTTGGTCATGTTATGCTTAATGTTGCTCTACATTAGCGGGAAGAGTGCAACAGCGTCATGGGGGGTTCTATTGGATTTCATTGCCAGTGTCGTTTTTCTAAAGGGAATTGATCCGTATTTCCAAGCACTTAGTTCTAATACTTTGTCCTCTACACAAGTGCCTTTCTGGAGAGATTGCTGTGTATCGCTCTGGATTTCGTTCTCCCTGCCCCCCCCCCTTTGTGATCTAAAGCATACAATAGGTAGGAGAAATGAATATGGTGATCTCAAAAGCGGTGGCAGGATTAAATGATTTGTTGAGCTTTTGTAAGTTTCACAGCCATTTAGGCCTGAAGGAATCCCTGCATTTTCTTAATATTTGTATTCTTATATGCTATCTTAGAAACCATCATTTTGACATCACACTCTCAATAAACAAGACAGGAAAGGGACAAAAACTACACAGGGCTGGCCTGAGATATTTTGCTGCTATATTATTATTATTTTATTTTTATTACCCACCCTTCATCCTAAGGTCCCTGGACACGTTACAGCAATTTAAAATACAATAAAGCAGTTCAAAACAACTTACAACCACAAAAATAGGATAAACCCTAAAAATACACATCTCAGGTAAGGGTAAAAAAGTGTATCTTCAGCATTTGCCGAAATCGGTGTAGTGAAGTTACGAGACGCACCTCTGTGGGGAGGGGCTCCTGCAACTAGGAGCTGCCACAGAGAATGCTGTCTCTCAGCGCACCCCCACCTCCAGTCATGCCAGCTCCAGGGGGACGAGGTGCCTTTGACCCCTCAATATCTGTTGGCAGGGGGCCTGGCCCCCTCAGTGTTGATAGATTAGTAATTGCAGAAAGAAAAAATAGGAGGATGCAAATATAGAAAATGCAAGGAGAGAGAGGGCACAGTCAGCCTCCGCCCCCTTCTAATTGGACGTACTATAAGATCTCAGTGAGATAATAATCTCCTTTTGAATGAAGAGATATATTGGTATGCATTATTTCTTGAGCCAGATTGTTACTGATGATAGTGAAATTGTGTGTGTGTGTGTATAGTTTCCCCCACTGGGGTTTCCCAAAGGGTGAAAATATCAAATAACATTTGTACACTCTCATGAAAAGCAAATACATTACAGCCTAATGATTATTTGCAACTATAATCAAAGTTGTCTGGTAAAGATTCCGCATTTCGCAGAAAAATGTGGAAGTGCTCCCCATCCTGTCAAATGAGCAATTCAAAGTAATTGCATAGAAAGTAGATGTCTCACATTTAGAGCCATTTGTAACTAGGGCAATCTGGCATGTGAATGGGATAACCTTTTGCAAACTATTTCGTATTCTGAAGACATTTTATGGTCATATATTAAGTATAGTGGTAGTGGGGTTTTTTACATGAGACTTAGAAGCAGCAGCCCCATCCCCAAAGTGCTTTGCCTTTGTGACTCTTGCATTAGTGTGAAAGAGAGTTACAGTAATGGTTTGTGTCCATAGAAGCTGTAACTTTTATTTTAAATGGGCTCTGCCAGATATAGGTCTGGGTGGGGTGTATTGACCTAAGATTCTATTATGCTATTTGTCTAGTTGGGTCAGTTTCTTTTCAGGATTATACATACGTTTCCAACATACTACTACAGGTTTGCTTAACTCTAGAATTTCCATAGTTGTGCACTGAAGGGAGCTGTGAGAAACACATGTCTTTGTTCATGTATACACATGTGTGTGAAGCCACATTTGGTTACATGTATAAATCATGAAAGAAATGATAGGGATGCCTGTCAGAAGAGAATGTCTCATATTAAGCTCCCTCAGCTTGTCCTCTCAGAAGCAGACAATAAATTCTTGTTTTAAAAGGTGGTCTCGTAAGGATGTTAAGATCAACAAATGGAACCTGGTTCCTTTCTCCTCAGCCTGATGGTTGTCTGTTTGTGGTAACCCAGAGACAGGATTCCCCCCCCCCCACTGGTGGCACCAGTGCTGTGGAACCTTGTCCTTGCTGAAATATGAGAGGCCTCATCAGTATGGGCATTCTGCCGGCTCTTGAAGACACAGCTATTTAGACAAGCATTCCCTTGCTTTGAATATCCAGCTTGAATAGTTTAAACTGCTGTTTTTGCTCTTGTCTTTTGTGAATTGTAGAAATTTGTTTTAATACCTTATTGAAATTATTTCAGTTGTGTGTGTTTGTTTTTTCTGTAATTGATCTATACTTGTAAACCACTTAAAAGCCAACTTGGCAATTAAGAGGTCTATAGATTTAATAATGATTATCATTGTCATGTGCACGCTTTATAAGTTTAACATTGCATGAAAACAGAAACTATGGATTTAGCCCCTTTTCCTGGACTTACAGCAGCTATAGTTGTCTACATGGTGTAGCGTTTTTGAAGCACTCATTTCTGGTAACACACTTCAAGTAATATACCACTAAAAAACAGTCATGGTGATCATGTGTCCAAAACCACATCTCTTCCCACACACTACTGAATCAAGGATTGTGGACTTGAAGAAAAGAAACTCCATGGGAAATAGGCAAGGATGTTGAGCTAGTGATCTTAGCAGAAGATACTATGTCAGTGCAGTTAATATCCCCTCTTCTGGGAAACTGGCTTGTAAAGTCCACTCATTTCTTTTTGCCTAGTGCAGTGCAACAGCTGTGCGGTCTCCGTTTCAGATAAATGCTGGAATTGGGAAAGCAATCTGAATGATCCTATATCCTTTTGAAATACTGGGCCTCTGGTAGCCATAAAAAGGTCTCCAACAATGTTGGAACAATCCCCTTAATCCCTGGTCTTCACCAATCCAATTTAATGAAACAATAAAACATCCTTCCTCCTATGGGTAGCAAAACTCAAAATTCAGCCAGGCGATCTTACTAGCAACAAAGAAATCTTTTGCAGATTGTCACTTAAATGCACTTTCATTCACATTTTTATTTCTTGTTTGCACAATTTCTTGTTTATTTCATGTTTTTATTTCTTGTTTGCACAGTGATTATCCCAAATACTTCACTCCAAAAATCACATTGATTCCCCGCCCCTTTTACCATGTCAAGGGAATAATCAAAGGTTAAAGAGAACGGAAAGGTACAAAAGGATGCCTTGAATAATTAGGGCTGCTGTCTCTATTCTCAGCTCCATATCAGTAATGAAATGACACTCTTTCCAGGTATTCAATAGCAGAAGGCTGGATAGTTTTTGTGTGCAGAGGCATCTTGTTTTGTTAATGACCCTGATTAATTAGCAAGGTTTAAAAATACCATTAAGCAGTAGTGGTGCTGAATAGGGCAACAGCGCTGGTCAATAATTTCTTGTACAGTGTGTAGTATCTCTTAGTGCCACTCTTAACATTTTTAACACTGTTCTTTGTTTTTATCATGGAGAAATGAAGCTCTTTGAGTGACCTAGTGAGCAGAGGAAAGGGCTGGTGGACGAAGGGATACCATCTATGCCATTTGAGCTCTTTGAAGGAAGGTTTGGATAAAAGAATGTGATATTTATATTCTTTGAAACTGTACAGAATTCATTCCGAGGCATTACATACGCTGAATTCAGGGTATGATCCATCCACATCAGCCATTTGTCAGATTTGAACGTTTGCAAAAAAACAACAACCCATCGATTTAAAATACTTTTTAAACTGTTTACAAAAGAAGCATTTTCATTTGATAGACTGCATGTTGAATGCGCCCCACCCCTCTGAAACAAGAACTCTGTAAGGAGTTGGCATGGAGATTCTCTCAAACTAGACACAGGAAACATAATCTCCAAAGCTCTGTGTGGCAAAAGTATTTGGGGGAAGAAAACTGAAACAGTCAATGGACTGTTGACAAGGGGGAATTATTAACGGGACAGTTCATGCCAGGTTTGGGTTCTATGGCAGTGAAAGAAATTCTAAGTTCAGTATACAGTGGTACCTCGGGTTACAGATGCTTCAGGTTACAGACTCCGCTAACCCAGAAATAGTACCTCGGGTTAAGAACTTTGCTTCAGGATGAGAACAGAAATGGCGCGGTGGTGCGGCAGTGGCAGGAGGCCCCATTAGCTAAAGTGGTACCTCAGGTTAAGAACAGTTTCAGGTTCAGAATGGACCTCCAGAATGAATTAAGTTCTTAACCTGAGGTACCACTGTAGTTCGAAAAATCCTGGAATGTCCCCCCATATGAGCATCCCTACCTTTCAAAAACCAACATGCCAAACAAATCTTACCTCCCTTGCAAGCACTCTCTTCTTCTTCCTGAGCTCTGGAAGGCTCTTTCATGGGCTTTGGAGTCTCTCATGAGAGCTTTCCAAAGCCCATGCGAGAGGTCTCTGGCTTGTATGCATTCAATTTGTGTGATTGCGGCTAGCCAGCTACCATCTAAACTGTGGCCATGCAAGTTAAATGTGTGCCACAGGGCTTTCCAATTGTGCAACAGGGCTCCCCCTCCCTCTTCTGCCCACCCTGGACCACTCCACCTCCCCCAAATGGTTGGGGGGTGTTGAGAAAACCCACAGAATTGGTGAGGAGTGCTGAGATCATTTTTAATGACCCCTTTCTAAGGGGAGTATTCATGAAACAGTTTGCAATAACTGAGTGAATACAAATATAATGTAAAATAATAACATTCACTAAGGAACCATTTCACAAGAGTCATCTACCTGCAATTAAAACAGCAGTGCTTAAAAAATAACATGCCTTTTCTTTATCATTTGTAACTAATAAAATGTCTCCATTGGAAGATTGAAATCACTAGGTATGTCCAGAAGGCATCATTTTCACATGTCTTTTGTTTACTTTGCTGTGACTTTGGGGACATAAGTCTAAACTGGTGCATTACTACACATGATTTCAAAAAAACCCAAAAACTAAAACTAAACATCTCTCACTAGAGTTGGATTCGGTTAGAGGTCTCTTGCAACAGATAGCAGGTGCTTCTCCCCAAATGGTTGAAGGTTGTGTTGTGGAGGTATCATTCTTTGTGTGTTCTTGCTGATGCTGCTAGAATCTTTCCTTTTTTGCAGCTTTTTGATCTGAGTAACAATGGAACAAAATAATTTAGAGTCCGTACAATAGAAACATAACCTATATCAGCCTTCCACATCCTGGTACCCTCCAGATGTTGTTGGATTACAGCTGTTATCTGCCCCAACCAACATGGCCACTGATCCACGTGCACAATTTCTAGAGGGTATTAGATTGGTAAAGGCTGATCTATATTGTATCACTAGGAACTACTGCTTTTCTGCATCCATGGACATCTATTTTAATAGATGTTGTGTACATCTATTGATCTCTGATGTGGTAGCCTGTGGAGAGGGGGAGAAGTTTGCAGGGCTCATCTGCACACCACATTCTGCAGTCATCACTAGCAGACTACTTTTTAAAATAGTGGAAGCCCACATTGCATATTTTGGTTGGGACAGTTCTGTGTTGAAACCTACAGATATGCCACTGACACATATAATTTGGCTCTGAGGGGGATGTGACAGCAGCCTTCAGATATTTAAAAAGTTGCTACAAAGAAGGTAGGGATTGGGGGGGTGTTGTTCTTTGACACAAAGAGGCAAAATGTTTAAACTCTGGGATGCTACTTTATTTTAAATATTAACAGGGTCCCTCTCCTATTGTTGTTAGTCATTGATAAAGGTTGAACAACAACCTTAACTCCCAAAGTTACACTGAAGCAAGTATTGGGACAATGTGGTGGGATCACTGGGAATGAGAGTGCTACTTTGTCGATCATAACATTTGTGCAATGTATCCTAGTTTGACAGGTGTGAGCATGCCTATTGTTTCTTAGTATTGAGCAATGCACCCAGTGAAAATAAGCCCATTTGTCAGGTTTTAAGGGATGTGCAAAACGACGTTTGGTAGAAGCACAAAGTAGAGTGTCAAAGGCTGCAGCAAACAAGACAAGCGCCAATATTGGTAGTATAACTGTTGAGTCTGTAAAACGAATGTTTTGAGCTCACTTGTATTCCTTAATGGCCAGGCATGATCCAGGAGAACAAATTTAGACCTGCGGGCATCTGTTTTTGGCAGCTCTCTTGCACTTTGTGGTAACACCAGTGTTGAAAAATGTTTCTCCGGTTGAGGACCTGCCTTGGAGCGGTGGCAATCTTCTAGGGGACTCTTTCAGCATGTGACATGACCTATTAGATTTCTTTCCACGTGGCAATTTCATGGATTCGTGTTTTAAGTCCTGAAGGGTACCATTGTAATAGTTAGATTTCCTGCATCAAGCTGGCTGTAGACTTTCATCCTTGTAACTGAACACAGTTTTCTGGAAATAATGTATGATTTCTTTATGGTTTTCAACTGGTAGCCAAAGCTAGCTGAACAAGAGAATATTATGAATAGTATTTGCCGTGTTGTTCATTGCAAGCTTTGGCAACTTTCCTCACTTCCATTTGTTTTACCATAAATGCATATGAACAACCCTGAACTACCCCTGTCAGATTTCTGTATCTGATGTTTGTTAGCTCTTTGGTGGTACTGGGTATAGAGCTGGCCTCCTCTCTAATCAGGATGAGGAGGAAGAGACTATGAGCAAATATTTTTTCTGCTGCATGATAACCAGATTCTGTTTCTCTTCTTTCAGCTCTCTCTCTCCTTTTGCTAATGTGTGTTACACAAGAACTAGACCTAGCTCTAAAGAACTGTTCCAGTAGACCATTTACTAATGACAGCAGGACACATATGTGTTTTCAGTTAGAATGTGTGTTGCTTGTGAATTAAGCACAAGAACAAAAGAAACAAACAAAACCCTCATCGCCATCAATAGGCATAGAAGGTTTAAGGGCAAATAAATGGTACTGGTAGCGCTTTGTTGAAAATGGGCGTGAAAAAGGAAGACTGTAGAATATGTTTTTCTTCATGCCAATGTTTATGTTGCTGTTTTCAGTTAGGAACAATATGCAATAATACAATGCAGTGGCCCTGTTTTGCCTTCTGTTCTAGTGGTGTATGCTAGAAAGCTATAGTTTTGTTTTGTTTTTTGATGTGTGGAATTTATGTTGTATGGGACTATAACTGCATCCTTTTCTGCTATATCCAAGCACGTTGGGGTTGAAAAGTAAAATTCTCTCAGGGCCTTTTGAACCTCTTGTTATAGGGAAATTATGCATGTCTGAGAGTAGGATTGTTCCCCCGCAGAATAAAACCAGTGTGGTTTATTTGGGTGTGTTTTTGTAATAGATTTGATGAAACTAGCCAGAAAATATAAGCTCTTTGCTTTTATTCATGTAGTCTTAAATGGGAGACTTTTGTTATGTGCTGGACCCTAGGTTCCACTGCTGGGGTCTACCAGTGGACACGGGTGGTGCTGCGGTCTAAACCACTGAGCCTCTTGGGCTTGCCATTCGGAAGTTAGCAGTTCAAATCCCCATGTCGGAGTGAGCTCCTGTTGCTCTGTCCCAGCTCCCATCAACCTAGCAGTTCGAAAGCATACCAGTGTGAGTAGATAAATACGTACCACTGTGGAAGGAAGGGAAGGCCAGCTCCCTTAGCCTGAAAGCAAGATGAGCGCTGCAACCCCATAGTACCTTTTCCCCTGGACATAACCATCCAGGGGTCATTTACCTTTACAGAATACAACTTGGGTTACACTATTGTACCTTCTCATCCTTTCTAATAATTGTTTTTTTGCACATGATAAGGTTTATCCATACTTCCTCTTTCATTAATCCCTATGCACTTGTAAGTTCTTCTGACACTGAAATAAGCACCAACTGGTTATTCAGTATTGCAATTTATCTGTAACAAGCAGGATGAGACAACCTCTGATAGTGGAATTTTCTAAAGGCCCATTTTGAGCATATGGACCTAAAGGTAGAGCAGAAACAATAACTTTTTATTCATACATAAGAATATAAGCTGTCAACCCATTTTAAAATGGGGGGGGGGGAGAGACAAACCATTAAAATCTTAGAATTATGACATCATAAAATACTGAACAAGTGACCAACACTGAATCAAATTAATTCTTCAAAAATCTTTGGTGAAACAGATATATTTTCAGCAGGCAATGGAATATTGAGATTGTAGGTACCTGTCTGTTTTCAGTAGGAATAAAGTTCCAAATCATTCACCTAGAAACCAAACTACCTGGGGCAGTCAAGAGGACTTCTCCAGATACTCACAGTGTTCTGGCTGGTGTATAAAGGAGAAATGTGGTCCTTCAGCTAACCTGGTCCCTGGCCATTTAGGGCTTTATGCGCTAATAGTAATATGTTGAACCTAGGTCAGTAACGTACTGGCAGCCAGTGCATAGCTTTCAACATGTGGTATAATATGCTGATGTGCAGCTATTCCAGTCAAAAGTCAGGCTGCAGCATTCTTCACTAGCTGCAATTTATGAACCAGTCTCAAGGGTAGCTTCACTTAGACTTGTAATAGTGCAGTCTAGAGGTTACCAAGGACTGCAGCTCTGTGGCCAAGCTATCCCTGTTGAGGAAAGGCTATAATTGGCATACCAGCTGAAGTTGTGGAAAAGCACTGTTAGCCCCTGAGAACACTTAGGGGTCCAGCGACAGTGATGGATCTAAGAGTACTTCCAAGCTACGTACCTATTCCTCCAGGGAGAGTGCAGCCCCATCAGGAACAGAGATCCTGCCACTTTCCTGAACTTAGGCACTGGTCACCCACAGGGCTTTGGTCTTCTGTTTATTGACCCTCACCCAGCCCAACACTTACTCCAGACACTGCTCTAGGACTTGTTTGGTCTCAGGTGTTCTGCTGCATAGAAGTAAAACTGAGCGACTGAAGCAGGAAGTCCAAAAGATAGATTGCTGACCCACTTCAGACTTGTTGGTAGTGGCTTCCTGACCATAGTTTAAAACTGTAGTTGAAGTTTCCTTAACTATGATTTGGCATGGTGTCTGGACTGAGACAGAGCTTCTCAAGTTGTACTTCTAAACCTAGAAAGGTTTGGGGATTTATTTCAGTGTGCCTCACCCTTTTTTTCTCTCTCTAGCAAATTTGCTGCACCTATGCTGTGTTTGTATCTGTGCTTTGTCACTGGAGTTGTCAATTAATCAGCATTGCCTCTGATATTTTTTCTACTCTGCAATATATGAACGTGTGTGTGCGAGAGAGAGAAAGAGAGAGAGAGAGAGAGAAGAAGAACCTGATTTTTATTTTTATTTGGCCAGACATGGTAGCATGAAATGTTCAGTGGTATCTTCTATTGTCAAACTCGACAAGAGAGAGAGAAGCATGGAAACAATAATCAAACGGTCATGGTTTCTGTGAAATTAGGCTGCTCTCTTAAAAGATTCAGCTCTCATAGCCTTCTGACTATCCAGCTACTGCACTCACTAGATTAATTCACCAGTGAATCTTCTTACTCAGTATCTCCCCCCCTCCGCAGCCCCAGTTCCTTGTCACCCTGTCATCTCGCCTTTAAGCAAGATTAAATATAATAATATCTCTGTACCAATCTGCTCCCCTCTATACTCACACATTGCCTTGTTTACTTTGGCTCTTCATGTTCTCCCTACTTTCCTGGTGGAAGATTCCATTCCTGAAAGAGGGATGAGCTCTTTTGTTTGAAAATGCAGGGAGGGAAACAAGGCTTTAAACAATCCTACATATGAATCTCCTCCATTGTTTACTGTTCCGAAATATATGCGGGTGCTTGCTGTCAAAATAGAGAGGCACATGCAGGACGTGGCATGCAAACAGATTTGCATTTCAAATCAGCTGAGTCAACACAATGCAATGGTCCTGCCTGGGAGTCCTTAGGGATCCACAGTAGCTGACAATGTGTGCTTTAAAGGGAGGGTCTTAATTTTTCTTTTTCTCTTCCCCCCCATCTCTCTCAAGCCATTTGGAATAGCCACAGACCTCGTTTTTTTTCTAAAAGACACTTGCCCAGTATCTAGCCTCAACGTTGCTGGTTGCATCACACAATAGCCGGCACATTTATTTATTCTCAATCAATTTTCTTTTGAGTGAAGAGGAAGAAAAATAGAAGCGGGGGACGGGGGGGGGGGAGTTGGGGGGTGTCAGGAAAGGAACCTGGCAACAGTTCAGAGAAGAGAAGCTGCCGTTTAAAGTGTGTCGGCTGCTGCTGCCCCTGATGCAAGCAGCTGTTTTCATCTGCACTGCAGCACTGCAGCCTCTACAGTCCGATCTCCCTGGGCTTTTTGCTGGTGGAATTAAGGAGGAAGCTGGCCCGGCTTGCTGCTAGCTCCAGCACAAGGGCACGCTGAGGATGGGAGGGTCTCAGTCACTGCAGCAGGCACAGACAAGTAGCCTGATTCGGGAGCCATCCGAGGCCATGTAAGTATGGAATTGCTTTCCACCTTTCCTTCCTCCTGTACAGCAGCAGGGACAGAAACGTTAGCGAGTAGCTATAGGGATCTGTTTAAAGAGGCTGCCTTGCGTTGACAGCCTTTGTGTAATTCTGTGCATTCTGAGTGATTCAAGACACAGCTCAGGTTTCATCGGGTTTCTTTCAAACCCAATTTTTTAAAAAATTAATTTTTAAAAATGCTTGGGTAGCATGTAGGAATTTTGTAGGAGGAATGCATCTTGAGTCCTTTTATATTGTTCAGTGCAGTTGCTGTGTGTACCCATTTGTTTGCTTCTTATACACATTCCGCAGACATAATCAATCAAGCCCATCACCATTTTCAGTGAAAAATGCCTCTGTTTAAAATGCACAGCATGTAGGTTGATTTCACTGTGTTTCCAGGGCTTTCCTTCCCTCCACCCTGAGCTTTCTCCCCATTCACATCCCATGTGTCTAGATCATTGGTGGATATTTAAAAACAAAAACAAAAAACACACCTTGAATGAATTTCTGATTTTCCTTCAGAATGATATATTCAACTTCCTCAGCAAGGGTAAAATAGAGAGTTTTGTTCATGAATATAAAAGCAGGCTTGTACTTCCTAGAATTTAAATTGATTTGTCATCTTTAGTTTGGATGGGCACACACACACACGTATGGATTTATCAGTTCATTTCGCCAAGTATCTGTTTTCTAACGCTGCAAATCTAATCAAATATACCAGACTCTGGTTTTTGATTGAACTTCTTAGAAGGGCCTTTTCTTGTTTCAGGTATATAGGCCTGGATTATTCAGTATGTCCAGCAATTAGTGCATCTTCAATATTCATTGTTTTGGGGCGATGTCTTAATCCATGTCACCTGGTGCCAAAGATGAGCTCAATCAATTCATTTTAAGTGAAACATCTACTTTATTGCATTTTTTTTTATTTAAAAAACCCAACTTCTTTCTTTTTCACTGTACTTGGGAAGAATCTTTAGAGTTGGGAGTACTGGTAGATACTGTTTGTTCAGTTGTATCCTAAAGGCAAGTACTGTAGCTGTTCAGCAAGGTCTGTGGAACTTTAAATGTGCCAAATTACTACTGCTACTTTTTTTTGAAATCCTTTCCTTTGGCATAAGCCTATTATTGAGCAGTGTAAAGAATCAGAATGAAGGTCAACATCTTTTCATCTTCATCCTTAATTTTAGCAGTTGTGGTGGGAACTAATTGAGAAGTATTTATCAAAGGGCTTCCTGCACAGTGAAAGGCTCGCATACTTATTTGACGCCTTCTGCCAGCAGAAGCCATATTGAATGAATAAGGCCTTCAGCACCAGAACAATATGAGGGCAGCAGTCAAAACACCACTGTTTTTTATTAATGTTTGTGCAGAGCCTTCAGTGCACAACACCTTACCGCTATTTACAATAAGCAACTGGCTTCTTGTATATCTGAAAATAATGACAAGCGCTGGGAATTTTAAAGCAGCCTCATTTTTACTGTTTACATCTCTTAACAAATCGTAATTATATTGTGATGCTAAAGCATGATGCTTAACATGAGGCAAAGAAAGTTTTATCTTCACCTCTGAATCTATTTAGGCCCTCTTACAAAAGCTGAAATCTTGATTTTAGACTAAAAGACACCTCTGTGTCAGGGGTGGCTAACCTATGGCCCTTCAGATGTTGGATTACAACTCTGAACAAGCTGCAGCTGGCATAGTCAGTGGTCAGGGATGATGGGAGTTGTAGTCCCAACATCTGGTTTACGTAGTATAGAAAAATTCATTTGTTCTTAAAAACACTCTTAGCCTGGGGTCTATGGATGGGCTTCAGCTGTTATCAAATTCTCAAAGGATTCTATGACCCCAAAAAAGGTTGAGGACCACTGATCTAAAGGCTTTCCTGAGTCATCCTGGGCTGGAGTATTTTATCTTAGATAAATCACAATATGCATGACACAAGAGCTGCCTTATTCAACCGCCCTATGAAAGCTTGTGAACAGAAAACTCTGAAACATCAAGTTGTCTCATTCTTGCTACTCCCAAGGTCCTGGTTGTAATGCAGATTCCTGTGCCTTTTTCATTCATGCACATGACGTTTTCTCCTGTCTCCCAGAATGCTGCATAACTGACAAGTGTTGTTGTGGCAATTGCCCTATGAAAAACAAACTTCACCCTAGAGTAAGTGTCCTCTGCCAAGAGTTATCCAAGAGGAAAGTTTCATTTCTGACCACTTCTTCATCACAAAAAAGGAACAAAAGAAGGTAGCCACTTATATAAAGGTTGCATATGCTAATAAATTCAGTTTATAAATAATCCTATAATTTTAATAGAAATAGAGCACATCTCACCATAGTGGGGAAGACTGTGACCTCTGTGCCTGTTCAGTCTGCTCTCCAGGTGTTAATTGTTGATGGGGCAGCAAAATGGCCTCTGCCTGCCTTTCTCATGACTCTTGATCTTTAAGTTAGAATTGGACCATGCAGATGACTCCTTTAAATGGACAACTGTTCACATACAGACTCCTGATGTTGTTGTTGTTGTTGTTGTTGATACTCCACCCTTTTGGCTGGGTTTCCCCAGCCACTCTGGGTGGCTTAAAGAATATACAGTGGTACCTCGGGTTAAGAACTTAATTCGTTCTGGAGGTCTGTTCTTAACCTGAAACTGATCTTAACCTGAAGCACCACTTTAGCTAATGGGGCCTCCCGCTGCTGCTGCGCCTCCAGAGCATGATTTCTGTTCTCATCCTGAAGCAAAGTTCTTAACCCGAGGTAATATTTCTGGGTTAGCGGAGTCTGTAACCTTGAAGCGTATGTAACCCGAGGTACCACTGTATATAAGATCAGATTTCTCCAGGAAGACTGAGAATAAAGCCTCCCTTATTTATGGGAAATGGAATTATAGAATTGCAGAGTTGTAAGGGACCATGCGGGTCATCTAGTCCAATCCCCAGCAATGCAGGAATCTTTAGCCCCCCATGTGGGGCTTGAGTCCCATGCTCTGCCAACTGAGCTATCTCAGCTCAGACCTTGGTGGGTTGTGGTTTGGCCCAATGGCAAAAGAAGCCCCATCTCTGATGTCCATGTTCTCTTTGGCCAACCAGAAAATTACTAAGAGGCGCGTTCCACTTCCATTCCATTGCATTAATTCCTGGCCGGTTCAGGCCATTGTGTAAAAGAGCTGAATTCCTCCTGGATGCTTATTCAAAGACAAATGCCAGAATGTGCTTGTTTATGCTTAAAGGTAGAGGTCCAAAATCTCATAAGCTCCAGGTGGCACTGTTGAGCTACATCGTGATAACGGGGTTGTTCATGTAATCCTTCGCCCAAAGTCAGATTTATACAATTACTTCAATGCCATAACTGTTATTGTTGGTGTGTAAGGAAGTCACTACGTGCCATAGGACTCAGGTACATTTTGGCTAAGCTTCAGTTACTATTTTCAGCATCCATGTATGAGGATTCTGCATTTTCATAATAAGACTCTCCCTGTCATTCACTTTACTACTGGAGTACTACTGGAGGGGTTAACTTTTAATCCATTAATGGGTTAAATTCATAAGAGAAGTAAATAATAATAATTTGTTAGAAAAGAGAACTTCTGTTATACAGGGTCTACCGGGTTATGATCTTGGAAATCAAGATAAGGGAAGTCTTGGGAACCATGACAATAGGGCACATCATTTTGATTGTCAAGTTTCTCCCTGATTTTTAAAATGAATTTTTTTAAATCTAAAATTGGAAGTCTGCCCTCCTGTGGGTAGTTTTAAGCTTCTGTAACAGCTTGACAAGGCTCCTAGTGGTAAATACAATGAGGTTTAGTTCAAGCGCAGTTAGGATCAAAGAAACCCCTTGCCTGGGCTTTCATGTATTCTAGTAAAAAAACAACCAGCAGCCATTATTGCATTTGCTAATTGTTTTGCTACTCCAGACTAGTGGAGAGGCATCTGTAAATGAATTGAAAATTGTTTCTTTGCAGAAACAAACCCCGCCTCCAAAAGTCTAAAAATCATTGAGTACATCACTCGCTGGCTGTGGTTGCATTTACTATGTTTATGTGAGAAATTGAATTTGGATAATTTGGGGGGGGAGCAAAACTTGCCATTTTCTGTGGCCAACAGAAGGGGGGGGAATATACAAATGCAACCTGCTCTTGTGCGTAGTTTATTATTATTATTATTATTATTATTATTATTATTATTATTATTATCTCCTACTCCAGCACTACTGTATCCCACACTTCAGAGTTAAGCACTTAATTTGCAGCAGGCTTTTCTTTAATGTGCAGGGTGTTTGTGTGAAGTTGATATTGGAAATTTGTCTCTTTCCTTCTCCAGTCCTGATTCCCATAAATATCCCACTCCCCATTCCTTAGGCACAGCGAAATGGCCCATTCATTTCAATGGGGCATAAGCACAACCTAAGTCTGGCTTTGCCTCCATTGGAATGTTTGATGGCAGGCTTAGATGGTTGCCTAATATCTAAAACTAAGATTGCAGCTTGTTTCTGGAACAGATATCTCAGTGGCAAGAGAGTCTGGGCAAGGCAAATTAAGATAGCAGAGGTGGAACTAGGCATCCCATTCATTATCCCATGGACAGCTGTCCATCTTAGTTCAGCGCTCTTGCCTGTAATGCTGCAAGTGTTTTGGGTATGGGGAAAAGTAAAGTCAGAGTTGTCAGTAAAAGATGCCTTTCTTAGATCTTACAAAGGAGTGCAAATTAGTCAATGTGCTTTAGCACTGTATATTTCATTCTGTTGTGAAAGGTTCAAGCTTTTTCTCTTTCAAAATCCTCTTGTTTTGGGAACAGGCTGAGAAGCAGAAGGCCTAAGAGGTACATTAGGTTAAAACTCGAAAAAGCAGATCCTGAGAGAGATCTGATTCATTGTTGCAGTTCATTTAACAGAATGCTGCTGTGACTCAAGGGCCCTTGAATATTATTTTTGTAAAGATATGGAGAACGAGTGGTTAAGTATCCTCCTGGTGAGTATTTTCTTGTTCTGGACACTGATGTATATTCTAAATATAGCCTGGTTATTTCCTCCCATCTCTTAAGAGACTTCTGCAGATGTGCTGCATATTTTAGAGAGAGATGGCTTTTCAGTGGTCCATTGTTGCAGCTGTTGTCACGCTGCCATCAAGATGAATGTCTGTTGATGAAATTGTGTCTATGGCTTTAATGACAAAGACACATCCGGCAATTGAGATAATTAGGAGTCCCATATTGTAGGCTGGTCAGTTCTTGCTGCAGGTCTCTGGTCAATGTAATATACAGAAGTTTGACATGGGTTTGTGTGAACCATTATTATTATTATTTTTAAAAGCTATAAAACTTTAGTTCAGCTAGACTAGACCAAGGAAACCATGGCTGAGGTAGTCCCACTGCTAGGGAACTACCAGAACTTATTAGTATAGCTAAATGTGCATTCATAAACACAAACGCCTCTCTGGAGATAGGAATATGTTACAGTCATATCTCTTGTTGTGTTTGCTTCACGTTGTGGCTTTTCGGGTTGTGAACGCGGCAAACCCGGAAGTGTATACTTCCAGGTTTCACCGTGTGTGCATGTACAGAAGCGTTCTGCATGCTTCGCACATGCGCATAAGCACTCTATTGCGCTCCACGCTTGCGCAGAAGTGCCGCTTTAGTTGCGGACTTTTTGGGGTGCGAACGACACCCCGGGATGGATCATGTCCACAACTAGATGTACCACTGTATATATTAAGACAGCATACCAATAAAACCTTCCATGCCACCAGGACATAATAGCAAACACTATTTTCCCTAACACTAAAGTGATTTAAATGTAGGAAACTCACCAAACTTGGAACAGCCCTATCAAATTGTAATCTGGATTTTTTTTTAAGAAATCACATGTATACTGTTTGTTGCAGCTTTGCAAACACAGGAAATATGAAAAATGCCATGAGGAGATTTGCACAGCAGCTCTTTTGCGTTGCATATGCTGCAGTTCTCAGAATAATTTCCCAAACAGACTTTTGAAATATGGATCTAAAAAGTGCCTGAATTTTTGTCAACAAATAACACCACACAGGAGCAGCAGAAAGTAGTGGTTCACTAAGTGGACATGCCATATTAAAAACAAAGTTAAAAACAAAGTATGGTTCGATGTGAATGAGCTGAAAAGTTATCCCTCTGGTCCTTCATCGCTTTTGCATTGCTGGCAAACAAGTCAGAGTCTGGCTTCTTTTGTTGTCCAGAAATAGACTCATGGTTTATTTCCAACTAAACCACAAGCCATAAGCAAAAACAACCCTCGGTTACTAGTTGTGGTCTGCGTGGCCAGGTTTGGATGATACAACAATCCAGAATCTGCCTTTATTCCTGGTGGTGCAAGAGTGTGGAAAGAGCAGGGCAAGAACTTTTAAATAAACTACATTAAACCATAGTTTATTTTTTAACTAGGGTTTAACATGACATGTGAATTGGACCAGTACTATACCATGATTTAGCTTTATCTGCGTGAGTCTCAGGCTTGCACACTGCCACTCACCTGTCCTCCTCTGGTGTAGCCACAAGGGAGAGCCAGCATATGAGCCTGAGGTTTGTGCATTTAATGCTGAACTGTGGCTTAGTGTGTTTTGTGTGAAATGGCCCACTTATGTGTTGAGTATTTCAGCTCAATGGCTCTTAAACAGGGCTCAGTTTGTTTAATAAGAGCAGTGCCACATGGAATCCAAATAGCATCCATTCTCTCAGAAGCAAGCATGACATGAAATCCTAGAAAAACTGAAACGTAGGGTTGTATCTTATTGTGTTCCTCCACCCATGGAAACCTCTTCAATCCAGTGGAGCCTTCTTTGTCTGCAGTTGGGGGAAATTTTTTGCCACCACCCCTCCCCTGCACCATCCAATCTGTTCTAGAGGCTACAGACCCTGAAACAGCATGGAAGGTGGCAAGAAAAGGTGAGATTTCAAAGTCACCCCTTCACTTCCTGAAGCATTCAACTGCAATCAAGATACTTTCTAGAGCTGACGGAAGCAGCCATATTTTTAAAACATACCTACATTTCAGTTTTTTGCCTTTCCTACTTTAGGTTATTAATGATTTTCCTGACAGTTGAAAAACAATTCTGTTGACTTCTGGTTTGTATATACTCTTTCATCTGCACTAGTAAGTAGCTTAGATGATAAGGGTGTAACTCACATTGCTATGCGTTAAAGTTGTGTCACACCTTTCCATGTCAAATCCCCATTGCCAATGATAAACAACAACAGAAATATGTATATATATTAAAAAGGAACCAGTTACTACAACAGTAAACATAAATAAGCAATAGCAGGGTAAAAATATATCTATTAATCTGTTAAGAGCAGGTGAAAAGTGACCAGTTAAAAACAGCGGTGCTGGGTATATGGGGCTCAAGGGGCTTCAGCCCCCTCAGTATTTTGAAGCAGAGGAGGCCAGCCCCCCAATACTGAGGGGTCCAACATCCCCCACCACTGCCAGGCACCCTTCCAAGAGTCAAGGACACTTCTTTCTTCTGCAGGTTACAATTACAGATACAGGAGCTCTTTCAGAGTTTGGACTTGCAAGCGTACTATTTCTCAAACTGCTGGCTATGGAGAGAAATGTACTGTTGCATTGTAGCTAATGTACTGGGGGGGGAGTACTACTAAAAATTGCTTCTGTGGCACATTAACATGGCCTTGAGTTCACCAGTTTAAACCCCCAATATCATTTATGGATGGGGAAGCATCAGTTTAATTGCAGAATTTGATTGTTGTTTTTTTCTGGGTAGCTGTGATATCTCCACATCTTGCAAGCATATTTATACTGAAATTATATAGAAAGCCTTCTCTGGAGACCAGCGCCTGTGTTGCTTTGTTGAGCACAAGGAAGCCAGTGCTATTTCTAATATAATTGCATTGCAGTAAAATAGGCCTCTCCTTCCTATCTCAGTAAAACTTGATTTATCTGAGGAGAGCCCCCTTTCCCCTCAGAATGGAAAACTGCAAGCCCTGCACATTTTGCTTTCTAGTATAAGCTGTTAAATAGTCACCTGATATGCCACTTACTGCAGGAGCAATGCAGGTGCAAACTGCGGTGGGGGAATTAATGGACAAAAGGGGAAGAGACTTCTTGCCATGCTCCCTGCTTCAGCCTTATCTCAAATAAACAAATTGCTTGGCTGCTTCCAAGGGAAAGATAATTCAATTTTGCAGGCAGTTGTAAAAACAGATAAAAGCTACACCCTTCTGTAGTTACATACTTCCTAAAAGGAACACATTCTGAAATGAATTTAGAGAGGATTTCCTTTTGGTCTCTGTAGAAAACACAGAATCATTATCCAGCAAGTCTCAAAGAACAAGGGATCGGAATGTGGTCTCTCAACCTCCTGACTCCCAGAAACATAATTCACTGTAGCTTTTCCAGATCCAGGCAGATACATCTGCCAGAACTGCATACTCAGCTGAGGAATGGAAGACATGGGTAAAGTGTCATTGGAATGGTGAGGAGTTTGGGGTTTTCTTTGATAAAGCTTGTATATGGGGACTAGCAGGGATACCATAGAAGTGGCCATAAGAACCAAGTTTATGGTCTTGGATGGCAGTGGGGAGGTTACTCCCAAACTACACATAATGTTAAGTGTATGGTTTATTGTGTCTGTCTTCATTCTTTCTTTTGTCTATTATTTTTTAAATTTTGTCCTTCCTTCCTTCCTTCCTTCCTTCCTTCCTTCCTTCCTTTCTTTCTTTCTTGCCATGATCAGGATTGTGACTGATGTGTAGGGACATGGGATTAATCCTTTCCTCCTGTGCCAGTGTGGTGTAGTGGTTAAGAGCAGTGGACTCATAATCTGGTGAACCGGGTTCGTGTCTCCGCTCCTCCACATGCAGCTGCTGGGTGACCTTGGGCTAGTCACACTTCTCTGAAGTCTCTCAGCCCCACTCACCTCACAGAGTGTTTGTTGTGGGGGAAGAAGAGAAAGGAGATTGTTAGCTGCTTTGAGACTCCTTAGGGTAGTGATAAAGCGGGATATCAAATCCAAACTCTTCTTCATAATTCCAATTAAAACCACCCCTGCAGCTTCCTCACCATGGGAAATAGCACAATTTTGGGTGAGAGTGAGCGGAGCATTTCTCTTTCTACACATCATGCTCCAGATCCTGATCATCTCCCTGCTCAGCTGCTGCTTAAAAAAGCAAACAAACAAAACCCCTAAACATGTTTAAATGTGATCACACCTTTAATGCCTCATGTACTTTGGACATTAGAAAACTTGATGTTTCCCAGCACAAGAGCCTATTGAAAGAGCAGGAGAGCCAGGATCTGCTTTCCTATGTTCTCTTCCTGGTTGGAAGCTAAGCATGGGTAGCCTCTGGCAGCAGCTTGCTATCAAACATAGGAGCTTCCCATTTTTAGAACAGATGGGGAACCAAAGAAGATGCTGCTTACGGTTGGCTAATTATTGTGGGATTATTTCCTGTCTAAAAAAAAAAAGAGGCGGTGTAAACATTCAATGTGTTCAGTACTGAAGAGTTTATCGCCACTTACTGAGCTGTGGTTTAAACCACTGTGCCGCTTGGACTTGCCGATTGGAAGGTCGGCAGTTTGAATCCCCGCGACAGGGTGATCTCCTGTTGTTCGGTCCCAGCTCCTGCCAACCTAGCAGTTCGAAAGCACGTCAAAGTGCAAGTAGATAAATAGGTACCGCTCTGGCGGGAAGGTAAACGGTGTTTCCATGCACTGCTCTGGTTTCTGTGTTCCATTGCGCCAGAAGCGGCTTAGTCATGCTGGCCACATGACCTGGAAGCTGTACGCCGGCTCCCTCGGCCTGTAAAGCGAGATGAGCACCGCAACCCCAGAGTCAGTCATGACTGGACCTAATGGTCAGGGGGCCCTTTACCTTTACCTTTACCTTTACTGCCCTTTAGCCACCTGGATTGTATGCATTAAGGGTGGTAATGATATGAGGTTTTCTCTGTCCTTTTCCCATTGTGGATTCTAAATTCTGTGAATATGACCAAGAGTGTGGTAGGTATTTTGGACTGATTAACTTGTAGTAGAAGGGCAGTTATGTGCTAAATGGAAGCACATGCTTCTTGCATTTCATGATGCCAGTTTTTGAACCCAGGACTACAGAGATAGGCCTGATTATTATTTTGATCAGACATAGGAAACAACAGAAGGGAAACAGCCTTTTATTATTTAGCTTTGTTGTGATAGGTCTAATAATTATGTCCTTTTAAAATAAAGCTTCTAAAATGTAATTGGGAAAATCCAAAAGTAGGGAAATAACTGGAGTTAAAAGAATAAGAATAAATACACCTGGAGACTTTATTGAATGTACTTGGGTGTGCATTTTACCCAGCATGCAGTGTCATAATTCTTTGAAGCTGCTAATAGGATATAAATAGCTTCAGCTCAAATAATGCTATATAGCTCTGGAAAGAAAAGAAGCAGGGAAATTATACTAAGGCCTGTTATCCCAGAGTTCCTATATTTCATGGCTAGAGAGAAGCCCGCTGACCAGATTAAACCATAATGAAATTGTTCTCTGATAAGATCAACCACAGCTGCTTTTTAGCAATTAAATTGGTAAGAAAGCAAGCTATAAACAGACTTGCAGCCTGGGTCTAAGAAGAGCTTGCAAGTGTTTCACTGAATGAAGTATGTGTCTTGTCAGAGGATGGGTCACCTGGTGCCATCTTTGTCATAACAATGTAATTAAAAAAACACACCTCATACTCCTAAAACAAGTTTCACCTTATTACCTGTAAATAGCAGTTTGCTGTGTTCATGGCTTCTGGATGATGCACCCCTAATTCTCTTTTGAATTTGGGGAGTCAGGTGCCTTAAGCATTGCTCAAAGGTCTGCCCTAAAATTTAATTTCTTTTTGAGCAAAATGACTCCAGTATGTAACAAGTACTGTAGGATTCCAACATGGATGAGTGCCATGTTTTATTTTGCCAAGGGCAGCCAAGGAAATGCATAAATGTACAAAACCCAGCAATGATTTTGCTTGCAATGGAAAGGACTTGCACGAGCATGGATAATATTTGAAAAAACTCCTTAATTTTACCATCAAGCTCAGGCATTTCCTTTGTTACCTCTCTGCTGTTGTTTTTCTTACCACCATTGTCTAGACATTGTGGCTGGCTTTGCAGTTCTGTCTCCCACTCACAGTGTGGGCTCATTGCGACGCTTGATTTAATCATAGGATAGATGATCTTGTCACTGAAAAGCCTTACAATGGTATGATAGCAGGCCATTAATAGTTAATAGTAAAGACAAAAAAAAAAATGCCCCAAAGGACCTATCGGCCAAATGGATTCCTGTGCCATAATGGTGAAATGAATATACTTCCCTGACTTCTGAAGGAGGGTGGCTGCTAAAAGGTGGGTGTGAGGCAGTTCCCAGCAAGAAGAATGGGAATGAGTTAATCACATGGCTTTAAATGGCACCTGATAAATTACTGACCCATCAGTTTATATAGGTCAGACTTAGGTCAGCTCTTCTGTTCATCATGAGGTGAAAAAGGAAGTCACAGGGTAAATATTGCTTTATCAAGGGATACAGCATCTCTATTGGGAGAGTGTGTAGGTAAATTAATATATATTGTTTCTCTCAAATAAATAATTGTGCACCTGCCTCTTTTTAATTGGAGAGCCTAATCCAATAGCATTTTAAAAAGCACAAAAACTCTGAACTTCTGGGCTACAAGAATGGAACTGCACGCAACATTAAATCAGGTGTGGTCACTGTAAATGTCAACTCTGCATTTAATTCTTTCTCCACTATCATATTGTTGCATATATTGCTACCCTTCACCAGCAACATCCAAAGGTGAACACAGGCTGAACATTATTTTTAATGGATTCTGGGAACCCATTTTTAATTTATGCATCTTTAGGAGGAATCAAGTTTGAAAGTGACAAATGAGAATAAGACAACAGGATTTATTGCCTTTTGTCCGGTATTTCTCTCTAGAGTTGTAGGAAAGGCCAGCTTTTAATGGAGCTTGGGTACTGTTGGGAACACTGAAATATTTGCTCTTTCTTGGTGTATGGCTGACAAAGGAATCCAATAAATATAGACTTGGATTGTAGTCTTGTTTTATGATGCAGCTGCTATGGACAATTTGGTGCACGATGGGGACACAAAGTAGATGCAGCAGAAATGAGTAATAGATACCACCCCATAATTAAGACTCATAATTCACTGTCTGTGTGTTTTTCCTTGCAAGGGGTTTTGGATTCCAGAATTCTCCCTGTAGAGAACCGGATGCATATTCACCATGATGGCTAAGATTGGGCCAGGTTGACATTCTGGTTTTCAGATGCCCACAACTTATTTTGGGAAGTCATCAAAGCTATTGAGCATATGGATTTTCTGAGTCCAACAGAGCTGGGCTGCCACATCTCCCCATAACTGAATTGCTGACTCTTCCAGTTCTGCTCTGATGTGCATTCCTGTTGCTGTGCAGCTGCCTTGTTGGTGTGAGCTGGAGTTACTTACAATTACAGCTGGTCAGATCAGGCAGCCCTTGCATACCTCAGCAGCCCAATGCATGTGATATACAGCTTGAAAAACATGTATATCGTGCTTCACGCATCATGATGGAGTCCTGATTTGAATGTAATCCATTGCTTCTCTGAGAAGATGAGCAGAATACAAATGGCAATAGTAATAATTAGATGGGCAAATTAACAGAAGGTCCCAGGTTCATTCCTCAGCATCTCCAGGTAGACCTGGGGAAAGGTCCCTGTCTGCTCCAGTCATTGTAGACAGTACTGAGCTAGATGAACCAATAATCTGATAAAGGACAGCTTCCTTGTGCTCCTGTTCCTGTACGACAAATAGCTCAGTCAGTAGAGCACAAGACTCTTGATCTCAGGGTCATGGGTTTGAACCCCACATTGGGCAAAAGATTTCTGCATTTGCAGGTGGTTGGATTGAATGACCCTTGTGATCCCTTTCAACTCTGTACTTCTATGACAGTCTTAAACTTAGGAACAAAATATTAATATACAGCTGATTACTGGAGTAAAGGAGCTATGTATTTTCATGATACAGACTGGGTTTCAGCATATTATTCTTGTACAGTAAGGTGTCTTTTTCCCCCTTTTCCTTTTTTGCCTAAAAGGTGAACAAGGCTTTGACACTAAAGGAATGTGTTTTGTGTCACACTGTAAAAGCCATATGTACACTGCCTGGCTTGATCCTTGTAGTCCCAACAGGGAATGAATTTCTTTGTCCTCATGCTAATATTCCTGATCCAAATACTTTAAAAGGAAATAAATGTGATTAGAGGGAAAGGGGTTTTCAGCATATAGCTTCACAATAAGGCACAGCAGTGGGAATTCTTAAAACTTTTTTTGTTTTAAGATCCACTTTATTATTACATGTTTTCAACAACATTTTTCTTCAAGGCTCCCCCCCCCCCCAGCATCTACCATCCTGGCTGTTTGTGTCACTGACCTAATTTGTATCGACTTCAGCAACCCCAAGCCCTGTACAATTAGGCCATCTAGTCTGGCCTCCGCATGAACACAGTCTCACACATTTCAAAAGATTAGTGTGCTCAATAGAATAGTGCCAGTCATTACAGTGTGCCACAGACCGAGTGCACAGCAGATGTGTACTGTGCAAGTTATTACTTTTGAATAAGAATGTATCTGTTGCAATTAAAGGATTCAACTAGTTGTACAACAGCGGCGAGGAAAAACCAAGAACCCTCAAACCGAGCAATTGTATCACTCAGCATGGGTGAGCTGACCAGGGTTTCATGCAAATTTTCATTCTTAGAAAGGACGAAGTTTAGTTTCTGTGAAAATATCCATCTTTGTGTGTGTGTGTGTGTGTGTGTGTGTGTGTGGACTTTAAACACTCTCCCTTGCTAGACAGAATGCCAGTATACCCCATAGTCTCTAAATTTCCGAAAATCAGTGAAAATGCTTGTGATGGGATTGTTCTCAGAGCTAGAGCTGCGCATAAGGAATGTGGCTTGGTTGTTCCACAAGAACAGATATCTGCCAGTACTGTTATAAACTGAACTTTCCCTGCTTTCCATTTCCTCATACATATAGGATTCTGGCCCTTTAAAATAAAGCACTTTCCCAGCAACACAGATTCTCATGGGAAATCATTAAAATATAATATACTTAACATTTGTAAAAGTAAAGGGCGCCAGGATGGTTAAGTCCAGTTGAATTTGACTGTGGGGTGTGGTGCTCAGAGGCTTTCAGGCCAAGGGAGTCGGCGTTTGTCTGCAGACAGCTTTTCCAGCTCATTTGGCCAGCATGATTTAACTGCTTCTGGCACATGGAACACTGTGACGAGTGCCAGAGCGCACAGAAATGCCATTTACCTTCCTGCCGCAGCAGTACCTATTTATCTACTCGCACTGATATGCTTTAAAACTGCTAGGTTAGCAGGAACTGGGACAGAGCAACGGGAGCTGAGCCCGCCATGGGGATTTGAACTGCTTCCCTTATGATCTGCAAGCCCACAAGGCTCAGTGGTTTAGACCACAGTGCCATCGCGTCCCTCAAAACATTTCCAAGTGTTCAAATCCTCCACATGTGTTATTTGAGTGTAATCGTTGCAATAACCCTGTAAGGTTACGTATTTATATCTCCTATATTGCTGATGAGACTGAAAGAGTGAGGCTTGTCTGAGGTGGCCTAGTGAATAAATGGTGGAGGCAAAATCTGAACATGGGACGTCTTGATTCATAGCTCAGTCTCTTATCCTCTACTAGACTACTGTACTTCACATAACCTACATATATCTTATCCCCTCCCCCTGCCCAATTGTTTCCAGGGAGGGGTAGGTAATCAGCCTGGGTTTAATTTTCAGTAGTTCAGAATGTGAACTCCTAGTTGAGTGTTAATCTCTTTCCATGTGAGGGGAAATGTAAATGGGGTTATAGCATGGGAAAGCATACAAATCTGAGGGCTGCTCCTGATCTCTCTCTGGAGAAAATCTAGGATGAAAGAGTAATAACTTTCTGAGGTGATCCAATTTTTCAGTTCTTAACAGATGATATAGGGTTATTGCAAAAAGGAAGCTGCAGAGAGCAAGCGAAACAGGAGTACTTGCTATACAGAAGTTAAGTTTGGCAAGAGTCAAATAGTCAGCCTTTATTTAAAAAAGAACTAACACTGTGTGTGCGTGTTCGCAGCTTTTATTCATACTTGGGAGCTCTCAAAGGTGTTCTGAAATGTTAAAATCCGACAAAAAACTAGGGTTCCAGGTGGAGAAATCGAAGTTGGAGACAGAACTGTTAGAACCAAAGACTAAGGTACTATCAATAATGTATAACTTGCTGATAAAATGGAACACACAAGACGAAATGGTTAAATCTGCTATGATAAAGTGGGCACAGGATATTGGGCACAACATTATGTTTGAGGACTGGGAAAGGTTGTGGACCACTGGGCTGAACTTCACTGCATGTAATGCTTTGAAGGAAAATGTAATGAAAATGATATACAGATGGTACATGACCCCAGTTAAACTTGCCAAAATACACCATTCGTCTGATAATAAATGTTGGAAATGTAAAGAAAATGAAGGAACATTCTTTCACCTCTGGTGGACTTGCCCTAAAGTGAAGGCCTTCTGGGAAACGATATATAATGAGTTGAAAAAGGTATTTAAGTATACCTTCACTAAGAAACCAGAGGCCTTCCTCCTGGGTATTGTCGGCCAGAGGGTGTTAAAGAAGGACCGAACATTTTTTATGTATGCAACAACAGCAGCAAGGATACTCATTGCTAAGAATTGGAAGACTCAAGATCTACCCACACTGGAAGAATGGCAGATGCAGCTGATAGACTATATGCAACTGGCAGAGATGACCGGCAGAATCCGAGACCTGGGAGAAGAAAGGATGGAAGAAGATTGGAAGAAATTTAAAACTTTTTTACAAAAATATTGTAATTTGATTGAATGTTAAGAAGGATGCTTGATCATAAATAATTGGCCACTACTAAACTAGATTGGAATTAGATGATAAGTGAGATTAAGGAAAAGACAAACCCTTCGGGAGAACTATTAGATTATATTTAAATGAGTGGATATAAGATTGTAAACAAGATGATAATTTGCTTGAAAAAACTTTTTAACAATGTAAGTGGGAGCGGGAGACGTGAGGAAGTCCAAACAAGTTATGAAACTTTGTGTATGATATAAGCAATGTTGTTTGTTATTTATGTTTTTCTTTTATAAAAATCTTAATAAAATATTTATTAAAAAAAAATGAAATGTTAAAATCCTCTGTGTCTCTGCTGCTGTTCTGTGCATCAGCTTTTAATGTTAAACCATTCAGTTTCCAGACACTCAGGTTCTAATAGTGCCATGGGTTCTTGATCTTGAAAGCAATGAACAAACAAGACTGTTGGATAGGATTTTAAAAGCTGAGAAGCACCCTGGTCACTGTTAATCCAGCTTCCTCATATTTGTCAGGAATGTTTCCTCATAGTTTTCAGACCAAGGATCAAGGGCGACTTCTTCATATACTTAATTCTTAGGGCACAATTTAGAAGAGAGTGATACAAGATATTTGCTTGAAAATTCACCCAACACAAATACAGTCATACCTTGGGTTGAATGTGCTTCAGGTTGAGCATGTTCGAGTTGCGCTCCACGGCAACCTGGAAGTAACGGAGTGTGTTACTTCTTGGTTTCGCCACTCGTGCATGCACAGACGCTCAAAATGACATCATGAGCATGCGCAGAAGCAGCAAAACGCGACCCACACACGCACAGACGTGCCGTCGCTTATTACGTTCGCTTCAGGATGCGAACGGGGCTCTGGAACAGATCTCGTTCGCATCCCGAGGTACCACTATAAATTTATGCTGGTCAACATGTCTGGTCAACAATTGTGAAATCTGTTACCTGACTTGGTCATGCGTGCCTCTACCAAAGACTTCCATATCTGGGTAGGATTACCTTGCCCTGAAACAGCAGGTCCTCTACCTGAAGGTTCTGCTAGACCCTGCTCTGTCTCTTGAGGTCCTTTGTAGCTTCTGAGGCACACAGCACCTTAGCAGCTATAACTGGTCCACCAGCTGCAAGATAGTTTAGCCATGATTATCCATGAACTAATACTATGTAGCCACCTCAAGTGCTTTTGACTGGCTGTAATGTGTCATTGATCTGTAATAACACTTTTTGCTTGAGTAGATGGAAGGCAGTGTGAGTAGGCTCTCATTTTTGTGTGCTTGGAATGTAACCTACTGTACAAAGGTGAGAGTTGCATCCATTGTGCCACCCACTTTGCTTCGGGCCCCACCCACCCATGTGGTCCCAAGGTTGCCCACGAGTGAATGTGTCCCTTAGGTGCCAGTGCTTAGCTTGTAAAGGTCCTAAACAACTGCAGACCTATAAAGAAGCACCTTCTCCCTTGTCAATGCCCTTGTCCACGTTCCTCCAGCATTGTCCTCTAGGGAAAAGGTTTGTCAGCTGTAGCTTCCTAGCTGTGGAATTTCATCTCAAAAGGAGGCACACCTGGGGGCTAACAACACTCTTTTGGACTCCAGGGGAAATGTTTTTTATTCACTCAGACATTTCAGGTTCTATTTCTGTTCTTTTATCTGCTATAAATTTTATTTGTGATATTCCTCCATCCCCTGCCAGCGCAACCATACCTTTTTGTAAACCATTCTGCACACCATTTTGATGAATGGCATAAGCATATTTTAAAATACATAAATGCATTAAAGTGCTGCTGCTAGGAAGAAGTTGGACCATTTGTCATACCATGTGTCTGTATAAATACACAGTGTATTAGATAGCTAGATAGTATTTTTGGAACAGAATTGTATTTTATAGTTGATTTTAAGTAAACTAAATGAAAATCCAAATGGTGACCTTCCACATTACCCACCAACTAAATTTTAGTCTTGTGCCTGTTTGATTTCTGGTGGATAGCTGTGCGCCATTGGACAGTGTTGACATCTGAGGCAACATTTTCATCTTGCCTATTCATAGAGCTGCTGCTGAGTTCATGCTGTCGCTGCTCTTGGAGAGGGAGGGAATGGCCCAAGCTTTCAGGAGCCAAAAGAGTCATGAATAAGTAATGCATCTCAGGCATGTTAGTTGGATTTTGTGGCGTGTCCTCAGTACAAGTAAGAGCACAATGACTGGACGGTTCAGACATGTTGCAGCCTCTTAAAAACAAATTCTAGACAAAGTTGTTTGGTGAAATAAAGGGTGACATAAATGTGCCATTTTTGAGCCACACATCACTGGCAAGTGTTTGAAACAGGATATTGAGCTGGTCAGCCTATGTATGCTGGAGACTCATATTTGAAGCATCCCTAATGAAAACTGCATTTTTTTAAAAAAAACAAACTATTTTTATTGGCTACAACAATGTAGGGTTTCCCCCCCTGTTCCAGCAGAAATGTTTTCTTTTTCCTGATTTAGTGGAGGGCAGCGAGGTGAATCCCAATCATGCTAGAGTCAACATAGTTTTCACCCGTGATATTTCAAGAGATTGAAATGTCCCCACAGGAGTTCTTTGCCAAGACCTGTGGATTTTATTTTTCTTTTACAGAAGTCCTTTGTTACACTGATTCACAGCCTTAATGCATTGGGAAGTGGGGCGGGGGATGGGCATAGGTCAGAAGCAATAATAACAATAAAAACGGCAACTGATGCCTTTGCACGCTTCATAGACGTGGACTGAACCTACAGACAAAGGACGTGTTTGGGGAAGCAATAATAGTCTGCTAGAGTGTTTCTGTCAAAAGCATTTGTTCATGTTGGTGTCCCCTTCCCTGGCTAGAGATAACTTTATTTGCAACAAGCTCGGCAGAAAAATAATAACCTGGGAACAGTATTTAGTAGAAATCATTTGGCTGCCTCCAGGTGTAGTAATAGGCAAATAAGTTCCAGAGAGAAAGGTATGTTCTAAGCAGCCGCATGCTGTTTCCCATTGTAGTCAGGAAGACTAAAACCTCATTGGCATTCTGCAGAGATAACAGAAGCGAATCCGGTCCATCAAACCACTTGAGCTGTCAGGAGCAACACTGGGGGCTTTTCACCCGCAGCCCACACAGGCTTTATTGTACGGAGAAAGCGATTTAAGTGAATGTAATAGGAATGCAAATCCAGCAGTTGCACTTCGTTGCTTTAAGGGAAACCCTCTCTTGTGAATCTAGCAATTTGCTGCTTTGCAAGGATCTGTGCGTTTTCCTTTTGAGTCTGGCGAAGTCAGGGAAGACCTTCCTCTTCTCTACTGTGCATCTATCTGGACGGCTTCTAGACTGCTTCCTCAGGAGGAAATGGCTTTCACCTCATGGCAAATTTTGTCCCCCATGCAGTGGACGCGTTGGATGTGGACAGCTGTGAGAAGCAGCGGAGACTACAGTCTCCAAGCCATGCAGCGAATCGCTGGAAATAGGCAAGTCAGTCCTAGTCCTGTCTTTCAGGAAACTGTCACACCATTAAATTCATTTTATCAAAGGCCAGAAGGAAAAGCTGCCATTTGACTAGCTGAAATGCTTGCCTAAGCAGTTTTCAAGGCAATCGTGTACTACATTGTTTGACTGGATTTTTTTAAAAAAATATCCATATATATATATGGATTATATATATATAATCTCCATTTATATATATTTGTATTTCAGTGTTCCCCATCCCATTCCAGTTCATTAATGGAAACAAGATCCATTCAGCTTTAATTCTAGAAAGACTACATCCTCGATCGATTGTCTGCTTATTTAAATTTTGTTACGCAGCAGAGACTCAGTTGAGACTTGTATTTCACCATCCCCATTAATCCATCACATCTTTATTATATCAATGTTTCTGTTCTGCCTTGCATATGATAACATAGGCTCCACTTTGCATCCTCATGTTTCACTTGTTTGCTGTCGTCATATTCCTTCTGGATTATTGTTACTAATTATTATTATTATTGTTAGGCTGCCTACCTCCGGTACACTCAAAGTACATTTTTCCTCCAAAGAATCCTGGGAATTGTAGTTTGTTAGGGTTTCTGGGAGTTGTAGTTCTTTGTGGGGTAAACAACAATTCCCAGGGTTATTTTTTGGGGGGGTGCTTTAAACATATGGTGTGTATACAGTCTAAGTTTGGGACAATTTGTTTGGTGGAAGTGTGATCTGGATAAACTGTATAGCAAGGTACATAGATTAAAAATAAGACCTTGAATGATTGAATTCTGAAGGGAGATGGGGTATCATTTCAGATAGTGAAATGGGCACAGAGGTTTTGGCAGGAGGAGGGTTGGTGGAGGGGAAGCAAGATTCAGGAAGATCCATCAATCTGCATTTGAAAATATTTTAAGTTTCATTATGGAAGAGCTGCATGCATTAATAGCATTTGTTGTGATTCTAACTACAGTATCACCAGTGCAATCAGGCACCTCTCTCCCAGTTTAAGGAAAGGAATTTGTTTAATTTGCCTGAATAGCTGTTGATAGTACACATCTTGCGAGTGAGCTGGAAATACAGATAGCATTTGTGGTATGAAGTAAGGAGGCTAGTGTGAAAAATGGGAATTCCCCATCTCCCTAAATGGTGCCTCCCCCCCCCATCTGAAAGGCTAGGCAGCACCCAATGCTACTCAAAGCCTGTGTTCTCTTGTTTTGTAGGAACTCACACTCTGCTGCATATCAAGGTAGATTGAACCGGGATTTAAAAGAGCTTTATGCAACTCTCTTAAGGGTATTTCCTTATTAGGTTTGCTTGCGCTTGTGCCAAGGAAAATTCCAACATCTCATTGAAAGGTCCCATTGGCATTGTTTTAGTTTGCCTGGGCTGAAGCCTCCTTTATGTTGAAAAGGCAGGCTTTTCCAGGCAGTATTTTCTTTATCCTGTGTGCATGTTTGCTTTTGTGATGCCTTGACATCTTTCATGTCAGCATTTCTTCAGGGTGAACCTGGAAACATGATATTCTGTTCCAGAAATCATGCTGCAAAAGGAAGCTCAATATCTCTGAGAAATGCAGAGGTATTCTGGCCTCAAATAGAGCGCTCTGCGTTTTCCAAGTATCGTTTGTTGTGTTCTGTTTTGTGCAGGTGATTTTGAAGAAGTATCCTGTATGTCCCTTTCTTTTCTTTTCTTTTTTTATACCTGTATTTCTTTGTTTGTGTCCAGGAGTTCAGACTCTGAAGAAGCCTTTGAGACACCAGAATCTACAACTCCCGTGAAGGCTGCACCCGTGCTACCACAACCACCGCCAGAAGTTGCAGTGTTTGACATAGAGGAACAGGAAGTAAGACCTCAGCTTCCATCCGAGGACACAGGTAACAATTACACAATGCATGGGATGGGCTTCTCAGAGTATTTTGGTCACGAGGGCATAGCTCCCTCTGCTTCCTGCAAATGATGGTGTCATTTAGTGTTTTTTTTTGAGATGAAGCTGCATGTTTTAAGTTTGGAGACAGTCTCTAAGGAAAGGATCAGAGCTGTAAAATTTCTTGGGAGCTCTGAAGGAGCTGGGTAGCACCCCCCCCAAAAAAAAATCCAATAGTGGAGGAGGATCTGTTGGAGTGTTAATGGTATAAACCTCCATGTTTTGCTCAGCCTGTATATATGTTTAAATAAACCATATATCACAAATTTGGCACAAACCTTCTGTGAACCCCTTCTAAAAGAAACTGAAACCTGCGTTCATGCTGCACCCCTGAGGGTAACATTATGAAGCCAGCTGCTGGTTTTTCTGTTGAACTGGAGTTCTCCTCCCATCCCTTTTGTACCACACTGACTATATGGTCTCTAAGCTATTATACTATTTTAATCCACTATGGGACTCCACCTACTCACTACTTGGCTTCTTCAGTAGATATACAGAATAGAGGCTAAGGAGTCAGTCCCTGCATATTTTCTTGCAGCACAGTGTCTGCAAACTACACTACTAGTATTTTCTGTGTTGTACAAGCTTATATCAACTTGCGAAGTCTCAGGACAGTAATTTTGGTATCTCCTACTTAGAACCACCAAGCTGTGGCTGTAAAGATAAGGCACCAGAAATTGTGGGCCCACTGTTGAGCTCTTTATTCCAGCAGCAAACCTCCGATATCAGTAGAAGCCACTCAAGAAGGTAGCGCTGAATGTCTGTGCACATCTCCGTTTCTTGGGATATGGGAGAAGGCTAATGGTCTTAGTCAGATATCCTTAGTTTTCTCTCTAAAGCTCAAGGAAGTCAGGATAAACTAGTCAAAGCAGGCAGCTGTACATGATTTGGTCACATCTCCTTGATGCGTGTGCACAGGCTTTTTTAATGGTCAGCATCATTTGTTCACATTTTATATGATTACTGCAAGAAAGACATGCAGCGGTGGCATGCAAACACACAAAGTGTGAAGAGGCCTTTTACTATTGGGATTTTCCAGCAGGATGTACATACCACCCCCTGCTTATCATTTGTCTTTTCCACGTTTCACATAGCTTTGTATTTATTGTTATCTGAACAAAAAAGAAGTTAATTTCCCCCCATTTGCCAGAGAAATGTAAATGAGGAAGGAAGATCACATATGCTAAATAGGATTTGGAGTGCAGTCTTTAATTACAGAACTAGACTGTAATTCATTCTAAACTCCCTGATTCTTCACATCCTTTTTTGCTTCCCCTCTGTCTCTTTTTCTTCAGTCCCCCTCTCCTCTCATTCCACCTGCCCACCCTTAGGGGAAAGTGCCTCTGCCTGTAGTTACTATAATGCACTGTGCTATATTCATAGTTGTATACTTTGAAAATTCTCCTGAGATAAAGGAAGTAACCTGGACTTGCTCTACAAAGCACAATGTTTTCATGTTTCAGTTATGTTTTATAACACCCCTATTTTTTTACCTTTACCTGTGGTCCTTTTGGAGGATCTCCTATTACTGGTTAAATAGGTTAAATAGCACAGTCAGTACAGCATAAGACTCTTAATCTCAGGCATGCCCACTTGGAGCCACACGTTGAAGGCAGCTCTGTTGCAAAGCTCTTGATGCAAAAACTCATGTTTTTGCCTTGGTGACCATCTCAGTTCCCAAAGTCTAGTATGGTCTTTGCCAGACTCTATGTGTAAGATGTATATGTTCCTTAATGCAACAGCGAAACTCCAGCCTCTGCAATTAAATGTCATGAGCAGCAAAATGCCTTTGTTGAGTCTGCTTTGAAGTTAAAGGGCAACATTCCTTTCATTTCTGACTCAATTCTGGTGTCAAAAGGCTAGGGTGTAAAGAAGCTTTCTATAGCCACAAAGCTGCATTGTTTGATCATTTGAGTCTCCCTGCAATAGCCCTTCTGCCAGATTTTCCTCTCTACATTAATACATGTCACAGGGTTCTTACGGTGGTGTCATAATGCTATAGTTAACAAAAGCCCACATTTTCTAAGCCTTGCATGCACTCCTAAAGCTGTAGTTACATACACCGTGAATGACTCTGTAATAGGCTAGTAGATGACTTATAGAATTGGGCGATTTGTATCTCCTTTTTTTAGTAATAATTTGAGTAACCTGTTGTGAGTGTGGGGGAATGGTTTGAGAAGGCACATTTTTGCCTGTTTCATCTGGCAGGAATGGGGAACCACTCAGCTGGTTTGGGCCAAATTTGGTGCTCTCTAAGCTGGTTGTCAGGCAGTTGGAAAGCACTGAGCAAGGGACTTGGACAGCTTACCTGTCAACCATTTGACATCATAAGGACATTGGGTGATTGTCTGGAGGATAGTTTCCCCCCACCATCAAAATTGGCCCACAGAGGAGTGAAAAGGATCTGGCTTGCCATGCCAAAAATTGTCACTCACTCTTGCATTAGGTTAATACATAGTTTAACAAAAATTATGATTTAATGCATATACGTGCTTCGCTCCTCTCACGCTGCTGACTGTGCCCTGTAAGGGAGGAAACAAGCCACAGTCTGGCTTGCCCTGCGGAAGCCCAGGATCGGGGCTTGTTTCCTCCAAGCCAGCCATGAGTGGTAAGCCAAGGACAACGCTTATGTTAAACTATGGTTTAATCACAGAATCATAGAATTGTAGAGTTGGAAGGAGCCCTGAGGATCATCTAGTCCAGTGCAGGAATATGCAGCTGTCCCATACAGGGATCAAAATTGCAACCTTGGCTTTGTCAGCACCACACTCTAACCAACAGAGCTATCCAGGCTGATAAGCTGCTGTCCAGAAATACCATTACATATTAATTCACTCATTATCCTCAGTAAAGGTTCATCCTAACATTTCTGGCCATGAGAAGATTATAAATGTATGAACCACCACAGATGGATTTCAGAAAGGGAGCAAGGCTAAAAAGACATTTAGTGATTCAGGACTTGGGGCTTGCACCCCTGCATCAGCTGAATAAATAATGCAGAAGGAAAGAAAACACCCATCCAGGAATGTAAAAGAATTTAAATGTTAAATTGCTTATGTTCTAACAAAAATATGTAGCTTAAAACTGGTCTTCATTTCGGGGTAGCCAATATAACACTGATTTTTAAAAGGGGATTCAGGAAAGTACAGTTCAGTTGGCCTAACATCGGTAAACTGGTGAAAAGCATTGTTAAAGGTTATTTGATCGAGTATCGAAGAACAAGTCTTGCTGAAGAAAAGCATCAAGGCTTCTACAAGAGGAAGTCCTGCCTCAAAAAATTCTTTTGAGTGCATCAGCAAACATGTGGAAAGAGGTACCATAGTTGCCCAGAAGGTGGGCCGTTGCCACGGTCCACCTTCCCACTCGCCCAGACTGTGGTGGGGCAGGGGTTCCAGGAAAGGGAGAGGGGCGCCAGGAAGGCTCTGGGCACAGGTTTTCATTGCTATAACCTGGCCTTCTCCTGCCCTTGCTGCCACCCCACCCTATTCCAATCCTAGAAAGCAGCAGCACCGTAGCAGCTGAGAGGTTGGCACAGGTGTTGTGACTGCTGATACCATTTACTATTTGTTTAGCCCACTCCATATCTGGAGCACTATTTAAGTCAAGGTACCTGATTTAAATCATTCAAATTGTGTTGCTTTACTAATAACACAATTCTATGCATATCTCCTTAGAAATAAATCCTATTTAATTCAGTAAATGTACTCCCAGATAGATAGCTACATAGGATAGTAGCCCAAGGCCTCACTGTTTGAGTAGGTTCTATTGAACACAGAAGGAATTACTTTTGAGTAAATGTGTCTAGGATCATGCTACATGATTACAATCCCATGCATGCTTACTTGGGCCAAGGCCTGTAGGCTTACTGTGGGTAGGCTAAAAATTGAGCTGCATTGCCTTGTGTACATTTAAATTAAAGCAGAGCAGCTACAAGGATCTGTTAGGGTCTCCTTAACAGGAGCTGGATCAGTGTCCAAAAATGAGCTCATCGTGTGAAAAATGAACAGCAGCTCAGCTGGCAAGAGTAACTCTAATTAAAAAGCACACAACAAGAGCAGAGCCAAACACAACCCTCAGAGTGGGAAAATCACCCTTGCATCAAGCCGCATCAACCCTATTAATGATTGGTTTGATGGGAAACTTGGATTCTTTTTGTGTGCAGAATAATGTGAACTTACAACAACTGCTTCTGTATTTTGGAATGTACAAATGTGTGTTGCACACACACAAAAATGCATGGGAGAATATGGTCATGGGCTTCATGTGTAGTTTGGCACATTTTTCTGAGTGCACAGTTTGGCACCTTTTTTGAGCAAAATTCCAGCGTTCCTGTCCCTCTCACATATGCTATCATGTGTACAGCAGTTCCACATTGTCTGGACCGATAACTATGACCTGTGCCCTTCCATCAGTTTCAGCCCTGTGAAATCTTCTTTGTGTTTATCTTCCTGCTAAATTCTCTGTTTATGATCTTAGTATATACCCACAATGCAGGAGTAAAATGCAAGACTTAAGGCTTGTTTTTCCCTAACCATCCCGTGGAAATGATTTAAAACATTCTTTTTAAAAAAATAAATAAATGAGGATCTAGCCTATCAGAGGGAGGCCTAGGCTTCCTTCCTGACATTCTGTTGGCCTTTAGTTCTTATGAACATGATGTATAAAGTATGCAAAAGCTGCTCAATATGACTCTGAACCTGATAATTCTTAAAATATATACACTGATTCCACATAGGTCTCATCTATCCCATAATTCAGCTTTGTGGTTCTTAAATATACTTCACACAGTGGGGAAGGAATGAGATACTCTACTAATCTAATCACTAGTTTTTTCTTGTTTTTTCTTTGATGATCACACTTTCGGAAATAATTTTGAAGGGGGAAGACTTAATTAAGTAACAAGTCTGTGCAAGAAAATGACTAGCGTTTAATACTCATCTTTCATATTATAATAATGGCTGTTTTGTCAAATAATGTTTTTATGATTGAGCAGGTTTTCAAAAGGGGGGGCAGGATGGGTGTGTTTCCAAATACACGGTATCTTTCATATAAAATGGCCCCAATTTGAATCAGGCCCCAATTCAAGCTTGTCTTGGCTCAAATGGAGGCTTCCATTATTTGTAGCCTAACTTTCAGGGAAGCAGTGTTTAAGATATTGTTTAAGAAACATGTGTTAAGCTGCCAATAATTGTGAATGAATAAAAGTAGCAGCAAACCATTTTAGCAGGCAGGCAGTTGCATGCATTTTACTTAATTTATTTAGTACATTTTTATGCCACCTCTCATCCATCATGGAACTCTAAAGTGGCATTGACCCCTTAGCTTAGGTCTTGCCCTAGACCTGCTGAGCTTTAGCAAGGCTGCTGCTGCTTCATCTGCCCACAAACTGTGCCCTGGCTAAAACTTCCATCTGTCCTTTTCTCTTCTTTCAGTTGAATTTAGACCCTATGATTAACCCTCAAATTTCTCTAAGTTTTGTCATCTTTTCCATGTAAATAAATGAAACCGCAAGTTTAATCTGCAGCTATATTCACATAACCACAATTGCTTACTGGAATATTGAAATAAGTTGTTAATACTCTTCTGGTTTTGCCCTGCATGGGGTCCAATGGGCTTCCTTGGACCCCATGCAGAGTAAAATAATTGCCAGAGTGTTGAAGGGAAAACTTGGGCATCTTATCCACTGGGTGTTCAAATGCTGACAGCTAGTAATCACCATTAGAAATTTGTTCTTTATGCCCTATTTTCTGCTTGGTGGTAGAATGGAAGTAGAAATGTAATTGTTTCTGCCCATGGAGGTGCGGCTACAATATATGATTGTGTAGAGATAATAGTGTACCCACCCAATAGCTATTTGAAGTTAGACCTTCCTGACGGATCACTTTCTCCTTTTCCCCCCCCTAGGGTTTTGTTCGGATACAGTCTCAGTAGCTGATGTTTCACATAGCGAATCGGTTGAAGAAAGCCCATTCCATCCTCCTCCCCATTCATTTTCTACTGTTTTTGATGAGGACAAGCCCATCGCTAGTAGCGGGACTTACAACTTAGACTTTGATAGTATCGAGGTTGCAGATTCTTTGCAAACTGCTGATTCCAGCTCTCTGGACACAAGAAGCTGTGACACCAAGTCACATGTTCGAAGAAAATCCACAGACTCCGTTCCAATTTCCAGGTCAACTTTGTCTCGGTCCCTTAGCTTGCAAGCTGGTGATTTTGATGGATCATCTTTCCTTGGCAATAGCGAGGCAGCAGGTTCAGCAACAGATACGTTTTGTACCGGTTCAAGCAGTGCTTCCAGTACTCTTAAGCGCACAAAGAAGCCTAGGCCAGCTTCCTTAAAGAAAAAACCGTTGGCCAAAAAACCTCCAGATGTCCCACCGGTGAAAGAGCCAGAATCATCTGACATCAACCAAGATTCCGTTGCCTCAAGTGAAGAAAAAGTGTCTGAGGAGAGGTTGGGGCCGACAGAACTTGAGTGCCCAGAGCCTGTCCAAACTGCTGCCGAAAAAGAGGAACCCTCAGAGGACCAGGCAGCAGCTTGTCCGTTTGACCCAACTAACGTTGATGAGATTAGCACATTTGGTGCTGGAGACAGCAAAATACAGGACTCTCCTCCTGCTAGCAAGAAACCTCCACCTCTTACGACGGCACCGGAAGCTGTGGAGGTGACCCCATCAGACACTGGGGGACAGGAAGATCCTCCAGTGAAAGGCTTATCTGTGAGGCTGGAATTCGATTATTCTGAAGAAAAAGGCAGCAGCGAAGAGCAACACGAAGGCTCGCCTCTGCCCAAAAAAGTGGGCAAAAAGCCTGGTGCCAAAATGCCACTGAGGAGGCCAAAGACTAAAAAGGCTGGGGATAAACTTGATAATGCCTCCACCACCCCAACCAAGGCCCCTGTGGATCCAAATGAGATTCCTGTTCCCAAAGGCTCTTATACTTTTGATATCGACAAATGGGATGATCCCAACTTCAACCCGTTTTCTTCCACTTGCAAAATGCAAGACTCTCCTAAATTGCCTCAGCAAACAACAGCGGCGTACAGTTTCAATCCGGATGTGTGTGAGGACTCTATTGACCCTTTCAAGCCTTCCTTGAAGGTAGCCAGCTCTCCCACAAAGTCTCCAGCCTCCTTTGAGATACCAGCTAATGCCAGTGAGATCAATGGAACGGAAGGGGACAGCCTAAATAAACCAGCAAAAAAGAAGAAGACCCCACTCAAGACGTAAGTCAGAATGTAGAAAAATTCATATGCAATATAAGATCCTGCCCCCCGCCAAAATGATAGTGCTTCTACACTTTCTTATACAGTCATACCTTGGATCCCAAATGCCTTGGCTCCCAAACAAATCGGCTCCTGAACTGTCAAAACCCGGAAGTGTGTGTTCTGGTTTTTGAACGTTCTTTTGGAAGCCGAACGTCTGACAGGAGCTTCCTACAACCAATCAGAAGCTGTGCTTTGGTTTCCAAGTATTTTGGAAGTCGAACGGACTTCTGGAACAGATTCCGTTCGACTTCCAAGGTAGGACTGTATGTACATTTATGCAGCATGTTGTGTTATGAGTATATTACAAGAGAACAAAACTAGTGATGAACTATTTTCATTGCTACTTCAGCGCTTCCTTCTCTAGCAATCTTTGGTGTTGGTGTTTTCTTTTGTTTTATGGTCTTCCTCTATTGGTTTTGATAAGGCTTGGCAACTCAACCCCTGTTCATTTCACAGCATGTAGAAATGAGGCTTTAATTTTGCCAAATGTGTAAGGTGTTCCACTTCAGAGAACAGTTGTCTCCTTAACTATATCTGCGTCCAATGAGATTTAAAGTGTTTGGCAGAAATTGCTTCCATTTAAATGAATGATGGGTACTCAGACCTGCAGTTAAAACTGAGATAATTTCAATACTTTTCAGATGGGTTTCTTCCAGAATCCCATCATGCTCAGCAAAGACCTTCAAATAATTTTTCATAAAATACATATACTTTTCTTCCAGATTGCATGTGGCAGTGGTATGTGATACAGCTTATCAGTTCAGTGGAATAATAAGAACTGTTCTCAGGATTAAGGGCTAATCTGTAAAGCCTTAAATCATGTGGATAAAATTTATGCAGAATTGAACTTGAAGGAAGCTGTTCACATAATCAAAAGACAGTCTCTCTCCAGAGTAGTTCTGCTTGTTTTCGTGGCTGACATATTGTGTGGAAATGTATCGTTTAACCAAGAAACCACAAATGCGATTGAAGTGAGTTTATTCTGTTTTGCGAGTTCATGGCATTCTTTAAGTAGAGCTGCTCTTGGGTTAGTGGTTTGGAGGAATACTTCCTGGAGGTTTCACTTCAGACTGTAGGAAATTGTTTCAGATGGGGATTTTACCTTTGTTAATGAAATATGAAACTGTTGGTAACATTTTGGTGATTACATTTGTATTATAGTGTGTTTGGCAAGAGAAATAGCTAGTTTGCACATCACATTTTTAAACCATGGTTTAGTTTAAACTATGGTTTAATGTGAATGGGCAGAAAGCCCTGTTGAGTTCAATGGGATTAAGTGTGTAAAGGGCTGCAACCTTGATTTTTGAAGATGATGGAGTGTGCAGGGTCTTATGCATCAAACATTATGACATTTCAAAAGTACCTTGAATTCCCTGAAACTCCTCAGGCACAAAACATTCTCTGGTTGTCAAAATAAAGCCTGTGCAATATTTTGGGATGATATATGTTTGGGCTTGGTAAAGTGGAGAGTATGATAAGAATGTGATTTCTTTAATGGTACAAGGCTATTCTACAAGATACAAGGTGTGATTATGGGTGAGACCTTCTTTAACTCTTACTTCATTTATGCTTCACCTTTCTTCCACCTTGGAACTCAAGACGGGGTACATTGGGGAAATCTCCTACCCAGACCGTGACCAGATTCCCTATATTCCTCATTAGCTTTCATATAATTGGTTATTGCAACAGACCATGCTATGTGACCATTCTTAGCTCATTTCCCCATTTGAGTCCACCATAGAGACAGCTGTGCATCCTACTAGAAGTATTAGACAGTTTTGAGAGCAATCTATTGTTTTCTCAAGAATACAGCTTCTTTAAGGTTGCTGTTTCCAGGGTCTTGCAAGATAAATAGCACCCTTTCTGGGACACCCCAACCTTTCTTTTTAATTCTTTTCCATAGCTCCACACACCTTGAATGTTGTAGCTATTATGTTTCCTTAGAGGGGCTTGAACAATTGTTCCACAGTGGGTCTTGAATTGGTGACCTGAGGGATCTTAAGTGTGGATTTAGCTGACATTACAGTGTTCGGCTTTGTCCAAAAGAGAGAACTACAGGGAGACTAGCCATTGAAGCTGCCATACAGCAGTAGACACGAATGGACCAGGAAGTAATCCCTGACTCCCAAATAAAAGCCAAATGTCAGACTAGTTCACTGGTGTTAACAGCTGGGAGATTTGATGTTGCTAACCTCATACTGCCTCTGTGAGGAGATGGGTCTATCAATATTTTTTGTTGATTACAGAATCCCACTGTAACACCAAGCTTCTATTCTTACACAATATACAATAGTTTATGTTTTGTGACATTTTACATTTCCAAAGGGTTAACCTCTGTGTTTTAGTTAGTTTCACCAAGATTTGCCTCCTGCTAACAGCACTGAGGTGGATTTGCAGCCAAACAAAACCTTGCTTGATCACTCTGCAAAGTCATGTATGTTTGTGAATGAGAAGTCTGCAAGCTGTGTCTCATAAGAGATATTGAAGAATTAATTGCAATCTTTGTCCAGTTTAAACAGGAAAAATAAGACAGGAAGCTGTTAACTAAAATAGGTAAACCATCAATTTGCAAGTATGCCAGAACTGTAGCTAAATCTAGATAAAAATATATGTGCATATCATATTTCACTGATTTTTGTCCATCATTCTTGAACACAGCAGTTTTAGTTATAACCAGCTGCCTTCCTTACAAGTAGCAAAGTGAAATATGCTCTATTTACATTTACTGTTAAAAGAAAAGAAAAGAAAAGAAAAGTTAAGGGATCAACCAATTGCTGTTGAGGACATATTATATGTATCTTTCTACTTTAAATATTCAAACATTTTAAACAGTTGATCCAGTGGCCTTTATCCAAAATTTAAAGCATCTAGGCTGATCTAGCTTCAAAAACAGTGCCCCATTTTAGATCTCAGTCTTAGGAAGCTGTTTGATGGCAGGGAAGCATCTCAGGGGACATATGTTTTGATGTGAGTGGTGTCAGCTTTCAAAATCATCTTGCTGAAAAGAGATGGCATTCAGGCTGACAAGTACTGAGGAGAGTAAAGCTGTATTTTCACACCTTTTGCCACACAAAAAATGCAGTAGTTGGTTTTTTGTGTGTGTTTTTTTAAGTTGAGCTGTCAAGATTTCAAATTCCACAGTAGCTAAGGCCTATGAAGATTTACAACAGGGATGAGAACTTCCAGGTGTAGCAGGTTTCCACCAGCCTTAGGAAGCATGGCCATTGGTCAGCAATGATGAGAGGTGCCATCCTGCAACATCTGGAGGGCCTCCAGATTCCCTATCTATGATTCATAAGAACGTTTGTAGATGTGTGTTGTGTGTGTATATATTTTAAATGCAGGGTTAAGTAAATTCTCATTTGTGTTTGTGTGCAACTTCCTGTTAATGGGTTCTTTTTTTAAAAGGGGAAATAGCCACAGGAAGTTGCAATCCTAAGTGGAGCAGCGGGGGAGGTGTATCTGCTTAATTCCCCACACAATTTTCCCCCCACGCAATTCCCCACACAATTTCAAAATTCTCATCCCAGCTTCCTTTCTTCCTGCATGAGGAAAAGCATTTCTGATAATCTTGAGCGGAGGGGGGAAAACAGCCTATGGGCATCTCCCACAGCCTCTGAATGCTCTGCTCAAAAGAAAGTTACAAGTGACTGCAACTGTCACCCTTTTGCAACTTTCTACAAGTATAGCTTGTCTATGTCAGTGGCAACAAAGTACCACAATTTGTTTTCCCTGAAATTTTATCGGTGCCCTTTCTCATTTATGCACCCCGTGCAATTAAGCTAAGCCACCCAGAACCATGTGAAGGTAACCCACTGCTAGTGTTTGAAGTGGCAGGGATAGACATCAGCTTTGAAAAGTAGTTTTTATGGAAGAAGAAAGCATTTGGATTAGAGGGGAAAGACTCTCTCTCATTCTCTCCCCACCCCTGGATAAAGATGTTGGGCATAATCCAAGAACAACAAGCCTCATTGATCAGATTTAAGCATTTTAACAGGGGTTTTAGTTCACCTGATTTCATCTATGACCTTGGAAGGTTTGCCACCAATGTTTTAGGACAAGGTGTGGGTTTCCTGAAGCAGAAACAACCCGTGGTGATTTTCCACAAATGCAATTAATGGAGTGTCTCCTTTGTGTCAGTCAGTTCCTTCTGTCTGTCTGTCTCTCTCTTTTGTCTTACTTGTCTTAGGATGGTTGAAGATGTGATGTCTGTATGTTCTCTGTTGTAAGTAATTTTAACCCTAAACGTGCTTGTTATGGACAGGAATGCCTCATTTCATTTCATTTCACCTTTGCTAATTTGGGTTGTGGGTTTCCTTCAGTATTGCTGGGCATCATAGCTTCAGAATCAATTAAACTGTTTTAAATGGTTTTACCAGTTTGCATCACATTTGTTACATGAAAGGGAAGCTGCATGTTTGTGGATAAGCTTGAACAAAACAATTATTCCTGTTAAATACGCCCCCCCCCCGCCGCCCTGTTTCCAGTTTAATTATTAAAATTTTTATTTGTATAGTTAAGAGGCCCGCAAATGGCATGTCACAGCTTTGCAAATCAGGCAGGGGGTTGGATTCTACCAGTTATCCACCACAATGACTTGCCTTGATCCATGGAGCCATGGCAAATCACACTTTTTGCATTTGTTGCACTTTCACACTTTTTAAAGATGAAGAACAATGGGTGGTTTTTCTTGTTTTGTTTTTGCTTTCTATGACAGTGAAGACGTGTAGTAAATATGTTTTTATAAGTAATGCACAGCTATTCAGTGTGTGTCATGTACAACCAGGTAAGCTCTTGGCTTGCCACTAAGTGGGACATAGCTGAGTTTTGCTCAGCCAGTGATGTATGTATGACCATTCTATAGTACCTGGTTAATTTCCTTTCTTTTCTCTTCCTGTTACAAAAGCTGGCCTTAAAACCTGAATCTTAAGCACTGTCTTCACTTGAAAGATTAGGCTCTGTCTAGGACTATCCTCTTCATAAGCTTATGTGTGTAGTGCCTGCTGAAGGAAGATGAGTAAGGTGACACAGTTACCGTATTTTTCGTCCCATAGGACGCACTGGCTCATAGGACGCACCTAGTTTTTTTGGGGGGAAATAAAGGAAATCCCCCCCCTTTATTTCCCCCCCAAAACCAGGTCGGGGAATCCAAACCAGGTCGGGGAACAGCGGGATGGCGGCACTCCGCCTCCCCGCTGTCCCCCGAGCTTGTGGGGCTGGCGCTGGGGAGAAGCGTGCTTCTCCCTAGCGCCAGCCTCCAAACCAGGTCGGGGAACAGCGGGATGGCGGCGCTGTGCCTCCCCGCTGTCCCCTGAGCTTGTGGGGCTGCCCAATGTCTGCCTGAAGCACGGGGCGCTCTGCTTCAGCGCTCCCCGCGCTCCGTGCAGCAGGCTGCGGATGTCTTCCTGAAGCACCGGGCACTCTGCTTCCAGCGCGCCCCGCGCTTCGGGTAGCAGGCTGCTATCCGCAGCCTAGGGAGCCCTGCGGGAACTCCCGCAGGCTCCCCAGGCTTGCAGATAGCTTCCTGAAGCCTGGAGAGCGAGAGGGGTTGGTGCGCACCGACCCCTCTCGCTCTCCGAGCTTCAGCGAAAGCCTGCATTCGCCCCATAGGACGCACACAGATTTCCCCTTCATTTTTGGAGGGGGAAAAGTGCATCCTATAGGGCGAAAAATGCGGTAGTTGTTTTAGGCTGCAACAACATGTTATTCCAGCAGGTAAATTAGATATATATATTAATTATAGTCCATGTTTTTAGTGAAGGAAAACATTGCCAGCTATAAAAAGAGATTCATAAATAAATATCAGTGACAGCCAGGGTTGGAGAGTTGATATTTTATATAGACTTGATATTGTCTCATCTTTGTCACGACCAAATTGCATGCCCTTCAGTATTTCACAACCTCAGTTTCCTCATCTATTAAGTGGGAATAAAAGTGAACTCTGGCCAGATTGATTTAGGGACAAAACTAAGGAAGACAGAGAATGGGTGATAGATAGTTTTGTTTTGTTTGTTTTTTTAAGAAAAGAACTAGTTGTATGTTTGCTAGGAGAGGATGCTGATGCAAATTAATCGATTGCTGTTTGATCAAATTGTAAGTGTTGGCTCAGGTTTTGCAGAATTGCTCTGTTGGAAAATCACAAATTCTTACTGCTGTAACTGAAGGCTCCTGCTTCCATTATTTCAACATTTTATGAAACAATGTTTGGCTCAGAATGCTGTGGACTAATCCAAAAGTGCATGACACAAAACTGAGGGTCATGGCATGCTCCTCCTTGATGCTTGAATTCTTAAGCTTTCTGAAGCAGGAAAGTTTTACATGGTGGTATTTTCTTTAACTCTGCACTGTTCTTAAACACTGTTGATTTTCCACAGCTCACCATACTCAAAATTTCCATTTTCTTTCCAGTGATACTTTTAGGGTGAAAAAGTCACCGAAAAGATCTCCGCTGTCTGATGCACCTTCACAGGTAAAGAGTACTGACCAGCTTTTTTATTTAAATGATTTTTTTGTTAACACTGGTCCAGTGCAAATTCCTGATGACTGTCTGGCAACCAATTCTCTTTTGGGGACTCATTCAGTAGGGATAGTAAACCAACATCTTCAAGTAAAATCACAGACCTAATATAATTTTTTGATAACATTTTTTTTACTGAAACAATTAGCGGTCAAAACCTGTAATCCAAGCTTTTGAACACTTCAAGCATAGGTATTCAAAGCAAAAATGAAAAACAAATGAAATAGATTCTGGTACAGTTGATTTTACTCTGATAAACCTGAAAAAAAGACATTTGAAATCTTGTAAACATGAATGCACTTAAGGGGAAGAAATGCAAATGATTTGCAGATTAGCTTGCTTAATGGCATAGCAAGCCTGAACATCTCCAGAGACCAAATTAAAAAATAAATATATTATAGAAAAGCAGTTTAAAAGAAAAGCAAATGCAGAGGAGGTAGATTGCAAGGCATCTTTCCATATTTGGTACCATAAAGCCAAAAGACACCTGATGCCATAAAGAGTGGGGAATCCCAAACAGACTAGATCATTTGGAAATGTCACCAATTAAGTGGAAATAGTGTTTGACAGAGAGACAGACTTCCAAAGTTCTTCAGTGCCCCAGTACCGACTGCATATTGCCCTAGTTCTTCTGTTGCTGAGCTCTTGGTCATGATTCACACAGTCAACTGATGGACTTGTCACAACTTGTAACAAAATCTGTTTCATAAAGCAGGTATTGCAGTGCCACCACAAACTGTGAGAGTGTTCTGTGGCATAGCAAAATCCCTTATTGGGGGAAGCATCAACCCTGTTCTTTTACAAAGGGACTACCATGCTTCTGTGTATGGAGTGGTCTAAAACAAGTGATTATTATTTTTTAAGTAAGTTTGTGTAGAATTGAATTCTTCACTAGATAACATAGTTGAACGAATCACAAAAACAAATGATGCCCCGCTTCATCTCACCTGTCATTTATCCTGGCATCGATTGAAGTAATGATTCTCAGATATCTGTATGAGAACAAAGTCCATCCATATTAGTTGCCTGGAGTGGCCCTACCATTCTTCTTCTTCTCCATTAGACAAGGTGAGATAACTGTCTCAGGCAGCATATAGTAGTGGCAATAGTGGACCTCCCTACTGCTGTTCCTCCTAAGGCCCCCCAGCCTGTGCTTGAGGACAGAGCTGTATATGTTGTACAGCCTGTCCGTGCTCCTCTGAATTAGCCTGCTGTGTCAGGTACTATGGAGGGCACTCATAGTACCCATCAGCTGTGTCGAATGAGGATTCAACTTTTATTTGGCTTCTGTATATGGAACAGGGAGGTGTCCTTCAGGCAGAAAAATATATTGGGCCAGCTCTGTCCATACTACAGTGTCTTAAGGGCTGAAATCCTGAGGCTCTATGAAGCTGGAATAAGTAGTTAAAAAGAAAGTAAAAGGAAGCCAGATACAAGAGGAGAGACAATTGCTTTCTTTACAGCACAATAGTTATTTAACATTTCTTCCCCCTACTCTCAGGAGTCTACGCCACTGCCTACAACCGAAACACCCTCTGTTGTATCCACTGTGGTTCATGCAACAGATGAAGAGAAACTGGCATCTTCAGTGGGCAACCAGAAATGGACTTGCATGACAGTGGATCTAGATTCTGACAAGCAGGATTATCCCCAGCCGTCGGATCTGTCGACTTTTGTAATTGAAACCAAGTTCAGCTCTCCTACAGAAGGTAAGCTGGCAGAAAGAGGTGGAATCAATTTCCCCTCCTTAAGATGGGGAAAACAAACAGATGTGGAGAGCGATGAAGGAAGCAAATGTGCCTTTTGATTACCTTTGCTCAAGTGCAGGTTGAATGATCCCATTTAATGTTGTCTTCCAGCATATCTAGCTTAATTCACTGCCTCGCTTCTATTTAAGTGCTTTGTTTGCCTGATATGGTTTCCGCATAGGGATGTTTGGAGGGATGTCCAGAAAATTCCTGCCGTCAGTAACAAACTGTAATTAGCTTTGGTAGCGATTGTATGAAATCTTTTATTTCTAGGCAGTTTCCTGCACCATTGTTGGAGCTCCCACATTCACATTCTGCTTTTTATATTACAGCTCCATTAATTGGCCCGGCTCTTGGGATTTTTTTTAGCTACTGCTTGTAAGCATCAGTTGTCGGACATATATTATTAAAAATGTGTTTGGAAGATAGTACAAGAGGGAGAAAAGATTTAACAGCGCCCGTTCCCTGGTGCACTATGTAAGCTTGGGTGTATTAGGGTTAACCATGCAGCATTTCATGTGCAGAGTACTGCCATAAGATTATGATGAAAGTGTAGGTAGGATCTAAGCGTTGTGAAAGCCCTGATAGTCTTTAACCAGATATACACAGTGCATTTAACCCAATTAGCTCATAATTAAGAGGGACATATAAATTTGTGCTAAACTTACTTAACATGAGAGTATCTTTGTGTTGTGATCACTGGGACAATAAATGCAGCTCGTGTTTTGCAGTTCTCTTTACTCATAACTTTATGCTTCTCAAAATATTAGTGTCAGTTACTGGTTCTCTGTGTGTCTGCATGATCCCTGCCTTATGAAATACACACTGAACAGTTTGACAAAATGGGGTTGTTGTTTTTTGCTGGATAACAACAGGTATAGTATTGGAGGGGGGGTTGCCTCTGCCCTGTAAAAGAACGTAACATTGACTGAGGTAAGGGACCATTCACATAGATAAACATAGACATATATCTGCAGATCAGGCTTTGCCAACCTAGTGCCCTCCCAGATGCTTTTGACTGAAATTCCCATCAGCCCCAGCCATGTGGAGGGCACCAGGTGGACAAAGGCTGCTGTAGGTAGTATTTTGATAAACTCAGCTGTCTTTTCTATGAATAGGGCAGGTTTTGTTTCTTTACAATTCAGTGTGTTTTGGTTTTGTTTCTTACATTTCTACCAGTCTTTGGCTCTGAAGGGTCCCCAGAGCAGCCCACGAAAGTATAATAGAAGAATAAAACTAACTAAGGTCATTTTATAATGCTAGTCGAAAACATTATTAAGAAATTATTTTAACAACAGCCTTGAAAGTATCTCTTCCACACAGCCAAAATACCTTCTGGAAGAAAACCAGGTTTAATTAATTTTTGAAAGGCCTAATCCTGATCAGCTGCCTTAGTAATTGGTAATGTAAGGAGTGTGCCACCATGAAGAAGGCCCTACTCTTTTGTCAGATTTCTTAATCCCAATAACATACACACCCACCCTGAGAGCCCTCAGGAGCCCATAGTGGTACCTTAACTTTAGATTTTGCCTGGTGGCTCCTCAACTCCATAGAATCATAGAATCATAGAGTTGGAAGAGACCACAAGGGCCATCGAGTCCAACCCCCTGCCAAGCAGGAAACACCATCAGAGCACTCCTGACATATGGTTGTCAAGCCTCTGCTTAAAGACCTCCAAAGAAGGAAACTCCACCACACTCCTTGGCAGCAAATTCCACTGTCAAACAGCTCTTACTGTCAGGAAGTTCTTCCTAATGTTTAGGTGGAATCTTCTTTCTTGTAGTTTGGATCCATTGCTCCGTGTCCGCTTCTCTGGAGCAGCAGAAAACAACCTTTCTCCCTCCTCTATGTGACATCCTTTTATATATTTGAACATGGCTATCATATCACCCCTTAACCTCCTCTTCTCCAGGCTAAACATGCCGAGCTCCCTTAGCCGTTCCTCATAAGGCATCGTTTCCAGGCCTTTGACCATTTTGGTTGCCCTCCTCTGGACACGTTCCAGTTTGTCAGTGTCCTTCTTGAACTGTGGTGCCCAGAACTGGACACAGTACTCCAGGTGAGGTCTGACCAGAGCAGAATACAGTGGCACTACTGCTTCCCTTGATCTAGATGCTATACTCCTATTGATGCAGCCCAGAATTGCATTGGCTTTTTTAGCTGCCGCGTCACACTGTTGCCTCCAGTGAGTGGAAAGGACCCTTCTCATCACAGAGTCACTTTTGTAACATGCAGCACTTGTACATTCCCTCTGATATATCTGGCTTGCAACTGAGGCTGTAACCTCAGGCTTCCCCCAGTCCCTGTTTGTCTCACCCAGCTGTTCTCTTCACAGCTGCCATACTCCTAGGTCTTGCTCTCTCAAGGAAAGTCAGTGTGATATAGTGGCTTGTGTGTCACACCAGGATCAGGGAGACAGATTCAAATCCCCACTCAGCTGTGAAGCTCTCCAGGTCACCTTGGTCCAGTCACTTCCCAGAGCTGTTATGGGGCATTATATGGTTATGGGGAAAGAGAACCACATACCACCTGAGCTCCCTGGAAGAAAGGAAGGATGTAACTGTGATGAATGAAATGAGTGTAGGCTGAGGTGCTTATACTCAAGTTGTAATTTAAAATATTGTTGGAATAAGAAAAGAAAGAAAGAATGCAAGTTCTTCCTTAAAGAAAAACAGATTATTATAATCATAATTAGAATGATTTAACACAAGATTTGAACTCAAAACAGACTGGCACCCAGAGCTACTCTACATACTAATTTTCCTGCCTCTTGTGTCTACAGGGTAACATGTGGCCCAGATTACCTGTTAATTACAGCAAATAATGTTTCCTCTATTGGGATCATTTAAATATAATCACACTTTCCCTCTGGACTCCTCTTCATGCTACAGTGAGAGTTTTCAGAGTGATTAAAGGATTCTTTCTGCGACTATCATTTGCACCACCTGTGATTTTTCTTTGAATATCTTTCTGATATCAAAGGCTACCTTCAATAGGCACTTGTCATGAACTGAGTATGACACTTGTCACCTTGTTTGTTTATTTGCTAATCCACTAGAATTCTTCTTATCTGGCTACTCAGGATAATTAAGCATTTGAATCTTCTGTGAATCCCAAGCCATTTCTATAATAGGGTGCGCCATTTATTTATTTTCAGAGCTAGGAATTGCCAAATTGATTCTGGAATCAAGTAAGATGAAATACTCATCAACCCCAAACCCGGAAGAGATGATTTATGCATCTACTGTGAGACAGCGCAAGGACTGAAACTGATGTAATAATAGTATATACCCAAAGAGGGCGTGAAAGCCGTGTCTTGAGGCTGGGCGAAGGCTGGCACCGCAGCAAAAGGCTGCTGAACACGCCCCCCCTCTGGCACCTGGTTGGATGCCTGCTGAGGGGCGTGGGCACCAGCCAGGTGAGGTGAAGGCAGGGGGCTAACGCCCCCTGCTAGGGGCGAAGCTCGGGCTCCCGCCCACAACCACTCCCCTCTCTTGCAGGGAGGAGAGTCTTTCCAGATAACAAGATGTCAGAGGCAAATAGAAGAGGTCCCCAAAAGACTGCTGTTAAAAAAAAGAAAAGGAATAATCTTAAGCAAGTCTGCAGCTTATTTCAGAACTGGTTGACTTTTTTAGTCTTGACCTTAAAGTTGCTTTTGAAATAATATCTGCTTTCATTTTTAATTTTTAACATTATTTTATATGTTAAAATCCCTGTACATTTGGATACACACACACACACACACACACACACACACACACCATGATAGCTTTGCCAGCTATCTGGATTTTATTATTAGATCAAGTGTGAATTTCTCCATGAGAGATGAGAGATAAAATCCATGTCGAATCTTTCAAGCTTTAACCACTGCCATGTTGGCATTTAACATTTCAGGAAATGTTTCATCTGTAGTGCGTTGAGCGTATGGAGCTGACATATTTTCTCACGTCAAAATATCATAATTAGCACATTTAGATGAGATTATGGAAGGGAAGGCCTTTAATTAACAGAAACGTCTTGGTGATCGAATGTGTGGAAGTTTCAGACAAAGAATGTGATCCAGAGCCCCCAATGAAATGGCTTCTTGTTCCCTTTTGCAAAGGGAAATTGCACCACAAAGCAGGATTCTCCCCCTCACACAAGGAGTACTCTGCTGCTCACAAATGAGAACAGGAAACCTGTGGTGTCCATGGAATGCCACATATGAATCAGGACTGCTAGATTGTGGTCAAAATCTTCATTGGTGGTTTTAATGTAGCAGATGTTTTGCTGCTGGTCATTGATGCACATTGGGGGATGGGAATGAATCCTGATCATTTCAAGTTGGACAGATCCGTCAGGGACTTTCATTTCACACCTGGTTTATGTATGTGAACCTTTAAAAGGCAGAAACCTAAGAATGGTCAGGGCAAATTAGGGGTTAGAATTATAGGAGTGTGCAATTAATTGTGCATTTGTGTTTTTCTGTAACTCTAGTACACAACTGAGGGACGCAGGTGGCGCTGTGGGTTAAAGCCTCAGCACCTAGGACTTGCCGATCGAAAGGTCGGCGGTTCGAATCCCTGTGGCGGGGCGCGCTCCCGCTGCTCGGTCCCAGCGCCTGCCAACCTAGCAGTTCGAAAGCACCTCCGGGTACAAGTAGATAAATAGGGACCGCTTACCAGCGGGAAGGTAAACGGCGTTTCCGTGTGCGGCTCTGGCTCGCCAGAGCAGCGATGTCACGCTGGCCACGTGACCCGGAAGTGTCTCCGGACAGCGCTGGCCCCCGGCCTCTTGAGTGAGATGGGCGCACAACCCCAGAGTCTGTCAAGACTGGCCCGTACGGGCAGGGGTACCTTTACCTTTACCTTAGTACACAACTGAAGCAACACAAGCAATTTACCAAATGTTTCTAGGGAGAGCATGAAATAGTACAGAATCTGGATTTCCCAAACATGTGTTTCAAAGTGACAAATAGTGTCATGAATGGTGACAAAAGTATTCGGAAATGAACACAGTAATAATAAATTTGGTCTGCTTATGGATGCCAGCCATAATTCTGTGTATCTGCAGTTTAAGGGTGTCTTCCTGCCATAAATATGACCCCCTGTAGATCCAGTATGGAACTGATTCTGTAATGCAAGGAGCCCCATAGTGTTTAGAGAGTGATATGCTTGACTCTGTTCGCTTGCAGGAGAATATGCAAGCTTACTTTTTGCAATGGAGACCACAGTTCAAACCTCACTGCTGCTCTAAACTTAAAACAAGTCATTCCCATTGATTTCAGGGAAATGTGCTTCCAAACAATGGTTGGAAACTGTTGAGGCCCATTATTTACTTATAAGGGTTTATATACAATGGGACTTCCTCTCCCAGGTTTTAGCTGCTTGTTTTAGAATTAGGCTGTGGGATGGAGCAAGACAGTCTCTGCTGAACAGCTGAAAAGTCATAGGGTGATGGTGTGGTTTCAGGGTTTTTCAGCAGCAGATCCGTAGGAGAAATGGTTAGCTCTTCACCTTTGCAATCCTTCATCTCCCATGTATCAGCTTTGCCTTCACTGTGGCAAACAAGCATCTAGAAACCGTACTTGAGGGGCAAGAAGCTGGGCATTGTAGAGAGGAAATGGCGGACAAGGTAATGTTTAAGAACCCTTCCCGTGCTTGTCCTCACCCCATTGCCTTGAAGCTTGTTTGGCAGTAGCTGGGCTTCCTAGATCCATGTTTATCACCAAACAATACTACCCTCTTCAGGCATTCTTAATATGGCTGAAATGAACATAGGGAGGAGAGCTTGTGCCCTCCTCCAAGTTCTTTCCTCCTATTTTAATCATGCCCCATGATGAACATCTGAACAGGGCTCATTTTCATCCAGATTTGAGTCCTGCTGCCAAACATGTAATTTCGCTAAACAAACTCCTTGTGCTTTCAGCTGTCCCACTGCGTACTTCATCCTTAACATTGTGCCCTTTTAAGTGTTTCATTGAAGTTCCTAATAGCACTGGTAGTTCTCCAGTGGGCAGAATGTAGATCAAGATCTACTGTTAGGTAGATCTGTGTGATTTTTGTGGTAGTTCAGTGAGGATTCTGACTACTGATTGCAAACACAAGAATACTTTTTCACCCCTCTTCTAAATTATTCCCTGAGACGAAGAAAACTTTGAGATAGGAGAAAACTAGGAGTGGATTTTTGTGTGGCAGGACTGTTAGCTGGACTGAGAGGGTCCTGTGAGACACACTGATTCCAAGAGTGATTCATCTGGTGATGGCGGTGCAGCAACAATAACCTCCCAGCAGCAGTGTCTCTGCCACTTACTGGAAGGAGAACGGTTTATCTGAGATTAGGGTTGTGTGGGCCAACGGCAAAGCCAGACCAGTGTGTCCACACAGCCCTGACCCTGCCACTGCTTCCCCCTCCCCTTCTTGGTAACCAGAATATCATGTTGTGTGGGGCAGTTGCTGCAGCTCTGACCCATCAGGCAAGTAATTCCTGACTGTTTTTGAGCTCCTATTTTGCACCTTGTTCTAGTTGGTAGACTTCGGTTGGCTGAGAAGTAGCTCTCACAACTATGAAGTCCATCTGCCACTGTTCTAAGGTGTTCCTGCTTCCAAAGATACATGCTTGAGAACAAAATATATGTACAATCTATCTTAATTGGCACGTCCTCATTTAAATGACGGTCATAGTGAAATATAAAGAAGTTGTGGTTGGTACATATTGTTAAGTAACAAGTGGCTCTAAGCCTGGCACAATCACTCTGTTTCCATGCATCAGTCAGATATTTCCTTCCCACACCTCTCCTCCCACTGCTGAATGTGTGGGTCTTATGGCACGCCATGCATTGGATTAGATGTATAGCACCTATTAAAAACATTGCTTTGAAAGGACATGAAAGCCCATGCCTTACATAATAATTAAGGGCAGCCAGGCTGTTCTGTGGTCCTTTGCCATGTTAGAGTGTTCACAGCCTATCACTTCAGTCATTTTCATGTCAAGAGAGAAATAATAATGGGACCACAATTCCTAGATAAAAGCCCCATAGTTTATAGAAGTGACATAATTTGAATGCATCAGCTTGTGAATATGATTTTCCGTTTGAGCGTACAGAACAGAAAGTTCAATCAAGTATACATCATTGTTAATTTAATGGTTTAAGAGAGGGGAAGAGCACTCTGGGCAAATAAAATCTAAGTGCTTGGCCATTTCAGAGAAGAAGAAAGCAGGGGACAAAGACAAGATATCTAACATAAGGCCTACACGATGAACGACTTGGATAATCCTTGTTTGTGCCATTGGGCTCTGATTGATATGCAGGCAAAGATCAATACTCAGCATGTTTTGAGTTGTATCTGCCAATTTTGATTTTTGTGCTCATTAGGAAAGCATCAGCTGGCAAGCCTCTAGGCTTTTGTTATTGTCTCAAAGAGTACTTCCACCACCATAACAAGCACACTTTTCAATTTATTGCAGATCTGGAGTATGGCAATTCCTATGAAATAGAATATATGGAGAAGATTGGTTCCTCCATACCTGTAAGTTTCCATTTGTGGATTTCTTATTTGAGCTCCTAGATGAACACAGTCACCCCAGTCTCATGGATCATGTAAATTCAAGGAAACTGAACAACTTGAGTTTTATTTCTTAATTATTTTGAGGCATCACTGAAAATTGGGAGAGAAATTTTAGCACTTCATCACTTTTCATTTGGGGTATGGAGGTGGCTGAAAGCCTCAGTTTATAGAAGATGCACTGTAATTTTTCTCTCTCTCTTCTTTCTGACAGCAGGATGATGACGCTCAGACAAAGCAATCTTTGTACCTTATGTTTGATGCACAGCAGGAGAGTCCAGTCAAGTCTCCTCCAGTCCGATTATCAGACTCTACAACTCCTTGTTCTGGGTACTTCACTGCATTTTCAAAAAGAAAAATTACTTGTAGTAATCATCACAACTAGAACTAGGCCTTCTTATGGACATGATAGTGCACACAGCAGCCAATGAAGCTGAATATTGAAAGATTTGGGCCAGATTAAAGAAAGTACTACTTCTTACAGTATATAGTGAAACTATGGAACTTGATCCCACAAGATGCAGTCATGGCCATCAGCTTGGATGGCTTTTCAGTGGTTCTCAAACTGTGGGTCCCCAGATGTTGTTGGACTACAACTCCCACCATCCCTGAGCGCTGGCCTTGCTAGCTAGGAGTGATGGGAGCTGTAGTTCAACAACATCAGGGGACCCACAGGTTGAGAAAGGCTGGATTAGATGAATTAATAAGGATAAGGTTATAAAAGGCTAATAGCAATGATTCTCGCTGTTGTTGTTGTTGTTGATAGTGGAGGCAGGGCACTACTACTATTACTACTACTACTACTAATAATAATAATAATAAGTAGTAGCAGCAGCAGCAGTAGTAATAATAGTTATAGCCTGACCATCTGACTGGGTTGCCCCAGCCACCAAACAAAAGTTAAAACACAGTATTAAAACAAGAATAGCATAAGATCCTAAAATGCTCATCCATATTACATATAAAAGGGCAGATCCATCTCAAACCACCCCACTAAAAATACGAGTAGATTTGACTGTGTCTTCTATATTATTGTTTTCTGGATTCTTTTCACCTGCCCCAAGGCCAGCTATGATGAAAGGCAGGATATAATTTTTTTATAAAGAAATAAATATAGTTCTATGTCGGTGTTACAGTTCCCCATATATTTGCTGGGGTCATATTCCTGACCTGTGTGGTTCCCTAGTCATCCATCAGTGTCATGTGGAACCAGACCATGTAGCAATGACAACCACCCTACGCAAGTAATTGTTTCATTGTATGTGATGTTTACTATTATGAATAAGAATTAATAATTAAGAGCTTTCGGATTAAAATGTGATTTAATGCAAAAGTATAGGCTGTGAGATAGGCATAACTCTCCATCGCTCTATGTATTGGTTTTGCTAGCAAACTGAAAGCATGGTTCTTTATTGTATCTCAGGTCAAGCTTGGAAGAAACTGAAGCCCAGTTGTCCTCTGCAGTGAAATTACAACATCCAGCTTCACGATCACTGGCTGCGAGCCAAGAGACATCAATACAGCCACCTGACAAATCAAAAACAAAAGAACTGGAGCCCACTTCAAACAACCTTGACATAGTAAGTTGGTTGATTGTATGCCCTCTAGATTGGGCAAAGTAGCTTGAGTGCAGATCCAAGTAGGCCATCGCTTTTAAAATATAGAAGGGTTTAATTGCTTAAGATAAATTAACTTTTATTGTTTCTTTCTCTGCAAGAACTCACAGCAAATGTTCAGCTTTTTGCTATATACTCTTTCTCACTCATGCTCTCTTTTTGGGGCAAATGCAGGCAGTTGTAATATGGTGGAAGGAAAGCATTATTTACTACAGATTTTGTTGGTAGTTCCCTAGGGATTAAGCATATATGCAGGCTGGTGCATGACTTTAACCGTGAGTGGTTCTGCCAGTTTTTGTTACTTGTTCTGTATCCTGCTTGCTCTTCAGACCACACCCGAGGACCCCTTTGTCTCTGCTGATGCTCTTCTCAGTAGGATATCTCATCCACCTTCAGTGTGTGATCAGCTTCAATATCTAGAGCCTGACTTAGCAGAAAAGAACCCCCCAATATTTGCTCAGAAACTTCAGGTTTGTAATGGAAGTCTGTCAGTGTTCCTTCAGTGTTTGTAAATGCCAGTAAAAGGCTAATGCCCCTGTCTGAAAAGGGACGTGCAGCATAAACCTTCTGCAAGCCTACGAGGAGAAGTTGTGCTATGCTAATATATTTTTTTTGTTGATATTATTTTTACCATTCATATGAGGGGTGGGCAAAAAGAAAATGAAAGTCCGCACGAGACATTTGGTGACATGCTAGTGTGGGTGGAATGGCATGCAGGGGTTTGGCTCTTACTTTAAAATCATTATCAGGTGTTTGAATGGTGTATACTATTGCTTTTAACTATTCCCCCCCCCCCCGTAGCTTTGTGCCAGGTTCACAGTTGTCTTATCGATCTTCCAGCATACTTCCTCTTTGGATGACATTACATCAGGACAATTTTCAGGGGTTTCTCCACAAAGTGTGACTGACAGAAGACTGTTTGCAGAACAATGAAGCATTCCGCTGGATATTATTATTATTATTATTATTATTATTATTATTATTAGAGAACAGTGGAAGATTATTATTATTAATAATAATAGTAATAATAAATGATGCGTCTAACTTTAAAAAAAGAAAAGAAATCAGTCCTTCAGAACACTTCAGTGCTCTGCAGGCAGCATCCTGGCCAGCCACACTTCATTTAAAGTCCCCTGGAGATAATCCTGATGTAGCATTGTCTGAACAGGCATTCCAAGAAGTCAGGAGACTGATAAACTACCCAAGAATCCTGCACCAAGCTACTGTACAATAAAAAAAAATGATTAAGAGTGAGAATTTACAATATTCAGCAACTTCATGATGATTTTAATGTTAAGATCCAGAAGCAAATCCTCACACACCCTTCAAGTTTCATTAAAGTTATCACACATACACAAGTGACGGGGGGGGGGCAGTTTTGCAGGAGGCAAATGGTTTCACAAAGTGGTGTTGAGGATTCAGTTGTCTGAAACTGACTTTGAACCAGTCATGTCCTTGATGATAAAAATAATATCCTCCAGACCAATTTACAGTCTATAACACACCCACACACCTGTATACACCCCTCTTTTAGAGCCCAGTGTATGAACTGGGTATACAGTGGTACCTTGGTTGTCGAACTTTGACTCCTGTAACTGTTCCTTTGAATTTGTACTGCAAACATGCGGAATTGCAGTGCAAATTAAAATGTCAGTTCTACAAATGCACTTAGCTTTGGGCTTAAATGCATACTTTCTTAATGAAGATCAAGATAAAGCAAGGCAGAATTAAGTACTCATTTATTACGGCCAGTAGAAAGGATCGCACACAGGAACAAGAACTGCCTCAGTGGCTCACCTCTTGTCAGTCTTGTGAGGGTGATTCTCTAAGGCTGGAATCCTGGGCACACTTCCTTAGGAGTAAGTCACTGAGCTCAGTGGGATTTGCTTCTAAGTAAATCTTTGTATGGGTGAAACTATTGCGAAACTATTTGTACTGCACAGCTAGAGGAGTAGCACATGCCACATTATCTAGCATGTAAACCTTTTAGCAATATTTTCTAATAAGTAAATTGGAGTGAGTGATCTTAAGGCAGCCTTCACCAGCCTTGTGCTCATCAGATGATTTGGACTACAGCTTCCATCAGCCCTAGTCAGCATAGCCAATGGTCAGGTATGATGTACGTTGTGGTCCAAAATATCTGGAAAGCACCAGGTTGCAGAAGTTTGGTTCAATATGTATGATAATTTTTATCATTCAGTTCTGGTTTATTTTTCAAGTAACTGAAAGCAATTGAATTATGAATGGTGGAAGGAGAAAGCAACATATAACTAATGTCAAAAGAGAAATACAAAATAGATTAAAACAAATAATTTTGTTTCTTTAAGTAATTTTTAATGTTCCTTAACCAGAAAGCATTTTTTTGGCCCTACTTTGCTAGAAGTACTTGTTCACGTACTGCTTATGTTTCATTCGAACCCTGAGTTAATGTCTATGTTGTCCCCAAACGGTGATCGTAACAGACTGATATATGGCATTCATTTTGCGAATGTGGACATTCATTTATGTCATGTTCCTAATGCATTTTTCCTGTGCATCACTCACAACCATCCCACTGACAGGAGGAGTTAGAGTTTGCTGCAATGAGGATAGAAGCCCTGAAGCTAGCCAGACAAATTACCCTGGCTTCTTTCAGCTCCTCAGATACGGAGGTATCTGTGACCTGCCTGCAGTTTGTGTGCAACTGATCACAGCTTAAGGAACCCAAATGCGTTTTCTTTTAACAAAAGTTTCTCTGAGTGGTGTTGCGTGATGTTTCTGGCACCTTCGTACTTAGGAGGACATCAAGAAGCATGCCAAGAGTCTTCCTCTAATCCCAAATTCTATCACCTTCACTTGCAGATATGTTTTAAATATCACTATCGTGTATTTGGCTACAGATACAACTTTGGCCTTCAGTCTGCTTTGGTTTTCACAAATTAATGGATTTCTTGGCCAATTAACTATTATAGTATCACGGCACAGTTTACAGTTTGGAGGCTTTAATCAAAACAGTAAATTCAATTAAAATACGCCTAATGGACCAATATCCCACAATTTGGTGAAAGTCAGCTTTCACGTGGAAATCTTGAAAATTGCAGACGAATGCTGTGAATGTCCAGAACTTGGATATATTGATGAATGTTCACAATTAACTTGCACTGTGTGATAGCACTCACTTCTGTGTGTCCAAAAGTGGGGAAACGTGTAGCTCTTTTTTTAAGCAACCACAAAATTTACCTGGCATTGTTAGCATTCATTTGTGTAGGCCACGATTCACCAAATTTTCGGCATCCTCTATAGAATTTTATTGTTTGAAAATGTCCTGCAAGTGTGACACTTAATTTAAGCATCCATGTCCAGCAGTGTATTTCTTAAAACGGGTGACATCTCTAATTAAATTCTAATTTAAAATTTAATTCTCTATATCTGTGAATGAATAGCATTAGTAATAGCCAGGCACAATATCTATACTCAAACTTAGCCCTGAGGCTTGTTTTATAGAAGCAGGATTTTGTCTAAAGCAGTGAATACATAAAACTCCAAGGGCTGGTGCTTAGTTAGCTATAAACTGCATGGGGCAGCATTTTTGCTGTTTGAGGAGTGATTTTAAACATCTTAACCCGTTTTGCCTTACGTGTTTGAAGGTTAAAAGTTCAGCCAAACCACATCTCAACCTTCTAAACAACAGGACTAAAAATAAAATAAAATAGGGTGGGGCAGGGTAGGGTAGGGGGGGGGAGAATTGACAGCTTCTAAGCAAGGGGAGAAAACCTCCCTACACACAAATCTTCTTTATTCTTTGCGATCTAAAGTGTTTCCTTCCTGATAATGCCTACAGCATGCTGGCTGTTGCCATGTTGGTGTGGGGTTGCTTCTGTGATGCATGTGGTCTCGACTAGAGTGAAATGTTAGCTCTTAAGGAGTGTGTTTGATGTGCACAGCTGCTCTGCAGGGTCACTTGCGGTGGTGTTAATGCAAAGGTCACAGCTCATGGGGTTTGACTGGAGCGGGGTACGTGTGAGGTTTCAGTCCCTTTTTTTATTTACTGCCAGCTGCACATGGCATTTAGCTGATATTTGCCCTAAAGGAAACATATATTTCCAAATGTTGAGCATATTGTATGCATGTGCTTTTGGAACTCATTTTTGTCTCGTAGCACGCATGCACCACATGTACACAATCGGGCAGGGCAGCTGTGGAGCCAATCCCAAGGTGATTTTAGCCATCTTAAAAACCCTTGCACCATAGCACTATAACTGCACTTGGTGTGGATTAGACGGGCAAGCTGATTTGCAAATGCAAAGTATATCCCCCCCAACCCATTTTTATGAATTGCTCAGCCTAATTACATAACCTGAAGCTCAGCTGCTGATTCAGTGGGCACAATGAGTGTAATCCCCTTCTTATTAAAACCAATGGCAAATTTTCCATCAGTTTATGGTGCGGCTGGGTCAATTTATTTTGCAGAACGCTACGAACAGGGTTTTAAAAATTACTTTACTTAGGGAAATTTGTGTATGTATAAATAAGTGCATGGCAACTGAACCCATATTATTTTAAAAGACTACTAATTCTGCATGTTAAGTTCCATTTGAACAAAATTGTAAGTCAGCCGTTTTGTGGTTAGAAAAAGGGGAGCAAAGTAGCTAAGTCAAAAAGCTTGAAAGGACAGTTTTAAGTGAAAGTGGTAAAACTTTCTGATTGTTCTTGAACTCTGAAGACATTGGGAATGTTTTATTCTCTTTGAGGGAAAGGTGGCAGCAGAGGAACTGATAAATAATCATTTAGATCATTCAGATAGATAGATACAGTGCTTTTTCTGGGGGGGCGCAGGGGGACGCATACCGTTAAACATTTTGTGAATCTAAGTTTGGCCTCATTGAGTAGGAATACGAGTAGGAAAATGAGAGTACCCCTAAACTTTTTTTTAGAAAAAAAGCACTGGATAGATAGTATCCACCCCCCCCCCAAATATTTTCAAGATTATGTACATTGTCAGCACTAAACAAAGTAAAAAAGAAAGAATAGAGCAAGGAAATAGGATATGGTAAGATTGATATTGTTATCCTTTTTTAATGCTGAAGATCTGATATCTGGTAGCATCTCTTCCAGCTTAATAGCTTTTATGCGCATCTTGCATTTAGACTGGTATCCATGGTCTCAGCTAGATTGGGAAAGGAAAAACAATTTATATGCCTTGTATATGCGATATAGCATTGTGCCACCAGATGGCGCCATGGAGTCCTGTTTTTCTCTACCTGTTTTCCCTGTTTGCATTTACAACACATTTAACTGAAACGCTTCTTTGATGTGTCTAGATCCAGCCCATATGGATCCATGTAAATTAGCATTGCTGTACGACTGGACTTCTGATTATCTGAATTATGACTGTGTCCCTCCCATAAAAGATAGACAGTGGCCTAGTTCAGACATCATGATAAACCAAATATGGCTTAGCATGAATGAGCAAGTTGTATGTGCTCCCACAAAGTAAATTACTGCTTCTCTGCATCTCCCCAGTCATTCTCCTTCTGCTGCACGGGGTTGAGTAAAGCTATGGTTTGGCTTAGAGGGTTCTCACAGACAAACCATGAGCCATAAAACATAATACATATATGGGTTACAGCTCATGGTTATTCTGGAGAGAGCTAGACCATCAGACACACACTCATCTAAATGGTAGCAGAATGACCAGGAGTAAAGCAGCCATGATCTCGTCCCAAGCAGGCAGGGCTTGACTTAGTGAGATGTGAAAACCAGGCCATTATGAGAGGATTAGCCTTGGAATTTGCCATCTTTAACACACACATAAACACCTCGCATTAGAAAGCACCTATAGTGGAATGTGTTCACAGCAGAGCTGCCAAGTGATTAAATGATTCCGGTTGATTAATGATCTTACTTTTAATCAGTTAATTACATTTGAGAGCTTTAACAAAATGTAAGAAACGTAAGGATCAAAACCATGCACTTTTTAGAAAGAAGGACCATCTTTAATAATCTACCAAATAAAGCTCGAAGCAGCCCTAGTTTACTACTATAATATTAGGCAGCTTTGCATATAATGCTAAACAGTATTTTAGTGCTATGTGAATGAGCCTCAACATACACACAGTTCCTTATTCCTCTACCCGCATGCCCAAGGGGAGAATTTCAGAAGAATTTACTTTCACTTTTGTAAAATCTCACTTTAGTCAAAACAAAAAAATTCCTTCCAGTAGCACCTTAAAGACCAACTAAGTCAGTTCTTGGTATGAGCTTTCGTGTGCATGCACGACTTAGTTGAACTTTAAGAACTGACTTAGTTGGTCTTTAAGGTGCTACTGGAAGGAATTTTTTTGTTTTGACTATGGCAGACCAACACGGCTACCTATCTGTAACTCTCACTTTAGTGTTGTACTTGAGCTAGACAGTGCCAGATTTACATATAAGCTAAACAAGCTATAGCTTAGGGCCCCACTCCCTTGGGAGCCCCTCCAAAATTTAAAAGTATTTCACTATTAATATACTTCTTCTTTGTATTTCAGTTCAACAATTACTTTGATTAAATACATATTTTGTTATGTGCAAATGGCTTTAGATACCTATTAGGTCCATAAATTATCATATAGCATATATTCAACACAAGAAACAGTGACAATTTGTTGTTGACAAAGGACAGTTGGATATATAAAGGGCCCCACTGACTTCAGTAGCTTAAGGCCTCATCAAACGTAAAGCTGGCCCTGGCTAGGAATCTCGATTTAAACCACATTATGGTCAGTTTCATAATAAGCCAAGTTTCATAATAAGCCAACTTCAAAGCATGCTTTATGATGCATGGGTTTCTTTTAAATCAGGGCTTCTGGATCGAACCTAACACTTAGCTGTTAAGGAGCATCCATTGTTTAGTTATAGAATCATAGCATCATAGAATTGCAGAGTTGGAAGGGACCATGAGGGTCATCTGGTCCAACCACCTGCAATGCAGGAATCTTTTTGTCCAATGTGGGGCTGCAATCTGAGATTGAGAGATTGAGAGTCTCATGCTCTGCTGACTGAGTTGTTATGTGTGAACAAAGCCGCTGCTAAGTGTTACGCTGAACATTATTTGAAATACTTTTCTCTGTAATGTTAAAAGTTCAAAACTCCTTTTTAATTCATAGTTATGAAATGTGCAGATATTTTCCTGAGTGGATTAGCAAAATAATGGGGAAACTGGAGGAGGAGCTAATTAAGTGCAATCAGGAGATGTTATATCTCTGATTTTGACGGATAATCCAGAAAATTTGATACTGGAAATGTCCCTGTGTTTAAGTCCCCATGTTTAATCTGAGCTTGATAGTTTCTTCTGATGTCTTGTTAGGATAGGAAGCGCACTTTTTGGTTAACTTTCCACTTTACGCCACCATTGCCAAGGTCAACTGAAGAAGCAATGGGTGAATCCTCTGGAAGCTACAGTGTCTTACAGTAGCTAAGTGCAGATTACTTATAATAGGATCTACTGGATGATTTTGCAGGAACATAAATCCTGCTTGATAGAGGGTAGAAATTAGACTGAGTTTTTCTAGAATATCATAGAGCTGTATATTTTAGTTTTTTCATCTACAATGAATACAACTTCCTGGAAAATCCCTGGAATAATGACCTGCTTCCTTCAGCAAGAGCCTTTTAGCCATCAGCTAGTGTAGGAACAAAAAGTGACAAGGGTTAAGCCTATGTTCTTCTTGCTCTGCTGGGCCTTGCTGCACACTTCCGAAATACATTGGTTTGTTGGATGAGGCACGCTGTGAATCAAAGTTCAGATAGGCCATTGTTGATATGGTTTGCACTTTTGATAGACCTGCTCAAATTCCATAAGAGGAATTGTGGTCATACTTAAATTTCTTGTTGATATTGATACTGTATATTAATAGTTCATAAGAAACTGTGGGACGCAGGTGGCGCTGTGGGTTAAACCACAGAGCCTAGGGCTTGCCGATCAGAAGGTCGGCGGTTCGAATCCCCGTGATGGGGTAAGCTCCCGTTGCTCGGTCCCTGCTCCTGCCAACCTAGCAGTTCGAAAGCACATCAAAGTGCAAGTAGATAAATAGGTACTGCTCTGGTGGGAAGGTAAACGGCATTTCTGTGCGCTGCTCTGGTTTGCCAGAAGTGGCTTAGTCATGCTGGCCATATGACCCAGAAGCTGTACGCCGGTTCCCTCGGCCAATAAAGCAAGATGAGCGCCACAACCCCAGAGTCGGACACTACTGGACCTGATGGTCAGGGGTCCCTTTACCTTTAAGAAAATGTACCTTAAAACATCACACCCCTGCCTTACTAACAAATTCTGAATACAGCGTAAGAGAGATTCTTGCTATAGCAGAGGCATTCGAAGGACCTTTGATTAAGGGCCGAACTAGATGTGATGCTAAATGTGTCTTTGACTTAACATGCAGGTTTGTGCACATGTGAGGAGGAGGCAGATAATCACAGCATTGGCACCAGTGGGAGTCTTCTTCCCAGGGCATATTGCAGCTTCAGAGGAAGGTCTTGTGCCAGCACTAAAGCAGAGAAGGAAGGGATTATGTCTCCCCTCCAGGCCTTCTGATATCCTGATAATTATCAGCTTCCATCCAGCTGATGGTATTTGCATTTTTAAAAACCTTGGCTGTTAAATGCAAACATGCTTTTAGCATCCTGTGGAGTTTGGCCTTCAAGGTATTGCACAATAGTTTTTTGCAGAGTGAAGGAAATGAACTAAAATTCCTGTCTCTTATATATCTAGCTCTAAGTAGCCTTGCTGGGTTTGGTCATCTGCCTCTCTTATTTTGTATAATGCTCTCAGTGTTGGTACAAGAAAAGTGGCCAGTGGAAAAGAAACAGGTTTGCTTCCCAAGAAACAAAAGTAAGAGTTCTAAATTCCTTTACCCTATGCAAAGAAATAGTTGAGCCAGCCTCCTAGTATGTTCATGTATACTATAGCTCTTGTTGCTTATAGTTTCCCAGTTAAACTTACCTTGCTTGACTCTAGATTAATCTTGGTTTGCTTACATGCTTAATGATCATCCATAAATATTGTGAATTAGTTGTGTACAGCTGAGTTACCTAATAAATATTGTGATCATATTCTCTTTTCATGTGGTCTGCGAATATGATCCCCATCTGCAGAACCTTCCTTAAGTTACTGCTCTCTAGTGGTGCTAGTGATAATAAGTTTAATACTAAAATGAAAAATGGTGAACCATAAGTTGTTATTTTATACCAGGGGTGTATAAAAGCTGTGGGCTGAAGTCCAACAATATTTGGATTTTCATGAAATAAATAAGTGAAGCTATTGGAATAGTCTCCTCGCTCTATGCTATTTTTATGGAAATTTGCCAAAATCTATCCTTCAGACATGGGTTGCCATACGTTCTCTGACATGACCTGGTAATCAGTATTGTATCCCTAGACTATCTTAGCCAATGGCTTTTGATGGTCTTATCACTGTTTTGCTTTTATGACATTGCATGCATACATCTTTTAGCAAAACCCTGACTGCTTCCAGGCAAACATGCCTGCATGTCTGATAATTCTGCTGCTATTTTCGTCTGCAGAAGCTGGAAAATTTAAAAGAAAAAAGAAAAGATGTTGAAGAGTTGGGCAGTCCAACGGGGGAAAGCCTGATGGCCTCTCTGCTTCTGACCCTAGCCTATCTTCACATGCAGAAGCTTTCACTTTAGTTTTCATGTGCATTTGTTCTTCTATTGCCTTGGCTTGGTGTGGTGCATGGTTCAGCAGGTGCCAGTCTTGGGTGTGGCATGGGATGATGACAGTCTTAAAGGGGTGATAACAGTTTTAGGAGAGAAGTAGTGAATTTCAGTAGATTGTGACTCTAGAACTTGGATGAGCAGGGAGGCATAAATCCCAGGACACTGAGTTCTCCAACTGACCCTTGTACAGAAAGACTGTGTGGTGCTCATGTTTAGGCACTGATGAACTTTTCAACCTGACTGTGCTTCATCTAGAAAGATCAGAATTCCCAGTAGCCTCTGCTATGTTCAATAATTACTCCAGAGCCATTCAATTATTACCAGGGCTTTGACAAGTAAAAGATATAAAAGTATAAAAACAGAAAATACAATGAACGGAATAGCACAGTGAGCTGTAGTCAACAAACTCTTACTCGCTGAAAGTAATGGACCTACATTAGTCCCTGACATTAATTTCAATGGGTCCACTCTGAGTAAAATATCATTGACTAGAGTCCAGTGTTTCCCAACCTTGTGCCTCCAGATGTTTTTGGCCTACAACTCCCATCATCCCTAGCTAGCAAGACCAGTGGTCAGGGATGATGGGAGTTGTAGGCCAAAAACATCTGGAGGCACAAGGTTGGGAAACACTGGACTAGACCTTTCTATATACACTTCCTGTTTTTCAATTCCATTCTCATCTGTATAGCACCATCTAAGCTATATACAGATGAACATTTCCCATTCATCTTAACCTCACATTTATCATTGTCCACCCCCCCCCCAAAAAAAAAACTATGGATACCTGAAATACTAGTGGAGCATATGGTTAATGATCAATGCTATTCCTCTCTTTTTTAATGAACAGAGAGACCCTGCCATCTCAGCTGATGTGACCATCTCTAAAAGTGCACTGTACTCTCGGATAAGCAGCTCGGAGGGAGAGAATAACTCCAGTTTGCTCTACCAGCAGCAAGACTTGGATTCTGCCTTGAGAGTTGCCAGAGAGGAGGTAACCCATAATCTTAAATGATAAAATTCTGTTTCTTTGTTTTTTAAATGAGTAGGCTTTCCTAAGTGCAGCTGTTCTGAGGTTTACCTGTGCGCAAAAAGAATGACTATGTTAGGGTGCTGAAGCAATGGGCTAGTACAGTTGTAGTGCCAGCGGTTTCCTAAACATGGTTAACAGTGGAATATGTCAATGAATAATTCCAATTAGGCATAAGTTGTCTCTCAACACCCTTACCTCCAGTTCAGCATGATGTCCCATGGTTAACCCTAACCCTGGAGTGTTCCTAATCAGCATTTTAAACCTCAACCATGGCTATGATACAGCTTCTCTTCACTGCCCCTCAATTGTACACCTTTTTCTGCTCTGCATAATAGAAACAAATTTGGGGTGATAATTTTTTGTTTGTGGGGGAAAACTTACATAGTTGAGGCATGAGATGTATCTCTGAACAACTATTTTGTTTAGCCAGGAGAGAAACGTATACAGCAGGTGCACCATGTTCATTAGCATATTGGATTTATGGGCTTGGAAGCCTTTGGCCAAATTTTAGCCAAGCAGATTGTCTTATATCAGTGCTACATGCGTAAAAGGGAAGTGAGGAGCGACAGTTGCGCAATTTTCTCTCTGATGGTGTGAGATACAGCATGTATGCTTGAAAAAGGTAACAAGAAGGTTCAGAAGAGTAGAGCAGCATTGTATATTAGCTAGAATGGGAGTCCAAATGAAGGTGTCAGTATGGCTCACACCAGTTTTCTACATGTACAACAATAGTGAAAGATCCCAGCTGTGACAATTTGCTGGCTAGAGCAAAACCTGGATATAGATTTGGCACACTTTACCGTATTGGCCTGAATATAAGCTTCACTTCTTTCCCAAATTCTGACCGTGAAAAGTTAAAGTGCGGCTTATATTTGCGACCTTATGGTATGCAGCCAGGAGCACAGGACAAACAGCACTAGGAGTGCAGTAAAGCAGTGTCCACCCTGCACGTAGTCCCCCATCCTCTCCCAAGGTCAGGAATGGAGAGAGCGAGGAAAGGGAAAGGCCGCCGGCAACGCCACCCTCGGCCCAGTATGCAGCCAGGAGCAGTGAGGAATGGAACGGCTTATATTCGGGTGTCCCCCCCCCCATTTTAAAGGTTATATTCAGGTGTGGCTTATATTCAGGCCAATATGGTATTTCTGCTTAGCCATAACATCTTCTGGAACGGTCAAAGCAGGAAATGCCTAAACATTTTTATTTGGAAATCTTCCCATTCTCTTAATGATTTAAGAAGTTACGTGGCAAGATGCTTTGTGCCTTTAAGATGATTTAACAGGCTTCTTTCTCCTCTTGTAACAGATCATAGCTAAGGAAAGAGAGGTGTCAGAATGGAAAGACAAATACGAAGAGAGCAGGAGGGAAGTCATGGAAATGCGGTGCGTTCTTATTCTTTTTATGCCTGTGCTTTCAGAAGACTTGCTGTTATAACATACAAAGGCATCCATACGTAAAACAGCATTTCTACGTTGCTGCTATTTGCTGTTCAAAATTGTTTGCGATATATTTATTTTTTGCATCAGATCTTTAGTAACATGGAGACAACGAACAAAATGCCCAGAATACCGCTTAATCCTATCTATTGGTCTTGTACTGTTTTTATTATTTATTTGTTTGTTTGTTTGTTTGTTTATGTCTTTATTAAATTTGTATACCACCCTTCATCCATAGATCTCAGGGCAGTTCACCACATAAAGATACAATAATAAAAACAGAAAATGCACAATAAAAACAGGAACCAAAAAACACAAACCAGAAAAAAATGCCTTTTGCAAGGGATTCTTGAGAACCTTTGCAGTTAGCTGTTAGAATCTCCTGCAGATATGCCAGCAATATTCACATTCACAGAGTATGCCTAATATGGGTTTGAATTCCCAACAGCATCAGGTTATTATTATTTTTTTACCAGGCAGTACAGATTGACGTGCAAACTGCCTTGAATATTCACTTGGCAAACTATGACTCATCACTCAAACATAACAGACTAAGGCTAGTCCCAGTTGATTAGCCTGATTTCACTCTGGAAAGGCAAGGATCAGCTTCCTAAATCACTTTTAATCTGCTTATTCCAGCTAGCCTCTTTTTGAGAACAAATCCAAAATAGGATGCAAGGGTGTGCTTTCAAAATGAGGATGTAATAGGATGCGAGTGTGTTTTTAAAATGAGGACAAACCTTTCAAATTGTCATTTTGCTTGACAGCTTTATGACTTTTTCATAAAATTATAACATTATGGATTTGTCATGGCATCACAGATTATTATTTTTTATTTTTTTCCCCCAAACAAGAATGTAAGTCCTCGTTATTTCTTAATATATAAGATTTGGTATAATATGAGGCAAGCCGCTGTTTTTACTGCAACAACCCCTCTGCAAATATGCACTTCCTGGCAAGTGGAACTGTATTCTTCATGTTAAGAATTCACCAGTTAGGCATATGGAATAGCAAAAGGGAACAAACTGTCTTTGGTTAAAGCCTTTGACAAAACCTTCATTGATTTTTAATACACTTGGATCAATCTCCCAAAGTGTTGTAGAATTATGAAGTCTTTGGTGCATCATCACTGCAAATTGTGTAGATGACTTGCTTCAGAAGTCTTGTTGTGGTTTAGACACTTGGTCTTCCAGAGGAGTGGTAGATATGACTTAGCTCCAGAGTGATGATGCTTACAAAATTAATTATAACAAAAAAATTAACCAGCAGATTGCTTCCAAATTTTGGCAAGTTCAAATATTCCATATTACAGGCCTGTCAAGATTGCAGTCAGCTGTAGTTTGATAAAGGCTTTCATTTGTGTATGGCCCATCTGGACTAGGGAAGCAAAGAATCAATCAAATCAGTCAATCAGTCAATCAATCAATCAATCAATCAATCAATCAAGTATTTATTACAATCTATCAAACAATATGCAAAGTAAAAAATCAAATCCTCAGTAGAACCAATGATTAACAATGGCAAGCTGGAAACTAACGATCATGGCAGGTCTAAAAGTTATGACGTTCAGATATCTTGCCATCTGTTCAGTAATAGATTTATTAGTCCCCTCGAGTAAGATACTCAAAAGGGTCTCTTAAGGACTGACAAGGAAGCCTACTCAAAAGAAGATAACTTATGTGTTCTCTAACCCCTTGATCAAGTCTACAGCAAAAGAGGGAATGTATCTAGCACACCCTTCACTGACTCTCCCAGATGCCAGCTGGAAGAAACGGAAATTGCAGTCCAAAACATCCAGAGGGCACCAATTTGAAGGCTAATCTAATACTAGACAGGCCACAATACATGGCACTGCATATCTTGATGACATGAGTTTAATATCCCCCCCCCCCCCCGTGTGCTGTGCTGTGTATCAATTAAGCTTTGATGGAGTGTTGCCCTGTTGTTACTCAGCTACATTTATCTTATTAAGTATGTTGAAGGTATTTAATAAGGCTTTTCCTTAAGAGATGCCATTGCAAAAATTAATTTCTGCTCATGTACGTTCATTATCTTTTCTTCTTTTTGTATAGGAAAATTGTTTCAGAGTATGAGAAGACGATTGCCCAAATGATAGGTAGGTGGTGGTGTCATGAAAGATGAACTTCTCTGTCCTCATTCTGATAAGAGAATATAAAAACTTATTTAAAGTTGGGTTCCTTTAGTCTTAAAAATAAGCAATAACTGTGACGGTATCTTAGGGGGGCAGAAGCTACTAATTAGTCCTGGAAAACCAGTCTCGCGTTCTCCTGAAACAGAGATCTGAAACATAGCTGGTCACATCACTTTGATTTTGTACACAACAGCCTAGGCATCTTTGATAGAATCTATTGCTCCATCCGTCCTTTCGTTATTCAGTATTACTTTTATCAGAATGGCAAAGCTCTCTGCTTAATTACTCCTGCCAAAAGGTGATGTCTTTACTTCTCCATGGGTGATCTGTAACAGGGCAAGCCAACATGGTGCCCTTTGAATGTTGTTCAACTACATCTCCCATCATCCCTGATCACTGACCAAGGGGACTGAGACTGATGGGAGTTGTAGTCCAACAAGATCTGGAGAGCACCACATGGGCTACGCTGATCCATGAAATTATTCAAACAAGAACAAATGATTAGATATTGAAATGTTTAGCAACTGGCAATCTGATCCTAAGTACTCCAGGCACTATTTCAGGCACAATATAAGTAGTTTTGTGTGCACAACAGAATCTATGGCTCTTTTTCCTAAAGGTACCACTTCATTCTGAGAGTCTCAGAAGTAGTCTATTGATCTAGCTGATTCTATGAAAGTGGGTCAGGAGCCCCACTTCATGTGTGCAACCACTTGGTCCTGCCTAAAGAAGGTCTTGGAGATTGTTACCAATCCCTTGTTCATCTGAAAGCTGGTTTTTATTAGAATGTTCCCAAGGAAATCTGGGCAGATGCCATAGTTATGTGCGGTACTTCAAATGTGATCTGAGCCAACTTTGTTAATGGCAGTTGACCCAACATGGGAGTAAGAAGGCAGATGTCTAGTTAACAAACTTCACTCTGCAAAAGAATAAGAGAATAAAAAAGGAAAAGTCCCTTTCTATCTGATTGCAGGCCAGTATTTTGTCTTCAAATACCTACATAAATATTTCACAAATAAATGTTTATAAAATTTTAGATCTGAAAATGTTTTAACACTCCTGGACATCATTGATATTTCTTTTAGAAAGTCTGTTCCAAACCAGCTTGGCCATTAGTCAGAAGCTCTTCAACTCTGTGGCATACATTTGTCAGACATTAGCTTGAAATGCACTAGACTTTTTATAATATTGAATCTAGTAACGCCTTTAAGACAGACAAATGTTATTAGTAGAGCATAAGCTCCAGCATATAAATTCTTATTATTTATAAGGTAGTTTGTCTTAAAAATGCTGCTGGGCTTAGACTATCAGCAGCTTGGAAGTATTATTTAAGCCCCTAAAAAAAAATTCTCTTCATTTGGAATAACAGACTAACCACATAAAGGAACATCACTTTGAAGGGTTTAAAATATGTACATTGTTTTTGGAAGCCATATAATTCTGGTCTTTCTTTCCCATAACCCAAGTAACATATTTGCAATTTAAAAATAATAATTGCAAAGCTGCCCGGTGAGTACAGTGCTAATATGAATCTTGTAGATTCATGAGATCATATTAACATAGCAATGGAGCAACCACTCATCTACTTCCAGGTTTAAATAAAACAGACTAGCACAACTCAGTCTACTGAGGAGTACTAAGTGTTTGTTTTCTGTAGTAGAGCCCAGCTATTCAGAGTACAGAGTACAAAGTACAATTCTGGAATGTAGTACCATATGTGCACATACAGTTCAGTTACAAATTTGTAATGGGTAAGTTTGATATACCCATTAAAATGTATGTTTATAGATTTAAAATATGATATTCATACTTGTTTGGGTTAATTTGTGTCTGTCTGTTCTTCATAATACTTCCTGGCCTGTTTCTTCTGTTGTCCTCCGTCAACATCATTCAGCATCAGCATTATACATTTATTGTTAGCAGTTTCCAGTGCATATTGCACACATCTGTGTCTGCTTGTGAAGCATGGTAGTCTCTCATAACATCCTAAAAATTGCTCATCACTAGCATTTTGCTTTTTAGCTCTAGCTTTTCCCAATTAAAGAGATAGATAGAAACATACCTTGATAGTTTATGATGAATTTATTCCATTTGGCATCTCCCAGTCTATTCCCTTCACAGAAATGAGTCACTAGAACAGTTTGCTGATGCCAAACGCCACACTCAAAAGGCTTTATTTATTTTGTCTGTTACACTTGTACCATCCTCTTCTTCTGAAGAACTTAGACTGGCTAGGTATAATTCCTGGATTGCCTTCCTTATAAGCAGTGCTCAAAGCCAAACCCACTTAACTGTAGCACTTGAATTTGATCATATGGCTTCATATGATCTTTTGTGTCATCTTTGGTGCTGTGGATACTGGAACTATTCACTGCAGATATGACTTTGAAGTCAGGACTCTTGTTCCCTTTCTTCCTTTTAACTCAAGAGCTTTGTGTTTTTTTGGTGGTTAATTTTTCTGAAAAGATATACAATTTCATCACCAGAGCAACAGAATCTGAACTGAGCCCTGCTCTCTCTCTGTCCCCCCCCCCCCTCAAGTTAAGATGAAATTACTACAGACTGAATTTACAGGGCATATTTATTAAGAACTAATTCCCACTAAGCTCTGTGGCACATACTCCCAAGGAAACGTACTGTACATAGGGTTGTATCCATAGGGATTCAAGTGTTTTGGTGAAGATGCAAACTTGGGATGAAACCTTTGTGATAGTCACCCAAAGTGGACTTTGCTGCCATTTTTTATTGTAGGCAGGTAGAGTTCAGAAGCTTCATTGGCTGACTGTCACATGGTAGAAGTGAGTGTGTGTCCCCTCTTCCATACACCTTAAATTACATTATTTCTGTGCAAATGTCCCAAGACACATTTTTCCCTGCCTTTGGACACTATGGAATAATCACATAAATTAAACCCTCTCCTCTAAGTGGCTCTTTATGGAGAACATAAGTTATCCATTTCTTTAGGTGTGTGATGGAGCAGAGAGGCATGTGCTTGGAAAGGTTCCTGAGAGTCTGCGTAGATGGTGAATCCTAGAAGAAATATAGGAGAGAGGGGGAAACCTTCTACAAACCAGTGCTAATATTGCTTCTAATACTGTGCACTGTGCATTGCATCCTCCTTACTAGTCCCCTAGGTGGAACTAATGTAGGCCAAGGACAGGATAAGCCAGCTCATGGAGATCAGAAATGCTTTGGCACATACTCCTTATGACTTTGATCTTCACATGTTCCACAGTGGCTTCAAGACTCAATGCCCAAGATGCCAAACTGTACTAACATTAATTATTATTATTTTTAAAAGTTAGGGTGGCTTAAAAATTCCTATGGCAGGATGCTTTATATTATGGATGGGAAACGTGTGGCCCTCTGGGTGTTATTGGATTCCAACTCCCATCAACCCAGTGGTCAGGGGATGAAGGGAATTGTTGTTCAGCAACACCCGAAGGGCCAAAGGTACCCCTCATTCCTACTTTATATCGTAACAGGAAGATTTCACATTCCAATTTGGGAATGGGGAATTTTGCTTACTTGGTGGCTTGCTTGGTTAGACATGCGGCAAGATCACCTGGTGTGTATATAAAAATATATTGATTTTGCAGTATACAGATGATGGAGCTACACACATTAGTATTCTGCAGAAGAAAAGTAAGGGAAAAAAACAGCTCATCAGAATGGTTTCCACTTATAGCTTGAAGAGACCCTTCTGAGCTCTTTATAAATCTGCAGCTGTGACTGTATTTTGCTAATCCCTTTCGATATAATACTGAATTGGGTCAAGTAGTTCTGAGAAAGCTCTCAAGAAGTGTCTTAACTAATGGAGAACACAGTACTGCAACTCTTACCAGAAATGTAGATGAAAATATATCTGCAGTTATGAATAGGAGCTGTGAGGCAGGAGCTTATATCCTCAGTATCCTTTGGTGTGTACCTTTCAGATCTTGTCTGTCTTCATATAATCTCGTTTGTTAAATCGCTTCAATGTGCCTCTGCTTCAGCCCCTATTGCATGTTCATCTGCATTCCAAAATTAATTTTTGTGTTGCATTGTTTTTTGTGTTTGCAATATTGTGGGCACCATGCATTCTACAGGCCAAGTACAGGCTGGCAGGAGAGTCTGCAAAGTAAAATATCACCAAATATCAGTGCAAGGGGCCATTTGGGGAAAAAAACTTGCATAATCTGTGGGTGAAGTGTTTGCTTTCAAATGGCCCCTTGCACTGAACGTTTTGCCTGTATCAATTCCATATATAGCCCTCCCCATTTCTTATGCTTTCATGTTTACAGACCCCCCACAGCTCCCTTGTTGAACCATTCATTCACATGTTGGCTTCTCATTGCTTCAATTGACAATTGAAACTACATTCATTCATTCAAGATTATTATGCTATTTACCTCTTCAACATTGAAATAAGGGGATATTGCCCTCTTTGCGTTACAGATTGTTGCATTTAAGTTTTTTCTGCTTTCTTGATTAAATTCCCTGATTTTTTTCCTATTTTGCTTCCATTTTTGTTGCTTCTTGTTCTTTGCTTGCAATTCCAAAACAAAGGCAAGCCTGGTAAGTAATGCTTTCACCAACTTTGGCACCTGCATATGGCATTTCTTTTTTCCTTTTCTTTCTTTTTCTGTGTATTTGCCATATCTGCTTAGAAATACCAGGCAATGATAGCCAATGTCCTTTGAAAGGATTGGCAGATTTCTGATAGCAGGCTTCATTTTAACCTCCGAAACAGGGTATAACGACAAATATGTCATTACCAGCAGACTGTGTTTCAGCGTTTTCAGCGTGTGTACAGTGGCAACGGTACATAAAATTATATACAGAAACTGTTTCTTCCACCCATGACCAATTTCATATAACCTTCTTTAATGCACATGTTTCTCCTCTTTGGGTTCTAGCCAGCTGGAATATCCATCAGTGAGATGTACAAGCTTTAGTTGCAGGGACAACAAATTCATTTCATTGTAGTTAGTGCTTGTGTCTGAGTTCCCACTTTCGATGTCTCCCCAGAAATGTAGGAAAAGAGAGTGCAAATCTCCACATTCTGAGATGCAGGAAGTATATCCCATTTTTGGCAATCATAGTCATAGAGGGTTTTACTTACCACTTTTCCCACGGATACATTTGTGCTCAAAAGCGTTTGCAGAAAATAAGCAGCCTAAGAACGATCATATGGTGACCATGGTAAAAAAAATATATGCTATATAACACTAAGAAGTCAATAGTTAATAGTAACAGTCCCGTCATGAAGACTTCTAGGGCAAGGGGGTGTGGTGTGTCAGGTGGAAACAACCTTGTGCATAGTGTTGTTTAGGGTGGGGGTTGTTATTTTGTTTGGAGCAACCACTTTTAAAACTGAAGATCTGTGTGTTGCTTGCTGTGTTTAGCACTTCCACGAATGTAATGATTCTAAGTTTGCTGCCTCAGGTTGATGTAAGTTGAGCTCATTTTCTATCAACAGGAAGCCTAATCAGTATTGCTGAATTAATAACCGCACTGCAAGTTTCTTAGAGAACGGAATAAGCAAGTTTCTTAGAGAACGGAAGGCAATTCCCAGGCAGAAACATTTCTGTTGTGTTTAATGCCTGCTTCTGTTCCAAAGGAGAAAAGCCAAACTGCACTTCTTTACTTTGTTTAAAACCTGCTTCCCCAACCAGGTGCCCACCACATATTTTTGATTACAACTCCCATAATCCCTGGTCATTGACTGGGGCTGATGGGAGTTATAGTGCAAGACAGTTTGAGGGCACCTGATTGAGAAACACTTGTTTAGAATGTATCATGAGGAGAAATGAGGTCAATTTAGTTCTTGCATCAGAAAACAAAATAAAATTTAAAAACAAACAACCTTCTGGTTAGATGAAATTTCCAATGCAAGTTTATTTTATTAAATTCCTGTCCAGTCTTCCCTCCCAAAGGAGCCCAGTTTATGTCCCCTCTATCATCCTCTTGCAGTATCTCATGCTAATGTTAAATATTCCCTATGAAGCACAGTGGATAATACCAATTAAAAAGTTTTCATTATTCTTACTTGTGCTCCTTCTGTAATTGTCTCCCACAGAGGATGAACAGAGAGAAAAATCCATGTCCCACCACACAGTCCAGCAGCTGATTATAGAAAAAGAGCAAGCATTATCAGATCTGAACTCTGTGGAAAAATCACTGGCAGATCTCTTTAGAAGATATGAAAAAATGAAAGAGGTTCTGGAAGGATTTAGGAAGGTAAGTCACTGTGAATAAATACTTGTAGACTTGTGCCTCAGCGTGGAGGTCCACATGCAACTAAGATGTACAGATAGAGATCTGTTGCACCCAGTGGCTTCTGTGTTCCTTTTAATTGACAGCCTGATTTTCATCCCTGCTTTGTGTGCAAATCACAATTCCTCCATGGAAATGACTGGAGGTGCACTTGAGGGTGAGGGGAAAGGAACTTGCCATTCGAAGCCGTGAAGTTTGATCACAAAAATCCAGTAAAATAATTATTGCCCTCCTATTAACTCTCCTTTTTCTTTTCACTTAAGAATGAAGAAGTATTAAAGAAATGCGCACAAGAGTACTTATCACGAGTAAAAAAAGAAGAGCAGCGATACCAAGCCCTCAAAATTCATGCAGAGGAAAAGCTGGACAGGTATTTTGGTAGTGGATGAGAGGAGCCCTGGTCTGTCAACCAAAAGCTTCTGTCTAATTCTCTAACCCGGTGGTGGGAATATCCAACCCGTAGGCCAGTTTTGGCCTGACATTGATCCCAAATTGATCCACAAGGCCTATTCCCCTCCCCCCCCCAAACCATCGTATGTGCTGCCGGGTGTGGGGCAGGTGGAGATGCAGCTAGATTGTTTGTGCTGCTGAGTTCCTGTGGGGAACTGGATCACACAGCCACCTGTGGCAGAAAGCAGGACTTGAAGCCACCACCCAACAGCCGGTAGGCAATGACTTCAAGCCTGCTGATCAACAGCTCTTTGCAAGCCCTGCATGGTGGTTTGAAGTTCCGACCATCATCACCTGATGTCATTATGATGTCAACTGATTGGCAACCTAGCTCATCTGTCACAGTTGACTCACAAAGGGTAGAGGAGATAAGAATCTGGCCTGAACAGGTTCCCCTTCCCTGCTCTAGCCTCAACTAATTTTCATATATTTGCCTCTTTTGTATTATTTATTCTGAAAGTCATGAGTGGAGGAGGTCCATATATATTGCTGAATCCCTGTGATTCCTGCTCTGCCTTCTGTTCCATCTTCAGCTTCTAAGGTTTCACTAGACATTGTCTCCATGATTAGAAGGACCATTTTCACAGCCAAAAAAAATCCCTTTTTTCAAATTGTGCAAACTCAGTTCTGCATTCAGTGGCAAGTTTTGTATTTGCATAGTATGATCACTGCATAACTACAGCCCTGTTTTATTATAAATTTCAGATTGACTCATGATTGTGTGTTATGAGTCACAACGATGCAAATTCCAGCTCTCTCCATTATAAACATTGTGCGTGAAATGTTGTCATGTTTAAGTAGCTCTCAAGTGTGACTTTTCCAAGGGCAAGCAGGTACATGGACCCACTAGTGTGCCTCCATGTGTCAATGTTGAGAGTGTATACAAAAAGCAAGGCAAACCCTCCATGGCCTGCATTCTTAATGAGCTGTGTTTTCACAGAGCCAATGCTGAAATTGCACAAGTCCGTGGCAAGGCTCAACAAGAACAGGCAGCTTACCAAGCCAGTCTCCGTAAAGAGCAGCTGAAGGTGGATGCATTGGAAAGAACACTGGAACAAAAGGTAAACTCCCTGTGAATTGTCTTATAAAGCTGCTGCTAGAGGGTGTATTGTGTTTTGTATCTGTGCATCCAGAGTCAGATGTGGTACTTGCTTGCCCAAACAAATTAAGAACAGGAGAATTCCGACTGAGTAACTCTTTCTGATGTCACAGTTCATGATCCAGTAGGTAATGTGTTTGTTGTCCAGCTTGAGTATTCTAACTGGAGCTGGGATTTGACCATTGTGAATTATGGGATGATGTATTCAACACAGAGACCTAGCTGGAACTCACAGTTCACCGGATCAAAGGGCACCATGTTAAGTTTATCACCATTGTCCATGGAATCTCTTATGGGTCATATGTACCGTGTAGGCTGGCATCACATAATACAAGAAGTCACCTTTGAATGTCAAGTTAATATATCTGGAAAAATTCTGCTTTCCTATTTTAAGTGATATGCCTATTACATGAACTGTATGTGGTGACCATAGCAATTGGATTGCATATATGGTATATAGATACAGTATGAAAAACAGCTATTTTTAAAACCTTTTTAAAAATCCAAATGGGCTCTGCATAGATCCCGTTATTTAGAGACAGAGCTGCATAAAATCAATCACTGGCTTTAAAACTGTAGAGTTCTCCCTTTGCAGGTACAAAAACTGATAAAGCTGCAGGCTGTGTTTTGAGCTTGACACCTTGAACAGACTTGCACCTTTAAGTAAAGATCCTGTCATAAAAGCATACCAAAAGCATGGATGAACCAAATTTATACTTGTTGGACCTAATTTGTTTTTTTGTTTTTTTAAAGAAGCCCAAGATCCATCAACCAGAGCTAAACGCAAAAGATACATAGTTAGAATTAAATGTGCTTTGAGCACATTCTGTACACAGACATTTGTTGACAAGATCAAAAGTGGAGCTCACAGTCCTTTCCCACAAAAGTCCACTCCTGGTTCACTTTCTTCATTTCCGCAGCCTTATAAAAAGTGCTATTTTGCAGTTGCTAAACAATTGGGAGTCAGAAATCTTGCAGCAATCTTCTGCAGATCTTCCAGAGATCTACCTTTTGCCACTCCTGGCCTAAAGTCCCTTTGGAGGCATTGGTACAGCAGCAGCTGCTACTGTTTCAGTGTTGGAAAGGTTTCATATTGACATCATGACAAATGCATGGTGCCCTTCTTTCCATGCTGAGACTATGCTCCCAGTGCCATCATCAACTTCTCCACTAGTGCAGTGACTACTCGAAACGTAAATACAGCTTTGCACTAACAGATGTTTCCTTGCTTTGTTGTGTGTTCTTTTTTCAGAATAAAGAAATAGAAGAATTGACGAAGATTTGCGATGAACTGATTGCCAAAATGGGGAAAAGCTAACTTTTAACCAAAATCCTGGATTTCAACCTTGAGTGCAATATGACCATTGGCACACTGATGTCCACACATTGATGTGAACAGGATCTATTTTCACTTTTTTGTATGCACTACTGTATTTTTCTTTCTTAATAATGATTGATTTGATTGTATGCAGTACTAAGAAGACTATCAGATTCCTTGCTATTGTTTGCAATTTTTTCCGTAGAATAATTCATAGCAAGTTGATCTCAAAAAGTTCCTGTATCAGGGAGATTTGTCAGATTCTTTAATAAATTGAAGTTGCTCATCCTAGCCTTTTCCCTTTGTACATGAGTTCCCATGTTGGATGTCCTTTTTTTTTTGGATTTAATATAAATGTGTATTACTTGCATGGGGACTCTCGCCTTAAGGAATGTACATTTTATCTGCATTTGCTGATTTGTAAAATAAAAATAAAACTTGAAAAACGAAGGGGATTGTCCCATCAAGTTGTTATTATCAACAAATTTTCATTTCCAACTGGGTAATAGGTATGTCTTTATTCCACTACTTGCGTGTGTGCTTTAAATGGAATTCTAGATCCCTGATGGAGGGGGTACCCAGATATTTAACAAACAGCATGGCATCCAAGTCCTCTGTACCTTCATGAGATGAAACTCATTTTTTTTCTTTATGTCCAAAAGAAGCAGCACTAATCCCCAGAGGCTAAGTAGTAAATATATTTAGGGGTTTAATCATTGATCTGGTGACTAGCACTGTTCATTGATCTTGCTTATCTTGCCTTTAAGACTTCTGCAGTGGCATTTTCACAGGTAACTTGAAACTTGCCAGAATTACCACCTGTGTATCTTTGATCTCATCACCACTTTGATTCACAAGTGAAGCTACCTTTGGTGTAAGGTCACCTCTATCCTCTGTGGGAAAGGATATAGCGGTGGGAGAACGAGAGAGAGCTTGGGCGTTGTAGTGGTTAAGAGCGGTGGACTCGTAATCTGGGGGACCGTGTTCGCTTCCCCGCTCCTCCACATGCAGCTGCTGGGTGACCTTGGGCCAGTCACACTTCTCTGAAGTCTCTCAGCCCCACTCACCTCACAGAGTGCTTGTTGTGGGGGAGGAAAGGAGAATGTTAGCCACTTTGAGACTCCTTCGGCTAGTGATAAAGCGGGATATCAAATCCAAACACTTCTTCTACTTATAGCCAATGAAATTGTCCTGTCACTGGCCCCTGCATCTTCACCAGAGGGTTGGGAGAACCCTCAAAACACATTTGGGGTAGGGCGTGGTTTGCAGGGAGAGAAAGTCCCAGTGTGCAGGCAGGGATGACTTCATTGGATACAAGCAGCTATGTGTATGTTAAGTGAGTGGGATTGTGTGTGGGTCTGGCCCCACAGAATAATGCAGCCCTCAAACTGAAAAAGTCTTCCCCACTTCCAGTTTAATCTGAAAGGCAAATCTCCACCTATCCATCCCTGAGTAATATGAAAACGGATATCAAATGGTTTACGTTCATGAGGTTTGCTTCTAATTAAATATAATTATAGACTTATTTGATGTTGTGGCAGATAAAACATTTTCTTCTAGATGATGATTAAAATTTATTTCCTGAGAAAGTTGTAGAGAAGAATTACATCTGGTTTGAAGGACAACTGGGAAGAACTAGATAAGCAGCATTCTGCACACCTCTTTATCCTCGGCATCATCCTCTATAGAGGATTAACTATGCTGAATAAGCATTAGAGCTTTAATGACAAACAGTTTGCTTTGTCTAATGATACATTTCTTGGCTCTCCATGATGAAGCCATTTGCCAGCTTGGTCCTCCTCAGTTTGCTTTTCACCATCCAAAGTAAGTCATTTTGCTCTATTTGTTCTCTCTGCTTTATGGTACCTGGCACATTTAGCATTTCTTCATCTCAGATGCATTATTTTGTTGGTTCCAGTGCTTTTCTTCTAGAAAAGAAAGGTGCCGGTAGATGTTACAGTAAGTGCACCACTTTTCATCAATGCTTTTCAACTAGAAAAAGGGTGCTGGTACTGCATATTCTTGAGTACCCCCAGAAAAAAGCACTAATTGCTTCCATGAATGGGGGTTTGCTAATACTAGGGAATACTTTTTGCATAGCTTTCTGATGCAATAGTTACAGTGATGGCCAGCTCTTTGATGTATATTTAATTGGTGCCTGCTAGAACATCTTTGGGAATGAATCAATTTTTAGTTAGGTTGCTTAAGTTATCTTCCAAATGCATATGGCTGATTAACATCCTATACCCTTTTAAATGTGCTTGTGGGAGCAGGCGGTTATTGTTTTATTTTGTTCTTGTTTAAGTTTTTATTGCATATTTTATGCTGTGAACAGCTCTGAGATCTTCAGATGAAGTATAGTTTACAAATTTAATAAATGAAAAATAAATAAATATCAGCATTAAATTTTCACAGGGTTGTTCCTGTTGCTGATCTGCTACAACAGATAAACAACCCCCTCCTCTGAGTGAAGCTCGGAAACCATTCATGTTGAAAATGTTTCTCTTTAGATGCTGAATATCTAGTTTTTAAATCATCATTCAGATTTGCAGACACGAGCAAGGGAAAATAGTACAGTACCTTGCTGAAACTGAAATTCACAGGATTTGGAATTCATAATTTCTCTTCTTTTCCTGGTTGGCATTATAATGTGAATAGTAAAAGTTGCATGCTACTGTTTCAAAGTTTTTTGCAAGATCTCACTTTTATTAGGAGGCAAAGTAGACATCACACTTCTCAAATATGTTAACTCTGTTAAGTGTGGGGTAAATAGAAACAAGCCCAAGATGTTTGTGAATTGATCTGCCTCTTCACACAAATTAAAACCCAATACAATGACTTCTTACTAGATTCTCCATTATTCTTTGGCAATGTTTGTGTGAAATATAAGTCAACTTGCCCTTTTTATTTGAAGCTGATTTTCCATAGTTCTTTGCATATAAGGCCTTCATCTGTTTTTAATTGATGACAGGCGAAGCACTGCAATGCTATACATGTGTAGGTACAAGTGATGAAGAATGTAACAGACAAGGTACTGAGCAATGTCCAGGGAATTCTGATGCCTGCGCAATCATAAGAGGACAGTCAAGTAAGTGGTTGTATAATGGTCATAATCAAAACTATTTCTGGTTAATTTCAAGCAATGGAAACGTCTGAGAATTTTGCCAGCCAGAAGGGGGGGGGGGAGAGGCCATAACACAGAGAAAGCAGAATCCATTTGCATTTTATCTTTAGCATTATTGATAAATTACATTTTGGTCCACTTTTGTCCTGAACTTTCAAATATCCATAAATACAGCATTTAAAATCCATGATTCTGAAGGGCCGTTTAATCCAGATAATTTAAATTTATGGGAATGTTGTCTGTATTGTGTTCTTTTCCCTTATCTTGTTAAATACTGTACTCTCAATTACCGGTAACTGAGTAAATTTCATGCCATCAGAAGTCTAACTTGATTTTCTACTATAAGGAGACAAAGGATAAATGTGCTATTGTTGAAGGTCTGTATTTCCTGTGGGTTTTAGCAGGTATTGCATAGATGATAATATAGCAAGTTACCGGTACTTGAGATGTTAACTAATTTATCTGAAGATTAATATATCAAGTTACTTTGATGTTAACTAATTAATTTGAAGATATCAATATTGACAAGATACCAAGATATAGTATGAAAGCATAGAATATTTCCAAGAGTCTCAGTAATAGTTGAAATAATCACAAGCACATTTCAGAAGCTTCCTAAGGAACTGGAGCTAGCCTTTCAATAAACATCTTGCCCAAATGATGTCCCTCTCAGCTGTTCCAATGGAGAAGAGGAGATGCCTTCAGGAGCTCTCCACACCCAAAGTTAAGGAAGTTCAGATGGGGGAACTTAAAACTGTAGTTTCTGTCTAATATACCTTTAAACCCATGAACTTGGCTAGTAATATCTCTCTTTAAAAGGTCCTTGATAAACACTTCAACAAGTGAGTTATTTTACTTCAGGTTATGACAAATTAAGATAAGTATTCACTTTATTTTCATGTTTCTTTCCTGATTATACCAACCTTTTGAACTTTTGGAACATTCATTTGTTGTCTCTTGAATTTACTCTTAAAGTTCAATTTCCCACTTACATGTCAGCATTTCCTAAACAATGAGTTTCCACAGACAAGACACTTGACTTTAGGCAAGGTTTGAGTTCTCTATCTGATCCATCTTCTCTGAAACCCGAAAAGCATTTCCATCACATGTTCATCATATCATATTAGCAAGCAGTATAAACAATATCAACAGTACAACCAAGGTTGCTTTCTCTTAAGCTCCTTAAAGTTCTCTCTTTCCTCTTCTGGAGATGTAACTAAAGCAGGTGAACTAGTATTTTGTCATTGTCACCCTTTATCAATATTTCTATGAGATAAAAGGCAGCAATGAAGCAAAGATTAACAATGAACTATTTAGGCTTCGAGCCTAAAATAGGAACAAGCAGAAACTTGGGATTAGAACATCAGTCTATGTTTTTCTAACATCCACAACCATTTTTCTGGATGGCAACTAAATAAAGGGAAGTCTTGAATCTTCTAATAGGCATGTAAATTTGTAGCTACACTTCTCGACTGACAAATAAAATAAAATGCGTTTTATAAAGCCAAATCAATGTAATATTGTTCCTTAAAATGGCAGTGCTTTCACCTAGGATAAGCAGTTTGAAGATGTGAGCCTAGATGTTCCGATTCAAGCTAATAAGATAAAGAAGCAGTTAAGCATGGATGGTGTAATATGTTCTGGATTTGTCTCTGAATCTATTCTAGGTGGCATTATGAAGTCGTGTTCGTATAGGTCATTCTGTGAGCGAGCGCGGAGGGAAGGTTCACGGGCACCTGGAGTGAGTGTCCACTGCTGCTATTCAAATAATTGCAATGCCAAAGGCCTGGGCACAAGACATATTCCCTCCTCCGGCTACTTCTCATTACTTCTTTCTGCTCTCTTGTGGCACTTCTTTTTTTAACCCGGAATGGAATTTGAACAGGAACGGAAGATGGAAAGGAAGCTATTCAACCAGAGCTACAATACTGTATTTGAAGGACTGATATCAGGAAACCCAAATGAACACTCGCATGACCATAGGACATTACATTAAAAAAAATAATCAGCGGCAGTTAAAGATGTTGGTTGGAGCGGAGGGCACAGAAAAGCAGACATAAACCCTGAAACAGTTCAGTATCAATCCTATGTATTTTCAGTCATTGAGTATTTCAAGGCTATTGTTTTAACCAGATGTGTTTCAACCATATTGTTGGTTTTAATATGATTCTATATTGGGATAATGCAAGAGCAGGTTTGGGGAGACCGGCAAATGGCATTGTACCTAAGATGCTAAGTAACATAAACTTGTAATATTAAGCAGAAGAAGCACAGGATTAGCACAGGATTAATAATGGTTAATGTGACAGTTTTATGTTTTTAATCATGAAGGTGAACCACTTTGGGAAAGCTTGCCCTAAATGTAATATAAAAATACTGGAAATAGATAATCTAGTTAGAAGAGTTAGTTCTGTCCATAAGAAAAACCCATGAGCTGAATCAATGTGTAAATTGGGCTGGGCTGATAAGCCCAATCTTTCACCAACAATATGTGCACCATCATTCCCCCCTCCTCGTTGTTAATTCAGCATGTGAGCATTTCTCATGAACTGGGCTTTATTTGGCAATTAATCCCACAAACAAGCAAAACATAGCTGCCAGCAGCAGCCTTGCAATGATGTATATGAAGCTTTACAATCTGACAATGGTGAAGAGCCTCTGTGTGACCAGCAATGTCATGAAATTTGCTTATGGAACAATAGAACTTAGCAATCCTCCTCCAGGAACTCTTTCTCAAGGAACTCTCCTAACTGGAACTCTTTGTGATGAATGGTTTATTGGAGAGGAAATAAACAAAACGATTTGAAAAGATACCTAAAGCCTGATTTTATAGAGTTAGTTGAGTAGCTTTGGTACCATTCTGCATATTTCACAGCCGACTGTTGGAAAATCAAGTCCTTAAAATGGCCTTGTGGCATTGGATGGATATTACGAAAACATGATGGGCAGAGGGAGTACAGCTTTATCTAGGATGATCCCTAGGGTAGAAACTGCAAATCCAGATTAAGCAATGACACAGTTTCTGGTCACTAGGCTTCTTAGGTTGCATTCCTATACCTACCTACCTGGGAGTAAGTCTTATTAAATCCAATAGGACTTGCTTCTGAGTAGACATTAAGAACATAAGAAGAGCCTGTTGAATCAGGCCAATGGCCCACCTAGTCCAGCCTCCTGTTCTCACAGCAACCAACCAGATGCCTGACGCAAGCACAAGATCACTCTCCCCTCCCTAATAGGGAAGATGTAGCTCTATGTATAGAGTTGTGCTTGTGAACAGACCTATCAGTTACCTTGTGTGCCCCTATGAATAGCCCACAGCTATGTATTCAAGCTTTTGATCGTTGACTCCTTTTGACATGGTTTCATTGTGTTGTGTGCATTGGCCGCCATGCTTCCCTTTGGATAGAGTTCTACATAAAGGCACATCTGTACTGAAGCGTTAACTTTATGCCTATGTATATTATTGTTTATGGTGAAAATAAATGTGTTCTCTAAATAGAAATGAAATGTAGCTGTACAGTTTCTGACTTGGGAATGCTAATAATTGCATGGGTTCTGCTACCTAAAGTACTCCTAAACCAAACTGCCCTGGAGGCCTAACCCTCCTAGTGATAATGTATTTTCTAATTTTATTTACACAAACATTTATAGACCACGCACAGATATAAGATATCAAGCTAAGGTACAACAGAATATGCAGTTCAACAGAACATAAAATACACATTAAAATGACAGACTCATCTTTTAAAAGTTTAATAAACTGAGGAGGCCTGTCAGCCTAAGAGATGCCTGGAAATTTTAGGATGCTTGCCGAATCTCTGACGGAAGAGTATCAGAGTTGTTTGGCTAAGAATGATCCCAACCTCCACCACCCAACCTCAGATTCTTAGAAGGTGCCCTTTCCAGTGCAAAAGGAAGGAACCTTCCAGAGGAAGGTGATATTCTGTTGCCTCAGGTAAGCCTCCACAGTACAAGGCAAAATTCCTGTGAAAATTGGCTGTCTTGGGCTACTCAGATAGCAGTCATTGGTCAATGTAATAGGTTGCTGGGAACAGAAGCCGGTTCGACTAGAGCTGGTACTCCAATGTGACAAACTTGTTCCAACAAAGGTCAGAGCTAGAAAGGACTGAATTCTCTCTGTAAGAAGTGCCCCATGCTCTGAAACAGGTACTCTGGCAAGTAGGACTATGAGACTAGTCCCTAGGGCAGACATCTAAGGAGGCTTGGTTGGCTGCTTGGATGCACATGCTTGCTGGGTCTAGAATTTAAGTTGGGAGATGCCACACTGTCCTGAACCCCTGGTCCACCTGGCAGCAAGTCAGTATATCAAGTCCCCAGTTCAGCGTCAATCGCATGCCCAAAGTCCTGCAGATATCCTGGTGCATCCAAGCTGAGTTCCATCAACATGGACAGCACCTCAGCTCTGCTGCCCTTTTGTACTTTGCATGCTGATTGCAGTATCTGGGCTTCATGAGACCTGTGATCCTCACCTTGTTCTGAGCCTACTCCAGCTGAGGAATCACACACCTTGCCTGCCTCAGCCTCCTGGAGTGCCCTGCCCGCTGCTCCCTACACCTCACAGCCCACCATGTTCATGGAGACAGGAGCACCTCTTGCTCTGGTGATGGGTCCTCTTGTTCTGGTTCCTGTGCACTGACCCCCACCCCCTCCATCATCCCATGAGTACTTCCTACATCAACTCCTCCTTCCCCTATCTCCAGCTTGCCCAGTCCCAGTCCTGGCTACACCGTTTGCTGGGATCGTCTTCCTCCTCCCCTGCCAGTTCATGACAACATACTTCCCTCTGAAAGGTATTTCTTTGCAGACACTTTCCCCTAGTTTTGATCCAGAAATGAAGATATCCTAGGGCCATATTGTGATGCCACAGTCGTAATGAGATGACATAACAGTGTTCTGTATGTATGCAGACATCACCACTTGTTGCTGCTTTTGAGGGCCTGAAGTCATGCTTTTTCTGGGAGAAAGGTGGAAGGGATATGGGAAGGAATTTATAAGCCTTCTTTCAGCAGCCCGTAATCATCTCTCACTGAGTCTTGACAGAAATCCAGAGCAGCATTCCTGAACATGGCTACAAAAATGACTCGCTACAAGCGTCTCCATGGGAAAACCCGACATTCCTTGGAATTGCTTCAGCTAACTTCTTTTGTTCCTGAAACACCTGCTTTAGATAATAAAGAACACCTGTAAGTAGTGGCTAACGTTTTGAGAGATGTATCTGAGGTGCTTTTCTTCTGGGGGTCCTCAAAGGTATGTGGTACTGGCACCTTCTTTTCTAGAAGAAAAGCACTGGTTAAAAGTGTGGCATTTACCGTAAAAACATCATGGTGAGTACTGGCACCTATTTTTTCTAGAGGAAAAGCACTACGTATTTATAATGGGTGGTACTACTGAATGGTGAAGGGAAAGAGCTAAAGAGACCTCTTTTGCTTCTAGATTCCAGAACGTGTGATGCATTCTAGAAGGGATGGGCTGTGTTCTAAAAGGAAGTGGGGCGACAGCATGTCATTGGCTACTGCTGTTTACTCAGATTATGATTATTTTATTTTACTAGATTTCTTAGTCACTAGTTATCATGGTCTCCAACTGTCATTTAAAAACAAAAACGAAAAAATACACCAATACACTAATAAAAATTCATATAAAACATTAACATTCTCATACAAACACCTACAATTCATGCCTACAGAAAACAATGCCACCATTGCCATAAAAGCCAAAGGAAGTTTGGGCAGCCCACCAGGAGTTACCCATACCAAAAACTAAGATAAACTGCAAGTCGGGAAACGAAAAGGAAGAGAAATGGTGACTTAGTTTTTTTCTATATACACATGAAAGAAAAGAATCAGACTCCTCCTTGAAAAAGGGACAATGTGACATTAGGAACATTTTAGTTTTGTCTTTGTGCTCTTCCTGAATGCATACAAAACGGATGCTGTCTTTTTCACCTCCAGTTACCTGCTCTCAGCTCCCTATGTGTCTCTGGGAGGACTCTCACCAAATGAGAAGGAGATAGCTAAGGTAGGTGTGTGGGTGTTTATGATAGCTTTGGATGACTAAGACTTCGAAAGCAGAACAGAGCTGCTGGCTAGCCAATCTAAGCTACTGGTTTAACTTACTTTACAGGTCTGTGTATTGTAAAATCATGGACTTTGGCTTACAACTCTAATGAAACACAGATAATCGTAGTCTTGCTAGAGCATACTACAGACAATACTTCGGGTTCATCATCACCTCCCAGGTTCTTTGCCGGGCTGGCCCAAGACATTTTGCTGCATGAGGTAGAGTGGCAAATGGTGCCACGTCCTTCTTCCAAGTCACAGCGCAGAGCCAGCCAAGTTATTATGATATTTAAGGCAGAGAATCCCACAATGTTCTCTGCCCCCGGTTCCATTCCCACCAGTAGCATAGCATCTCTTCCTCTCCTATGTTCATTTGAGATTTTCCTGACATGCCTTTGGCCTCCTCCACTGCTTCCTTCAGGTTCCTGTTTCTTAATCCACAGCCTCCTTCCCGCTTGTGACTGTGTGGCTGTGCTTCTCATCTTTCCTTCCACCCAGCTGCTTACAACCTCTGCTGATCTGAAGTCCTCTGTGAAGTTTGACCTGGTCAAATTGGTCTTTCAGCTCCTCTCACACCGACTGTTGTGTGGGGTAATCATATTTTATACATGACCTTTCACCTTTAGAAATGAGAATGTTTATTAACATTCTGCAACTTCACATAAAAGTCATTCCATTGGTGGGCTGACGTAAACACAGACTGCATATGGGAGATACAGTGGTAACCTTTGAGGAGATACCAGATTAAAATTTCCGAAGAAAACCCCCAATTGATAGCCATTTCAGCTGACTGATGGATCAAAATCTGGCAGTTTGAGGAGTGCATTGCATGGTGAGGTTTTTTGTTGTTGTTTTTTGGTGGTGGGGGGGGAAACGTTGAAATGGCAACACCACAAGGACAATAAATTATGCTGCAGCAGATAAAAAGATGGACTGAAGACAGGTTTGTGATACTTCTTGTCCCTACCCCAAATTTTCATCAAAAAATCCATGTAGAACTTCACCAGCTCAATGGTGGGTGGATGAGGTATTTGGGGGCCTTTTTGGTTTGATTTTAAAAGAAAGAAAGAGACCAATATAATATTAATTCTACAAAGCAGAGGTGTGCTTGTTGATATCACCTGGGAAATTGTACAAGTCCCATTGAAACACTATTAGCTCCCTTCAAAACTCTTCCACTCTCAGGGAGAATTCTCAAATTGCTTTGGGCAATATTTTGGTGTCAAATTTAGGTGAAAGGTGTACTTTTTAAAATGATCACTTACTGAAGTATAGGCAGCAGCTTGATTTGATACCTCTTTCAGCTGTGTGGGCTCTCAGCCTGGATACTACTAGTAATTCATCTCATTCTTCCTATTCCTCTAATGTATCTACTTATTCAAGCCCAAATGAAGGTGATTATAGTGGTATCTTGGGTTACAAACACCTCAGGTTACAAACACATTGGGTTACAGACTCCACTAACCCGGAAATAGTACCTCGGGTTTTACCTCAGGATGAGAACAGAAATTGCATGGTGGCGGTACGGTGGCTGCGGGAGGCCCCATTAGCTAAAGTGGTACCTCAGGTTAAGAATGGTTTCAAGTTAAGAACAGACCTCTGGAATGAATTTAGTTTGTAACCAGAGGTACCACTGTATTTTCTTGACAGTTTGTGTAGGGAGAAAGGAATGTATAGCCTTATAGCATAATTATAGCCTTACAGACCAACAGGACACAAGGGCAACCTACACACTCACACCATTGAGCTATTTATTCACATTATACTTTTTACGAGGCATAGGGAAATTATTACTGCATTTGGATCCCACCCTTTCTCCAAGGAGCTCAAGATGGCATTCATAGTTTTCCCTTTCCTCATTTAATCCCCACAACAACTCTGTGATGCAGGTTAGGCTAAGAGGCAGCAACTAGCTCAAGCTGAGCTTCAGGTATAAGTGGGGATTTGAACCCTGGTCTCCTGGGTTCTAGTCTAACACTCTAACCACTACACCACAGACATTCATGTCTTTGTTTAAGGTTGCAGGACCTTTGAAAAATCGTTCTTTCCGCAAGCAAGCCGGGCTCACCAATCGCTGGCAATTTCCATTCAGCCCAAGTTGTGACCTCCTGGGAATTTCACAAGCGAATAAGGCCACCCGGGTTGGTCTCAATGAGACCTTGATGAGAATGATATCAGGTATGGTCATAACTGAGAACATTGACTAACTGTTTGATTGGAAACCCTCTCTTTCTGCTTCTGCTGGGTGACTGTGAAAGCTTTTGAGCTTCTTGGTAAGGTTGAAAATAGGGCACTGCTGCCCATAGAAAAGTAAAGGTAATTCCACAGTGTGTCAGTTTCTAGAATCAAGACTGTTTTAAATTTACCTGTATTCTACAAGTCTGTAGCATTAATCTCTTGAGCGGTCTGATTGGAATTAGCACTTCCAAACTCTTCCACTAGAGAGCGATTATGCATCTGTAAGAACTTGACTGAACAAGCCCTGTATCTTTAAGTATACAAGTGTAAAGAGAAGCACGTTGTAATTCATATTTCTGTAATTTGCAGAAATATGAAATTCCACTATTGCTGCTATGACATTCTCTGGAGTCTGAAGCCTTCTTTGCTGCCTGTCTCTGAACTGGATGGCATTCTCCATAATTCTTTGCATGCTATTGCAGCTCTCACTAGAACATCCCATCCCTGCAGTTGCATTCCTTGGAAGCCTCTCTGTCATCACCCTAATTTGTGTGAAATGTGGAGCAGGCAGGGAGGCCCTGGGAGTCTCATCTACTCAGGACACAGTTCCTGGTCCAGAACAAATACCAGGGACTGGGATTAGAGGGAAGGTTCCACCTAATGCTGAAGAAACTAGCCAGGAAAGACTCAAAGGCTGAGTACACACCAAACCTTTATTCACATTCAAAATGCATTGTCCCTCCAAATAATAATAATAATAATAATAATAATAATAATACAGTGGTACCTTGGGTTACATACGCTTCAGGTTACAGACTCCGCTAACCCAGAAATAGTACCTCAGGTTAAGAACTTTGCTTCAGGATGAGAACAGAAATCGTGCTTTGGTGGCGCGGCGGCTGCGGGAGGCCCCATTAGCTAAAGTGGACCTCCAGGGTAAGAACAGTTTCAGGTTAAGAACGAACCTCCGGAACGAATTAAGTACATAACCAGAGGTACCACCGTAATAATAATTCATTATTTATACCCTGCCCAACTGGCTGGGTTTCCCTACCCACTCTGGGTGGCTCCCAACAGAATATTAAAAACGCAATAAAACATCAAACATTAAAAACTTTCCTAAACAGGGCTGCCTTCAGCTGTCTTCCAAAATTCAGATAGTTGTTTATTTCCTTGACATCTGATAATGACACCATGTGATTGGCAAGTCACTGCCCCTGCCCACCTGTCCGATTTGGCTCGACCAATACTAAAAAAAAGCCCCTGGAACCAAAAAGATTCCCCACCCCTTTTATAAAGCATTGCCTATCCATTCAGGATCACATCTCACCGAGTGCCAGCTTCATCCCTAAGCACTTTTGCGTGGCTATAATGTGCCCATGAACTACGATAATAATGCCTCTTGCTTGCCTGGATGAAAAGGTGGGTGGTGGGTGGGTGTATCTAGACATCACTGACCTTTTTGTGTGTGGAATGTAGCTTACTGCACAAAAGTAAGTCATAGCTGTTGCTCCACCTCAACTTGCAACCACTTTTTGTATCTGGTCCTGCCCCCGAGTGGCATGTGGCCTTTGGAAAGTTCCTGGTGTGGGAGTGCAGCCCTTGAGCTGAAAGAGATTCCCTTCCTCTGATGTGCACTTACATGTTAGATTGCTCTAGGATTTCTAAAGATGGAAATGTCAAATATAGAAATATTATATATCTTACTATATAATAAAATTGTAAGGAGCTCGGCGGACACGTGAGCTGAACCTGGATGACAGAAGAGCAGGCAGGCGGCTCAGACAGGCAGGTAGGCCCTTCCAACTCAACAATCCTACAATAGATTCCTCCCCCTCCAAGCATATCACGCAGTTGCTTTACCTTTCCTTTTGTATTTCGTGAAATTTTTGTATTAATGGGTGACATCCTATGATATTTGCTTGCCTGCAGAAATCCACTTGTGCAACAGGACTTTCCGTTTTTCTTCTTCGCCCAACCCCAGCCCTACATCCTGTTCCCAAGGGTCTCCCAATTCTGCAAAGCAGATTTTTGGGAGTTCCGCAGGGGGAGTAGAGTAAGAAGTCTCATCATTCAATTTGTACTAAACTGGACTCCACCCTGTTTATATAAATATGTGTTAACCATGTTTTGTCAAACTATTTCAGGATGGTATACAAAAGTGTGAATTAAAATACATACATACAACATATAGACATATAGCATTTTTGTTTTGTTTTGTTTGTTTCTTTAATCCTCCAGCTGACACCCCCATGTCTGTGAGTGCAGAACGAGAGGACCGAAAGGAAAATGGAGACTTTCAGAATGCGTATGATTTGAAGCATTTGCCAAGCACTCCAAAGCACAAGCATAGATCCAGGTAACTGCCAAATGCCCCTGACATATTGAAACTTGGTAAACGGCCTTCAAAGTGGAATTTCCCCATTCTGTCAACCACCTGCATCTCCGCTGTAAACAAAGAAATGGTGTGCATGGATGCATGTGTTCTGGAACTTCCCCACCCCTCCACAGGCCCAACAGACACCATCCGCCCTGTGGGAAGGAAGAGGAAAGAGAGGAAGATCGACAGAGGCAGCACCAGGGGCTGCTCCATTCAACTTTTCCCTCTCCCACTAGTCAGGGTCACCTGCCTTCTGTGGGACTGTTTGTTTTGTTTTGTGAGCGTACGAGTCTTGGTGTAGCTGTTGAGTTTCATCAATGTCGTTGGCTGCTTTGAGGGCTCAAGTTTAAAAGCAGAATATAAAGCTACTAAATAAATAAATGTCCTGTCCCACCCCCCGATACAACAGCATCAGCAAGAGCCAATGAAGTCTCATCAAGGGTGTATCCCAGTGGGAGCACTGATTTGGCTCTGCTGATCTGCCAACTTCTCAATTATCTCCCTCTTCTCCCCACAAGAAAGTGGCAGTGACTCAACTGCCAGGGGGCTGTTTGTAGTGCCTCCCTCTGCTACCTCATCCAGTACATTTCAACTTACAGCAGCGGTAGCCCAAGTGGTGCCCTTCAGATGTTGTGGACTACAATTCCCATCAGCCCCAGCCAGCATGGCCAATGGTCAGGGAAAGTGGGAGCTGTTGTCCGCAACATCTGGAAGGCGTACCAACATCTGGAAGCCTTTTTCAGCGGAAAGAAAACATTATTCCTTTCAAATTTACTGAAACATGTCGATTAGCTGGCATTTTGTAACCACAGATGCAACCATTTGATATGCATGAAAATGGAACAATTCTAAGTGACTTAAATCTTGGCTTCTTGTTTCTCTTTCTCCATTGAGGGTTTCATCCCTGCACAGAACTCCAAATGAGAGCCTGTTTTCTTACACGCAAAAGATCACAGAAGGCATGGAGGCAGGTGGGTAGCACTGCTTGAGGCCCACAGGCTGCTGGAAGTGGCCTGTCATCTCCACAGAAGCAGCTCCAGTTTCACCAATCTGTCTCTCTCTCCCCGCCCTCAGATGTAACCCTGGAGTGCTTGGGCTTCCAATGGGAACTTCATCGCATGTACTTCTTCAAATCTCAGGTCCTCTCACAACTTCTTGCTGCGGCTGTTCAGAAATGTGACTTACAAATAACAGAAAGCAAGCCCCAAGTTGAAAAAGGTACTGGAAGCCATTCCAGAGATGTGTTTATTCAGCCATTTGATCGATCGAGCCAGACATATAAGTCACATCTTTTTGTGTGTGTGTTTGTTTAAAATATTTTTTGGCCACTTTTCTGGGCACATGCCTGTCCAAAGTGGCTTCCAATCAAAACCAACAAACGATAAAAAGACCATGACTACAAAAGTTAAAACTGAAAACTGCCACTCAGCAGCACCCCCCTCCCTTTTTTTGTTAGAAAAACTGAGGTGGAAAGAACATAATTATGCTTATTGTGCCTTTCATGACATAAATCCCATACTAGTCTTCCTTCATTTCTCATGCTTTTGGCAGAAACCAGATGTTATAAGCAGCGTCTCCTGAATAGTCGCAAAAGCAAAGAACCTCTCAAACAGAAGAAAACGATGCCTAGAGTCACAATTGCATTGGAGGTTAATGATCCAGACGTCACACGATTTGGTAATCTGTTTTTACTTTCGATATGGACACTAGCTACAGATAAAAACAATATAAGTTGGCCATTTTTGGTACGTGTTAAGATTTTGCCCTGAAAGGCAAAATGTGAGGGGCTGAGGAAATAGGTGAGGAGTCTTATTAGGGCACCTGCACTGCCAGGAGTGGCTCAAGATGCCTTTTGCTGACTGAGAAGAAGGACAAGATGGCGCCCTGCTCCTTCCCACATTGGCTCTACTGAAAGCTTGAAGATTGGTGACAGAACAACATCCTCCACCACACTGGAAAGTAGCAGGCTACTTTAGGGGGTGGGGAAGGTCACAGCTCTGTGGTCCAACAGAGGGGAAAGGACAGAGGGCTCACGAGAAATGGCTGGCCACTTCTGCCAATACCTAAACTTGTTTGGTATTACACTGCCGTTTACAGTTATATACACTGAACAGCTTGCCTGTTATAGGGAGAGGGGGCAGGCCCACCGGTAATGCTAAGTCCATAGCACAGTATTGCCATTTCACTGTATGGGAATTCAGATCAGGGGACAAGAGGGAACCATTGCCCTGCACTTTTAAGGCTTGATGAATTTACTGATGTATTTGCATCTCCTTTTGCATCTCTTTTTGATGTGAATGAAGCCTTTGCTGTTGCGCTCAAGAATTTATACAACTCTGAACTCGAAGTGAATGAAGAAGATGTTCTGGGAGTCCTGGCTACTGCAGAGGTATTACAGTTCCCTAGCCTGTTCCAGAAGTAAGTAGACATTGGCGCACCATCCTGTCATTGGCTTTAGATGTGGGGACTGGATTGTATAACAGTACAAAACACTGGCCTCCCTCCCTCATGACTTGGTTCTGTGAAATGTCAGTTTTTGTCAAGCATCTGGTGTTGTGCATCTGGAAGTAATGTACAAAGAAACATTTGCGCAGCTCAGCTGTAGGTCTGCCTACCAACTATTCACATAGACAGTTGCTGCTCTGCGGAGCATTGTGGCACTAGCTACATTGCACAAATAAATCAGTCGAGCAGGACCTCTGGCCATTATTAGTGACTCTGGTGATGTAACAGTGTTTTGCACCTCTCTGTAGCCCAAGTTCAAAGCCAACGTTATAGCATTTCTTCTTGGCAGAATTTTCTGTGTCTCTTGGCACGACCATCCTAAATTAGGCATTATTAGAGTGAGAGAATGGTAGAAAAATGTCCTCCTGTCACCCGGCAAAAGCACATGTTGACGCCCTTAGCCTGCCAAGAGATGTGGAATGAATCATCTGGGTTGTTGTTTTACTGGAAGAGTTGCCTATATTTTTAAAACTGCCTTTAAAAAAAAAAAAGAGTTCTGACTGAGCTTGACATGCAAGTCTTGGCAAAGACCATTTTATCTCAGTAGCTGGTGAAATCAACATATTTTTAGGACACAGTCATATTTCTTTTTCATACCCATATAGACATATCCACAGAATTTGAGCATAGAATTTTCTTACAATACCCAAACGCATAGCAGACAGGCAAACAACTTTCCAAAATGCATAGCAGAGTAGCTGGAAGTAAGGAGTGTTGCCTAGGAATCACAAGAACCTATACTGAATTTCACAGAATGATTTTTAATTTTGTTTCATTTTTCGTGTGTTTTTATTTATTTGCAAGTCATATTGGTACCAACCCTCAGTCACATCCATTTTGGCCTTCTGGGGACAAACATTGCTCTTAATCAAGGGCTTTGCCATATAAATAATTAAACTGTTTGGTGATTGGCCATATAAATATTTGTTTTAAGATGGTCCTTTCCTACTGCACTACTGTTGGAAAAGATGCTGCTGTTTGAACTGGGTTGGGTTGGGTTGGGGGAGAGAATCCAGGTGTGGTAGCAGTGATATTACTGAAGCTTTGCCCAGGAGATTGGTGAATGGCTCTCCTGCTTCTTTTTCTCGATTTCTTATGCTCACAACTCTCATTAATAGCCTTTTCTCTCTTCCTGCCCCCCAAGGTGTGTGCAGGTTATGAGAAGAAGCATTTGCCCAGCCAGCGTCTGCAGCTATTATTCCGCAGGCTGCAAGGTGAGCTGTAAACCTGATGGATTTGCATTTAGCTGAGCCTGGTGAATGTTCATGGACCCACTTGTTCCTGACATTTGCACCTCTGCCATTTTCTAAAGCCCTCTTTGCATGCTTGGCTTTTCTCTGTAGCAACTGGGCTTCTGTTTTCTTGATCTTATTCCCTCACCCTCTGATTGCCTCTTGTGGGGGCGGTGTCCAGAGAACTTGCTTCTATGCATGCATTGAACAAATGAATGGAGGTTTGATAGGACACTATCTGCCACACCCATTCGCTTTGACCTCTGACCATGCCCACTGAGAGCCCCATGTTCAGTGTTTATGTAAAAGGAGGCTACATGTTTGCATTGACTGTGTAGCCACTGGGGACACAATCTCTCTCTCCTCCCTCCCAGGTGTGTGGGCTGTGGGTGTCTGAACACCCCTTTAGTGGTGCAGGAAGGAAGTTCTTAAAGAAATATGCCTGTCTCCAAGACAGAAGGTGATAATCTTCTGCAGAACAGTGACAGAGGAACATAACCGGGTTTGCATTAAGTGCAGACTCAGCAGGAAAATAATAATTTAGGATGAGACTGCTGGATCAGGCCAAAGCTCACGCAATCCAGCAATCTGTTCTCCTCACAGTGGTCATCCAGATGCCTAGAGAAACCTCCAAGCAGAACTGGACTGCAACAGCACCCTCCGCACTTGAGATTTCAAGCAAATAGCATTGCCCCTGACAGCAGCAAATCTGGACAATATGTGACTTAATCGTATTCACACTATACATTTTAGGTGGGCACTTAAAATCCAATATTTTTCGTACTTTTAGTTTCAATCTGCATATGATGTCTCCATTTCCAGTTTCCACCACAAGATGGTCCCAGAGTTCAGAATTTCTTTGACACTTTTCTCCCCTTCCTTGAAATCAGTATCAGCAGCCCACCTTGATCACCGAATGTGAAAGATGGATAGAGGTGAACCTTGTCGCACAGCTTGGCTCTCAGATTCACCTGCGGCAGCTGCCCCTGGAACTACTGCAGAAAGTGATCAGATCTTCAAGGTCAGAGGGACGTGCAATACTTTGTTCTATAAAAGGATGCTTTGTGCAGGCAAATCAGGACGAAGGCTTAATAAACAGGTCTTTGAAGGGTTCTGCTGTCTAGAAAGCTACAGGAAGTGGGATCACAAGTCCATTGGGTTCTTTTCATTGATGAAAATGGAGAGCAGGAGTTCTGAAGAGAGCAAATGGATACAATGCTTTCATAGCACATCAGTATATATGGGGAATAGATACGGACCTGACAATATATATTCTGCAGCACTGCCTTCTGCCAGATACTATATACATCATAGGCATTAGTGTTTTGGGGCTTTATGTAATACTATTCATATATTTATAACCCTCCCTTTCAGATTAAAAAAAAAATCTATGTGGCTTTCACATTAAAATAATATAATAATATGCACACATTACAACAAGAGTTTTAAAACAGCAGATAAAGCAACATAAAACTCCCTCCCCCCCCCCAAAAAAAAATCCAGGAGAAATTAAAAGGTTCCAAATCAGCAGTGAAAATATAGCAGCCCATTTATAAAACTGAACCTCCCTGGATAGGCCCATTTGATACAGTGCCACTGTAGATAAGCCTCTCTGTGTGTGCTGGCTCTGGATGAGGAATTTGAACTCCCAGTTCTGGAACTCCCATCCAATAGCTTTAATGGATAAAACAGGTTGGGACATAGGTAAGGCACAGGTTACAAGGTGCAGCAGGTACATAAGAGGTATAAGCACGTGGTTAAGTGCAAGCTAGGGACACAGGTGGCGCTGTGGGTTAAAGCCTCAGCGCCTAGGACTTGCCGATTGAAAGGTCGGCGGTTCGAATCCCTGCGGCGGGGTGCGCTCCCGCTGCTCGGTCCCAGCGCCTGCCAACCTAGCAGTTCGAAAGCACCTCCGGGTGCAAGTAGATAAATAGGGACCGCTTACCAGCGGGAAGGTAAACGGCGTTTCCGTGTGCGGCTCTGGCTCGCCAGATGCAGCTTTGTCACGCTGGCCACGTGACCCGGAAGTGTCTCCGGACAGCGCTGGCCCCAGGCCTCTTGAGTGAGATGGGCGCACAACCCCAGAGTCTGTCAAGACTGGCCCGTACGGGCAGGGGTACCTTTACCTTTACCTTTAAGTGCAAGCTAAGACATTGATCCAACAAGCGACAGGCTCCCTGCACCTTCCTTTTGAAGAGTACGGCAGGCGCAACTCATAGTGCAACAAGTGGTTGTCATCTTGGGACTAGGCAAGTAAATGGGCACTCATTTGAGCGGGCTGGGTCTGCAAGGTTTGTTCATGTTGGTGTTGGCGTCTCTCTTATCCTTGGATGGAGGTGCTGGCACTGGCTGGGCCTCCAGCTTACTCTCAGTCACCTCCACAGAAAGGGGAGGAAAGAGTTAAACCTCACATCCACATAAATAGCTGCTGATAGATATAATTGCTTAATATTTTTGACTGTCCACCATCCAGTCATTTCTTAAGAGGTCTATAAACAGTCATTCGCCTACTCCACCCAAGTAATAAGTTGGAAAGGCCCAGGTGCTAAGCTATGTGCTGTGAACGACTGTTCGCTTTTCAAAATCGCAGATTTGATGGATGCTATTTCCTCATGTGGGACGCGGGTGGCGCTGTGGGTAAATGCCTCAGCGCCTAGGGCTTGCCGATCGAAAGGTCGGCGGTTCGAATCCCCACGGCGTGGTGCGCTCCTGTTGCTCAGTCCCAGCGCCTGCCAACCTAGCAGTTCGAAAGCACCCTCGGGTGCAAGTAGATAAATAGGGACCGCTTTCTAGCGGGAAGGTAAATGGCGTTTCCTTGTGTGGCTCTGGCTCGCCAGAGCAGCGATGTCACGCTGGCCACGTGACCCGGAAGTGTCTCCGGACAGCGCTGGCCCCTGGCCTCTTGAGTGAGATGGGCGCACAACCCCAGAGTCTGGCAAGACTGGCCCGTACGGGCAGGGGTACCTTTACCTTTACCTTTTTATTTCCTCATTCATTTTGGTAAGCAGGAATGATCAGGTGCAACCTTTGTTTGGAGAAGGAACTTTTAGTATAGAGGGAATATGCCCATCAGATGGAGGCTATTGACTCTTGTGAGCAAAGGATTTAGTAGACATGACGGTTGGTTTTCTTTGGATTCTGCCACTCCACAAGTTGTTTTTAAAATGAAACCTAATATTGACTTGACCAGAAGTTCTCTGTTTTATGGCCACTGTAATTGCTCTCTTATGAAAACCACTGTCCTAGCGGATGTGTTATGAAGCAGCAACCTAATTCCGGGGAAAGTCTTACTTAACTTGAGCAAAATAGATTGTTTTTATGCCTATGACATGTCACACTGGGAATTTACGTCTGTGACATGTCACATTGGGAGTAAGAGCCTGCCTTGTGAATTAGATTTTCTGTGTGTGACTTAGCTTTGCTAGGGCGTTAAAGGTTTCTCACGTGGATTCAGCAGGTTTCCTTTGATTTGCAGACTGATTTCAGGTATCATTTGAATCTGCTTTAGATCTTTGGCTCACCTCTGTCCACTGTCTAGTCCTGGCTGGCAGGGGCTGCCCAGTGCAAGGTTTTTTCCCTAATGCTCATTGATGCACTGAAGGAGGCACAATTTTCACCGATAGGAGAAGTGGTGTGGGGGAGGCTTAAATACCTTGTCTTCGCATGTTGCATTCCTGAGAACAATTGTCCCTATTCACCTTGTTTTTGTTTTTTTAAGCACACAATGTGATTGCTAATCACATAATTATTAAGGCCCAGAGATTTTGTCAGAAATGGCAATGGGGGCTTTTTACATTCAAAGCAGGTGATCTACCTCGGAGCTTCTGAAATGAAGGATGTGCATTTGTCAACTACATTTGACAATGTTTCAGATGTGGCAACACTGTGCCTGCCCTTGTTCTATTCTAGTGATGGAGGTCTGGAGCTAGATAGGAGTCAAATAGTGCATATTAGCAAATACGCCCCCCCCCCCAAAAAAATAAGATGTAGGGTCAGCAAAGAACGCTTGATCATCATGAGAATTGAGTTGCAGTGAGCACAGATGCCAGTTCCTGTGCTGTTCTACAGGGAAGGCTATCACAGCAACATAGGAACTCAGTAAGAACGTTGTTGCCTCATACTAAGTCAAACCATTGGTCCATCCAGCGCAGTATTGTCTAGAATGATTGGCAGCAACTCCCAAGGGTTTCAAAGAGGGAGCTTCTCCCAGCACAACCTGGAGATTCTGGGGTCCTGGGACCTTTTGCCCGCAGTATAGATGTACATCCACTAGGGATGGAGGAGAAATTCAGTACACATTTAAAGTCAAATCTATCAAATGTAATAATAAAAATAAAAATAAATTATTATTGGTGGTTCCCAATATAATAATCATAACAACAACAACAACAACAATAATAATAATAATAATATTGCGACAAAGCATCAAACATTTAAAACTTCCCTAAACAGGGCTGCCTTCAGGTGTCTTCTAAAAGTCTTCTAAAATTTGCACTTTCCAGAACAATACGTGAACAGGTACCTACATGCACTTATTCAAATTTCATGAAGTTCTCCAAGCAAACAATGATTACAAAAATGCATATATCAGTGGGAAAGTGTGTGTGGAAATGAAGATACGAGTGAAAATACATACAAAAATGCAGTCTGTTAGGGAGGATTGCTTTCAAAAAATGTATACATTACTCAAAACTGTGTATTAAAATGTGTTTATTAGGAGAAATTCACATTAAGATGCTGATGAATTTTCAAGAGGGTTTTTTTTAAGGCAAATTGCTGCAAAATATGGAACATTGATGACAAATGAGTAACAGAGAGAACCAGAACTGACAGACCTTTCCAGCCCTAGATCCCCCTAGATCCCACGGTCAAGGCCATTCTCCTAGTTCCCACTTGATCACACAGCTATGGGGACATTAAATGTCTGTGGTTGGGCATTGGAGAAGATCTGTTCCTTGTTCCTGAAGGTAATCAAAATCAGATATCCAAGAGCTGTGCTATATCAAAACTGAGGGTTGATGAAGGGGTGAGAAATAAATTATTGCTGCTTTCCCACCACCATCCATTTTAGATTCTTGCTTCCGCTAAAACACTTGGTGGCTCCCAGGGGCAGCTATAAGCTCCTTGTTTTGCAGATTTATTTATAGTGTTTGGACAGAATGTCTGCTTTTTGCAAAGATCCCTTTCCCAATGACTTTTAAAGACTGCCTGCTTTTACTTCCAAAATGTTGCTGAAAGCTAGACACATTTTCCATGCTTCTTGTCTTTAAATAGACTCTTGTCTTATCTGAGCAGTTCATTAACTTTGCCCTTCTCGGAAAGCAATTAGCTTCCTCCCACAAAAGTTTTAAAGAGCTGTCCTTAAGTTTCCTCGCTGCCATGTGACTTTCTCAAAAGCTTCTGTCTAGTTAAGTAAGATTCTGCTGAACATCCTAATCTGTAGATGGATGAAGCCAGGAAAATGGGTTTTCACTATGTTAGCTCAAAAACCAAGTAGTTTGCAAGTCAGAGGTCCAAACTGAATAGGCTGAACATCAGGTAGGCCACTGGAGAGGTAAAGGCAGCACTGGCCTAAAATACAAGGTCAGGAACACAGGAACACCCAAGAAAGCAGGTGCATCATTGCATGAAACAGGAATAAACCAATAGCAGAAGTACAGGAAACCCCAAGGGCCTGAGAAAAAACAGTGCCTATGCAGTGACAGGACACACACTGTCTTTGTTTCAGACAATATCTCATTCTGCAAGGGCACCTTTAATATTAATATTGTACTGATGTTTCACAATTTAACTTTGAATGTAGCCAAGGTTTGCTTGGGACTTTTGACTTTGCTACATCTTGTCCCGGCCCCAACAGAAATCTGAAATGTACCCATGAAAAACTGAGCATTTGTGTCTTTCAATACTACTGAAATGGTTGTTTTTGCCATATGGGGGACTTGTAACTTACATGTCATGTCAAGTGTTCTGTGTGGAACTGCAGTTAAAAAATATGCCTGATGACATGCTGATCAATGTGCTAAAGTAAATTAAACTAACTTGAAGTGGTTGTATCCAGTTCTTAAAAATAAGCAAAACAGGAAAATATGGTTATCTGAGGAAAATAATTTACACTTAATGTCTACACTTAAAATAATGATGTAACTATTTTTTAGACAAATACAGACACCATACAAACTGGTAGTTCAAAAAGATTTTGTTTTGCCTTGCAGGTTATTTACTTTCAATGAATTTCATCTCCTGCGAACTGCACTATGCTGGGTCTTCCTACAACAGAACCCCAAAATTCAGATAATTCCATCTTACGATACCGTCCTCACATATTTTAGCAGGTAATTAAATGTATTTTTAAAATCCCTACTCTACACACCTATTCATATCAATTGTACATATTTTAAAGCTTCTATAAAGTCTAAAAGCGCAATCGCTCACAGAGCAGAAAGCTGCTGACACCGTCCTCCAATACAGTAAAGAAACAGCATTAAACACACACATGTATGAGGGGATAAACCCCAAAATATAAAAATACAACCCTTCAGAACGAGAGAGTTTCAGGGCCCCTCTCAACAGTCAGTATTTTGCAGGGGGGATTCAAGCATGTACCAGAAGTTTAGGTTAGCGTAATTATGCTGTGTAGGTACTAATCTGTTTGTGGCACGGAAGTGTAGTTTTTCTCATCTGGAATCATTTATGCTCAAGCTCATCATGCTGCTTTCATTCTAGATTAATTCTAGATGCTGCCATCCGCAAGGGTTGGTGTCTTTTTTGGGATACGTATTTGAAAATCCTCCCCTTGGTGAGATTATCCACCTTCCCATCACTGAGCATACCTCAGGTGAATGAAGAAGGAAGCAGTGATTGCATCATAGTATACACCCACCCACAGTTTCATTGGACAGGTGTGGATACACACATTGCCCTGCTGCCTACCTCTATCTTCAAATAGACCAAGATAATGCAGAATCAATCTGCAATGAGCTTTTATTATTTCGTATGAAACCAGTCTCCCAAGAAGTGCTTTTCAGGGGCAAAAAGTAAGCAATAGCTCTAAATTGTATGTGGCTTACCTAGAAAAAAAACCAAGAGCTTTTGATTTTAGAATAAAATGTTCTATGTGCACACCCTTAGAGTAGATGAAAACACTCTGTTGCCCTAGCCTAACAAATCCACTTAAAAAGATTTCCTCTGGTTAGGAAAGTGATGAGGAAATGCACTGAAAAGTGTGGCATGAACAGTAGTTAACAGGAAGACATATACACAAACAATTCAGAACAAATGCTCAGCAAAGACCAAATACAACCTGACCTCCGCATACACTTTGTCCAGGTGAATGAGGATGAATGCTCAATAAATAGGTCATCTGGAGAAACCCAGAGTATTCCTGCAGCTGATGACACTAAGCACTTCCAGGCGCCACTGTTTTTGGGTGGGATTCAATCACATATTTTGTAAACTGCTTTGAGGGTGCAGAAGGTGGTTTTGGAGAAGAAAGAGAGGAGGGGGTCAGTCGGGAGAAGTAATACAATGGCAGAGGTAGGCCCCACATTCACCTTTTAAACTGAAATAATAAGCAGTGAATGGATTTCAAGCCTCTCACATGAAAATGCTTTTCATTATCTTTGTTCTTCCCGCTGTCCTCAAACAGATCTTCTTGACATTGCTGTTTTGTTGTTGTTGTTACTATTCCCATAAGACATTCTTTCCTATGAGTCATATATCAGTATAAAGAAAATACTGTTTGGCTCAAAATGAAGCTCCCCGCTTGGAATCAACCTCTCCTCTCCTCTCTCTCTCTCTCTTTCATTTCACCAGGAGATAGGAAATGAGTTGTGGGTGAATCAGTATTTACTAGTTTTACCCAAGAAGTACTTTTTATATGAAAACCTAGTGGAAAATGAGAAATTTTACGATGCACACATGTGCAAGTTGAGTGTGATGCCAGATTGCAACTACGCAGTTCACATTTAAAGTAGCATGCATTGCTTTGCAACATCCACTGTGCTGAAGCATTCTGTTTTCCCAATGATTTTGCAGTCAGGAGTTGCAGTTAACTAGCTACACCCCCAGTTTGCACTAAACCTGTTCTAACACTCCCACTTAAGTTCCCTTCAGTTTAAATGTTTTGTCATTTACACATCTGTATTTATTTAGTTGAGGATTACTTTATGTAACCTGCTGCTATCTAGGGCATCTGGAAACAGAAAAGGAGAGTGCTGCATTTGTGCATTAAGTAATACGACACACTGGAACTTGAAGTCCGCTGTTGGTTATCCAGTTTTCAGTGAGACCCCTTTAAACATGATGAATGGGAATCAAACCAATAGGGTGTGTTGAAACAGGGACAATTATTGAAATATACTCGGAGTCGAGTGTGGATTTCATGCTCTTTATTCTGCTCATAGTAGTGAGGAGGAATGGAAGTTCCCCCAGAATGTCTGCTTTATATACATTATTTACACAATGGGCCCCACGTGATTGGCTAATTCCAGGATTCACCTGTAGGCCAATCAGGTTGCAGATTCACTTCCACCTGGAGCTGGATTGGGTGGCTCCTGTGGACCAATCAGACTGCTGCATTCTGAATCCTATTGTTCTAGGACCAATCAGACTACTGCATTCTGAATCCTATTGTTCTAGAACCAATTAGACTGCTGCCTTTTGGATCCTATTCAACTCAGTACATAACAATTATAAACATATTATTGGAAAGTAAGTCCTGTTGATTTCAGTGGGACTTACTTGCATCTGATGACTGCAGTTGAACACAAGAGTTATGCATGCTTTAGCACATTGGTTTCTCAGGCTGAAAGTGTGCTTATCTCTCTTTTGGATTTCAGTCATATATAGTAGGTCTGGAAAGCCCAATCTAGCAAGTTAGTAAGTGTGACCATTTTATATCTTTTTTTAAAAAAAAAATGGGAGCAAATTCTATGATCAGCACAGTGGTGTTTGTTTATTATAATTTAACAGGTGCAAATGTTCCAAGCACAGTTTTCAGTTTGCACAAAAATAGTCTGCTAAAGAGGATTGCTGAATCAAATCAAGGGGAATCCCTTGAGCTGGCACGTGCCTTTCCAGAAAAGAACAACAAAGAAGCAGATGCACAAAGCTTAGCATTGTTCGGCAGCTGCACCAGAAATGAGGTAGCTTTGAGCTAGTTTAAAGCCACTCCTCATACAGTTTACCCATGCAGCTGTAGGAGAATCTCTACACAGCTGCCAGTACCCAGTTATTGGCCATTGTCCAAAGAACCATAAAGCTAATTCCACCAGCCAAAGGGAGCTTAAGGTTTGGGTTTCTCCAAACAGTTTATAATTGTATAAATCTGTTTATTTGTTTGTTGTATTTATACGTTCCTCTAGAAAGCTAAGGTTGGTGTACTTGGTTAACCACCTCCTCAATTTATCCTTGCAACAACCCTATGGGGGTAGGTTAGGCTGAGAGATAGTGACTGGCCCAAGGTCAGCTGGTGAGCTTCATGACTGAATGGGACTTTGATAGCCGCCGCCCCCCACAAAAGTCCTATTCTGACACTAACCACTCAGCTCCAACCATATGAGTTTTAAGCCGCTTTCTGTGGCTGTGCTCCTCCCTTCATGTAAGGGGGGTGATTTCTGCTAACTCCCCACCACACACACACACACACAAACAAACAAACAAACAAACAAACACACACACACACACACAATTGATAGACACTCATGCCGTAACCCATTCCCAAATATCCCCCAATTCCTAGGGATAAATTTCACGGGGGAGAGGTAGGGTTTTGCAGAGGTTAAGGGAAGCTTGCTTTGTGAATGTGAACTTGGTTCAGTCACAGATGGGAAGTGAGGTGCCAAAGAAATGTACTTCATATTGTTTAAATATTTTACCCTGTTACCTGCTGGGAGCAGTCTGTTACCTGAAGAGTGGGATGGAAATTCCTGAAATAAACTGAAATAGCATTATAAAGCTGTATTTCAGTGCTCAAGCATTCCTTAACTTTTTGAGTGTTTGAACAAACTTTTGGACATTGCAAGATAATGGAGAATAGAGGCACAGCGGTATTCTAGAAGGCAAATAAGTCTTTTAAAATATGCTTAGTTCAAATAGTTCGTATAAAAATATGCTTAGTTCAAATATGCTTACTCAAGAGAGTGCCTTCCAATAATTAGAATGTGAATATCCCTGTGTGTTTAAGTAGTGCATTCAGCTCAAATATAATGTGCAGAGAAAACAGCTGTTTTCTGTGTAAAGTCGCTGAAAGTGATCTATTGTGTAAAGCGGAGGAAAAAACCACTTTGCAGTTCCTTTCTGCCTTTTGAAGTGAACTGCAGCATCAGGCATCTGATTCTTCTCTGACCTTTCAAAGGCAGGGTGTGGGTTGCTTCGATTTCAGAGAACTTACTTCCGGTTGCCTTGCATCTATAAAAATAAAGTATTCAAAGTATCTAGGGAGAGCACTGTTGCAAATGAACGCTGAAAAAGAAGCCAGGAGTGGAGGTGGGGCTTGGGGAATCGTTTCATTCAGAGCTTCCTTAATGAATGACTGTGAATTAGAGTTGGGTCTATTGTGGCATACCTTTGTTCTTCGGCAAAGAAATACCCATGAAAAGAAGTATACAGTAGTGAGAAAAATGTCCAGCAAAGATCCATAAACAGGAATGGGCAGAGATTTAGGCAGGATCCAAACTGTGGAACTAGTTCAGTGGGCTCAAAGGGCCTTTAGGATGCAAACCTGTGCAGAATTACATGGGAGTAAGTCCTATCGAGGGACGCAGGTGGCGCTGTGGGTTAAAGCCTCAGCACCTAGGACTTGCCGATCGAAAGGTCGGCGGTTCGAATCCCTGCGGCGGGGTGCGCTCCCGCTGCTCGGTCCCAGCGCCTGCCAACCTAGCAGTTCGAAAGCACCTCCGGGTGCAAGTAGATAAATAGGGACCGCTTACCAGCGGGAAGGTAAACGGCATTTCCGTGTGCGGCTCTGGCTCGCCAGAGCAGCGATGTCACGCTGGCCACGTGACCCGGAAGTGTCTCCGGACAGCGCTGGCCCCTGGCCTCTTGAGTGAGATGGGCGCACAACCCCAGAGTCTAGCAAGACTGGCCCGTACGGGCAGGGGTACCTTTACCTTTACCTTTAAGTCCTATCGAACTCAATTTTGAGTAGACATGCTTGTGATACAGCATAGGGGGATTAGCTGTTCAAAGACAAAACTCAAAAATTTCAAGGGGTAGGACATGCCACCTTGTGAGCCAAATTTCCCAGCTTCAGGATTCCCCCCCCCTTTTGTAATCTGCATGTGGATTTGGGGATGGGTTTTTTGGGGGGGGGGCATGGGATTTCCCTCTGCCACCAAGGGTTATTATGTGTCTTCCCTAGTAGAATATGAAAAAGCATAATGACAGAAACATTATAATTGACACTTCCCTGGGGAGATGAAGGTGGATTCTTTGGAATGGTTAATGTAGGCACTTTTAAAAAATACAAAGTAAAACAGAAAACTAGCAATGACACTGGCTTGCTTCACTCATTTGGAAAAATTTGGATTGTTTATCAGATATTACCTGAGGACTCCACTTAGATCAGTGAACCCTTTTGTTTAGTCTACCAGCTCTGTGTTCCTGGCTTCCTCCTCCCTGGCAAGGATTTGGCCTCACACAGCTCCTATTTCCTATTAATCATTATATAACCTAAATGGTTGGTTAGATATTTCCGGCTGTTAATAATGCAGTCAACCTTTGAAGCAACCTCTAAGAAACCTTTCATATAACCTTTCAGAGGGTTGGGTTTTTTTAGTGAATTATTCTTTGTATGTCACTCTCATATAAAACTTTGAGGTGAAAAGAAAAAAAAAACACCCCACCCCCAATTGTAAAATCATATGCTTGAATGGTGGCTACATTTGGACGTAATAATAAACTATGGTTTATCATTAAATGAGCCTGTCTAGGTGAACTTTGAGCTTGCACACCTCCCCTCATGTTTCACGGTGTGTGTGATCAGACACATTTCCTTCCATTTCTAAGTAACCACAGTTTATTGTTATGTCTGAACCAGGGCAAACCATGATTTACTGAACCAAGCCAACCTCAAAGATTGGTTTATGAAGCTGGCTTATTTCATTAGACCACACTTACAATTGCCCACTGTACCTCAGAGTGAATGTAACGCTAAACTGTGGCTAGCTGAAAACAGAATAAAAACTTCTGATCTCTTTGCAGACTCAGTGGAAAAGAGGGCAGGGGGAGGAAAAATGACTGAAGCTAGTGTGTTTGTGTCTGTGGCAAGGGTGGGGAGAAGACAGGGTAGATTAAGAATAACATCAAGGTAGATGTTTGGAGAACCTACCTGGGGAAACGATTGATTGATTGATTGATTGATTGATTGATTACTTAATTTCCTTACCACTTAATATATTAAAAATATCTCTAAGCAGTGTACAAAACAGCTGAAGCAACAACAGGCACTTAAAACAAAATATTACAAAAATACACAGTTACATATAAAAATGGTACATTAATACAGAGTTAATTCTTACTGCTGCATTACCATTGATATCTTTTATACTAGGAAATCAGTTTTGTCTTGGGCAAAGCCTGAAATAAATGCATGTAGAATCTCACTTGCCTTGCATATGAGAATCACATGCATAACTCATTGCAGTGACACATTTTGGCATTTCAGCATGTGCACAGAAACCTCACATAATAATCTATTTGCACTCGTAATGTTTGCCGATGCTTTCCATGTAGAAAATGAATAATAGCTATAGCAATACTAAGCTTGGATAGGAAATCATGCTGGGTTTAAACAAAGTTTTCTGCTCCATTGTTTTGTTTTTAGCTTACCCAAGATATGTGCCTTCCTGGAAAGGGAAGTAGGACAGCGATACATAGCTATTTTTCAGTCCCTCCGTTTACATGGCATCACTTCAAGTAAGTTTACTTTTTCTTTAGAACCTAAACATACTGTCGCATTTTCAAATAAAAATGTACTCCCAAATTTTGTGTGCCCCACTCCATAGGTCTGCTCTGCCCTCTTTAATATAAAATTACATATGCATATGGCACTTTGCAAATAACAGGTTTCAGAAGTCTCTACCCCAAGGGGCTTATAATCTTAAAATAGAGAGATAGGAAGGAGCAGAGGAAGGAACTGGAAGCAGGAGTTTACAGGGGAAGAGCATGTGATTACTTCCATTACACATACTTGGGCTTAGTTGCAATAAGACGGTTTAAATACTTGGAGGAAATGCACAAGGAATGTGTGTGTGTGTGTGCGTGTGCGTGCGTGCACGCATATAACACACAGACACAAAACTACTAGTATATGCATGTATATAACTGCAAATAGAGAGTCATTTCTAACTAAGGTCTGCTTAGAGTAGACCTACTGAAATTAATTAAACTAAATTAGCCATGCACATTGGGTCTACTCTGAGTAGATGTAGCACCGGAGACCACCCATGTATCCAAAACATTCCATGCATATTTTCTTTATGTGTTTCCTCCATTCGTTTTGGCAAAAGCCATTGCAGCTATCTCTTTTTTGAAACAAATTCAACATTCCATGATACTAGAAATCGGGTCCTCCCTTAAAGAGGGTACGTACTGCGGTGGGACTTGGAAAACCAACACCCTGTGTTGTGGGTGGGTATGATTGGACAGCCACAACACCCGATTGGTAGGTCCCTCGAAGCTGGGTGCAATCTGGCCAATGGGACGCAGTCCAAACAGTTTGAGGGTCCTATTTATGCCCGTGCACGTGACCCAGAGCTTCCTCTTTCGGTGCGTGTATTCAGAACACTCGCCCACCTCTCCCTACTTTTAGGACTTGTGCGCTTGACCTTGCTATGGCATCGTGTGTCGTCTGTCATTGGGACAGGGGCACAGCAGGAATTGGCTGTTGACATTTGGGTTTCGCCTGCCGAGTAGCAATTCCTTACAACTTATAAGGTTGCGGATAGGCTCTGGTTCAGGTGATAGGGATGGGAGAAGGCTCTCACCATCCCTGGAGAGTTTTGGAGAACTCAAAGGCTTGCCACATTTTTGTGACATGTTGGTTGGTCTTAATAAAAGCATTAGCCAAGTGCAGACATTGAAGTTTCTACTTTCTGTTGTAATGCCTCTCACTATTTCATGCTTATCCAGCACCAAGTACGTGAAAGGCACTTTTTGTACATTTTGCGATGTGAGAGGGAAAGAAGAATGGAAGCTTATTGTCATGCGCCCTTTAAAAGAAACCACATTTAACAAGAAATCTTTTTGATTCACCCACTTTGTCAGTACATTTGTTTTGGAACAATAGCTGCTTTCAATAGCAAGCCCATGTTACATTGACTTCTTTCAGCCTGAATAGACTGTGATGACATCATGCAAAGCCATTTCTGGCCATGAAACTGAAATGCATACTTTGCTATACGCAAACAGCACTGCATTCTTCAGCAGCAATAGCACAGACGAGAGCCCAGATTAATTTCTTCCTCATTGTGCTGTGAGCATCTCAAAAATCAGGTTAATGTAAAACCCAGCCAAATGTTGTTAAACCTGATTCTTGGCATTTGTGTCTGGCCTGCGGAAGCACAGGGAAGGAAGAATGGCACCCCTGCAAACTGTGCAAATCCCGGTTGTTGAAACAATTGAGGATCTGTGCATGGTTGTCAAAAAGAAAACTTTATCTGATGGTTTTTAATTTTGGTGGAATGCTGAGCAAAAGCAGGAAGGGGCACTGTGCAGAAAGTATAATGGAGAGTCAACTTGGACAAAGTAGTGATTGAGCTAAGTGGGTGGTGCCATAGCTAGACAGGTGGATGGGAGAGGATAGATTTATATCAGGGGTAAAGGTAAAGATAAAGGGACCCTGACCATTAGGTCCAGTCATGACCAACTCTGGGGTTGCGGCGCTCATCTCGTTTTATTGGCCGAGAGAGCCGGCGTACAGCTTCCGGGTCATGTGGCCAGCATGACTAAGCCACTTCTGGCGAACCAGAGCAGTGCATGGAAATGCCATTTACCTTCCTGCCGGAGCGGTACCTATTTATCTTTTCGACTTTGACATGCTTTAGAACTGCTAGGTTGGCAGGAGCAGGGACCGAGCAACGGAGCTCACCCCGTCACGGGGATTCGAACCACCGACCTTCTGATCGGCAAGTCCTAGGCTCTGTGGTTTAACCCACAGCGCCACCCGCATCCCTCATACCAGGGGTAGGATTCTTTTTTCTGTTGAGGGTGTGCATTCCCATGAGGCTGATACATTGAAGGGGCACATGATGATGTGGTCAGGGCCACCCCTTTCTCTGTCTTTCTGCAACCCGTTCTCTCCTGACAAATTCATCAGTTCCTCTCTCTGCGTTGACCTCACAGCTTCTTAGCTGCTCATATTCTTCAACAAGGTGTGGCCTTAAAATCCCAGCTCACATGCCTGGGCTTCCGTTTTGCATTCTTGCTGCGTCTCCCCTTTCCAAAAACTCTTTCTGCTTTGTGCCTGCAAAGCCTTGCAAGTGCATCACCAATAATAACGGACTCAGCAGGTGCAGTGACATCTCTTTTTTGTTTTCTGTTTACCAGAAATTTAATAATAATTCATTTTCCTCTCTTCTTCCCAAAGGCAGGCATCTGGAGGAACTCTGGGAAATTAACTTCCTTCCTCTGCCGTGGCTGACGAGGATCTTGTCTGATCATTACCATGCAGTGAGTTGGTATGCTTACTATACTGAGCAAATGGGGGGATTTTAGTTCTTTTTAACTTCACAGTTTTCTTCTCTGGTATATTTTCCTAGTACTGTATTTTTTGCTCTATAAGACTTTTTCCCTCCTAAAAAGTAAGGGGAAATATATATGCGTCTTATGGAGTGAATGCAGGCTGAGCAGCTATCCCAGAAGCCAGAACAGCAAGAGGGATCGCTGCTTTCGCTGCACAGAGATCCCTCTTGCTGTTCTGGCTTCTGGGATAGCTGCATGAAGCCTCTTCAGGGCAGCGGGAGGAACGCTCCCCATGCCATGAAAAGGCTTTGTGTTGCTTTCTCTGAAGCCAGAACAGCAAGAGGGATCGCTGCGCAGCGATCCCTCTTGCTGTTCTGGCTTCTGGGATTCAGAATATGTTTTTTCTTGTTTTCCTCCTCCAAAAACTAGGTGAGTCTTATGGTCTAGTGTGTCTTATAGAGCGAAAAATACGGTACATCTATGCCTATAAAAATCCAGGCCTGCTTTGAAGTGTGTAGAGGCTTGTCATTCAGGTTGGACACTGAAAACAGATGCACAATGGAGAAGTTTTCATGGAAGCATGGACCTAATTTCTAACATTGTTTAAGGAAAATAATGATGAATCAATAATGATGAAGCCATGACAGTTCACACCCTGGACATCTCTTGTTAAAATGCATGCATTAAAATCATGATTCCCGGGTGTGAACTGTCACGGCTTCCCCCAAAGAATCCTGGAACTGTAGTTTGTTGAGAGAAGCCGAGGGTTGTTCAGAGACTCTGTTCCCCTCAAACAACTACAGTTCTCAGACTGTCACACTTAACAACTTGGCCACCACATTCTGTACTAGCTCCAACCTTCACACCATCTTCAAGGGCAGCCCCATGTAGGAAACATTGCAGTAGTACAGGCAGGAAGTTACCATAACATGGATAACTGAGTCCAGGCTGTCCCAGGCCAAGAAGGGTCATAGTTGATGAACCAGCCTAAGCTAGGCATTGGCATCCCTGGCCACAGAATCCACTTGATACTCCTGTGTCTAGCTGGAATCCAGGAGTATTTCCTGACAACAAGCTTGTTCCTTCAGGGGGAGTACTACAACCCCTTCAGTAACAGGTTGTATACCTAATTCCTAGACATGGGAACCACCCATGTTAGGCTAAAGCACTGAATTGGCACCTGTGTTGTACTGAAAAAAAATGAACTCCTGAACTCTATATGAAGTTTTCTTTTCCTTTCAGCTAGAGAATGGTGGTGACATGGTATTTCAGAGAGACTTTAACACTCAGGCAGTGAGATTTGGTCTGGTGCTTACACAGGTAGGTCACTATTAAAACGTGAATAATTTCTACACAGGATGGAGGGCAGGAGACCGTCTGCTGACAAAACATTTCACATAACCTAACATGGCGATGGGAGGGATATGCATGAATAGTCAGGTAGAGAAAGAAAGAGAAAGGATTTAATATATATATATGCTAAAATTGGCTGAAAGATACTGTTGCTGCCAACTCTGAAATCACTGGCCAAAATAACGTTTTAAACTGTTCTTATAACATTTTTACCATTTCCTCCAATTGTTGATGTGTTTGCCATCCTGGGGTCTTTCAGGAGGAAGGGTGGTATATAAATTGAATGAATGAATGAATGAATGAATGAATGAATGAATGAATGAATACAGACTGAACCTGGGGGCATGTGAAGGCAAAATTGTTGTAAGAATTAGCAAGGTGAATTTTGTCCATACCTACAGAGTAGCTCACAAGCAATGGGCAACTGTTCAGTCTTTTGCGATGTTCCCACGGTCCTTCCCCTTAGAGGTCACTAGGTCAGCTGCTCTATTGAATCCAGACTTCTCTTAATGGCCCTCTCACAATACTTACAGATCTTTTTGCTGACATAACTTTGAAATTAACTGAGATAAAAATGCATTTTAAAAAAATCTCTTGGTTACTTCAGGAGCCAAGGTACCATTCAGAAATAATTTCCATTTATGGATTCTTCTTTGAGATAAAAGCAGTAAAACATGATGCTTCAGCCTACAGTTTTTACATGCAGGTAAGAAAAGCGTTTCTGTAGTTCTCTCTAACTTGGGCCACCATAAATCTTTAGGGAGATAAATAAAACATTGAACTAGGCTACACCCTAAAAACAATAAATTTCCACAAGGAAGATTGTGTCACTGGCATTTTTTGCTATAAGGAGGAGGGAAATAGTGTTAAGGCTGACTTGCAAAACTGGGCAGAAGTGCTCTTGTGCCCATTAGGGTGACCAAGGAATATAGGGATCCTACCCCTTTAATAGTCAGGTAGACTTGAGCAGTTCAGCAGGTGTAGCTAAGACAAAGAGTATGTATATATTGCCATTCCAGCTCCATTGCACTCCCACCTCTGCTGTCTGAAGTCAAGTACACATGGCATTAGCTTCAACTCATATGTATCCTGCAGCATCTCGAGAAATGCTCCTGTTGGATGCTTTCTCCTCAAACCAACTTCCTTCCGACTTGAAAATGCAAGTCACAGATTAGTTGAGGTGTATACAGTTCAGGCAGCCATTCCACATGTGCAGAATGACAGTTTCCTTGAACTGGAGTTCAGTGGGATGTACAGTTGCAGGTAAACAAATCAGATAATATGAAGACATCATCACCTCCTCTCTAGTTGTGAACAGCACATGAAATGCACGAGGGAGTGGGAGTGGCCACCTTGCTTGCCTGTGCAGCTACTAATGTGTACATACCCAAAGGAAAAACAATGGGAGCTAGGAAGACCAATTACGGTAGGTAAAAAGAGATTGATCTACAGTGGTACCTCTGGTTACGATCTTAATTCGTTCCGGAGGTCTGTTCTTAACCTGAAACTGTTCTTAACCTGAAGCACCACTTTAGCTAATGGGGCCTCCTGCTGCCGCTGTGCCACCGGAGCACGATTTCTGTTCTCATCCTGATGCAAAGTTCTTAACCCGAGGTAAAATTTCTGGGTTAACAGAGTCTGTAACCTGAAACATATGTAACGTGAAGCGAATGTAACCCGAGGTACCACTGAATTAGGATTTTCTTGGTGGAGGTTTTTGAGTACCTTCAGCTCACAGACGCTGACAAATAACAATTTAACTCTGTGTCATTTCAGAGAGTCAAGCATGCAGATCCAATTATATCTTTTTTTACTGCTGAACGGAGTCCTGTCAGTTTAAAGGAGACACGTGAAGTTAAGTATGAAATCAAAGCACAGTGTCAGATAGATGGGAAATGGGAAGAGTTCACTACAGAGAGACTTACTCAAAGGTTTGGAGTTAAGAAGCCCAGCTGTAAAAGCATGGTAAGTCGGGGAAGGAGCACTTTGTACATTTGAAAAACAAAATTGTTACATTGACTTCCTAAATAGCATAGATAGAAACTTGAGTGCTAACTCTTGCCTATTTCTGAATGCAGGTTTTGAAAGCATGCATACCATCGGTTCCAATCTATGTGACCTTTTCTCTTCTTTTCCCAACATCGTAAAGACAGCAAGCACTCTCTGGGCAGCTCTACTGAAGGACTCATTTTGACACCTAGCATATGCGTAGGAGTGCTAATATCATACGTCTAAGGGCCTGCACTGGTCAAGCAAGTGATCACATTTCGCATAACAGGAGAATAAACTGCACCCTTCCCTCATGCTCAGCTCATTTAGACATTAATCCCTATTTGCATTGTACTCTTGCTTCCTGTGGCAAATGCTGCAAATAGATTGCAATTGCTTAGGTGTAGCTTCAAATTACCAATCTGGTGCCCACTAGCAAATGAAGGGCATGAACCGTTCCTCCCACATGGATGCAAACAGCCGTGTGCATGGCATTTTAGAGAGCTTTCTTTTTCCACTCTCCCCAGCTGGCCTTCAGCCAGGTGCACTACAGCACATCTAGTCGTTATTGATTTCGGGAAGCCATTAATGTTGCTCACATAAAAGTGTCAGGTAACCCCACCTAGTCTAGCCCTCATTCCATTGCACAGGCTACTGTACAAATAAAAGCAAGAGCCACCTCCATACCAGGAAACTGGAGATCAAGCACCCCAAACAATCCTAATTTATACTTAAATTATTCTGCCAGAATCACCAACATTGTCTAAATCCTGAGACATAATCTAAATGTATGGCCTTATAGCTTTGCTCTTGCTCTATCTCAAATTGCCTGTAGAGCCCCACCAGATAGGTGTTTTATTGTAATCTGCAATATATTCTTGAAAACAGTAACAGTGCAATAGTGGTGGATGTATTCTGCTTTAGTTCTGTTATGCTTCTCCAGTTCTACCACATTTTCACTGTTCAGAGGGGTTGGAGAGCAACAAAAGCAGGACAAGAACAAACCAGAACATTGGTGTGCTATAAAAAGTTTGAGGATTTCAGCAGGACATTATGAGATGTGCACTGATTGGAAATGAAGTAGCGTGACTGCCTCAAAACTTTTGCAGGTACAAACAGTGTGGAAGGTAGGGTTGCATATAGCTGCCCCAATAGCATCAGGAGCATAAATCATCTTGAACAAGAAAAGGGATTTCTGGAGGGACCTTTAGTTATTCCGGTAATGGAAGGGGGAGGCGAGGAGAGCCTGTTTATGCCCAGCCTTGCCGGTTGCCAGTTGTAACCCGAACCACACTCCTTATTAAACCTGACAACTCCCAGGTGAGGTGAATTCTGGGAAGTCAAAGCAACTGCTTCCATAGGGACTTGGAGACACCACACCCTGCACTTCTCAGCTAAATCCCTCTCTGTTTATCAGAAACAACAGGCCTAGCACCCAGGTGCCTTTCCCGCCTTGCAATTCAACACAGCCTGTTGTTTCCCCTTGGAATCCCACTCTTTCACCCACATAGTATGCTTCCAGTGGAAAGGGACATGGGAGATCACAAGAATGCTTGGCATAAACATACTTCAGACCCCAAAAGTCAAATTGCATGAAGTTTTATTAAAAATAAAACAGGAAGAGAGGAGGACAAATGAACAAAACATAATGAGGAAAATAAAAGGAGCCTGTTGGTTCAAAGTTATCCAGCCTAACCTTGCTACTTACAAACAGGCTTCCGGTTTTCTCATGAACAATGTTTCCTTTATTTTTGGTTTCTTAATGTAGTGTTCTGCTTCTTCCTTTTGTCCTCCTGACAAAAGTGTGGTGTAGTGGTTAAGAGCGGTAGTCTCGTAATCTGGGGAACCGGGTTCACGTCTCTGCTCCTCCACATGCAGCTGCTGGGTGACCTTGGGCTAGTCACACTTCTCTCAGCCTCACTCACCTCACAGAGTGTTTGTTGTGGGGAAGGAAGGGAAAGGAGAATGTTAGCTGCTTTGAGACTCCCGAAGGGGAGTGAAAGGCGGGATATCAAATCCAAACTCTTCTTCTTCTTTTAAATTCTAAATAAACTTCTTACCATTGGCTGTGGGGTTCATGCATGTATTTCTTCCAGGCTCTCCCCACGGGAGCGAACCTGATGTTCCCCATAAGATCTCCTACCCACTACCTTTACGTGAACTGGATGGGTGCGTGACTAGGGTGGCTACCAGCCCTGCTGCCTCCTGTCTTTGGACTACAACTTCCAACTTTGCTGGTCAAGGGCTGATGGGAGTTGGAGTCCAACCACATCTGGAAGGCACCATGAAATGAAGGAAGATCCTTTAAAAGTCATTCAAACAGAGGACTATCCTCTGTCACACTGCATGTGAAAGGCAGCATGTGAAAGTCTGGCAGCACATCTCCTTGCCTTCGTTTGGTTGTAGGGTGTGGCCAAATTGGTTCATTATTTTCAGGGCTGTGAAAGTTTTCCTGGAAGCTGCTTTAACCAGTCATCTTGTCAATGACTGTCAAGGTCTTTTTGGGAGGTGGCATCCACCCTCTTGTTCTCTGCCACCCCATACGGCATGTGTGCCTGCTTTTAACATGCCATTGCTGATACAAACAATGACATCGTGGCAGGCCTGTTGTCTAGCCGGGGAGACTGAGAGGGAGATACAACAGCCATCTTCAAATATCTAAAGGGCTGCCACATGGAATATGGGCCAAGCTTGAGTTCTCCAGCTCTGGAGGGCAGGACCCAAATCAATGGCTTCGAGAAAGGAGATTCTGACTAAAACATCAGGAAGAACTCTCTGGCAAAATAAAAAAAATTGTCCAGTAGCACCTTAGAGATCTAAGGTGCTACTGGACAATTTTTTTATTTCAACTGCGTCAGACCAACATGGCTACCTACCTGTATCTAGAACTTTCTGGCAGTAAGAGCTGTTTGACAGTGGAACAGACTCACACGAGAGTCTGTTCTTCATTGGAGGTTTTTCAGCACACAGGCTGGATGGCCACCTGTCGAGTAGATTCCTGTACTGCAAAGGTTGGACTAGATGACCCTTCCAACTCCTCAGTTCTATGATTTTATTATTCTGCCTTGTAAGCTTGAGTTTGCCTTCCTGCGCTTCTGTGGAGTTGTTACAGAAAAATACAGTACAGAAGATTGTGGTTGGTGCTTACTCATGACCCAGATGAATAAAGCATACTTTGTTGTAAAATATCAAAGTGTTCCTGGCCCATTAGATAAGAGCAGCAACCTCAGTTTGGAAGCTAATGTGCAGGAAGACTGAGTAAAACACACTATTTCATTTGGAGAACCGTAGCTAATGGCCAATTAATACAATCCCTTACATGCGGTCAGTTGTGAGGACAGAGCACAGTTGCCTGTAAGCCTAAAATAAGTGCAAAGGCAGTAAAATGGTTGTCCTACTGTTAAAATGTGTGTGTGTGTGTGTGTGTGTGTGTGTGTGTGTGTGTGTAAGCACCCTGGGGTTCCCTGGAGAAAAGTGCAAGATATAAATTTAATAATTTATAGTTCAAGATACAAAAATTATTTCAAGAAATCTAACCAGGAAAAAAAGATGAAAGAAGAAAAACAGCATGGAATCACAAATCCTGCAAAAAACAACAACCACACAACACAACAACAACCCAAAAACCCAAACCTGCATTGTCCACCAACTTTCAACTCTGTCCTTTAAATTTAAGCACATGCACATCAAGAACAGCAAAGGTCAGAATCACAATTTGTATCTGCTAATAATACAAATACCCACAGAGTCAAAACGTGGGTGTTACAGGAAGCATAGGTCAGTATGTCAGTGTGGGTGAATATAGGAAACATGATGTAATTGCTGGCGGCTGTCAACGATATTTCTGTATTTATAAACAAAGAGTTCAGTCCCAAAGTCAGAGCTTCACCAAAAGAAAAGAACAAAATGGAAAAATATCAATGTCATAAATTTATCTCTGCATTATTTCCATTATTGTTTCTATTCTCTTTCTCAGGGAAACTGTGGTGACAAAATATATATTAAGTTAATAAACTCATATACTGCCTTTTTTTGGGGGGGGGTGGAAATTAAACCTTAGTCAAATTGTTGAGGCCCGCTTGGAACTAAATAGGCAGCAGTATTGGTGTAGGTTGCTTCAGCCGCTCTGTAAAAGTTGAAAGTTTAAGATTGCACCTCAGGAAGGAGCATGAATTCAGAAACATGTTGAGTTCATTTTATTAGTTGATATTTTTGAGAACTAGTTTATCCTTTTTGAGAACTAGTTTCTCCTTTTTGCATTCCCTTAGAAATAACTCCCACTGCAACCTCATAATGCACATTTACTGGTTGGTAAGGCCCCACTGAACACAATGGGATTTATTTCTGAATGAACATTTATAGGATCGCACCATTTAAAGTATAAAATTGTGGGCGGGGGACATATCCTTCACAACTGCTGGGGTAAACCACACCCCTTGTCTATCACCAAAATAACACTGGTAAGCTGAACCATTCATTACTTCATTTTCTACATGAATCACCTTCACTGAGTCATATTTGTTGCGAAAGCCAGGTGGATTTTTATAAACTTGTCAGTGTGTACTCAGATCACAATTACAACCTTATAAAGTTGATATCATAGGTAAAAACATGGCCATTTATTTAAATGTATTGCTCCTTATTTTTCAGAGGCATGTTAAGTGCCTTATAGGTTGCTTTTAATGTGGATTTTAAGAACTACCTTGTATGTTACAGAAGCAGATTTTTTTTTAAGTTTCCTTTGTTTAAAACAAATTGCATTTGTTCTTTTTTCCCTCTTCATTTTTGTTGTTGTTGTTCCCCATCAATTTCAAAGGGACAGCCACTCAATATTTGGCTGCCTGCAACTTTAGTGTTTATCATCCAAAGGACATGAGCTTTGCAGGTATCCTAATACCATTCCATGGCACAAGTCCTGTCAAATACATGAGTGATAGTAATAGTAATAATAATAATAATAATAATAATAATAATAATAATAATAGAACATCACAGTTTTGTGTAACGGAGAGTTGACACTTACTGCAGTGCTAAATTATTTGTTATTTGAACCATTTTCACCTTCTATGCTGTTCTAATCTCTGGAGATGTACAGCAAAAGACTGTACACACACCAGAACCTTTTAGTATTAACAGCAGCTTTTTAAACATTGGTTGGATCATGTCCAAAGGTCATAAAATGGAATGTGCAAGTATACAGAGGAGTTGTGTTGCTGGTCACTAACCAAACCAAAAGCAAGATTTTATTGGAGCCATAATATTTGATATTCCAAACTTAAAAATGGAAAGCGTAATGTTGGTGGTCAACAAAAGAAGTTTAAAGACTGTCTCAAGGCAAATCTAAAAAAACTGTAGTATAAACACCAACAATTGGGAAACATTTGCCTGCAGGTGTGCCAATTGGAGAACAGCCTTTACCAAAGGCTTTGAACTCAGGACGCAAGGGAGAAACGTGCTAAGAGGAAGGCATACTTGGCAAACCCTTACCATGATCAGCTCCCGCCTGGAAACCAATGTCCCCACTGTGGAAGGACGTGTGGATCCAGAATTGGCCTCCACAGTGACTTACAGACTCATTGTTAAAACCATGTTTATGGAAGACAATCTTACTCGACTATGAGTGATTGCCAACTAAAAAGAAGATGATTTGATGGTTGTGGTACTGGAAAAGTAAACACACTTTTCTGTTTCCCAAAATACTGTTGTTTCAGTGTTAGGGAAGTGGTAATGTTGCTACAAAAGAAGCACTATATTGTAGGCAACCCCAAAACTGCAGGCAACCTGACCAATGGGATATAAATGAACATATATCAGGCTCTGAATTGACTGTGCCCTTTGAGGGAACCTCTGGGCTGAAAGAAAGAATGGCCATAAGCAGAACTTCACTGACATGGCTATGATAAAATGACTCAAGGAAATGTCATTGTTTGAAAAGAATGGACCTGGGGAAGCCCTTTACCTGTAATGACATGGCAACGCTCCTCCCATCCAAAACAAATAACATGGCTAAGCTGAAGGTCACAGTTGCTTGTGTGCGGATAAGCTACTATGTATACTCTTCCTACCGGAATCGTACTGTATAGAATAATAAACATTTCCGAACAACAGGAAAGGAACAAAGAGAATACAAAATTCAGAAGAACAAAAAAGTAACCAGACGAACGTCTATGTTATGGGGGAAGGAAGTGCAGTGGTGTTAGTTTATGCTTTTATCCAGTGCTTTTTTCCTATTTAAAAAAATGTTTAGGGGTACTCTCATTTTCCTACTTATATTGAAATACTGCCCCTCAATGAGGCCAAACCTAGATTCACAAAATGTTTAGGGGTATGCGTCCACCTGCATCCCCTCAGAAAAAAGCACTGCTAAATGTGCTCCTCAGATGCAGGTTGCAGCAACAGTGAATAAGCTGCTATTATTTCCTACCGCTGGTGGTACATGACACCACAAAAATAAACAAGAGCTCCCAAGAACTGGCTAGCCTATGGGATCGAGTCAGTGCTTTGTGGCCAAAAAGAAAAGAAAACAGTGTTAGGAGTTTGTGGGCTGGGGAGTAGGCTGCATGCTGAGACCCTTCTAATTCTCGGAATAGCCAAGCTAGCTTCCTGGTGAGGTGGTGGGCCATTAGGGAAACAAAGCGAGTGGCTCTGTGTGAGCTGGCAAGTGAGTGGGCCTCCTCCCTCAACTCACGGATAGTTAGAAGGACAAAGCCAGAGCTGAGGGTAGGAGTGGTGTGAGCTAGAAGGAAAGCAGCAAGATGAGAAGCAGGGTGTGTGTGGGGGGGGGGGTGAGAAATGATTGATTTCCGTCTGAATCCAAGTCTGCGGCTTTGGGCAAAGTAAGGCCGTCTTGGGGTGTTAACGCTGCAAAGCCCTCCATTGCAGGCTCAGGTTGTATATATGTCTAAATAAACTATATATATCACAAAGACATCCTCATTCCAAGGGAAACACAAACTCTGGGTGAACGCCTGGAACCCCTGGAATCTCACCCCACTCAGAGATAGGGGTGGCGTGCAACAGTATTAACATTTGTAGCTGCCCTGCAGGCTCACCCGGAGGCAAATCTGTCTTGCCACAAGCTTGAATATATTTAGGTCTCAGCATAAATATAGAGCGTTTCATCAGTTTCTGCGTCAGGCTATCTGCAATTATATTTGCAAATATTGCAAAGGACCCAATAGGCCTACAGTGACATTCCAAAAGTAACCAAGCTGCATCACTGGAACTTCTCACGACATATTAAAAACAGCCAGTTGCTTAGGTCCCATCACATTCCTTCTATGCAGAATCACAGAAATGAAAACTGTGAGAGGGCTCAAAGTTACTCTCAGGGTGTAATCCTATGGCCCTTGGAGGATGGGGTGGAGGACCACAGGAGCCATAGAATAGAGATGTCAGAGGCTCAGCCACTGAACCCATTGAAACCAGTGTTGGAAGTTTTGATGTCAGAAGGGTAAAAAAAACCCACACAACCGACATTCCATGGGTGTGCCAAGAAGCAGCTTAGATCCAAAGGTCTCCCAGTCCCTTGACACAATCCCAAATTAGGGGGAAATTAGACACAGTTGTGTGCATATCTAAGTTGCTCCTTCCACATGTTTCCAATGATACACAAAATTGTGTGTGTGTGGGGGGGGGGGATTAAATATTTGTCATCTCCCTTCCCTCCACCATGGGCATAGCCAGGATTTTTGTTAGGGAGGCAGGCCTTTTGTTGGGGGGGGAGGCAGAGCCTCAGTTTGCCATGTATTTTTATTGCTTTTGATGGGGGCAGCTGCCCCCCTGCCCCCTGGCTACGCCCATGCCCCAACCATAGGGTTGAAGCCTACAGCTTCAATCAAAAACACACTTACTAGAAATCTCAGTAAGACTTGCTTCTAAGTAAACATGTCCAGTAAATGTTGCAAATGTGTGAAGTGAGGGAGGCAGCCCAGACATCCTTAACAGAAACAGAACAGTACATTCAAATCAAGTCAAATGGGAGCATTTCACAAAAAGTGCACAGAAGGAATCAAAGATCAGCAGCCACGATGGTAGCTGTCAAGACATTATCAGGCACTCTTTAGGAATCAGGATGGTGCCTTGTCAAACTTGAGTTATATGTAATCAGACTATGAAAGACTACTGCATTCTCCATTGTGTAAATTATACAATGCAAGTTTTGCTGGCACACGACAGACATTGTGGGTGAAAGTTTCGTCACTTCTTCATGAATCATGATACACTATTAGATGATGTGACTCTGGGACTTTTACTGAAAGATAATTTAAAACATTTGAATAATTGTGAATGCATGAAAAGCTGCTTTCTCACAGAGAAAGGAGCAAGCTCTATGACCCTTCATGGGTTTGGTAGAAAATGTTGCCATGGTAATTGCAAACCATTGTTCACAGCTGACTTCAGCATTCATTGTTGCATTCTGATTACAGCTTTTGTTTCATTATGAAGTGTGATTACTGAAAGCCTCCTTACAACAAAGATGTATTTTCATGCAAGAGCTGAGTATAGAAGAGGCCTTTTAGAGATTCCCCCCCCCTTTTAAGCCTGAAAAGGGGGTGGGGGAGCCCTACTGCACAGTGAAGAAGAAGAAGGAGAGTTTGGATTTGATATCCCGCTTTATCACTACCCAAAGGTGTCTCAAAGCGGCTAACATTCTCCTTTCCCTTCCTCCCCCACAACACACACTCTGTGAGGTGAGTGGGGCTGAGAGACTTTAGAGAAGTGTGACTAGCCCAAGGTCACCCAGCAGCTGCATGTGGAGGAGCGGGGAATCGAACCCGGTTCACCAGATTATGAGACTACCACTCTTAACCACTACAGCACAGTGGACAATATTAAATATTCCAGAGGAAGCAAAATTAAAAATTGATTGTTGTAAAAGTGGTTTTATGACACCATTGGAAAGAACAATTATTGGTCTCTCACAGCTTTATGAGGTAATGCCTGAATTTACTAGACTTCTGACTTAAAACACAGAACAAAGGAGAGCTTTTAAAATTATATTTACTCAGACTTCTCTGCAGTTATGAACTTGTTTAAACATTGATACATTTTATTGCATCAGCTTATGCAAGAGAGCATGCAGACTCGTACCCTAACGTAATTTGGCCTAATAAATGAAAGCACTGCAACCACATGGTATCTTCTGTCCTTTGACCAACACAGTGTGCTTTGAAACATGCTCAGCAACAGTGAAAAATCTATCAGTTTTTATGGTTCAGTTTTTATGCACTGAATTGCAAACAATGTTTACACAATCTTTGTATCGGAATCAGGAATAATGGATAAATCCCAGTTATTTGATGTCAGACCTCCTATATCCCATCATGATTACAAAGCCTGTTATGGCTGGCCCACAATATTTATCTGATTTAGTTATGTTAGTCAATATAATGACCAATATTATCTCATCTAGGTAATGAACATGTATGTAAGGGGGGTAATTATTTACTTATTTTAATTCCTACCTTTTCTCCATGGAGAGAAAGGTAGTGTACATGGTCAACACAGTCTAATCATTTATTTTATTTAAAAGAATCCTAAGCCACCTGCAAAAAATGTGAAGCAAAGTGGTGCACATGCTGCAAAAAATGAATAAATCCAATCCATATTAAATCTAAACAACAAAACCTGACAGTTAAAATAATAAAACAGGAAGAGCGAGATAAAGCTATCTGTATTGCATTTCTATCCTTGTGACCCATTCCACTCGCTCTCGAGATTCCACGCTTCGTTTTATTTGCAGTTTACTTTTCTTTCAATGGAGCCCAGTTACACCAATTGGGACTCTCCGCTCCCATTATTTCCAATGGACCTTCGGAGAGCTCCCATTGTCCCCAACGGGGACATTCCTGCCGTTCGTTTCAGTACTTCCCTCCCCCGACCCTAGTGAATACATGACAGGTCCGAGCCTGTAGCCTGAGTTCCGCGGAACGAGGAATACAAATCCCAGCATGCAACGGGCTCCGAAGCCATCGCGCGACGCGGGGGCAGGCGCTGGGAAGACTACACTTCCCATGATGCCTCTCAGCAAGAGAAAGCCAGGCTTTCGAAGCTCCCTTATGGAGCATTGCCTTCCTGGGACTTGTAGTCCTTCACCGACTTCAACCCCCACCCCCATCCCAAGCTTTGGCGGCGGGAACTTGGCGCATGCGCCCTGGGCTCGAGGGAGCAGGAGGTTCCTGTAGCTCACACTGAGGTAACTAATAAAGTTTCTCCTCTGAGGAGGGAAGGAGGAGAGCGAAGGGGGAGAAAAAGAGCTCCAGCGCCGAGAGGAAAAGAGGGCGGGACCGCGCCGGGGAGCGGTTGGTCCGGCTTCGTAGGGCGCTCTGCGTTCGGGGGGCTCTCGCAGGAATTTCCGCGGATTTGAGTGAGTACCGGCCGCCTGAGGGAGAGAGCAGGGCCGAAGAAGCGGGGTATTAAAAAACACATACAAACGCCCCACTTCCCCGCTTAATGCCGCCGCCGGCTGAAAGGGGTCTCGCCTCGCCTGAGGAAGGGAGCCCGGCGGCGAGGCGGCCTCTGTGGGGGAAGGTAGGGGGCCGCCAGGGCGGAGGCGCAGGTGGTCGGCTATGAGGCGAAAGACGGAGGCTTGGCCGGGCGAGGGTGGGGGGCTGGGGCTGCTCTGGTGCTTCGTTAAGGTGAGCAGTGGGGAGGGGGGGGGGTTAAACAGCTTCCGGGGCGGAAGGTGCAGGTCTGAGGGAAGATGGGAGGGGGCGTGGGAGCCCACTGGCCACGGCGAGGCAGCCTTTGCAGAGCCTGGAAGAGGCGGCTGTGGGCTGCCAAGGCGGCATGTCCTCCTCCTCCTCCTCCTCCCAGGGCCAGGTGCTTGTTGCCCCCCTGCAGGCGAAGCTCCTTCCTGGCTGCCGTGGTGGACCTTTGGCCTCCCGAGAGTAGGGAGCTCGGTGGTGGCGGCGGCGGCTGCTAAGCTCTCAAGGTGGCTTTGGGGTCTGCCAGGGGCAGCGCGCCCTCTTGAATGTTGAGGGTTGGGGTCGCGCTCCCTCTCCGCAGGCAGGGATACCCCGCTTGGTGTTTTAAGTAATTGGTAAATAAGAATGATGCGGGGCAGCGCCGCGGGGTCGTTACAGTGCCTTCATCCCCTAGAAGCGTTTGGTTGGCTGCTACTGTGTGCAGTAGGGTCTGCTGGGATAGCCCAGTGGTTAGAGAGTGAGACTCTTAATCTCGGGGTTCAGGCCCCACGTTGGGCAAAAGGATTCCTGCATTGCAGGGGGGGGGGGTTGGACCAGAGTGGTCCCTCCCAATTTTACAATTGTATGTTTCTGATTCTGTTTTTATGATCTTATGATCCAGACAGGGCTCCTCTTGGTAGATATTTCTTTCTTGTTTGTTTTTGGGGTGGGAAGTGCGGGTGGGGAGAGCAGCTGGCCTAGTTGCTGTGCCCTAGGAATAAGGGGACAGGATATGGTGTGTGTCGTTTGTATGTGCTCATGTTGAAACTGGCATGCTGAGGAGCTGAAGGATTACCTCTTTGAAATGGATTTTCAGGAAAGGCTGCCCTCTGCTTTTGCTTAGCTCTGCAGCATGTAGCATTTTCTCTTAAATGCCTGCGTACTCTTTGACTAGGACTCCCAAAGTGACTTTTTACCCTGGGGAAAACTTGGCAGCTCATGGTATAATTAACCTGGTAAGTGTTTGAGACTATGCAACATCCCCAGCGGTCAGGGGTTGATCTTGTTACCAAGTAATTTTTGTTACTTCAGTATTCTGAGTGTGACGCTGTGGAGACTCAGATCTTATCGGTCTCGAGAATTATAGAGTGATTTGGGTTGTGGTTGAATGCTGTGCTTTTGTAAGGATGGGTGCATGAATGCTGACAAATGTTTTCAGTGGGTTTTCGGAGTTATGACTTTGTGTATGATGCAAACTGGAATTTTGAAGCAGCAGCTTAAAGGCAATTAGAAGAGATACTTTAATTAAAACCTTATTTGCTTTAAGTGTTGTATTTCCTTTTTGAGGACTTCAAAAGCCTGCTAATACTGGGATTTCTAGCTTCATTAATATCTGTAAAGGGTTCAAAATTCCTTACCTAGCTGTTTTGGTTTGCCAAACTTTATTTTCACTTTATCATCACAGGATAGTAATGCTTTCTGAGAAATTTTGAGATGTATATATTTTCTATGTGCATTTATAATTCACTCTTTACAATAGTCTCAGGATGGAGAATACACATACACTAAAGCCAACAATTAATAATATAAACTAAACAGAAAATTATAACATGGGTATATTACATGGGGAGGTTTGTACATAGATATTCCTGAATTATCTTCTTCAAAGAAAGCGTTAATGTAATTATTGAGATTTTGACTTTTTTGGGGGGAGGGGGATGGATTGAGAATATTCTCCAGCCATTGATGTGCTGGGATATGCATATCTGGGGTATCTAGATTGCTAAGGGTAAAGGGACCCCTGACCATTAGGTCCAGTCGTGACCGACTGGGTTTGCTGCGCTCATCTCGTTTTATTGGCCGAGAGAGCCGGCATACAGTTTCTGGGTCATGTGGCCAACATGACTAAGCCGCTTCTGGCGAACCAGAGCAGCGCACGGAAACGCTGTTTACCTTCCCGCCGGAGCGGTACCTATTTATCTACTTGCACTTTGACGTGCTTTCGAACTGCTAGGCTGGCAGGAGCAGGGACCGAGCAACGGGAGCTCACCCCATTGCAGGGATTCGAACTGCCGACCTTCTGATCGGCAAGTCCTAGTCTCTGTGGTTTAACCCACAGCGCCACCCGTGTCCTTTATCTAGATTGATACTTAGGCCTAAATTGCAATATGTGTCTATGCCAGTGGCCAAATCCCCCTCTTGTGCCGTTTGATGTTTGAGTTGGAATTAGTAGCATTCTCACATTCTGAATTAGCATAGCTTAATAAGAGTACAAATAACCACAATAAAAAAATAGACTTACAACTGCTCTCATATATAGGCTCTAGAATCAATGAGGCATTTTCTAGTCTTCAGGAGATTATGTAATCATTAACATTTATAATGCAGTCTATGCAATCACCTATTTTAAGTGCCTAATATCAACATAACACACTGTTTCAGGGTGGGAATCCCCTTTCAGTCTGAGGACCATAGTTCTTTCTGAGCAACCATCTGGAGGTCAGATGCCAATGGCGGGCATGGCCGGGGCAAAGTGGGCATGGCAGTGAATGTAATGTTTACCTTTGTACAGCCTGCTATTTTCTACACACATTCCCCTCTCCAATTATTAGAGTTCATGGGCACATTGTGGTGAGACAAAACACTAAAGGAAGATATGAAGCAGGGCCAGTGAGTAGTGTGGTTGGGAAGGAAGTGTGGCTTGGGGAGAATCCCAAGGGCTAGAGGGTCTTATCAGCCCTCTGTGATTGAGGTTCCCCACTCCTGCGTAATATTGTACCAGTTATTAAGTACTGTATACATATTTTTTACGTATGTGTTATACTCAGTGCTTTTTTTCTAAAAAAATGTTTAGGGGTACTCTCATTTTCCTACTCTCATTGAAATACTGCACCTAAATGAGGCCAAACTTAGATTCATAAAATGTTTAGGGGTATGCGTACCCCCAGAAAAAAGCACTGGTTATACTGAGGAGAATTTAAAATGTGGCAAAATTGCTTAGTTGCCAAACCAGGTGTTAAGCTGATGTGGAGGGAACTACTAACATGAGTGCAACTTTTTCTTATATGAATTGCTTTCCATTTAAGCTAGTGATTTCCAGAGATAGTATTTTGACCATCAAATATATAATTCACAGGGGTATGTAAGGTCCAGATTTTGTTCATGCAACTTGTTGAAGTAGTAGAAATTGTGTCCCTGCTGCAAGGAAGTTCATGAAGGTTTGCAACTTGCAGAAGTAGGGCCTGTAGGCAACAACGTGTCAGTATGTAACAGTTGAAAGGGTATCTGTATTAATGGAATGATTAATTAATTGCTTCCTGGGGGAAAAGGTTCTTCTCCTAATACTTTCATTTCACATCCTCATCCATATTCACAGAATCAATGAATGTATATTTCACCAATCAATGGTTGCAAAAGTTCTGTTTCCATCCCCTTTTCTTTCAGATGGTATGGTTGTACAAAACAACTCTTCAGTTGTTTCAGTAACTAACTGTACTTCACTAAGATTGACAGAGTCTTCTCTGTGTGCTTTAGTGAAGGCACTGCAGTTGGTCTTGCAGTGGGGACCAAATGATGAATTTAGTAATCAATATGTCTATGATCATGTGTGACATCTAATCTGGAAATCAGCAGTTTGGACAAAACACTGAAGGCTAGTTTTCACCATTTCAGGCTTTGTGGTGTGATGGTGCAGTTGTTTCAGTTTTGTACCAGTGCTTCCCATAGGCATATGTTGGGCTACTGTGGGTACAGACTCTTCTTATGTTTCTGTGCATAAGTATGTTTTCTTCCCATTTAGTTGTTAACCCAGGAGATTTAGACAGTGCTTGTATGTATAGAGCTTTTGGCATGCTGCAGCAACTGCAGCTATGGTTTCTACTCAATTGCTATAAGGAGAAAATGAATTTCTGTGGAGGACTATCCTGTAAAAACACATCAAATAACCACCCAAGGAATTTATATACTTCATTACAAAGAATAGGACAGTGATGATGGAAAGATACAAAGGCTGTGACTGATACATAAATACTGATATATATATAGCATCTCCTCCCTTTATCGCTGAATTGCAGAAATAGTATTTAGATAAAAGGCCTTGTTCACAACACTTGTATTCAATTTTCAGTTTTGCAGGAATGGACAATCCACTTAATATTTTAATGTGTGAGCATCTTTCGGCCTGGAAATGAATTGGCAATCAGTGCTGCTGTTTTTTTGTTTGTTTTGAAAGGGGTTATGTGAATTCTAAATGGAGCTCCAGACAGTAATGTGGATGCTGTGGTCTGGACTAATTGAAATTTCAGTCTTTTTCAAAAGCAGCTCTATGTCAGAGTGCATAACAATAACCCAGTCTGGAAGTTATCAGAGCATGTTGATCAGCTAGCTGTAGTTGGAGATAGGCATTCCTAGTCACTGAGGCTACCTGTACATCCAGTGACAATGTTGGCTGTAGGAGTGCCCCCAAGCTATGGACCAGCTCCTTCCAGGAAATTTCAAGCCAGTCCAGAACAGGTGGTCTCCCCATATGTAAGATTTGAGAAACTGGCACACATAAGTCTTATAAGGGTTCAGCTTACTGGTCCACATGCACATGGTGCATACAACTAAAGCACAGAAGACTGGTTCCGACAGCCATCAGGTTCCAAGCATGCTGTCTTGTATATGACTATTTTCAGTGCAGGCAGAAATCCCATTATGGAGACAGTTATGCGATAAGGATTTCATTATGAACTGAATTATATGGTAGTTTGATTTTTATAAACCTGTACTTTACCATGCATTTCCTGCTATTGGAATATGAAACAGGGTTTCTGTTGTTTTAAAGGAAGGAAGTTAGTGTTGGTGCTTTTAAAAGTAGATATACTTCCTTAAGGAAGATGCAGAAACATCAGGGCTGTGTAGGTGTCTAATTTTTCAAAGACCAATATACAATCAAGGCATTTCATGGAGATTGTAAGAATTTACAGTAGTTCTGACAGTTTAAGCTCCAGACAGCGTCAGAAAATTGTTGACTTGATTCATTTTCCTCAGGTCTATAATAAATGTATTTGGCTAATCTGTGTGAAATGCCTATTGTTTGAGGGAAATAGTTTAGTTCATAATACTTAAAATCTATTTCTATAAGATACTAATGACGTTTCAGATTTGTCACGTTCCAATATGTTCTTCTTAATCTTCTGTTTTAGTCTTCTGTTAGTTTAATTATTTTTAGTGTATTTTAATTTGTTTATTTGTTTTTATGTTGCTCATCACTTTGAGGATCCTTGCTGGGTAAAAAGGCAAGATATAAATGCCTTTGATGTATTGACAAGGATTAAGGTGGAAAAATTCCAAGCATTTGGATGACTAGGATCCTAAAAATTGGGGCTGATGTCCAGAGTGGCTGGGGAAACCCAGCCAGATGGGTGGGGTATAAACTTCTTCTTCTTCTTCTTCTTCTTATTATTATTATTATTATTGAAATAGGGAGAATTTTCTCTCCTAAGATATTTAGGGTGTGACTTTTATGACAGAGATCTATTGGTAGAAGGTTCAATTTTATTGACACTGGGTGATATTTAGCTAGATAATGGATCAGAATTGGTGCATTGAAATCAATAGACTGAAGTTATTCAATTTGAACTCAGTGGGTCTGCTGTGGGTATGACTAATGTTGAATATTGTCCCACTTTAAAATGGTATTTTAAGCATTTGAAAACTAGGCACAGTGCATATCTTCAGAAGCTTATGTATGCTAACGTCCATAGTTATTTAGCTTTTCCTTGTACTGTGTTCCCTTTGGACAGTTTTCATCTTTGCATCTCTTTAGCCTTTCAAATTCTTCTTGAATGTAGTGCCAAAAATCAAATGGTGTCTTTTAAAAACAGGCTACAACCCCACAAAGAGTTAAGTGTGCTCAAACCCATTCCCCGCCCCCCATGGGCACTTAATTCTGTATTGATACAGAAGCTGGACCAGTGAAAAGTTCATTTAGACTTGTGAAGTGTTTCAGTTGCTTAGTCAATCTACTCATCTAGTGAAATGTTTTGTGAAGCCAAGAATGCAGCTATTTATGCAGTGAGCATTTTCTATTAGCATCACTATGTTTTCAGATAGCAAAGGCAAGAGTGAAGGGCCCTTGATCCGAAGCTACAGAAGTATGTGGTGTGATATATCTATATATCACATGCACACACACCCTTTGTCTATCTTCATTTAGAAACAGATGCCTGCTTGTCTGCTTTGTAACAACATTTAAAACTAATACCTGTTTTTTAAATAGTGGCTATGTGTTTCTTCACTAAACTGAAAACCAAGTGTGTGTTTAGACTATCCTTGTGGCTTCAAACAAAAACTAGTGAGAATTGTTTCCCCCTCTTTTATTACTGACACTTGCATAACCTAGTGATATATAATAATTAGTAACTTGTCTTTATGGCCATGTATTACAATACTAATAAAATAATGTTAAATATTTCATCACCATAAGACATGATTGCCCTATATTTGATCCATCAGGTGGTTAACCCTGGTTATAGTATTACTTAATATGCTTTTTGTGGTATGTTAGCTCCCTAGTGTATGTAGCATTGGACTTTTGTGTCATAGCATTGTATTGTATTTAGTTTGCTTCCCACTAAGCAGGACTTTGAGTTTTGCATCAAGCCAGTCTGGATCCAGAATAAATTATGCTAATTGAATTTGGATGTGTTTATTTACTGTGTTAATTTTAGTTTACAGAATTCAGTTTGTCAGACAGTTTGAAATTATTTCAACAGTATTGGGTGTGCACGGGGCAAAGTGTTATGGAAATGGAAAAACAGCCTACTTTGGGATCAGTTGTGATGGGAGGTAGATGAAATGTTGAAAATCACTTAACTTTTCATCTGTCTTTTTATGAAACCAAGGGAGTGGTTGGAAGAGCAGTGAACATAGATGAGCTAGTGTTGTGGCTTTTGATTTGTTTTTTTGCACTGGTTGCTAAAAGCTTGAATTCTGTTCTTCCAATCTTTGCAAGAGTGCTCAGATCCAGAAGTGCACTTTTGGTGTTAATATACTTGCATATACTATGTTGGCCCTCAAAAGTTAAGTGGCTGGAATGTAGCTTCTGCAAAAGATTAGCAATAATTCCAGACTCAGCTCTTTGTGATAGAAATCATGCTACAGTTATTACTCCTCCTAGTTCTTATCACCTTCGGAGGGTAATGTGCATTTTGCTTTGCATCTTCCTTAGAAGTGGCCAAGCAGGAAGCACATTGTGACTCATAACTGTCTTGAACATTGGCAGAAGGTGATAATATAGTAGCAGAAGGGATAAAAATTAATTTTGAATTTAAAAACTAAAGCAGATTCTTAAAAAAAACAACCACAAGTAAGTAAAAGCCTGGCTAAACAGAAGTGAGGAACCTATGACCCTTCAGATATTCTTCTAGAAAATATCCTCCAGTATCTTACCAGGATCATTCACAGGGTGATCTTTAAGAGAACTTCTTATAGAATTTAGTTACCTGACCTATGCAATTTGTTCAGCTCTCAGCTTATGAATCTTAACAACTTTTCAAGAATATATAGTGCTCATCTCATGGAGTTAAAAATTCTTAGCTCAGTAATTTCTTGAAAGTTCTACACATAGTAAATTCGCATGTTTTCTCAGAAGTCCACTGTGCTTTGTTGCTGCTAGATAAATGTGCATTAACCATTAAATAATTAGGATTTTAGCATTAGCTTTCAGTTAGTGATAGTCCTTAAAATCCTTAAAGGTGTATTGAAAACTAAATAGAAATCTAAGTTGATGTAACTTAGATGTGCTGCAGAATTACATGATTAAATTTTTTTTGTTATGTCCCTGGGTTGTGTTTGTTTTGTTACATTATAGCCGCCACTTTATACGCATTCTTATTAAGAAAATGTATGACCTATAACATGGGAAATTTGGTTTAAATCAGTTCTTTTTTAAAAAAATTGGCTGTTCTTAAGACTGAAGTAGTTCTAACTTCCCAGATCTTGTGTATGGGATATACGGTCAAACCTTGACTCCCGGACCTCTCAATTTTGGAACGTTTTGGCTCCTGAACACCGAAAACCCGGAAGTAAATGCTCCAGTTTCCGAATATCTGTCACAGCTTCCGCTTGAGTGCAGGAAGATCTTGCAGCCAATCAGAAGCTGTGCCACGGTTGTCGAACATTTCGGAAGCCAAACAGACTTCCGAAATGGATTATGTTTGACAACTGAGGTTTTGACTGTACTTCCTGGTAAGCACATTAATACTGAACCCTTGAGATCTATGTAACTATGTTTTGGTTTCAGTAAATGGCAAGCAGAAGAAACTTGACTATGCTGTTGTGAGGGCTGGATAAATCTGGGATATCTGGTAATTACACACATACACCACCCAATATAAAGGCCATAGAAGTCTGGCCCTGAGTAATAAAATAAAAACTTTTTTTCTAGGCCACAAAGCTATAGATTTTATACAGAGAATATTAGCTAGTATATGACCCTGGCTAATTTGACAGAATTCCCAAACGTAGGTATCATGCCTTGCTTCATATTGGAGTGAAAATAAAACTAGCTCAAATTTTTGGCTGCTTGGATGTGGTATAAGTAGTGAAGGAAACATGTCAGATATAAACTTTAGAATCTAATGGCTGAATATGTGTCCATACTTGCTTTGTCCTAGAAGATCTGGAGTATGCAAAGTATTTGTTGGTTATCCTTATACCAGTGCACTCTTTCTCTCTCTTCCTGCTTGTTCTCAATAACACTGTTTCTGTCTATGGCTCCAAGGCATTGTGGTGAAATGTTGTAACATGTTCTGACAAATAGTATAATTATAACTCCACAGTCCACTGCATTCACGAATGAGTGGTGTTAAGACATCTCAAAAGTTTGAATATAGTTCATATTGTCTGTGAGATTATATATCCTCATTTGCATCATTGTTTAAATATTTTTATTAACTTGCTACATGTATACTTCCTCACTTTTAAACAAATGATACAAGAGCTTAGCAATGAGTTATTAAATCAAAATACAATTGGCATGAACACACACTTAAAATGGATACCAGCTTTCATAAATATTTCAGGCAGTATAAACATTTTGTATTTGGACTGAGAACCATACATTTTTGTTGCGCCAAATGTGGAGAGCAGTGTTAGAAACTCAGATATATAATCTAATTGTCATAAACCAAGGTTATGGTTACCACAATGGAATGTCTCAGCACCTTTATTTTTGCAATGGAGATTAACACAATTATGATTATTGATTTCTCTACCGCTTTATATTTTTAAGAACAAATCTCAAAGCGGTTTACAGCACATTAAAGCATCAGATAAAACAATCCAGAATAAAACAAATTGAAGCTTCAAGGAAAATATTTCAGTTTGTTCTCTAAGTGACATTTTGCTTTCCCCAGTTGCCAGCCTGGCATTTAGAGATCTCCACGTGGTTGGAATTGGATCCGTACCAGTCACAATATACACCTGGGGCTTGGCTAATTTCTAACACTGGTGGAGAGTTGCATTGCCCTAATTTGTGGTGCCCTTAGGCTGTTGAGATTTACTCTGTTTTTCAGTTTATCAACAAGCTTAATAGAAGTGCCAGTTGTCCCTATCAACTAGGATAACATGTGGAGAGATCCATTGTGGCCAAATCTGCAGTATGTTTGCCTTAAGCTTCAGTCATTTGCTTGAAAGCAAGTTGTACCAAGACTTGCCCAATTAAGTCTGTGTGGTTTTTTATTTATTACATTTATATACCAGCTTTTTCTTCGCAGGAGCTCAGGGTGGTGTACATGGTTCTCCTCTCCATTTCACCCTCACAACAACCCTGTGAGGTAGCTTAGACTAAGGGATGGTGGCTGGCCGAAGGTCAACCAGTCAGTTTCATGGCTGTGTGGGGATTTGAACCATGGTCTTCCAGGTCATAGCCCAACACTTAGATTGAGCCTATAATATTCTTTATAATATTGTAACAGTTATTTATAAAAAAAAATGCTGTATCTGTGCCAGGAGGGCTCACTTAACACAATTATGCTTAATTGAAAGCTTAGAGGATAAGAAGGCCAAACAAACAATAATTAAAAGTAATCAAGCATTCAAATATGTCACCCTCATTTCCTTATCCCTAATTCACCTGCCTCACCTCTTCCTTCCTCTCCAGTATTATTTATTTATTAGTATTCATCCTCTTTGTATGAGGTTTAAAAGTCCAAAAAATAATAAACATAAATTGAATATAGAAACTTCATATAACACTCATATGCAACACATTGCCGGTGAACCAAGTCTGCAACTGCTCTTGTAGAAAGGGTTTTAACCCCAGCATATTTTTTGAAAGAATGATTTAGCACAATTATATCTTAATAATTAATATATTCTAGAAACTGAATAAATCCACTATTGTTGTTTTTTATATACCTTGGTTGAAAGGGTCTTGGTAGCACTTGAAGCATGCAATTCTAATTATGTGATGACTGTAAGTTTTAACATTATTCAGACTTCTGAGTGTAATGTACCGTATTGGCCTGAATATAAGCCTCACTTTCCCCCCAAATTCTGACCAGGAAAAGTTAAAGTCCCCAAGGCCAGGAAGGGAGAAAGCAAGGAAGCAGAAAGGCAGCCAGCAGTGCAGTGCAGCCCCCCCCCCCCCGTCCAGGAGCAGCGAGGAATGGAGCAGCTTACATTCGGGTATTTTTATTTTTTTTCTCTCTCCCCCCCCAATCAATTTTAAAGGTGTGGCTTATATTCAGGTGTGGCTTATATTTGGGCCAATATGGAAATATTCTCAAGTATCACATCTATTTTGGAATCTCTTGCTGTGCTCTCATGAAAAACAGAGTTTGGGGCAATGTTTAGTGAATCACAATGTTATTTTGTTTTTTATAAAGTTCAGTGGGGATTCCCCCCCCCCCCGCTTGCTTATTTAAGTATCACCTTTTCCTAAAATAAGCTATGAAAGTACGTTAGATGAAACTAGTAATGAAACAGTATTGATTAAGTGCAGCTAGTAAAGCAAACATTTGCTACTCTTTGTTTTGCAGTGTAATGTCCAAATTCAGAAATGCCTTATGTGGATCGTCAAAATCGTATTTGTGGTTTTCTAGACATTGAAGAAAATGAAAACAGTGGAAAGTTTTTGCGGAGATACTTCATATTGGACACAAGAGAAGATAATTTGGTATGGTACATGGATAATCCACAGGTAAAAACATTTCAGGATACTTTTAAATGTGTGTGCTTTTTAATAATATGAGATTGAATTGAGCTGGAAGATTTCAAGGAAAAATTCTGCAAGTATTGACGTGCCTTTCAACTTTGTGCAGATACATATTCTGTTAAATTCTCATTTTGCCCTGTGATTCCATCTTCATGGGCCAAATGATTTACCGTTTGAAGTTTGGATACCTTGGGCTACGGTCCTAGACACATTTGTTTGAAGATAAAACTGAGACCCAAATAATTGAGGTGTGAAGACTGTGATTGAATGCTGATGGTCAGCAGGTGGCAGGTTCTGGGCTAAATTTGTACTTGAGGTATGTCATCCAGTCCACAGTTGACATCCAAGAGACAAAAGGTGGAATGGGAAGTAGACTTGTTTATAGATCTTGGCAAGCATTTCAGTGGTGGTGCTTTGGCCCACCAACCCCAACTTCCTTTTCAGAGTGGCTCTTGGGCAGCTGTTTGACTAGGTTTATAGGCTGTACAGTGGTACCTCAGGTTACAGACTCTTCAGGTTACAGACTCCGCTAACCCAGAAATAGTACCTTGCGTTAAGAACTTTGCTTCAGAATAAGAACAGAAATCGCGCGGTGGCGGTGCAGCGGCAGCCCCCATTAGCTAAAATGGTACCTCAGGTTAAGAACAGTTTCAGGTTAAGAACGGACCTCCAGAACAAATTAAGTTCTTAACCCAAGGTACCACTGTAATCTAGAAAAGAAAGACAACTTTGTTGGTATTGTCAGGATTTTCACACTTAAACTTCTAGTTTTCAACTTCAAGCTTACTTGAAAATAAAGAATTGGCTGGCTCAGTGCCAGATAATGTCTGGGTGAAAACAAAGGAAGTTTACCTGGTTACTTAGATACATTTGACATGTGTCAATTTAAGCGCTGAGCCATTGTACCCATTTTGTAAGAATCTTTGGATTTAACTGGATTCAATCAGAATGAAAGAGTTATTAACCATATTGAACCCCATGAGAAAACTCATGGAAATCAGTGGAGCACTTCTGCAAAAGATGCAAAATACCATTTGGTCCTAAATTTGAGACACCTGATTTATGCAGCAACAGTACTTCGATTTTGGTGTGTGTTAGTGTTTATATGAATCACAGCACCTGAAATACATTGTAATAATCAAGAGCCAGTCAGAGACTAGTTTTGCTAAGGCTAAGCCTTTAACCTGATGCTAGCAAGCTGTTTTAGTGTAGGAGTTTATTTTAAAATAACAAAACACAATGGTAGCAGCATTCTGTTACACAGAAGGTGCTGCTGGGCCGGATAATTACGTTATAGAGATTTCTACCCCACCCTTCAAACAGGTTGCCAGGATTATTTTCAAATTAGAGAAATTAGCAAAATCTAGAAAGGGTAAAAGCATCAGCCAGAAGAAAAACCTGCTTAAATTAAAAATAAAATAAAATAAGCTAAAATATAGGAGGAGGTGGAATGTTCAGATTCATGAAACAAGTGCAATTAAGGAAGCTGTTTCCAAAAACAAGCAGGATTAAGCTGGCTGGCGTAATTGGGTGTAACACAGAGGGGAGAATGAAAAAGGAATTGCAATTACTAGTTCTTAGAATATTTTGTTCTATGTGGATTTCAAGCTTTTGAACAAAGCCTCAGAGCTTTTCTGAAAGCTGTATTTGGTGTAATACATCGTCCAGGATTGGTTTGAGGACCAGAGCATGATGGTGCCTTCACCCAGCAGTATATCATGGGTGGAACCTGCCTGCCGCCCAGCTCCTTACCTTCCTTCTCCAGCTGCCTCTTTCGTCCCTGTGCCAGGTGCTGACAGTGGTAGGAGCGGTGGCGGTTTCACCCCAGCACCTCATGGGACTGGGGCCAATGCTCCTCCCTCCGTGTTGGAGGGAGATCTTTCTAATAAAGATCAAATAGATAAGAACATGTTAGAAAAATATTCTATCTTTTGAATGTTTTTTTTTTAATGTGATGGTTTGAAAATTTGGGCATATATTGTCTTAATTGATAGCACTGCACAATAAAATAAAAACTATTTTCTTGACTACAGAACCTTCCCTCTGGATCTCCGCCAGTTGGAGCCATTAAACTTACCTACATTTCAAAGGTATGTATGCGTTCCTCTAAAGATTGAATTTCCAAATTCATAACACACTTTGAAAGGAATTGAGATGTGAGTAACTTCTTTAAGATGTAGCTAGTAAATATGTGTCTTTCTTTTGGCTATTGTTTCTGAGAACATTGGAAAGGAAGAATTCAAAGTCAGAATTCTGAAACTAGTTGCAGTACTTTGGGTAGTGTTTGTACACGTGCATGTGTCATGTTGAGCCCATTTTTATTTATGGTTTCTGAACAAGCCAATAAACCCCTGTTTATAGTTGGCTTGTTTTGGTGAACCATAGTTAAAAACTACATGGGTTTTCAAGAAGTGAATGTACCGCCAATCAGTTGTTCAAAAGTCTGCTGCTGCTTTTCTCCTTGCAGCCCCTCCAGAGGAGAGGGGGGGGGGGTCCATGAGCCTATGAGTCTTAGGCTCATTCATGTAGGACTAGGTCATAGTTTATTGTTAATGTCTGAATTCAGTATTTTCTCTGAAAGAAAATGATTTTGCAAAGTTTTTTGCAGATAAAATCGCTCAGATTCGGGAAGAAGTAGACTCCACCGTGGGAGCAGGGCCGGGGCGGGAGAGTGCTAGAGTTCTGTCTAGTCAAGTTGAGTGGGATCAATTCCAATCTGTTACCTCCGAGGATGTGGACAGGCTGCTTGGATGAGTGAAACCAACCACCTGTCTCCTGGATCCTTGCCCATCCTGGCTTATAAAAGCTAGCCGGGAAGGACTGGGCGATGGGCTTCGTGGGGTGGTGAATGCTTCCCTCCGTGAGGGAGCCTTCCCAGACCCACTGAAAGAGGCGGTTATTAAACCGCTTCTTAAAAAACCATCTTTAGATGCTGCCACAATGGCCAACTATCGCCCAGTCTCAAATCTTCCATTCTTGGGCAAGGTGATAGAGCGAGCGGTTGCCGAACAACTCCAGGCACGCCTGGAAGAAGCGGACCATTTGGATCCCTTCCAGTCGGGATTCAGGCCTCATCATGGGACTGAAACTGCCTTGGTCGCACTGGTTGATGATCTCCGGCGGGCTAGGGACAAAGGTGAGAGCTGTTTCCTAGTTCTGCTGGATCTCTCAGCGGCGTTTGATACCATCGACCATAACATCCTTCTGGACCGTCTTGAGGGGCTGGGAGCTGGAGGCACTGTCCTACAGTGGTTCCGCTCCTTCCTCCTGGGCCGTGTTCAGAAAGTGGTGGTGGGGGATGAGTGTTCAGACCCCTGGGCTCTCACTTGTGGGGTGCCTCAGGGTTCTGTCCTCTCCCCCAAGCTTTTCAACATTTACATGCAGCCGCTGGGAGAGATCATCAGGAGGTTTGGGCTGGGTGTTCATCAGTATGCGGATGATACCCAGCTCTACCTCTCTTTTAAATCAGAACCAGTGAGGGCAGTGACGGTCCTGTGTGAGTGTCTGGAGGCGGTTGGAGGATGGATGGTGGCTAACAGATTGAGGTTGAATCCTGACAAGACAGAAGTACTGTTTCTGGGGGACAGGAGGCGGGCAGGTGTGGAGGATTCCCTGGTCCTGAATGGGGTAACTGTGCCCCTGAAGGACCAGGTGCACAGCCTGGGAGTCATTTTGGACTCACAGCTGTCCATGGAGGCACAGGTCAAATCTATGTCCAGGACAACTGTTTACCAACTCCATCTGGTACGTAGGCTGAGACCCTATCTGCCTGCGGACTGTCTCGCCAGAGTGGTGCATGCTCTGGTTATCTTCCGCTTGGACTACTGCAATGCACTCTACGTGGGGCTACCTTTGAAGGTGACTCAGAAACTACAACTAATCCAGAATGCGGCAGCTAGACTGGTGACTGGGAGCGGCCGCCGAGACCATATAACACTGGTCTTGAAAGACCTACATTGGCTCCCAGTATGTTTCCGAGCACAATTCAAAGTGTTGGTGCTGACCTTTAAAGCCCTAAACGGCCTTGGTCCAGTATACCTGAAGGACCGTCTCCACCCCCATCATTCTGCCCGGACGCTGAGGTCCAGCGCCGAGGGCCTTCTGGCGGTTCCCTCATTGCGAGAAGCGAAGCTACAGGGAACCAGGCAGAGGGCCTTCTCGGTAGTGGCGCCCACCCTGTGGAACGCCCTTCCAGCAGATGTCAAAGCGATAAACAACTACCTGACATTCAGAAGACATCTTAAGGCAGCCCTGTTCAGGGAAGTTTTTAACGTGTGATATTTTACTGTATTTTTGGTTTTTATGGAAGCCGCCCAGAGTGGCTGGGGAGGCCCAGCCAGATGGGCGGGGTATAAATAATAAATTATTATTATTATTATTATTATTATTATTATTATTATTATTAAAGTAAATAATGTAGATGAAAGCTTGTCTGCTGGAGTATGAGTGAAACTAGTGTGTTGGGAAGAGAGTGCAGAGTGTGTGGACAGCTTTGATATAATTGTATTTTGAGTATTTGTATCCCACAGTCAGACTATTTATAATCTTATTTACTTTGGGGGTGGGATTCTTTGTGGAAAAGACCTCAGTACACAAAACAAGCATTTAATGTTTGTTTTTAGTCTCTGATATATCTTCTATAGTTTTACAACTTGGTAAATATCCTTAGGGGGGGGAAAAGCAGGCAATAGGGAATAAATGAATTCATTACATCTACTTCAAATCACTGATTTACTATTTAAAGGTTGTACTAATATATGTGGAAGCATTTTTGCTGCATTTCAGTGCAATATTAAAAAGAAACTACCTTTTGGGTAAATATCGGAAAAATAAATTTAAATGTTGTGAAACATAAAACATTGCAATACTTAGTGCAGAAATGCCAAGTTCTTAGCTCCTTGTACATATTGGTAAGGCCTTTAAAGATCTCCGATTCCCTTGCTTCCGGCCTGTTATGGATTTCTCAGTATTTCTCACTACACAAACTGCACAAACATATGTCACAGAACCAAGGAAGAAACCAGTATGTGAAAAATGAATTAAAAAAGAGTTGAAACGCCACTATCTGTTTTTTGGAAGTCTAAGAGTTCAGAATCAGGAGCTTTAATACATTAAGAAAAAAGCTGATACAAAATATACTTTTTTCATGTTTATATCTGTGCCTTATTTGGGCTTGTTAATTTGTTTATTATTATATTTTCATGTTTATTGTGTAAACTGCTCTTTGATTTTTATGAAGAGTGGTATACAGATGAAATAATAATAAACGTTATTTTTTCAGTCATATCAGTAAGCCCACAAAAGTAACTTGCCTGCAAAGTTTTTTACTAGCCTGCTAAGGAAGCAGAAGAAAGGAAGTTCTATGCTTGGTGGGCAGCATGGCAACACAGGCTACTAGCCTCTTTGCCTATCAGTAAAGAAAATGGTCCGTCCCCCCCCCCCAATCTGGTAGGATTGATCTGTTAAAGTAAAGAATAAGTTTAGTTTGGATAATATTACATGTGTTTCCATTCTTTGCAGGCCCCACCCTTTGCATGTTACCTTTAACCACAGAAATACTCCATTTCTAGAGTCCTTTGTAGAGATGACATAGCTCACTGGTGTTTTATGTGGATCTGTGTACTAGTGTAATGTGTGTTTGTAATCAATACACAAATCAAGGTGTATTATAAGGAATCTTTATGTTGTACATGATAATTTTTATTATGGTAATACGTATAACTGTCATTTTTTTTAGGTTAGTGATGCAACTAAACTGAGGCCAAAGGCAGAATTCTGCTTTGGTAAGTTGTAGTAGACTGCATAAATGTTGTTGTTGTTGTTAACTGCAACCAGGATATGTTCTGCACATTTCTTACCAAATATCTATTTGGAATTCAAGTTAATTCATTTTTAAGGTTTCCTTCTACCGGTAATTTAAAGAAGAAAAGTTATTCTTTTTATAGATTAGATATTGGCAGTATCTAAATTAGCAAAATTGTTGATCATAAGGAAATTAGCCCTGAGTGCTCACTGGAAGGACAGATCGTGAAGCTGAGGCTCCAATACTTTGGCCACCTCATGAGAAGAGAAGACTCCCTGGAAAAGACCCTGATGTTGGGAAAGATTGAGGGCACAAGGAGAAGGGGACGACAGAGGACGAGGTGGTTGGACAGTGTTCTCGAAGCTACAAACATGAGTCTGACCAAACTGCGGGAGGCAGTGGAAGACAGAAGTGCCTGGCGTGCTCTGGTCCATGGGGTCACGAAGAGACTAAACGACTAAACAACAACAACAGCGACAAGTGGCAGTTACCAATGGTTTATTTAATAATTGGATAATCAAAACATTGTTTCTGTATTATTATTTTTTTACAAAATTAACTATTAATCAACACTTCATATGTTGTAAAATATTTATTTTTTTCCCTTTCTCATGTTGTGGACCATTATATACACTGGACTTTATGCAGCAAAAACAGAAAAAAGGAGAGTCATGTTTTAATACACATCAGTATTAACAATGCCTGCTAATTTGTTATTTGCAGTGAGTTTAACATGCATCTAGTGATTAAGCAAAGCCTAGATAGCCATGTTAGTATATGCAACAAATTATAAGAATGGCTGCAGGCATGGCTTGTTATGGAGCTATTGCTTGTAGTGTTGCCAAAGGCTATGTCCAACTGTGGGATCCCAATAGCACTAAGTATCTGACTGTGTGGTGGGGCCATTTTTACTTATATTTCTGTTTGTTCAGAATTATGATCTACTACAGAAGCATAGTAAACATAATCTCCTTGCATATCAGAGTGCTCCTGACAACTAGCTTCCTATATGTGTTGCTTACACTTCATGACATGATGAAAGGAGGTGGCCATGTGGCAAAAAGATTCTCAAATATTTAATATAAATGAACAGTCTTTGTGTGGGTTATTTGAGCTCTAATGCTTTTTCTGTACTCTGTTACACACACAAAGGAAATGTGACAATATAGCGCTAGCTAAGAGAATCCATATGATTACCAATCACTAGGAAATTACTTACAGATTTATGTATGCAATAAAAATGGCATAAACCAGCTCTACGGATGTTGCTTGTTCATTCGTATAAATTCTGTGTCTACGGCCCTACTACCCTGAACACGCCCGATCTCGTCTGATCTTGGAAGCTAAGCAGGGTCAGGCCTTGTTAGTACTTGGCTGGGAGACCGCCTGGGAATACTGGGTGCTGTAGGCTCCCCCTCTAAAGAAAACAAACAAACAAACAAACAAACAAACAAAAAATTCTGTGTCTATCAGGATATGGCATACACATTTTCTTGCTTTAAAAGTCCTGTTGGTTTTTCCTTCTACCTCAACAGCATTTAAACACTAATTTTAGATTTGAAGCACCTATTGTAAGTGTTGGGTCCTATGTGTTTTTATAAATAAAAGTCTGTTTAAAAGGACAAATTACTTCTGGTGTTTTCAAACCAGAATAGGATTATTCTTTTTGTATTTCCCCCTCCCATCATACAGGTGTGTTGGTTCAGCAAGGGCGTTGGGGTCAATACTTATTTGGAAAGTGAGAGAAGGGGTGTGTGTGTTAGGAGATAGGAGAACCAGGAATACATGCATCACTCCCCACCCCCTGCATCTAGAACTATATATAAACAAAACAGAGTTAATTTAGACAGATGAGTGTATGCTATTAAAGCACTGAACTTGGGTTTTATAGCTTTGGGATAAGGAGTAATGTACCCAGTTTGACTTTGAGCTTTGTTACAATGCCTAGAAAAAGAACAACATAGGTTTTATTTTAGTTAATGAAATCCATTCCTCCTGTCTCTTAACAGTCATGAATGCAGGGATGAGGAAATACTTCCTACAAGCCAATGATCAGCAAGACTTAGTTGAATGGGTGAATGTCCTGAACAAAGCTACCAAAATCACAGTAAGTAATTGTTTGTGGATGGTAGAGTCATTCTACATAGAATTCCACTATACTTGAACAAACACAGCAACAATATGTTTGGTTTTCTATGTCATTTTCAGGTAGATCTAGTGCTTACCCTGCCTCCAGATATATATATATATATATATTAAAGGGTCATAACTAGTAAAACATTATGGCCAAAATTGAGATGGTGTAGAAAGGAAGGGACACTGCAAAAGGAACTAGAAACAGAAATCAAATTCCTACTTTTGAATGTCTTGAACTTGGAAAATGCAGGTCAATAAATCAAAGCATGTAATTTCTACAAATATTTATCTATTTCTCCTGTATGGAGCAGATGGATATTTCGTATTGTTTTTAGATGATATTTTTTTTTTTGGATGAACACTTTCTAGTATCTTATGTTGATATTGTTTACCGTATTTTTTGCCCCATAGGACACACTTTTTCCCCTCCAAAAATGAAGGGGAAATGTGTGTGCGTCCTATGGGGCGAATGCAGGCTTTCGCTGAAGCCTGGAGAGTGAGAGGGGTCGGTGTGCACTGATCCCTCTCGCTCTCCAGGCTTCGCGCAGCTCTCCGCAAGGCTTGCAGAGAGTTGCCTGCATGCCGAAGGCTGGGCGCGCTGAGCTCAGCACGCCCAGGCTTCGCGCAGCTCTCCGCAAGGCACGGGAGCCCGGCACCGGGCTCCCACGGCTTGCGGAGAGTTGCCTGTTCTGGGGGCTGGGGTCGGGGGAAGCTCGGGCTTCCCCTGCCCCAGCCCCGCGCCTGGGGGAAAAAATATTTTCCCCCCTTTATTTCCCCCCACCCCCAAAAAACTAGGTGCGCCTTACAGGACGGTGCGTCCTATAGGGCGAAAAATATGGTAATTGAATAGCTTAAATATTTTGCATTATTGTAACTTGTTTTTGAATGCCTCTGGGATGTTTGAAGCGATATATAACTATATATAATTATACTAAGTTAGAATGGTTTTTGCTTTCTCCCCTATTTATAATGCTTATTATTTTCAGGTACCAAAGCAAACTGATTCACAGTCTCACACTGATAATTCAACACGTCACACTGAAAATGTGGGGTTAAAGAAGCAGATGTCTTACAGGACAGAGATTGTTGGTGGTGTTCCTATAATAACCCCTACTCAGGTAGCAGTGTGCCCTTTTATAACAACTTTATCAGAAGTATTTGGTTATTGGCCATCTATTCCTTCAGTTGAGTGATTGCTTGGAGCATGGGATTTCTATTGCCCCCAAATGTTGCCTCTTCTATTGTGATAAATGCATACATTGCTGTGCATGTATAGACATGCTTTTTGTATTGAAATGAGAAGGCTAGTCTTCATATGCAGGAATTTTGTACAGTTGTACCTTGGATGTTGAACGGAATCCCTTCTGGAAGTACATTCGACTTCCAAAACATTTGAAAACCAAAGCGCGGCTTCTGATTGGCTATAGGAAGCTCCTGCAGCCAATCGGAAGCCACCAAAGCCCAGTCAGATGTTCGGCTTCCAAAAGAACATTCAAAAACTGGAACACTCACTTCTGGGTTTCGATCGTTTGGGAGCCGATTTGTTTTCGGAGCCAAGGCATTCAAGATCCAAGGTATGACTGTATATGTATTCAGGGTGTATATGGGACTACTTAATCTAGAATCAAAATCTTATTTTCAATTTTATTTTGCTTAAAACTATGTTTAAATGTATGTATGTGCATGTATGTACATGTATGTGTGTGTGATAATGTATACATTGTATTTATATATAATAACACACCTATATGAAAATGCTTTTTGAGGTGGAGGGAAACCTGTTTTTACAAACTCCTTGTTGCAAAATGAGTTGCTACTATTTGCAGTTGTTGGGTACTTAGTTCTAAACTAGGATTGAGTCCGGTTTTGTGGATGGTAGATTTGCAAGATGCTTGTGCCTGGTAGTGAATCAACACTAGCAGTAATAAAACCTGGTAACCAAGTGATTCTAGACATTATACTTGTTAATGCTAATACTGAGATAGAATATAACATGAGAAGCGGTTCTAAGAGGGACAGCTTCATTATGCATATAATTGCAGATCCTTACATGTTGCCTCCAGTAAAGGGAGAAAGCTGATAGAATCAGGAATGTTCCTTGCACAGCATAATCAAAATGAAACTTTGATTTAGTAAACTTTGTACTGGCCTGGCTCTTGAAAAATATAGGAAACACCCCCTAAAAAACCACCTTTGTTTTTACAGATAGTTGGAAATAGTTGACAGATTTGGGAGGTGGAGCTATTACCAAATTTGTAGAACAAGCTTACTGGTTTATATATATTATTTATCCTGAAAGTGTGATGAGCTACATGCCATTTCTTTGTACATAAAAGAAACCTGAGGTGAAGTAGAGACACAAGTGTATAAAAGCCCTGATAGATTGAAAATATGTATTTAGTGGTGCACCAATTTTATAATCTGGAATGATGTTAGGGGAAAGTAGTGGAGGGGTTGATGATGATTTTTAGACCTTACCATTAAGTAGTTTTGTTTTATTTCTAGAAAGAAGAGGTAAATGAATGTGGTGAAGGTGATAAAAACTACTTGAAACGGTCCCAAAGCCACCTTCCTTATTTTTCTGCTAAGCACCCCCCAGATAATGCTGTGATTAAAGCTGGCTACTGTGTTAAACAAGGAGCAGTGGTAAGTGACTAAGATGCATTTCTGATGTTAATGACTCATTGTTCTATATGATGCTAAAGCAAGAGAGGTTTTTTTGCCAATGGAATGAATCTGGTTAAAATTCTTTGGGAAAGAGGAGAAACTCCAGGGCTCTTTGGTAACTTCCAGACCCTGACATTTAGGAGCATCCCAGGTGGGGAGCCTCTGGCCTGTGGGCCATATTTGGACCCACGTGGGTTCTGGCTTGGCTCTTAAAGCCATTTCCCTCAAACCATGGCCTTCTGTCCTACTCCTGATGTCACATGTGATGTCAGGTGAGGAGCAGGTGGAGATGGTGGCTGCCAGTGTGCAAGTGAGAGCCTTAAAGTGTGCTCACAATTGTGTAATAACAAAGAAGGCTCTCTATCACCACCAGCCAGTTGAGAGGGAGGGCAAGACAGCAGGGATTGGCTGCGTACAGCTAATCTTAGTAGGAAGAAAACCTTGAAGTTGGCATCGAGCAGGGCTCTTTGGAAGCCGCTTTCTCCTTGCAAAGAACCCTGCTCAGCACTTTGATGCACCAACGACCAGCTGTTAAGTACAGTGGTACCTCAGAACTCGAACATAATCCATTCCGGAAGACCGTTCAACTTCCAAAATATTTGAGTTCCAAGGCATGGCTTCCGATTGGCTGACAGCTAGGTTTCTGCACAGGGGAACCACTTCGGAAGTTCATGTTCCAAGGAGCATTCGAAAACAGGAGCACTTCTGGGTTTTCGGCATTCTAGAGACAGAGCATTTGAGAACAGAGCTGTTTGAGGTATCACTGTACTTCAAAGCACCCCTCAGGGCTCTTTTCATACCCTTTGTGGCAGTCCCAGTTATTGTGTGGACATCAGAGTGCATCATCGCCAGATGCCATGTGATGTAACAGATAGCTGATCCACTCACTTGTCAGATTTTGCCTGCAAGCAGTCAGGGAGATAGGGATCTGGTCCACTGGCCAGATTCAATTCCCCACCACTGCAGTAGCATGTGATTTAGAAATGATTTTTAAAGAGAAGTTAAGTTAACTGAATGATTTTGTTTGCACTTTAAGAAAAATGTTTTTGTTTACAGGCTCAGAATCCCATTAGAGGGAAACTGTTTTATGTAATTAATTATTAAATAATGCCTGGCTGCATTTGCTCAGACACAAGATCAGAAGAATGTTAATAAAAGTATGGCCCCACTCTATATACTTAAAATTTCCTCTGTATTTTAAGCCTTTAGTATTCATCAGATTCACCATGTTAGACCATCATCCACTACCAATACAGCACTATAGCAACACTGAGGCAAAAAAAAAAAAAAAAAAAAAGCAGGGACCAGTTTGCATCATGCATGTTCTGGTGTTTATGAGATGGAGCAGCCATAGTATGGAAACAGTATCAAGCTGCCTCAACAATACAATTAGAAGCAGCCTTGACTTTGACTATTGTTTGGAATTGTCCCATTGGTAAAAGATTGCTGGAAGTAACATCAGCTGGAGTAGATGGGCAGCTGCAGTTTGGCTCTGTCATCTTGCTTGGAGTAACCAGAAAGAGAAATCAAAACCTTTCCCAACTTAGAGGGCAACCTGTGATTTGCTGGCTCATGTTAAAAAAGTTGATTATTTGATAGCTATCAATTGCTTCATTTGTAACTGCCTCTTTTGGGGAAAAGGAGAATTGAAAATACTTTCAGTCACATCTGGACATGGTGGAAAGACTCACTTTCAGTTGCCTCAAGTTCTAGTTGTATTTTCCTCCCCTATTCAGAACCATTCTCAGCAAATGAAAACAGAGACAACTCTTCCCCAAATGTTACAAGCTATGCTAAAAAATATGGCCTGGATATTAAGACTCCCCTGAATAAACTGTTTGATGATCCCTAGACTGGAATTATGTTTATTTTATTTTTTACTTTTTATTTTACATAGATGAAGAACTGGAAAAGAAGGTATTTCCAGCTGGATGAAAACACGATAGGATACTTTAAATCTGAACTGGTAGGTGTCCAATTGTGTGTGTCAGATTAACTTTTGAAAACATGTTTTGTACAAACATGATAATGCATAATTGTTGTGCTTCAATTTTCTGATGGGAAACTAGTTTTATTGGAAATGTGACTTGGACATAATTCCTCTTATATATATTTTTGTAAGTTGATAGAACCTGTATGGAAATTGTATGTAGTTGGATCATGCTATAATGCTGAGTGCTGAAAATCTGAGAGTGGAATTAATTAGTCCATTCCTTTCCCATCCTTTGACCATTATTGGCCCTTATCCTCTGAATTATTTGTGCATCTCATATATAATAGCTGTACATCTCTAAGGAAAGCAATAACCTCTTTCCATTTTCTCTTGTTGCTATGCATACTTTCTCCATTCCAAGTTAAGAATTAAAGTTTTGATTTAAGATGCATCCTTCTTATACATGTAGGCTGGTATGCTTGTAACAGCAGTTTCCCAATGATGCATTATCAGCTTTAAAAAAATGTTGATGGAAGTTTAAAAAGCTGCTTGAAGCATCACATTGGGCAGCACTTGAATCTGGCATTAGAAAGACACCTCTCCATCCCTTCTCAGGACTGGCTCCTGGTTCCAGGATCAATAACCATCTTCCAGTGTTGCCTTCCAGAAAAGCAATTCTATCAGCTTAAGAGCTTTCTGTCTTTTGCAGTTATCAGTTGATTAACCCAAAGCTAACTTCTAAATTCAGTAATCTTATTTCATCATGGATCATTGGCTTTTACCACAAGTCAATTTCTCGAGAGTGGGGAAACAAGCACCACTGGTTATCTGCTGTGCTGAAGGTGAATTCACTTCCATATCTATAGGCTACTGATGGTAGAAACTATGTGGCTAGCCAATCAGTTGTCTAAAGAAGTTCATAATTTTCAAGTTGAACAATATTTTTGATAACTATTAAGAAGATATTGTGGGTGCTTCACAGCTTTAGTTTTATGATGAAAGCTATCTTCCATTAAATTAGTAATTGTTAAGTGAAATACAAACTATGTTGCGTTTATTTCTTAAGAGCATGGGAGGAAAGAAAATTGAGTTGCTTAGCTCAAGTAAGATTCCATCTACAGCAATGCATGCTCTTGAACAGAATGAAATGTGATACAAAAATGTTTGGTCTTAATTCTTGCTGTATATGTCACTTTAATTAATCTGACCCTTAAAATTCCTAGCAGTCATTAATATTTGATAGCGTAGAGAAACTTCTTTGGTGTTGTATGTGGAGAAGGTGTGAAATGTTACTTTACTGTATTAACTTTATATGAGGCTTTTCCTCCAAATAAGTATGCTTTTTGCTTTCCTTTCAATAACCACATGATGGCGCATGAAAAAAGGCAGATGAAAGATGTCAAATTGTATGGTTTCAGAAAAAGAAAGCAATGTAATTCATCATATTACTCAAACTACAAGCAAGCAAGCAATGTAAACCTTTGAACATTTTACCTATTCATTTACTGAACTCCTTCTGTAATTTTAGAAGTTTCCCCTAAATTGTATTCACATATAGTGTACTACTGATGATGTTAAGCTGCTCAGTGGTACCAGAAACTTCATAATCTTTACAACTGATTCAGAAGTCATTACTAATTATTTTTAAATTAAACTTGAACATGTCAACTTACTGATGTTGCTGTACTGTGCTGTCCACTATAAATAACCTAATCAGCATGCATTTAAAATGTATAAATGTAAAGATTGTTTGCTAGCAATCTCCCTGACCTTTGTTATCAACGTGGTTATAAAGTTGCATCAACTTGAAATTGATATAGTCCCTAGGATACCATACTTAATACTTCACATACTGAAAAGAAAGCGGGTTACTTACTGCATGATAAAATATCTGTGGACAAAACTTATATCAAATGCTGGGCTCTGCTATCGAATTTCTTGTGTGAACAAACAGAACTGTGTTCTTTCCCATATATTTTTTCCCCTTCTTGCTTTGGTTAATGTTTGTTTGTAGTCATGTTAAAAAAGAAATTAAATCACCATAAAGGGTTGATTTTATATCATTAATTTAAATAGATTTTCCGCTTAATTCAGGGTACTCAACATGGTGCCCTCCAGATATTTATTTAGAAATAAATAAATAAATAAATAATCCAAACAGAATGCATAAAACAATATAAAGCAATTATCAGTAATATACAGATAAAACCAGCAAAACTTCAAAAGCAAATACTGAATTTTATATCTAGATAGACTTGGGTTTTTAAAAAATGTTTTGAGCTGGTGACTAAAATAATGAAGTTGCCTGCTTAAGGAGGGAGTTCTAAAGTTGAGGTCCTGCCACAATGAGAGAGACAGAGACTCCTAACAGATGCAGAACTTGTATGGCACTTGTAAAAGCGGAAACTCTGCAGATTAAAGCGTTTGAGTAGGCACGTTTTTCTACTAAACTGCTTCCAAGCTGTTTAGGGCTTTATGTACTAACAGCTAAAACTTGAATTTGTCAGGATTCAAGCTCATATTATTTTCTCTCGTCTGGCCCACCATGACATTCAGGCCGTGGCTTGTGTGACTTCTCCTGACTCAGATGTTTTGGAGAAATATAGCTGAAAAACGACTACACAACAAAGTCAATATACTGATGGCACTGTACTTTAAATCTCCTAACATTTTGAAGTCTGACAAAGCGCCATGTCGCCTAACCAGGTTGTGGTGTTTGGTGATAGATCCTGCCCTACAGGGGAGATGGGAAGATAAGGATCTGGTCTGCTGCTTGAAACCACTTCCCCATCTCTGACCTCCATAACCATTACCATTCAAGAATGTCTGCAGTTATCTCTCCACTACCTCCCCCACCAAAGGTGGTTTTTTGTGATGCGTCAAACAAACAGCTCCAGGACAGTCTTTAGTTTAGGAGTGGCCAATATCACTGTCTCTTTCAGAGACTTGTAGACAGTAACTCCACTCATCCACAGCCACCGTGACCAGTGGTCAGGTTGATGGGAGTTGAAGTTCAGTAATATCTGGAGAGCACCACACTGCCTATGCAGCTCAAATTAATTTATTTTCACAACAGATGCAACTTGGCCAACTTCATAATGATTAGTTCTAAGGATATTTTGTTTATTCTTCAAAGCTTTGTATTGTTTCCTTATTTATTACACCATCATGCCTCCCAAAGGAGCCAGAGCAGGAAGCAATGCAATTGAAACAACTAATTGATTGCTATTACAGTTAAAGAGACCTAGTTAAAACTACATTCACTGAATATAGTCACTGGCAACGTGTCACTGAATTAAACTCAATTATGCTTGATATAAGGTGTCGGGGTTGAGGGGAGTAAGCAAGGTATCAATAGCATGAACTATAGCATATCTTGGATTATTGGGTTACATTAGTTCTTGCTCACATTGTCAATTGAGAAATTTTTAAAGGTGAATCATTTTGCTGGATGTTGCTGTGTAATGCTAAATATAAATGTAATGCATTTATATTAAGTGATTAGATTCATTTTGGGCCACATCTTTCTATCTGAAATCAACATGGAAATAAACTATCTGGATCACTGAGTTCCTTAACTGGTCAGCAATTTGAAATCAATTTGCTAATCATTTGATTTTGTAAATAAATCATCTATTTGACTTCCGGGATATAAAATTTGCATTTTGGCATCTCCTTTGGGATGTCTAAGTCCTTGTTTCTTATGTGCTAAAATTTTTTGATGTACTATCTGTTTTTTCAGGATAAGGAGCCCCTTCGGATTATACCACTGAAAGAGGTTCATAAGGTCCAGGAATGTAAACAAAGGTGAAAATCTGAAGGTTAAACTAAAAAGTTGATGATCTCCTTCAGTTAGAAAAAGAAAGCCTGCCTGCACATCATTTTCTATTATGTCTTAATAAACTCCTCCACTTTCCATTATACTAAAGTCACCCTCGGTGGCAGGCTTTTAGACAGATGTAGTGAGATCTTAAATAGCTGTATTAAACTGAGTTGCTAGTGTATCATGATGGAAGATGTGGGTCTCTGAATAGGGGGTGCAATATCCCAATATGTTAAAAAGTTGTTGGTGAGAAAGTTGGTTTTATATTTTTAGATATTATTTTATTTTAACTGTATTCTTTTACCACTTCATTGTTGGCCGCACTGAACTCCTGTGGGATGAGGGGCAGAATAGAAATTTAATAAAAAGTAATATAACAGGAAATACTCCTTTACTTGAGGATTCTAGTCCTTTGCAAATGAAGAAACAAAATACCGGTTTAAAGACTGGTGGTTTTGTTTTTATATCTGTGCTAATCACAAATACAAAAGATGGAACTGTGGTTGCTGTGTGTGATGCTATAAAGTGGTTTCCATTATGGTATTGTAAGAAAAAAGTTTTGGGAGTGCCTTCTAAATAATGTTGTCTTTTTGTCATGCTAAATTTGTGAAAGCTTGGGGTCCTGGCTCAAGTGTGGCCCCTTTTGTGCCTGGGAGGGGGAAGGCAGCAGAAGAATCTGATAGCATGCATCACTTTACTGGTGTATCATTTTGCTGTTGATGTTTGTCCTTCCCTGGGCAACTGGCTATACTGAGAAGCTGCCACTGGTGCGAGGTTTCATGTCTTCTAGTGCAGTTACACATTAGAGATCTGTGCCTGACCTGGACACCAGCCAGTCAGGTAATGATTTCTCCACTTGAAGAATGCAGCCTTTTTCTCTTTTGTGTAAAATTGGGGTGGGAGGAGAGGGGAAAATCTAGTGTCTTCAGTATGGTGTAACTACTTTGAGCTGCTAGAGCAAGAAAGTTGAGTGTTTAGGCACAGAATCTTGGTAACATCTTACTAATAATTATAATGTGTGCATGTGCACGCATGCATACATACACCCCCTAACAAATGGTGATATAATTTAAATTATTTTCAAAGGTAGCCCCCTTATTTATGTGTGTTCTGTTGCTTGGAAATACAAATGTACATGTCAGACGAAGGTAAAAATGTTTAAAGACCACAAACATATTTTTTCCCCAGTGATATAATGATGAGAGACAATCTATTTGAAATTGTAACAACTTCTCGAACGTTTTATGTACAGGTAAGTCTATGGAAAACCACTTTTCTGTAAGAAAATGAATTTATTGCATTTAGAAAGGTCAAACACATAATCCTTTGATTAATGCCTGACAGCATACATACAGCCTTGCAGTTAAATAGTGCATAATTGTTTAGAATGGAATATACCAACACACATGCCTGTCATGTAAACAATGCTAATGACCAACGGTACCTGTCCACTAGCAGAACTAACATTATTGAAGGAGTGGATTCCTCCTCCTCCATGAAGCCTTCCCGTGGGCCCAAAATCTGCTCTGAAGGGTTGGAGGGTTATTTGCATCAGATTAGTGGGGGTATGGAGGGCTACAGGGAGAAGAGAGGGAGAGAAAGTCTTGTTGAATGAACAGAAGTCTGCTGGCATGAGATTGAAACTTGGCCAGAGAACGGAAGGCAATTCTCCAGCCAGTCCTTCTACCCAAATTATTATAGCCACCTAAATGATCCAACCAAATACTTTCTTCACTTGTTTTTAAAGTCATCTTCTAGGGAATCTTTCCCAATGCTCTACTGCCATTAGGCTGCCATCTTGTGAACACTAGTTTTGGGGGGGATTTGAGTAAACATGCATAGGATCACACCATTAAAAAGGTTAATACTCTGAGGGATTGAGAAGGCAGCAATTCATTGTGAGAACGGATAAAGTCTAACTCAGATGCCAAGCCAATACTTTTGGTTCCAGTATTTATTTCTCCTCGACTCCTCTTTTCTTCAATTATATCGCTCTTCTTCTAGTTGTTTCTTAGGTCCTTTTTCAGCTTTGTCCCACTTTCCTAGCCATCCTGTCTCTTGACTGATCCCTTGTAATCACCTCTCCCAGAGCACATAGTACCTCTTGATCTTAAACACTGTGAAGTTCATTTATTGCTTGTGTTCATTGTTTCTCCACCTTTTCCTCCAAGCTTCATTCTCACCTTTACTTCTAGATTCCTTTATGTCATTCCATGTCTAATCTACATAATTTTTTGTTCTCTTTACGCTGGGCTCTCTGATCCTTAGATTTGTTATAGCTTGATAGCTCCCTGCCCCAGATTTTAATTCCAGGCTCACTGACAAGTATCACTTCCCTCACAGAAAATGGGTCTGAAATGCTAGGTAGGGGTGGAGCAGCTGCAGGTCACCACACCAGCTGTGGTGAGCTGTGAGCATTTCAAGTTACACCACCAGACCTGCCAATCAGAGATATTTCCTGATCTATTCCTTGGAAGAGCCTGATTTCCCTTTAGAAAATTTACTTTCGTGTTGCTGGATCTCCAAAGTGATGTGACACCACTCTCTATGTATATTTGGCCTAAATTTCTAACTGTAGTGCATCTCTTATTTATTGCAATATTGTTTTCCGTGCATGGTTCACATGTTAGTTACTTTTCCCCCTAGAAGCAATCACAAGTTCCTTGTTCATTTTTTATGTAGCAGGTACTAAATTTAGAAGTCACTACAGTACTTCAGTAATTGTTAAGCTTGAGATTAGTGAGTAGTTACATCAGTAATATGAAATAAATTTCTTACCATGCATAAGTATTTAGATATCAGCCTAAGCTTATTAAATATTTTTTAAATTGCAATTTTCTTTATTGAGAAACATAGAAAACACTTGTCATATTCTTAGATTACAAGGTTTATGAAGCATATCTGTTTATTGTCACTCACATGATAAGAGTTTTTCTTTCTTTTTTCATCAGGCAGATAGCCCAGAAGACATGCACAGCTGGATTAAAGCAATTTCTGGTGCAATAGTAGCACAGCGCGGACCTGGAAGATCAGCAGCTTCTGTATGTTTTTACAAAGCTTTACTGTTTCAGCAGTGATGAATCTTGTACATTCAATCTCTTTCATTTTCTTGTGGTCTTCTACCCCCTCCTAAGTCTGGAGTAATATCTTTGCATGCATTACAGGTTGCATAGAATCCTGCCTTTTTAATTAAGTGCTAATCTTAGCAGTATCCATATGTGTTGTGGGTCCGCACAGTATTATTTTAATGTTCCAACAGTTCAACTGGTGGGTTTGAAAATTATTGTAGTTCTTTATTAATCTGAACTCTGTCAAATTACTTGACAATCTTTACTGAATCTTGTACCTGAGATGCCAATAAACCCTTGATTTAAAATTACTTTGGTGTACAACCCTTTTGAAAGCTTTTGGACTCTCCAGTCTCTTAGCAGGGAGTAATCTAAACTTAATGTAGATTTTCATGGAATGTTTTGATAATTATTGGCCTCATTATTGGTGACTAGCTTGGTTCACAATTCTAACATTACCAAACTGAATCTTAACTATAGTGACAAACTGTAGGACTCTGTAGATAGTGGTGATGTACCTTCCAGCAGATATCAAGTTTAGAGGTACTAAGTATTCGATTCGTAGAGTTGGAAGGGACCACGAGGGCTATCTAGTTCATTCCCCTGCAATACAGGAATCTTTTGTATTCCATGTTTTAATTTATAATGTTCTTGAAATCCATATTCTAGCCATGCTTTGCAGTTCAAGTTTTGCAAGATATGGCTTTTATTTCCCAATAATACATCAAAAGTTAGCATTCACACCTCTTTGTAAAATGGAATGACTTCATATGTTAAAAACAATTGATCACTTGTTTCAAGCTTCATTCTTTGGCAAGGAGAAGTATTATTGTAATTGCAGTGGGTTTTCACTGCATAGTAGAGACTCTGTTTGGGAATCAATGTGTTCTGGGTGAGGGAAGCTGCCAAAAGATTTTTCTATATTTGTGTGTCTCTGTATGTGCAATCTTTGTGGTGGGATAACTCAGCTAGTGACTCTTAGCAGTTCTTTCTTTCTTTCTTTCTTTCTTTCTTTCTTTCTTTCTTTCTTTCTTTCTTTTCTCTCCCTCCTCTCCTCAAGTTTAGGTTACTCTAATCTTAGCTTTGCACTGTGTTCCAGATGCGGCAGGCCAGAAGGCTGTCGAATCCTTGTATACAGAGGTATACATCAAGAACTGGTGAATGCAGCATGTATGTGGGCTCTCATGTAAACTTGCCTTCTTACCAGAGGGCTGAAATTCCAAAATACTTGTTAACACCATGTAAAATGATGAGGTCAATCCCATGGCTTCCTCTATTGATTTATAACCACTGTGAAGTTACTAACTTCTAAAATGCTTCCCATTGGCCATTACGTTTACTATCTCTAAATGCCTTCTAAATAAAATCCATTTTTGAGAATGGCAAAGATTCACACAGTGCTGAAATCTCTGCTCACATGTGCTTGCTTTACTGAGTACAAAAGCTCTAGTAATAAATATACATATTTAGGAACTAAAGCTGACCTAATTTGCATGAGAGTTCATATTTCCATTTTATCATTTTTGAAAGATAGCTAAGTAAAAGCCACCTTGACCCTCATAGCCAAATATGTGTGTACATTAAGGAAAAAACCCTGCACTGATTTGCATGGCTTATATGATAGATATGCATGGGGTCATTAGTCAAGATGTAGGGGCTGTTACAGCTTGCAACCTGTATGTTAATCAAAATAGTGCAATAAATAAAATCTTTTACTTTTTAATCATTAGGCATAACTACATGTGAGTCTTATATCATAGGTGTGAGTTGTATGGATTGTAGTTTTTAAGCTGTTATCCCAGTGCTGGTCCCACTTGGATTCAGATTTTTTTTTTTTAAAAAAAGAAATGTTTATGTAGTATTCACTTTAGAAAAGAAGCTTAATTGTAGGTTCTGCTTTTGTATTGGAATTTACCACTCCAAGTTGAAGCTTGTATGTTTCATATTCCATGTCACAGAGTGTTCCATATTCTGTGTCAAAATGATTCCTGTGAATAGTTCGTTACTGGGGTATTTATCATTTCCCCCACTACTCCAAGTATACTGTTTATCATTGTAGAATATTGAATATTCTGATTGTAACAGACAGTAGAAATAGCTATATTTTAGTGTTGCCCCCACCATCCTAAATTATAGATCCATGAACTGTTACTCATGTCTTGAATAATACAGTAAGGAATGCAAAAAATGAAATTGTACCTCACATACACTTGATAAAGGGATTCTGGAATTATTTATTGAATCAGTCCATGCTCACTGGTAGCTTCAACACCAGATTGTTTTATTGAGATAATAGTCTGAAAGAGCTGTTCCAGAATACTGCAAAAAATAATAATAATAGGGCAACCTTTCTGGAACAAGAGAATTGAATGGGAGAACAGTGTAGTCTTGTGACCTGTCTCCTTTTGTCAGAAAGCCATACTATATGATGGAATGCTGGCCACTTGATTGGCATGCTGCAGGTTCAGTTAAAGCTTTCACTAGCCATCTGAAAGTCCTACTACGTCATTTGGTTTTTTAAAATATACACTAAAAAATATCCTTTGATATCATGAGCAGTCTAGTAAATTTGTCTTGAAAATACTCCATTTAACTGTATAAATGCTACTAATGTTTTTTGGCAGATACCTTTAAGGAGGGGTTGCTAACTTGTAGCCCTCCAGATGTCGTTTAACTCTCATAAGCTTCAGTCAGCATGTCCAGTAGTCGGGGATGGTGGGAATTGTATTCTAGCAACAACTGGAGGGCCAAAGGTTAGCAGCCCCTGTCTTAAAGTATAATGTTGAAACATGGAGTTTAGTAGTGACACAGTAGTGAGACAGCACTTACTTTTCTAGAGGAGAACATGTTAGTATTTTATCTTCAGTATGGCTGACTATGGCAATAAAATACATTTAAAATGTAGAAATGACACAAATCATATTTGTTATAAATTTGGGAGGAATATTGTCCAGTGGAATTAGTTTATTCCTTAATAGTTTGTAGTTCTATAGAACAAAAAGGTGAAAGAATAAGAAATAGGTGTCTAGTCAACAAAAGTGTAAGTGTTCATTAACTCAGGAAGTGACCTTCAGTGAGGGATTCCATTATGCTTCTTTTTTGAATGTGAATACATTTTGCATGCACTTTTGAATAGTTTATTCGAGTTTATTGGAGGACTTCAGGAAGCATTTGTTCACATGTTCTTAAATTATGAAAGTATGCCTTCAAGAATTTTATTTGCATTATATTAAATAAACAAGTGCAATTCCAAGCTAGTTTGTGCTGGTAAACTTAAAATGATGCCATCCTAGACTTTAGGGACCTGACTTGGCCGTTTCAGCTTGCTATCACTGCTGTAAGCTCAGTCTTAACATTTTGCTGCCTTGGAAAACCACCTGCTTTCTGCTCTTAAGCTTTGCTTTGTTTTCCCCCTTTTTATTTATTTTTTTTTTTTAGAGGTATAAGTTTGAAATGCATTACTAGCATGCAATTAATGACCCACTCAATCTGACAAACATTCCTCCTTTACAGGAACATTCCAACTGTTCTTCAGAATCCACCTGTCCTGCAAAAACAGCAGCAGCCACCTCACATTCCACAACCACTCACAACCCCTCTTTGGTCCAAACCCTTAACACCAAGCCCCTTGTCTTGGAGAAGCGAAGACTTCACGAATCTTTTACCAAGACCAAGCCAGGGAGCTTCAAGATCCAGGCTGTCCCTTCAAGAGACCCAGCTTCCAAAGTGACTCTACAGGGCCTAATGGAACCTCAAAATAAAAATGGCACTCAGGAACAGGATCCTGGCCCAGTGGATCTGGATGATGCAAGCCTTCCAGTCAGTGATGTGTAATAATGGGAAGAGTTTGGAGAGTGATGCATTAGCTTTTGGTCCTTGAATTTCCTTGCTCAGACTTTTAGCCAAAGATGACTATGGGATGAAAGAACAAAGAATGGAATGTTGCTTATATGTGTGTGCTTACATTCAAATTTGTGTATGTTTAAATTGTCATATGCTGCCTTGTACTGATTATCAGAGCGGACCTTTTGCTTCTACCGCAGTCTGATGATAAATCTTTTTAAAGTGAGGGGCCAAAACAAATGATTAAATATTACTGTTGTCAATAAGCAAGATACCAGCTGCTTTTCATCACCCATATGGCAAAACTGAGTAGTATCTTTGTGCTTTAATAAAAGAAATGTCAAGATGTGACTTACTTATACTCTAATTCAGGCTATTGACAAGCAAGTTGGCTTACTTTCTTAAAACACTGGCACAGCCTTTCAGATATTTTAATATATGTATGCAGAGTTGTTTCTTATAGGATCAACACTGTAGAAACTTACAGAAATACGCAGAGCTTGATATAATGTACTTTTCCTATGCACAGAGTCTTCATGTAAAAAACAACACTATAATTCTGCAGTGTCTGAAATGAAGTGTATTTTCCCTACCATGATGATACAGATTTGGCAGCTGCTGCATGATCTGCATTCTTATGGCACACATACCATCTGCACTGTATTTTAGACATTGCATACAAGTGTGTTAACTTACATGAAATGAGTGTCTCTATGTGTGAGAAAAGCATTCCTAAAGGTGAGGGGCACAGAGCACTTACACCGATAAAAGTGTGCTGACTTTATTGGAACAACTTCTTTGTAACTGCTCTGTGAATCACTGCCCTTCTATAGAATTCAATCCCCTTAGAATTCCTGGTATTTGGTGCTGTGAAACTAATTAAAGAGTAATACAGCTATTTTGAATATTAAGCCTATTTTTATGCACTCCTAAAGGTAAATTGTAATTTTTGCACATTTGGATATTAATGGACCACCAATAAATAAGGGTGTCGTGGTGTTTTTTAAGTAGGGAGAAGGGAAACTGGACTACTAAATCTTTTACAGGTTTAACTAAAAGTATTTTATATTAAGCTTCGCAGAAATTAAAAGTTTAAAACTATTGTCTTAAGATTTCCCCTCTCCTGTATGCTCCTTTACCCCAAGTGTGGTATTAAATGGTTCCCATTTTATATTTGGGTTAGTAAAGTCTAAACAAACTTGTTTCATGCTGTTAACTGGTACTGAGTTATTCAATCATGCAATTGTGGCCTGTAACTTTTGGTGCACTAAAATTTATTAAAAGTGCCTGTGGGTTCTTCTTTCATGATGTGTTAAATGTTTGGGGGTTAATTGGATGCTGATTTTTGCTTTTGTGGTTTTGAACCTTATTTTGTGTAGTGTAGTTCACAACATGTATAAAAAAATGATACGCTAGCATTGCCAGCATACTGGTATCTATTAGCTGTGCATTGTTTTTTAAACTTTTCAGGGTTTCAGTGATGAAAATAATGGGTTTAAGACACTGATGTTGGATATTTTGATCAGAATGAGCATGCACTATTTTGTAGTTAGGTTGTGAAATTATTTGCTTTAATCAACAAAAGCCCCAAAGTTTCACATGATGCTGCTTAATGCAATTCAGTTTCCAGTTTGTAGTACTCTAGTTTTTTTAAACCTTGTGTGTGAAAGAGAGAGATGCTTGACAAAGCATGAAAAAAAGGGAAAAAGGTATTTCAGACATTTAAGTGAAAATGTCCACTACTTCAGTGAACATACAGTTGAGTTATGCCCCAGCGGTGCAGATAAGCAACCTGTTTGAAATTAAGGGTTCTGGAGTGAAGTTGTGTGGGATTCTACTTCAGCCAACAGGCATGTTGCCTGCCCTCCTTCTTCCTTGCCATTTAGTAAGATGTGACAGAAGTGGATTATGCCCTGTGTGCCACCCCAATTCATTGTGGACTCTGGATGTTTCCACGTACTCAAACAGGGTTTAATTTGCTGCTGACTTTCAGTTGCCCCAACCCGCAAGCCTCGTTGGAAGAAGATAGCTGCTCATGGCCCAGTAGAGTTTATTTAGCTTCGCAGGCAATAGCACCAGATGACCTTTTTCAAATACTAACTAGACCAGGGGTTCCCAACCTGCGGCCCATGGGCAGGAAGCGGCCCACAGAGGCCATTTAACCAGCCCACAAGCTGCCCATGAACCGACTTGCCAGCTCGAGTTCCCACGCGCTGTGCTAAACTGGCGCAGCGTGGGGACTCTCTTCTGCTGCTCTGGAAATTGCTTCTGCGCATGCCCAGACGCCAAAAATCACTTCTGCGCAGGTGTGATTTTGGGCATCTGCAGAAGTGATTTCCGGCATCACGCTGCGCTAGCCCAGCCCATGGAGGATCTCCACGGGAGTGATCTGGCCCATGCCCAGTAAGCCTTGGTGACCCCTGAACTAGACTGTATAGACTGTCACAACAACCTGTTTAAAAGTATACCCCCCAAAAAGCCCTAGTCAGTGCTCTCAAAACGTGGCAGTGACAAAATTCCCTAAAGCCAGCAGACTGTGGGTCATGTAGTCTTTTCCATTTTAATTCATTTCTTGTTCCAGAGAAATTTTCTTTCAGTTCCAAGGTGACCTGCAATTATTGGCTTTCTTTGTGCCATACATAAAGAAAATGCAAGTGGAGAGTAACACTTGCAGCCCTACTACATAAGTACGTATTCACATGGAAGCCCTACTTTCAGCTTGCCCAAGGCTCTTAATGTCGTGGTCTGTACTAGTTTGCACCTTGAGACTTTAAACTTCTGCAACTTGCTCATTCCATCCTGTCATCTGGTCTTCGGCATATAAGCTTTCTGCCTGCAGCTAAGTGGCCTCCAGCTTTAAATTAATTTGCCTTAGAGATACCTTCCCTCACAAAACTTGATTTAAGCCTATATGTCTATGCAGTTCTTTGTGTGATCCCCACCCCACCCCACTGGAATTTACATGGCGGGGAGCACATTCTGCACTACATACAGTATCGCATAGCAAGAGGTACAAGCAGTTACACCATTGGTGCAGACAATCTTGCATTTTTCTGATTCCATTGTGTCTTCTCATTTTTTGTTCCTTATATTTTTGTGTGAATTTGTATCATTGCACACATCCACCTAGAAGTGCAACTAATTTTGCCTGTCAGAATCTAGTTACTTTGTGATCATGGTAAATCCACTAGTTTAGGCTTCCTTTCAAGGTTACACTCCCCTTTCCACTTTTTCAGCACACTGATTTTATTTATTGAAAGGTACATAGGTGAAATTGCAACATGTTAATAAAAACCCCCAAACTTTCAGTTTTGAGGGGAAATCGCCTGTGTACGAAAGCTTGTAAACATTATTTGGATTTGTTGAGACTAAAAATTGAAAAGAGAAAAGATTTGTTAGTACTGACAAATGCCTACAGCTATAGTAGTAGCAATGCCAAACTGCGGTGGTCTTGTTTCTAATGAATATAGCAGCACCTTTACATTTATTAACCATAAGCTAAACACAAGCAGTGTTTGTAAATTACATTATTCGCCTTTTCAGTTACATGTGAACTGGTAAGTTGACTGTTAAGATTAGTTTAGTAGCATACATTTTAACTTGTAACAAACTTAGCCAATAGATATTTGAAACCTTATTTTTCACAAATGTGTACATTGTGGGAGAAACTGAATTGGAATGTTTGTATTGGCATACTTTGTTGTAGTTTTAGATTTCCTGGTTCTGGTACAGTTTTCACACTGCATGTTCATTTTATTCTGTTTTGATATTGCCAATTTTAGATACTGAATTTGAAAGGAAGCAGCATTCTTATTGGGATTATTTTAAAATTTAACTGCTTAAGATAGTTCAGTGCAGGAAAATATTGTGGTTGCTAAATTGTTAGGGTTTCTTATTTATCAGTACCTTTTTTATAAAGTGGATGAAAATTGTTAAATTATTTTAGAACCTGTGGTGTTTTCTGTAAATGTCACACTTATTAATAAATTGAGTTCAGTAATGAAATACAACAATCCTATCAGACTACTATATTTAGTGCACTTCAAAAGAAAAAGGTTAATGGTGAGTGAAACTGTTTGCATACTATCTGTTGTTCTTCCCTGTTTAATTCACAGAAAACTAAGTGACAAGTTTTTTAAAAAATAAAGAAAAGCCGACCTGTGAAAACTTTATTCTGTGTAGTATAACAATCCTTTGGTTCCCATCATTTTTAAAAATAGTGGTCTCGCATCTCATACAGATATGGTGTGAAGAGTTATTGCAAAAGGTATTTTTTTGTAATTGTCAGTTGCTTGTAGAATTTAGGGTGGTATCCAACTAAACACTTCCACTAGCACAATGGAATTGTCCCTAGTATGACCCCAAAATCTGTTATGGGCATGCAGGGGTCACACAGGGAGAGGAGTAGGAAACCTCTATTGTGCAGCTAAAACTCCTTGCGATGGCAGAACTGTTTAGTTTGGGTATCATCTCGAGTCCAAATGACCTCACATGCATACCTTTAGTTATATTGGTTTGCTTCAACAGTTGAGCCAGGCATAGGCAAACTCCGCCCTTCGAATGTTTTGGGACTATAACTCCCATGATCCCCAGCTAACAGGACCAGTGGTCAGGGATGATGGGAATTCTAGTTCCAAAACATCTGGAGGGCCAAGTTTGCCTATGCCCGAGTTAAGCTTTACAGCCCAGTAACAGTTTAGGTTGACCTATTTATTTTAGCATAATAGCAATGTTATAAGCAGTTGCTTATGCATCAATTCCCCCTCTGATAGTGAACCTAAGTGAGAAGTACTTGGCTGCTTTGGAAGCGAATGGGGGCTACTCAAAAAATGACAGTGACTGCTCCATACACGGAGGACACCCTAGCCATGTACAAGTTCTTCAGCTGGTGAATGAAGAGTGTTGTTTTAAAACAACAAAACTGCCTAATGGGAATCTCTTGCATTTACAGAACTGGATGGCCATTGAGCCTAGGAAGGTAGGCAGAAGGCTCCTAAAGCAAGAGATGAATATTCTTTTCTGTAGTGGACTGCATTCCTTCAGGATTGATTGCTGAGAGTTGCACAATGGCAGGTAACAGTGCCAAAACCACCAGTGGGTGGGGTCCTCTCTCTCTCTCAAATCAATATTATTTTAATTATATTCTCTTGCTGTGTGTTGACAGCAAACAAGAACAAAGGCATCTTGTTTGTTTCTTAGGGGAAAATGATTACTTTTCCTTCTCAGAAATTTGGGACTCCCTTGAAAACTAGTGGTTACGGCAATACATAGTGTGGCCTCACAGCCAGTGCCATGTATCAAACATAACCTTTTACAGTAAGCCTGCAACTTAATTTAACTTGTGCGTGTTCAGCTTTACATACTTGCCCCCCCTTTTTTTACAAATTAGAAAGGGAGCAGATAGTGGGGCGGGGCAGGGGGTGGGTAGGAAGTCTTTGCCAGCCCAATGTGTGCCTAATGTGTTTTGACTACATGCCACTTTGGCTTTTAAGTGTGAGCCCTGTAGCATAACCCTGTTGATGGCTTACTGTACTGCATAAATGCTTTTCAAAATTGAAGCAAGGCAAATATATATGGATTATTTAATTTCTATACAGCATATATTTAAAATGTCTCAAGCAGTGTACAAAAAATAAAGCAACAATAGACAAAATACTAAAAAGTACAGTTACATATAAAAATGTCACATTAATACAAAGTTGCTAATATATATTAAAGTATCTTGTAATGAAATGTTGACATAACTGAACCCCAACACGTATGGTGCTGAAGAGAATCAACAAAAAACAATTGTGATTTACTGTATGGGATTTTACATTTCAGAACTACTAACAAATTGCTTTATTTAGCCATTTAACAATACCAGTTAAATAAGGTATTGGAAAGACATACAGTTTTAACTTCTGATTTGAACAATACTGTAGGACTCTTAAAAAAAAAAATTAGAGTCCTACAGTATTTCACAGAGACTAAAGCTCAGTTTCACAGAATCTGCGTTGACTATGAATGCCAGACCTAAAATTTGAAACCAGTCGTACCGTTTTGTTAATGCTCACCAGTCCATCTTTCTCCTTAATCATTTTCTTGTGCTTTTTCTGACCCCTTTTCACCTCTACAATATACTTTCTATCGTGAAGCAAATGTGACTGCCCATAGATTTATATAACATTATATCAGCAGTTTTATTATCCATTCCTTTTTAATGATTGCCTTTTTCAGTCATCAAGCTATCCACTACGACCCCAAAGTCAGTTCCCACCTGCTCAGCTCCCATGTATATGTGAAATTAAAGATTTTTTGCACCAATATCCATAAAATTCCATTTACCGTCTTAAACCTTCAGTTTGAAGAGCTCCTTTTGGAAATCTTCGCAATCTTTTGTTTTATCCACAATTTAGTACCATCAGCAAACCTGGCCACCTCATGGCTCACCCCTAATTTATAGGGTTGCCATAAAATTCCTGACACCTGCAAAATTGTTCAGTGCTTTTTTTTTTTTAAAGGAAACCACCAAAATAGTGATTTTAAGCTTATGGAGCTGTTTCCGCTGCTTTTTCCATATCATTGCCATGCACCCGGGTTTTCCCTGACATTTACAGGTACGCAGTTTTGGCAAAATTCCCCCTTGGTGCAATTTCTACACCTTAAAACCAGGACATGTCAGGTATTTTCCTGACGTATGGCAAGCTCATCACTTAGGAGCAACTTGAAACCCCCAGTTCCCGATCCCATCCTTGGGAGACTCCGGCTTTCCCCATCTTTCCATTCACAGAACTGTCCATTTATTGCTACTCCCCGCTTCCTGCTAATTAACCAATTTCTGTTCCGCCCGAGGACCTCTCTTATTCCCTGACTGCCGAGCTGAGCTCACTCACACCTTCCCACACGCCATTCAAACTCTTTGAATGGAAATACCCATTAACTTTGGGGAGGGGGGCGGCGGCGGCCTCAAATACATTATTGTGCTGGCTCCTACGGAGAATGCCCCTGTTTCCACTCCGGAGTCTTGGCTGAGGTTGACAGAAAGCGCGGGCAGCGCGTAGCTCCGCCCCGCCGGCATTAAGCGCTCGCAGCTCAGCGAGCTTAGAATAACTTTCCCGGCCCAGGCTCGCCGCCGCCGCCTCCGGCTTGGTGGAAATGGGCTTTGGCGGGTGCCAGCTTTACGGCTTGCCGCGGCTCCCTGCCCCACTTGGCGCGGCGGCGGCGGCGGCGCGTTGCCTTTCCTGCCCCGGCGGTTGTGTAACCCCGCCACGTCCCCTCCCAGGCGGCGGCGGCGCGGCCAACCGACGGGCCGCTCTCCACGCGCACGGCATCTTCTCTGCCTTCCCTCCCCAGGCGCTCCGTTTAAAAGCGGCTCTCCCCGCCGCCGTTTCCATCTGCGCGCCTCGGCGAGCCAGGCGGCCAAGCGCTCTGCTGCAAACCCTTCTGCCTCGCGCGCCTTCCTCGCGCTCCAGACGCGGCGCCTTTCTCCACCCGCTTCCCGCCTTTTCTGAGAGAGAAAGCGCGCCAAAGCGATGAGGGGAGCCCTGTGGCCTCTGGCGCTGAGCTTCTTCTGCCTGCTGCCGCCGCCCGGCTGCCGGGCTCAGCTGTACGGGCGGCGCTTCGAGGAGCGGCCTTGCCCCGAGCGCTGCGAGCGCGCGCGCTGCCCGGAGCTGCCGCCCGAGTGCGCGGGCAGCGGCGAGTCTCTGGACCCGTGCGGCTGCTGCCCGGTTTGCGCCGCGCAGGAAGGCGAGCCGTGCGGGGGCCCTCCGGCCGGGGAGCCGTCGTGCGCCGAGGGGCTGCTGTGCGTGGTGTCGCCCGGTGGGCCCGGCGTGGCGGCCTCGGCCACCGTGCGCCGACGGGCCAAGGGCGGCCGCTGCGTGTGCGCCAGCAGCGAGCCCGTGTGCGGCAACGACGGAAGGAGCTACGGCAACGTGTGCCAGCTGCGGGCGGCCAGCCGCCTCTCCGAGGGCCAGCGCCAGCCGGCCGTCATCGCCATCCAGCGGGGCGCCTGCGGGCAGGGTAAGCCTCCCGCGGGGGGAAAGGGCTCGGAGCGGGGATGGCGCAGTAGGAGAACCCCTCGGGCGCGCAGGGCGCTACAGCTGAGCTGGCGTCGCACGCTGGGCGCATTTGTTTTTCTCGGCGCTCTGCATATGGTCAGGAGCTCTTCCAAAACAGAACCCGACGGCTTCCCAAGGATCAGGTCTTGTACTGAAATGGGAAAACAGGGCCAATTCAGATCTATTAATAAGGCAATCAAATGAAGGTTGGAGCCAACTCCTAGCGGCCCTTCGGTCCCCCAATAAAATATTTGAGAGGCCTCCCCCCAAGTTTAGTATTGCCATTCAAATGGTGGGTGCAGGAAGAATGGACAAAATTTAACTTAGCTCAATTCGTCAAGTTAAACTAATTGGAAATAGCTTGCAGGCTATTGGCTTAGGAATTTATATATTTAACATGTACAGTTTCGAACTGAAAAGCTACAAGGATGTTAATGGACTAAGTTAAGTTTATAAAAATTACGATTTGGAAAGCCGTTATAAGGATATGCATGGAAATTCAACCAAGGGGAAGCGTGGAAGTCACTTAACAATGTCAATAAGTGTAATTTTAATAGGGTTATGATTTATGTTTGTGTGTGTGTTTTGTTTGTGTATAATTTTGTGAAACTTAATAATTTTTTGGGGGGAAAAAACAAAAACAAATGGTGGGTGCGCGCCTTGTTATGTGATGAATTATATGGGGCGGGGCTTACCAGCCCCCACCCCAGTATTTTATTCAAGTTGGGACCCCTGCGGAAACGTATGAACATAAAATAAAGAAGAAAATACCGAAGAGCGCCAGCAGGCTTTCCCCCTTTCGTTAGCTTTGTTCCTTAAAAAATCAATCAAGCCATCAAAACCTCAGTTGGTTTCCTGCTCAGTATTGAGGGTGTCTGTGTGTGTGGGGGGGTGCGCTTCTTGGGTTACAGTTCTCCAGCATCAGCATCCACCTGTCTTCTGTCCTATTTCTGGCCTCTAATGGTGGTAGCACAATAGAGAGAGCTCTAAAGTAGAACCATGGGGATTACTGATATGCAGATGACTCAGAAACCAAATTCCCTGGTCAACACCTTGGAGAGTTCACATTATTCTCTCCCTCTTCTGCCCGCCCATGTGAACAATAGTTATGAGCCTTAACACTGTCAGTGGAGAGGAGAAAGTGTGCTCGGAGAGACGTTTGCATATGGGTCGATTCGGTCTGATTTAGGAGACGGGGAGAGGTAGTTTGTGCTTGTGGGAAGAGGACAGGGGTAGAACTGGGTAGAAAGGTTATGAACTGGAAACAGAGGCAGGGGAAACATCTCGGCTTGATGCTGAACAAAGAGAAGTGAGTGAGATGAACCTGGAAAAGCCCATTTTTGGGTAGGCACACTGAGAAGTGATCTGATGGGGATGGAGGGTTTGTTTTTGTTCATTGTTTTGCTGGATTCTAGAGTGAGGGTGGGGAGTGTGAAAGAAGCCAATGTTGTTCTAGATTTTTGTTGCTTTTTTAAAAAAGTAAATGATCAGTAATATAGATTTGATTCTTCTCATTTTAAAAAAAATGTACAATGGCTACCTCTAAGCATATCCTCTAATTCTATTTTACAGTGGCCTGCTATGAAATGTACTAAATATAATGTTATGAAGCAGTTGAGCAAGACAGCATAGGGTGGGTCAGACTGTCTGTGATGGTGTTACATCCATTGATCATAGTCCCTTGAATGTTTAGAGCACAATCCTATAGATTCAGATGTCAGCCTGTTGCAGCCTTCATCGTGGATAATGTCTCCATATCTCAAGGAGCTAGTTTTCTGTTACTTACACTTGAAATCTTACACTGTCTTTTGCTTGAGGGTCATTAAGGGCCAAATTACATAGCAGGTGAGTGCTTGCTTAACTCTTTCTACTTTGGCCATTTTCCTGCCTTAACCTCCCCTCACCAGCTGCTTTTCCCCTTGCAGGGCAAAATATACAAATATACAAATATTATATGTTTCTTCTGCGGCCAGAAAACCATGCAATGGTGAATGGAAAAGCAGCCAAGAAGAAAGGGTTAATCAGTCTCCTTTCCTCCATTCAAATTTCCAGAATCTTCCAGTTACTTTTCATAAATATCTATATTCATATTAAGAGACAGTTATGCATTTGCTGTGTAACATTTGGCTTGGCTTGACTCTAGCTAAATATTTTCATTTGAAAGAATATTATTGAAAATCAACAAGAATTATGCTTTGACTAATCTGCTACCTGCTGTCTGCTTAAGGCTGCACTCCCACACACATTTACCTGGGAATGAGTCCCACTGAATACACTAGGTTTTGCTTCTCAATCAACCTAGGGTCTGTCTGTAAGGCTGCAGTCCTAGCACAATTGGGAGTAAAGACCAGACTAGATGCGTGATAAATCTGTGGGCAAAAAAGGGTCTGCCATTGTTTCATTGTAGAGTGGTGTTGAGGTGGGGTGATTTAAAATGATCAAGTATGAGGGGAGAACTCAATCCTTCCCCCTGCTCACTATCTAAAATGGTGTGTTTTTAAGCTGTTTTTCTCCCAGCAATAGAGGTTGGTTCATTAGGGCAAATGGGTCACTGCCCTACAAACATCTTGTCTCCCCTTCCTCAGCCCTCACCTGCTAGCCTTCTTATTTACTGTCAGTCAGGGTGTGGTTCTGCCTGTCTCAGGGTCTGGCTTCCTGCCTTCTGCCCCATCAGTCCCAACGATTACTAACCAATTACTAACCACCACTGTCTCCCAGTGAGGCTCCATGAACTGGATAAAATCCCTTTAAAAAGTGGCTTGGGGTGTAAATGGAGGGGATACAAGGATTCATCTCTGTCAGCCCTCCACCTGCACTTTAAATCATCTCCACCCAACCTGGTTTAAAGAGAATTAGCAGGACCTGAGATAAGTCCTACCACCACCCTGCCCATTTGCATCCTAAGTTCTGTACAGCTCAATTTGTAGGTAAATTGGCCTTGAGGAATCTGGCTACATGCATGTTATACATTGATAGCTAGTAACTGTGGATCATCTGGTAATACATGCAGTGAAAAGTTCATTGGGCTGGCGACAGAAGTTTTAAATCTGGGATTCTAGAACTAAGCTATGTGGTCTGGAATGCACATAGACAACTTGAGTAACTTTGAAGTACCTCCATTTATAAGAATGTGACAGAAAGGTTATATAAACATCTGGCAGACATTGGGATAGAAGGTACGGGAGCAAACACTTCATTCGAAAAAGAAAAGCCTGAAACCACATTTTATTGAAGTAGAATAAATAGCTGCTTTGATGTTGGGATATATCTGTTCTTTACACATTAAGCTTTAAGGAATCTGTTTTCTTTCTAGAGTCCCCTTCCCCCAGTATATACAGAAACACACTTCAAGCAGCTGTTGAAGAAAATCAAAAGTGGTTGCTAGAACCTTTAACCATCCATCCATTTCTACATTGCAGTTTTTCATGTTTACATACTGTTTTTTAAGTCCTTAGACTATTTTACACATTTCGTATATGAAAATAATATGGGAACTTACTTTATATGAAACCATCCCCCACAACAAATGTAGCTGGAAGGCTTAATCTAAACGTCTGTGAAGAGCTTTATGACTAGGTGCCCTTGAGTCAAGTGACATCATGGAAAATATAATTAGATGTGCAAAGTAAGCAGCAACAGTGGGATGAATGGTTGCTGAATGGTTCCCATAAGCCTATGGACCACTTCTTGGCAATACTAAAACCCATCTCATCAGTATCTGCACATTATTTGTTAGTTTGATATGGTGCATTTTGTTCGAGGGTAGACAAAATAAAGTTCACAGTAATTTTTATTAAAGTGTATAGAGTAATCAAGCTGATCAGTGCTGAGAACCAGCAGGGAGATCCAGCATGTTTTTTTGGTCAGGGGAGATTTGAGCCCAAATCCTGCTCAGCTAAACTTATGATTGAGCAGAGGTGCATATGATTCCACTTTCATGCAAGTTACTGTTATGTAGCCTAATCTACTTCACAAGACTGCTGCATGCAGAAGGTTGTAGGTTCAAGCCTTGGCTTCCCCAAACCCTGGAGAGCTTCTGCCAGCCAGTGTAGACAGTACTGGGCTAGAAGGACCCAAGGGTCTGGCACAGTATAAGTCAGCTTCCTGTTTTGCAAAACTGTATTCTGTGTAGGAACAAAGAAGGCTTCACTGCAGTACTGTTTAAGTGATTAGGGTTCAGGATTAGGTTGTGTGATAACACAACTCTTTCATGCTCAGCTGGTATATAAATTTACATGTGTGGGTTAAACCACAGAGCCTAGAACTTGCCGATCAGAAGGTCGGCGGTTCGAATCCCCGCGACGGGGTGAGCTCCTGTTGCTCGATCCCAGCTCCTGCCAACCTAGCAGTTCAAAAGCATGTTAGTGCAAGTAGATAAATAGGTACCGCTCTGGCGGGAAGGTAAACGCCGTTTCTGTGTGCTGCTCTGGTTTGCCAGAAGCAGCTTAGTCATGCTGGCCACATGACCCAGAAGCTGTATGCCGGCTCCCTTGGCCAATAAAGCAAGATGAGCGCCGCAACTCCAGAGTCGGTCACGATTGGACCTAATGGTCAGGGGTCCCTTTACCTTTACTTTATAGCCCTTTGAGTATGGTGGGACTTTCTTAGAATCATAGAATTGTAGAGTTGGAAGGGACCACGTGGGTTATCTAGTCCAACCCCCTGCCATGCAGGAATTTTTTGCCCAAGGTGGGGCTCAAAACCATGAAACTGAGATTAAGTGTCTCATGCTTAACCGACAGAGCTATGCTCTACTGACTGAGCTTTGCTATGTAAGCTTCAATAGAACTGAGCTATCCGTGACCTAAAGAGCCTTCCATCATTTTGACGGATGAGGCTGGCCTGACCTTGTGTTATAAATTGCTGTTCAAGGCTATATGCCAGCTAGAACATGGTTTGGCTTTCCAAAAGATTAGTCATGTATTATTGATTCAAATGATTGCGGTCCTGAGGTTGTCTGATTAAAAAAGAAAAGAAAAAAGTTTCAGAATGGATGCAGCTGCAACTTTTAAAATATTTTGCCTTCACCTCTTCAGTCCATGGTTAAAACAATTTATTTTATAACTAAATATAAAATAAACTCCTGTGATGCTGCTCTTCAGGAACAAGCAAAACAAAATATTTTTTGTACAACTTTTAACTGTTCAGGAAGTTTTCTTTTGTATCCTTATTGAAAATGGCAGTGCCTGTTTGTATCTTGTTTTGTTTATAATTTGTATTGTAACCAATTGGGAAAAATTTGAATTCCGTTCATTGTAATTAGCAGTGTGATCTCAAAGTCTATCTTTAAAAAATGTTCGCTTTAAGCATCACAGCAGTACAGCTGTCTTGTCCCCACCAAGTTTAAACATTCCTAGTTGCTGAAGGAAAGTTTGCAGAGCATTACTAATTCCTGATCTATGCTGCTGCAGGGGGTTTGGGTATGGTGGATATTTCCCTTCTGCCCAACCCTACTTGATCCTGCCAGCAGAATGTGATAGGCATAAGGCCCTGAAATGAGGCAGAGTGGACAAAGGGTGTGCTGGCCTGGGTCCTAACCTGGACAAGCAGACAGAGGGATGTGATTTGGGTCTCTGTGCTGCACTAAAGCAGGTCCTCAGTTACAGAGGGGGTTGTGTCACTCCATTCAACCACACAACTTCCAGGCTGGGAGTTAGGATTTCCCTTAAAACTTGCTTTTCTATTCCAGAAGGCTATGAGTGGAAGATGTAAAATCAAAATGGAAAAAAGTTCATTACTTCCATTCAGTACAAACCCATGCTTGTTAAGTGTGTGCTTATGACTCACACATCAGTACTTGAAAAACATATATTGCTTTCAACAACAATAGAGAAAGCAATGTACAATCAATACAATAGCAAACACAAGAATCTAATAAAACAGCAACAATCATAGTAGCCAGCGGAAAAACCACTAACCTCGAATTCCTCAGTAGTCTTATAAAAAAGTACATGAACCAGAAACTTAAATGGATGCTCTGAAGCCTACTAATACATGTATATCTTCACAAACTCTCCAGAACCCTACAAGGATTTATAAAAGGATAATGATTCAAATTTCTGCTAAGCAGGACTCCCTTATGGAAGCTTCCACTTGTCCTCCTGAGAAGATATGAACAGATTTTAACAAAGATACAAACTTAGATCATTCAGTCCCTCTAAGAATCCATCCCCTTACAGATGAAAGGATTTCCATCTCTCATGCACATCAAACTATACACATGGGTTTATCTGTCCCTTTGATCATTTAGCCTGGCCTTTTCTGAACAGTAGAGGCTCAGAGAAGTTTTTCTTCTTCCATTTCCTCTGTAGTCCCTTGAAAATCTGCTCCTGTGGGTTGGGGGACACTTGGAAGTGGGGGTTGGGGGAAAAAATGCCCTCTCATGTGAACAGAGGAGCAACTTGGGATCTGAGCCCAAAAACTTACTCCGTTGACTTCTGCTAATAGTGCAAATTTCAGACATTTTCAGAATTCTTCAGACACTGGCTGATTTTCCCCCCTCTCAGCAGCTCTGACATCATTTAATTGACAAAGCTGGACAGAGCAGTATTTAAACGTTGCCACCTGTCTAGTTTTTGACCTGATTACCCAGTTCCTAGGCTTCTTGTCTGGTTTTCAGACATCTCTTTGTTCCCCCCCCCCCACTACTTTCCCCCCTTTACTGTAACGTGTGTGCTATGAATATGAGCTAAGGAGGGGTTTTTTTGGAGAAGCAGTGTATGCCTGCATTTCCTCAGGCTGGGGCTTTGTCTGGATGTTAGTAGGAACAAATGAGAGGGACTGGAAAAGCAGGTCTCATCCCTGATGCAGCAAAAGCAACTTTTGGGTACTGGGTTTGATCTTTTTTATAGCAACTTATAAAGGATGCTTGAATGGCCTCAATAAACAATCCATTGTATAATTCTGGGTATTTTATTTCATATCACTTTCTCAGGGAGCACACTGTTTCCCTTTTTACAAAATGAGGTTCTTAATTAAAATAAGTTTCGATGTAATTCCCAGGATTAGCATTGTTTGCTCCTTTTTCAAAAGCATAGCAATGAGTTGCAGTGCACAGTTCTTTCCTCCCCCCATTCCCTCCTTTTTTGCAAGTGCTTAATTGGACCAAGAGATTGAAGTGCTCCTTTGCCCCCACCGAATCACTGCTTCATAGGCAGAGATATGAATGTTGTGTGCTCTGCTATTGCTCTTCAAGTGCTTTTGCCTGTCTGGAATGTATCCTTGCCCTGTGACAATGGCTCTTGCTTGCCTTAATGGAGGGTTATGCGTGCTTAGAAACCCAATGCTTTGGCATTGCTGGCATGAAGCCTCCTGTCAGATCCATTGCCTCACCCACCTTTGCCTCTTGTTTGACCCACTGGCATGTAACCTCACCCTCCAGGCTGGAGAAGGTCCACCATCATCACCCTATTTGTTCTGCTGACTGATGAAGCTCCAGCCGAATAGCCCAGGCACCTGTTTTGTGGGGAGAACTGTGTTCCTCAAACGGGTTTTTTTTTTGGGGGGGGCATGTTGTGTTCTTTGTGTGGCTGGTCTGCTTGCCCGTGCTTAATAATCAGCCTGTCTGAAAATACTACGGATACTTGAAAAAACAAATGTTAATAAGACACAAGACTACTAAAAAAAAATTAAAACTCCATATTCAGATTTGTTGTAGCTGTAAAACACTTGCCTGAAAATAGGTCGTCGTTTTCTGAATGCAGCTTGAGATATGGCAAGGCTCCAGTGGAAGAATGCTAAGAATTGCTATAGACATACCCTCGTTGTATGAACTTGGTCTGCTGATGGAATAATCAAGACAGCATTTTCCTGGAGATTGCAAATGAGGGAGGAGGTATGCTAGATATGTTGGATCTAATACAAGCAAAATTTTGTATGATAGAACCAGTGCCTTGACTTTTGCTCAGGCGAGTTCAGAAAAAGCTACTGAAGTTTCAGAGCGTATCTCGGTTGAGAGGCAGACTCCATGAACTACACAAGCTGCAGCCCTGAACCTGCCGTGCTGGGGGAATGTTTGCTATAATGACGTTTTACTAATGCAAAATATAACTATTTGCTAATACAGTGCTAAAGTGAAACATAATTGCTCCCAATCTAGATGTCCCAATCTAGCCATAGTAACCTGCCTGTAGAAACAGGTTCTATGTGCGGACCTGCTTTAGGAGAGGTTCAGGAGGCCGCTGGACAAGGAAAGTGTGTTTTTGTTCAGCATCCTGCAATAGACTGGTGGTCCATTGGTCAACTTTTTTTTTAAATACCCAATTGCTCCATCAAAAATGTTTGCAAGTTGTAAGATACAAAGATTCCACATGTTAATGTAACATCTCCCTTTCTTGGATTTGTAACTACACATAAACATATTTATATGTAACACATTATGCCTAAGGCTCTAACCACTCATGCCATGTATTTTATAATTGCTCTTGAATGCATGTTCCTCTGCTCAAACAACAACAAAATTGCTACCATGGAACCCACTCTTCTGAATTGAGGCCCTAGCATGGAAAGGGTGGGGAGTAGGGAGGTTTTAACCATTTGCAATCATCCAAATCTGGGTCATGTCCCTTCTGCCTTCCATTGACATAGGAAATAAGCTCTCATTAAAACAGGAGATTTGAAGCAAATTGTTACCATGGAAGCCAATGGGCCCCATTAGGACCATAGTGGGGGACAAATGGTTAAAGCCCTATTGTCACCTAATCCAGATTGGGCACTTCATGCTGATAGAGGCTTTTTTGGGGTGTGTGTGAAGGGCTTGTACTTTGGGGTAAACTACAAAGTAAAGTGTGGAAGACAGAAGTGCCTGGCGTGCTCTGGTCCATGGGTTCACGAAGAGTCGGACACGACCAAACAACAACAAAGTAAAGTATTTTTTTTTTTGTAATAAATTTTTACCCATTTTCAATTACAGTCCAATAATAGCCTCGTTTATAACAATATAAATTTATAATACAATTATTAATACCAATCATTCAAATACCAGTAAATAAACTGTTGTCGCCATTTTCTCTCTTTCATCCTTCCTTCCAGCTGAAGATATATGAGCAAATATACTTCCAATTAAATTAAATTCCAAGTCCTCTTAGCATTATTCGATTCACTTTGTAGATAATAAAGGATGGGGAAGAACCAGCTCTACGTTTCCATCTAAACCTTTTGCAAAATAGAGCTTCCCTCCTTTTTTCCTTTTTTTTACACACAGAGTTTTGTTTGATGTTATATTCCATATTTATAATCCAATTTATTCCATCCTCACATGTACAAATATAATTTGAACCAACATTCAGAGGAGGGCTGCTGAATCATAAATGTAGAGAAGAAAACATTAAATAAAGAAACAGTAGCCTCCCCTCCCCCACCATCTTTTTCACCTAACGAAGTCTTACCTCAAGTTCAAACCTTGAAGTCCTTGCAATTGGTTTGTTCTGCAGTTTTGATCTCATCTCTTCTAGCACATGCCTGTACTTTAGTCCAATTTAAATCTAATTAACAGGAGAATCTCTGCTTCTTAATGGTGGCATAGGAGGGTTTTCGGCAAGTGAAGTGCTTTCACATTCAGTGCCCCCCTGCCCTGCCCCCCCCTACATTCCATGCCCGAGCGAGAGCCAGGTACTGAGACAAACTGAGTGAAGCCGTTCTCCCCATCCCTGGAGGGAATGTGCAAGGATGATTGTTACCCTGAATCATCCTTGTTTTTCCTTCGCCAATGATCTCCCGCTGTCATGGGGGCTGCCTCCATTAAGGCAGAGCAGAACTGGAAGCCACAAAGAAAAGTATATTGTGTACTTTAGCCTTGTGTGTACGTGCACCATAGCTGCAGAGTGCTTGCTGCTAGATCGTGCCAATTTTATTATGAGGTTGACTTTCCCAGTCCTTGGACTACTGCATGGGGAATAGAGTGAACTTCTGAGACCACAGTAGTTGGCCATTCTTGGTCTAGATGATTAATTGTAGTATGAAGTTCTCTGTCTCTCAATGTGGCCCTTAGGCTGAACTCTCCCCCCCCCCCCCCCAAGTTCTGGCATGCCAAAGAAAAACAAAAAAAAAATTACAAAGCGAAACACTGATAAACTCTTTCAGCACATGCTAACTGGCTCATGTATATGTGTGCAGCATCCCATTGAAAAAAGTGAAGCAAGTAAGCTAAAGCCAACTCTGGCCTTGCTACTTTCTACCTGTGCACATATCAGATGAGGATGCATTCATATTGATTTCTAAATTTAGAGCAAGCCTTGGGAGTGAGTGGACAATTCATTAATTCAGGTGCATACTTTTAAAACATTGTTTTGATTGAAAACATGATTATCCTTTCTGTTACACAAACGTTGCTGAATTATTACCAAAAGCTGCTTATGCCAGATTTAGGAGAAACACATGGCTGGAAGTAGACTTTCAATGTGCTTGCTGAATTCCAGGAATAAGATGTTGTAAATGGGATCTTGGATTTCAAACATGTATCCAGATAAATTTGTAGCTAGTTGTGAAACAAACATAAAATGATTAAACTCCTAGGCACTCATTTTAGTTTGCTTTGAAATTTGACTAAGATTTACAAAGCTTCAGAGCTGTGTAGGAGCTGTGTTTTCCATCTGTCTGTTCGTATTTTAGGTTTTTTGTTTTGGTCTTGTAGGCTATTTTGTATTTATTTATTGAGACATTTCATGGAGACAGCTGGCTCTTTGTGCCTACAGCAATGATCTCTGGTGTACTGAATATTAACACTCATCAAACATTCTCTTTCACTAGAACATCCTACTAAATGGAATAGCTGCATCCTGTTTTCCAAAAGCTAAATGTCAAAAATTTACATAAAGCCCAAATGTGGGTGCACATTTTTGTTATCACATTGAGTCCCATTTTCCTTTGACTATTTTATTTCCCTTCAGCATGGTTTCCTGGCCATCAAAGTAGAAGTACCGGTAATTATGAAAGCCCCATGTTTTATCTATTATGTTATTAATTTAATTGGCAAAATGAGTAAGAATTTACCTTTCAAATCAAAGCAGGTAAATATAGATAGAAAGTAGGTCATGGATAAAGAGTTGGTCACATTGGCTTGGTTCAGACCAACCACCAGACCACACTTTAGTGCTATATGAATGTGCCTCAAACTCCCACATCCCCTCAACTCACATGCTGTGATTGCTTTCCTTACCACTTGCTTACAAACCATAGTTTGCCATTACAGGTGAACCAAGCAAACCATGGTTTGGCAACATACAGGAGAGAGTTGGATTCACAGTGCACAAGGAGAAGAGTATCTATGTGAGGGTGAGGCTGGTTCATGTCCTGCTGAGCTACGGTTTGGTGTTAAATCTGAACTGAACTAGCATCCTCTTAAAATCCTGATAGTTCAGTTTTATTAACAAAACATAATTTATATTTTAAGACATATTTAATCTTGGCTAAGGGACACGGGTGGTGCTGTGGGTTATACCACAGAGCCTAGGGCTTGCCAATCAGAAGGTTGGTGTTCGAATCCCCGTGACGGAGTGAGCTCCCATTGCTCGGTCCCTGCTCCTGCCAACCTAGCAGTTCAAAAGCATGAAGTGCAAATAGATAAATAGGTACCGCTCTGGCAGTAAGGTAAACAGTGTTTCCGTGTGCTGATCTGGTTCGCCAGAAGCAGCTTAGTCATGCTGGCCACATGACCCGGAAGCTGACATAACCCCAGAGTCATCCACGACTGGACCTAATGGTCAGGGGTCCCTTTACCTAATGTGAGTTGCTCATGCAGGCAACCCAAGGGAGTCCTCACTACAGGCATTGAAATAGGTTGAGCCAGTGCTGATGGTCCACAGCCTGACTGGTGAGGGTGTGGAACAGGATGCAGAACAGTGCACTTCATTACTCCACCCTCTTAAGTGAGAATCCCCAGTACGCAGTTTAAGGGTTAAGTTGCCACATTAACAAAGGCTAATGCTAATCAGGATTTGCTCTTAGTTAAGCTTTCTTTTAACTGAGGTTTGACGCAAGTTCAGAATCCTGCTTAAGAGAAAAAACCTAGCAAGTGGTAACTGGCTAACATTAATGGCAACAAATAACTCTTAAGGATGCATAATGCCAGTGGGTAGAATTAGTGGTATAAAGGGGAATCCTGTGGTTGTTGTGTGATCCCTTAAACACCATTAAAGATGGACCCAATTATGTCTGCAGGAGCTTATATTACTTTTCAAGTTTTCTCACTTTTCACCTAAGTTACTCTATTTGAGACAGGGTCTGTGATGAGCCTAGTCCTGTCTGTTTCATTATCCCCACTGCATATCTTGCCTTCTTAGAAATTATTTCCAGCATTGTTCCATATATTGTATCTGAGGCTCCTGAGCAGAACCTTTGTAAGGTAGACCCTTTAATGCTGGAGTTCATTTGCTATAGAAATGCCCAGATCCCTATTTTTCATCAGCTACTGAGTATCTGTCATTCCTGGGTTATTTTAGTCATTTGGCACTGCTCTCCTTGGTTTATTTCCCTTCCTGTCTCGTCAGAAAGCTTTCTTCCTCATTGATTTTGAAGATCAATAAATGCTTCTCAAATATTTCCACTGATGTAACTTCCAGACAGCTTTGATGGAGCAAATGCAAAATGCATGTTAGGAAGCCCACTGGTAATATTTGGTATTTTTAAGGGTAGCTTCTTTTGCAGCTTGCCAAGTTTTAATTAAACTTCATGCCAGCCATCTTTGATGGAATATTATAACCATTGCAAAAGTTAGGGTTGAGAAATTGTGGTTAAATACTATTCACCATGACTATTGCAGCTAAGAATAGAACCGTTAAGTCACGAGTTGTCAACACCTACTTTAAGCAGTACACTCACTTTTCTTTACCAAGAAAAGTTCTATTTTCCTGCTTTTCTTACCAATGTTTTGTAGCAGCTGCTACCACTATAGTTGTGAAGATGTTCAGCTGATTCATACACCACTGACTGTGGTTTACAATTTAGCAGGGAAAAGACTTCCTGTTTAGAGCCAAGCTATTCCTGCATGAAGGAACAAACATGACTGCATTCTTTATTTTTTATTTAAAAAAATAATTAAAAGGGACTAGCCTAGCCAGGAACTGGACTAAGAACTGTGAATCCCCGGTTCAAATCTTAACTCAGAGCTGTTTCATCCATTACAATTTCCAACATGAAATTGTAGTGTAGGAAAAAAGTATGTACATTTTCACATTTGAAGTGCAATGAGTTTTTCTGCTGAGACACACCAGAAAATAAACTTTAGCCACACTTAAAATAGCTTTATGCTGTCATATTTTTCCTCCTTCCACCCCATCCCTATTTTGTTTTGTGCCATGTATTTAAAAGCAGGGTCTATCTTGTTTTTATTACTATTATTGATCTGCAAACTGCTCAGGGGGGTCTCTTTTGGCTGAGAAGTAGAGCAAAAATGCTACAAACAAACAAACAAACAAACAAACCACTCACATTGAATGAATTTATCCTATGTAGAGGTCAAAGAAGTGCCCATTCATTAGTTATCCAGAGCTTTTGTTTTCATACAGCAGATGTTAAGCAAGACATTAGAAATAAAGGCTGTGTTCATGGAAACAGACACAAATAGTATTTTCTGTAGTGGTTGTTCAGGACTAAGCAGCCTTATTATTTACAAATAATGAAGAGTGCATCCTCTTGTGTGTTACAATGTTACATAAGGTTTTCTTATGTGCCTGTCAATCTGGTTTCAATTCACATGTCCTGGCAGATAAAGCAGAGCCAAGGAGAAGCACTGCAGATTTGGGATTGTAACTAAAATTATTAAATGGTTTATTGATATACAATAGAAAACAGAAAAAGAAATATGTGAATGGACCATATAAGAACATAAAGGAACATCCATCAAAGCTCTGCAAGAGGGATGGCCTATCTGTGATCCTCCAGACATTGAATTGCATCTCCCCTCAGACCCAGCTAGCAATGCCATGGTCAATGATGTAGTGCAGCAACACCTGGAGCCATAGCCTAGCACCCTAGCATCCCTGCTGTATAGTGTAAACAAAGCAGTACAATATCACTAGAATCATCATCATCAAGCCTATGCAGTGCGAATAACAGCATAACCATAAGAAAATTCACAAACCAAATATAATTTGCATAAGAATAATTAGCAAAGCTACCAGTAAAGAAATCTGAATAAGAATAAAGCGAGGACCTATTTGTCTCTCCAGCCCATTTCAGTTTAAAGCACTGTTTTACCACTGCTCCCTGAAGAGCAGTGGTCCTTGTGTTGTAGCAAGCTTCTCTACACATGGAAAAGTAAGCTGTTTGAGGCTCTCCAAGTACAACTTAAAAAAACTCCAAGTTAAACAGCTTGACTAACAGTGCTGCTGCTACTTAGGAGAAGGTTGGGGTGAACATGTGTCTTCTGCAAGATCTATTACAGAGAACTTTCCTTATATTATGCACAGAGAATTCAGACTATTACTTCCATAGATTTATTGCTTAAATATATTTTTGTATGGATTGGTAACACTGTTCAACAGCTTCTGTACATACATTATATGAAACATGAATGATTATGTCCAATCAGCTTTCCCTATAGTTCTCTCTAATCCTGGTGAAACATCCTATGTTGCATTTAAATAATTGCTCCTGTTTTCCCAAACACTATAATTACTTTCCTTACCCAAACTGTGAACTTGCATCTGAAATGTAACCATTATGAAGAGTAATATGTTAAAAAATAAGGACTAAAAGAGAAAAGGAGTGCCAATGTTAGCTTTTCCTTTCTGGGGGGTGGGGGGGAATCCTTGGCATTGCTTTCATACTGAAGTCATACATAACTTTGGTTTCTGTGCAGAAAACGAGGTATGCTCTGGCTTCATGAACAAACTGGCGCTGATCCTATAGTGCTGTTCTTTCTCATTGTCTTTTAAACTTTTTCTTTAAGGTCTATGGAGACCAGAATCTCTTCCATGGGGCTGTGGACTTTGTTTTTCAGAAGCTATCCATGTTGCCACACAGAAATCTATTGACCCTCTATGCACATCACCATAAACCAGGGTTGCCAACTTTTTTGGGCCTGCGGGCACATTTGCTAACTGAACAAACTGCTGTGGATGCCACAGACATGCCACAACCTAGCACATACCACAGCTTATTCTATTAGCTACAGCAGAATGTTTTTTCACACCTCCTTTCTATTTTCAGCAGTGGGAGGAGACCCTGCAGGCACTAGGGAAGGCCTCTATGGATCCCTGCCACAAACCAGACACAATGGCTAAGACCCAGACTAAGTACTCACTGGTTTCAGTGGGAACTAAATTAAGTCTTAAAGACGTAATTTGTCCCAATGACTTCAGTGGGGCCTATGCACAACAAATTTACTCTGCTTTGTGTCTGGAAAAGTACTCTGGAGTAAGAGGGAAGCCTAGATGTTCTCACCATCTGTAACACATGCAAAGAAATGTATCTATTTTCTACAATTTTTTGTGTGTGTGTGTGATGAACAAGGAACTTGCTGTTGATGGAAACCAAAACCTGAACATAAAGACTTATAGTGTTAATATTTAACTTTGAATAATGCAGTAGTGAGTGCTTTTGGTGGCTAGGTCTGTTGAGTGTTTTTAGCATTGCATTTCTCTTATTCAAGGCCTGTTGGTGCACATGCAGTTCCAACCCACTTTCAACTTATGTGTAGGATGGAATATGCTTAAAAGGCTCTTACCCATGTGCTGGGCAGTGAGTGTGCAAAATCAAGAGCTGTGGTAGTGGCCAAGTGGGTGATCTATCAGTCAGTAGGTTTTGGTTCAAATGTGGCCTTTGTCATTAACATGCTAGACAAGCCACTCTCTTGTCAGCCCAGGCTCCTCTCCCATTTTACGTATGAGATAATAATGGCCAATCTTACAACTTTGTTGTAAAAGTTATATTGTATCAGTATTAATTATTATTATGTGCATCCCACATTGCCACAATTTGAGGTGTTTCTGAAGGATAGCCTTCAGTACAACAACTCTAGCAAAGTGTCTCTAGCAAAATATTAGCATAATGTCCATGAAATCTAATGCCATGGTAAATCTCTTCATCACTAAAGAGCTTTAAGATTCACCTGAAATGTGTGCATGTATATGTAACTGTTAAGTTGGGGGTGAACATATCAGACAACACAGTGATTCTTCAAACAGCTCTTGTTTATTCAGAACAGAACTGAAGGGTTTAGTCAGCCTGCTTATATAGAGCTCCAGTACAACGTAACTGTAACAATTTTCTAAAACTATCCAATCACTGAACATCACTTTCGATCCCTTATTTGCATAACTATCTGCAGTATCCTCCTGCTGGCCCAGGGTGAGAACTTCAGTACATAACAGTAACAGAGACTGAAGGTGTGCATTGGCAAGATCTTGCAAATTAAACTAGGGCAAGCTAAGATGACCCAATCTCACTGCTCACAAGACATCCAATGAGATCATTGCTGAGACTTGGTGAGTCCTGCTTAATTTTAGTCTGGGAACACTAAAACAGATGGAGAGAAATGCTGTGGATTAAAATGAAAAGGAAAAAAAAACTTTATAAAAGATGAATGGCTATGGACAGCTGGTAAACTGTGCTCCTTTTCATTTGCTACTTTTTATTTCTCTCTTCTTCCTGCCATGATTCTAGACTGACAAAGAGCAAGGATGGGGACTGGGAGAATGGTGTGCAACAGAAACAACTTTTCCCATGCTGAGAGACACTCTGAGGAAAGCACTGTCCCCTGAGAAAATAGCTTGAAAAATTGTGAGGTCCTTTCATTTGTTTTCAGCGAGGAACTTGAGAATGTGTTTCTTAACTGCTCACAGAGTTCCATTATGAAAGTCCTAGCAATCTGTGTATGTAGAAGGCAAGATGTTTTCCATTAGATCAGTTTCTCTCCCCCACAACATCTGTTGCAAAATTGTGTTATACAACTCAAATGGTTTGCGCAAGAATAACGTAAGATACACAAGAAAAGCCCTTCTGGATCTAACCAAAGGTACATCTAGCCCCAGCATCCTGTTTCTAACAGTGGATAGCCAGATGCTTCTCGGGTAGCTTGGAAGCAAGGCATGAAAGCAGCAGCCCTGCCCTGCCCACTCCACCCCAAGATACACTGCTCCACACCTTTATTTAATATTCATGATCGTAGCTGTTGGTAGGTTGGTAGACAACTCTTAAAGTTGTCTAAGCCAGCATCTTGCCATTTCTATCTTCTGGAAGAGAATTCCATAAGTTAAGCATGTGTTGTTTGAAAAAGTCTTTTTTTTATCTTTTATTGAATATACTGCTAATCAGTTTCACTAGATAACCCTGAGATGTAGTATTAAGACAGATGGAGGGCAAACCCCTTTTCCCAACCACTTTATCCACAGGCAGATATAATTTTATAAATCATTTATTACCTGTTGAATTAGCCTTTCCTCTGAGGAAGGATACTCCAAATCCTGATCTTACTGGTTGCCCTCTTCTCCAGCTTTATGGTATGCACTTTGAGGTGGGTTCAGTAGAACTGTACAGAGTATTCTAATGTGGCATTATTATGTATCTTAGCTGTCTTATTTTCACCTCTTTCCTAATAATCCCTAACATGGAACTTGCCTTTTTCACTGTCAATGCATACTCAGAGTTGACAAGTTATTAAGCTGTTCAACATGACCAAGAGCTCTTTCCTGGACAGTCACCATCAATTCAGACCCATAAACCTATAGAAGAAGCTAAATGTTTTGCATCTTTGTGGTTCATTTTACACATCTCTTCAATCTCTAGTAATCCCTGTACATATTTGTTATCAAGCAGTCCAACTTGTCTGGGTTTTTGTTTTGCTTCTGAAATAATTTTTTGTTGCTTTAGTCATATGCACCTCAAATTCATTTTGAGATTTTTGTTGTTGTTGACTTACATTTGTTTTATCAGAGTGTATGATCTTTTCCTGTCTCTCTTCCCCCCACCTCTAATTTGATAGTAACACTTAGAGCATGAGAGACTTAATCTCAGGGCCATGGACCATCGTACTTACGAGACCGCCTCTCCTGATATGTCCCGCAGAGGACCCTAAGGTCCATGAATAATAATAGCTTAAAGGTCCCGGGCCTTAAGGAAGCCAGACTATCCTCCACCAGGGCCAGGGCTTTTTCATTGATGGCTCCGACCTGGTGGAATGCTCTGTCCCACGAGACTAGGGCCCTGCAGGACTTGATCTCCTTCCGCAGGGCCTGTAAGACAGAGCTATTCTTCCTGGCCTTCAATTTGAATTAGCCTGATCCTCTATTCCCTTTTCCCTTTTCCCTTTCCTCTTCTATGAAGAAACCCTTTCTGGGACCCCACATTTAAATTCTTCCCTGGTCTCCTTGCTGGCCCTAGTAGGACCAACTTGGCCAGTTAGCCCTGGTGATCATTCAGTGTCTACTGACTGGGGTTTTTTTTCTTCTTCCAAAAATGACCCCTGAATTTTTGAATTGTATTGATATTGATGCTGCAATTTATGTTGTATTCTATGCTGTTTTAAAGTCACATTTTAATCAATGTTTTATATTTGCTGTTAGCCGCCCTGAGCCTAGTTTTTAAACTGGGATGGGCGGGGTATAAATATTATTATTATTATTACATGTTTAAGCCCCACGTTGGGCAAAGGATACCTGCATTGCAGGGATTGGACTAGGTAACCCTTTTGGTCACTTCCCACTCAACAACTCTGTGAGTCTAGAATAATGCCTTCATACTTTTTACAGCTTTCTTGAATCTGATTGTTAACCATGTTGGTATCCTCATGAACATGTTTGGCCCTTCTGTTAAAGCTGAGTTTCTGTTACAATGGTTTCAAACAGCCTTCAAATGTCCTGAACAGATTTGACCATTGTGATGCTCCTTTCAACTTATTTTCTGTCTGATATGATGATTTGGAGGTGTTCTTTTAATAGACCATCTATCTACAATGTGTGGTCCAGGTTAAATATTCTGCCTGAATGATAGAAAAGATTTTTTTAAAAAAGTTTTTTTTACTGTTTCGAATTTGAATTTGGACTTGGAGAAAAACAGACAGAAAGCTTGACTGCTGAAATGTAACATTGATGTGACTGCAAACTTTGGGGATCACTGCAAGATCCACAGTTATAGGCACACCTTAAATTCCAGTATGCTCTGTGTTTATATTTTGTAGGTATTTCAAAGACACCATAAGTTTCACCATAAGGGATAGTTTCATTTCTAACCATAGCTAGGTATCTCTTGCCTGCTGTTACTTAGAAATCCCATGGTTTTTGTTCCACTGCAGTTGCCATTTCTTAAAGTAAGACAGGAAAGGAATTTTCATGGAGCACAGCAGTCAGCTCTGCTTCTCCTTCCAAGGAGAATGTTTACTCTGAAGAGCCATACATTCATGTTGCAAATAGATAAAAACTGGATAGATCTAAAAAAGGGATAATTGTTTATAGAACTCTCATCTTGTATGTTGTGCTAAAATTCCGTTTGCTGAAAAAAAGACAGAAAGAAACACTATTTGATTATAAATAGTGTTTCTGTCTCCTTTTTTGCAGCAAATGTAACTTTTGCAGCAAATGTAACTTTCTCCTTTTTTGCAGCAAATGTAACTTTTGCAGCAAATGTAAAACAACATACAAGATGAGAGTTCTATAAACAATTGTGAAAGCAACTGTATTTCCTTTAGGATGTGGTGGCTTAATTGTTCTGGTGCAGGGTGGACAGCATCACTGTTGCATGCCACCTCAATCTCCAAGCAGTTCAGGATTCCAGGGGTTCCAGGCACTTACTCAGGGTTCAGTTTCTTTGGAGTGAGGGACAGTGGAGACCATGGTGTCTTTATGATATCTGGTTAATTTATACATATATACAACCTGAACCTACAATGGTTAATGCTCACAGCTTTAACATCCCCAGAAGGTCTTGTTTCTCCCATAGTTACAGCCTTGAATTCAAGCAGAGATCAAGCATGGCACTCACTCTCTGGCTTCTGTCTGCTTCTAGCAGCTCTCACACAGAGCTTTGGCTATTGACTTTCTCAGTACTCAGGGGAGGGGGCCCACCCATTTCCCCTCTAGCACAGAGCAACTTCCTTTGTCAGACTAACTACCCATACCTGGCCCTTGCCTGGCTAATTCAACAATGGAATATACCATTAGATTTTAACCCTTGCTAGATCCAAGAATTAGAAGGGATTCATACAGCCTAACCTACCCCTCAACTCACAACAGTACTTTGATGAACTGAAGCCTGTAACTAGCACTGACACCTTATACCTGTGTAGTCTTTTCTTAAAGTGTTTCATTTGGGGGGGTCAGTTTATGGGATTATGGCTCATGCCCCAGCTAGAAAAATTACTGTTGTTGGTTTTTGGATCAATAATTTAGGTCCAGGGAAAGTCTATTGCTAAATATTTTGGCAGGCTATTGTGGAAGTATTCCTAGAAATGAGACACATCTGTCAGTTATAAGTAAAACAGAGCAGAATCATGAAGAGTGGTGGCCAGAAGGATCTGGGCCATCAGTAGCAGCTGATGGGAGGCAGGAAAGTTAATTGAATTGAGCTTGAGTTATAAAATGCAATTGTTAGGGCCCTTGGGAGGTCTGGCTAATGTGTGGTTTTATGTCCGGGTCCTGTAAATGTTGTTTTACTGAAGTGAACATAGAATGTTATTATGGCTCATTCCCATAATAACCACTCCCTAGAGGTGAGTGTACCTAACCCTGTTCCTAGCAGGACACCTGGCACAATGCAGATTTCTACCCAGAGGTCTCATTTGTGCTGCAGTTTGCAAGCAGGTAGGAAACAGCAAGTGGGAGTGCCACTGTTTCTTACTTTCTTCATACTCTGGACAAAGGAGAGAGGATGCTTAATCTCTTTCAAGCCCTCTGTGCATGCCAGAGTGACCAACGGAAGGGCTCATTGTTGTCACAAATAGTGACTGGCTAGTAAGCCAAACCAACGTTTGTTAACTCATGAAGCTAATTATACATAATTTTAGCAGTGTGTTAAATATATATTTTGTTGGAGTAACCGAGAGTTGTGCATGGCTCTGCTATGTAAGTAAGGATGTTTATGATTTGGTTATATGTGAAAATGCCCTGCCTTGTGGCAGCCTCAGAGGTGTGGTGACTCATTTGATAAATATGGGGATGCTAAAACTGAGTAATCTTCTTTGTAATATAATGAGACCCAGTGCTTTTATTGGAGAAAGTTCCCCCTCCCACCCTTACAATTTTATTAATTAAAAATAATCTCAATAACAGTCTTGTTGTGAGCTCTTAGACTATTTTTTAAAAGATATCAGCTCTGTTTTTAATATGAGTATTTTGCAACTCTTTATTGCTGACATTGATGAATTATGACAAGTGTTTTATTTTTCATTCCTCAGGCCAAGAAGATCCGAATAGTTTGCGGCACAAATACAACTTTATTGCAGATGTGGTGGAAAAGATAGCACCGGCTGTGGTTCACATTGAATTGTTTCGCAAGTAAACAAGAAATCCAAGTTTTATTATTTAACTGGCGACTTTATGGGTTTTGTATGCTGTTGTGAAAAACACTGATGCTATATTTTAATGTTGTTTATGAATATAACATTATGTGTAATGTATGAATAGTATAGCATACCATTAGTTTCTTAGTGACCAGCTTTCTAAAAAAACTTAATGCACTAATATATGTGTTGCGAAATTCCTTTATGTCTCATATTCTAAGGTATCATAAAACCAAATGTATCATAATAGTGTGTAATGGTTATAGAAGCAGATTGTCTTTGCTATCTTCAGAAACTGCTTTGCTTCTTGATCTTGAAATTCCATGTCTTTTAGACTGCCTTTTTCAAAGAGGGAAGTTCCTGTTGCCAGTGGCTCAGGGTTTATTGTTTCCGAAGATGGACTGATAGTTACAAATGCCCATGTGGTTACCAACAAGAACAGAGTGAAAGTGGAACTGAAGAATGGTGAAACACGTGAAGCTAAAATTAAAGATATTGACGAGAAAGCAGATATTGCACTAATAAAAATAGACACTACGGTAAGTCAATTATGAGCAAGGGATTATTTATGCATCTGCTATTTGATTGATATTGCTATATTCTTACATGGAAAAACTAGATTTATAGCAAACGATGGGCTTGTAAAGAAGTATGAATATATTTACATGCCAAATATATAGTTGAATCAAGTTTAAATAAAACCTTCAACCATATCAAGATACTTAGGATGTCAGTATAGCAACAGATTCAATACATTTTGATTTGTAGTCATTTTAAAATTCACTTCCTGTGAGAGTGATGCAGTATCAATCATCAAAAGGGTCTAAAACTTTTTAGGGCTGCAAACTGGCAAAGTTGTTCAGCAAGACTAAAAAATAAAGTGCTGCATTTTTTTTAAAAATCGCCATTTTATGTGATTCTGCAAGCATGTAAGAGCAACTTAGCCATAGTATGAGGAGCTGATATAAATGCCAGAACCAGTTATTTGAATCATAGAATTGTAAAGTTGGAAGGGACCCTGAGGGTCATCTAGTCCAACCCCGTGCAATGCAGGAATCTCAGCAAGCAGTCCCCAACCAATTTGAACCCATTCTGGACCCTGATTAGCTTTGCAAGTGTGCTAGGAGATTTATTGCTGCACCATTACCTATTATTACCCATCTAGAAAGAGAGGCAGTGATTGGCTGTGATAGAAATACACACAGTTAACATTGATTCAGTATTGCCATACAGTCACGTGTTTCTACAGCTGTGCTTGGACCTGCTGCTTGTGTGCAAAAGCTGCACATGAGCAGAATAGGAATGAGCATGCTAAGCTCTGCCCCCATGTCACCATGCCGGCTGCCCACCACAGGTTAGGGGGGCAAAGTTTGAAGCAGGAACAACAACAACAACAACAACAACAACAACAACAACAACAACAATAATAATAATATTTATACCCCGCCCATCTGGCTGGGTTTCCCCAGCCACTCTGGGCAGCTTCCAACAAAATATTAAACTACAGTGGTCTGTTAAATATTAAAAGCTTCCCTAAACAGGGCTGCCTTCAGATGTCTTCTAAAAGTCTGGTAGTTGTTCTTCTCTTTGACATCTGGTGGGAGGGCGTTCCACAGGGAGGCCGCCACTACAGAGAAGGCCCTCTGCCTGGTTCTCTGTAACTTGGCTTCTCACAGTGAGGGAACCACCAGAAGGCCCTCGGAGCTGGAACTCCGTGTCCGGGCAGAACAATGGGGATGGAGACGCTCCTTCAGGTATACAGGACCGAGGTCATTTAGGGCTTTAAAGGTCAGCACCAACACTTTGAATTGTGCTCAGAAACGTACTGTGGGCCAAGGTAGATCTTTCAAGACCGGTGTTATGTTCTAAATAATGTACCGAGTCCTCACTCTAGCTTCCAAGTTGCAGAGAGCAGACAAAGGGGCAAAGGTTAGTGAGCTAATCCCCACTCCTGTGAACATATGTGCAGCCCACCAGAAAAGGGCTCATGCATTTTCAATATGTACTTCCAAAGTCTGCTACCCTTTGACATGCAGTGCTCTGAATAAAGAATGCTGAGATGCTATCTAGGGCTGATGAGACGATGAGTGATGCAGTTCAACGGCATGCGGTGGGCTGGCCTAATGCCACGGCTGGACCTTTTATTGTGTATGAATCTGAATATACTCCTACCACGCACTCTTCAAGCCCACATACAAAGAAGCGCTTCTAACGCACTGTCAGTATGGCTGGCAAATTATTTTTGCGGCGTCAAAACAGGCTGTTAATTCTGCATGGCTGCCTTCTTAACATGGGGTCACCCTGGGGCAAAAGGTACTTGCCTTTTCCAGGGCGATGCTTCCTCCTGTTCATGAGCGCTACAGAGTCCAGCTGGGAGCACCGGCTGTTACTGTGCAGATGTGCCCTAATTCAGTACTGCGGCCTTGGAAGGGGAAAGCACAATTAAGACATAACTCAAGTTCTTTGGAAAACATCTCCTGGCATGTGTTTGATTTCTGTCCGAAAACGTAGCAAGAATAATGTTTGTTTATGCCCTAGAGTGCACTCTGGTTTTCATGTGGTGAGCTTGCTTTGCCACTGTATTCATGCTATTTCAAAACCTCCCTTTAATGCACTGCAGGTGTGTGTTTGTGTGTGTGTGTTGTGTTATACAATTTGGCATATTTAAAGGGACAAATGCTGTTTCGTTTTCCATTGCTAAGTGCTCTGGGAAAATTAAAACACACACAATACTTTATTCAGTATTTCAAACCCTATTGGGGCTATTGATCCAGCAGTCATTATCACGTGGCTCCATCCTACTGCCTGGATGCCTTCTTTTTTTTTACCTGTGCTGCATAAATGTTTTACTTAAATATGCAAAGAGAACCTCATGGGGGGAAGCATAGCTTTGAAGTGATGTACAGAGTGTTTGGGATGCCATCTTTGCTCTTTTTATGTATTATTAAGGATTTTTATGCCTGTAGAACAGGCAGTGTCGGGGCATATATCTACGATAAAGAGCTGTACACATATTTAAAAATATTAGCTCATTTCAGATAGCCGTGATCAGCATAGGTAATAGGGATTATCCTCCCACAACTTTTTAGGGATCTGGAATGCTGATTCAGTGCAATGGAGAGTTAGCAGAAGGAGTGAAATAAATATTTTTTAGTTTACATTTCCCCAGAGGTTTGGGAAGGAGGAGTTGAGAACATGTTATATCTATATAGAGAATACAATGGGTGGATCTTCCTTAGTTTACAATGGTGGATACTGTTGCAAGTTGGAGTTTTGGCAAGGATTAACAGAGGAAGTAAGCAGATGGACATATACAGTAGCTGAGTCCAGCAATTTCCTTTTAAGCATTATTTCCTGGATTATTTTATGTATTGTTTCTGGAAAGGATGAAATGCTCCTGTGAAATGCTGTTCAGTTACAGTATTTTAGCTAATGCAAAGAGGCAGGGCAATCCAAAGGGGGCAGAGGAAGGAAAATCTGAAGCAGAGACTCTTCCAAAGCCAAAGCCCTGCTAGATTTATTCTGTGAACCGCCCTGAGACCTCTGGGTATAGGGCGGTATATAAATTCTAATAATAATAATAATAATAATAATAATAATAATAATAATAATAATAATAATGGATTTAGCACTGGCAGAGCAGAAGGTGGAAGATCAGCATTTCTACCAACTTTCCATGCTTTTTTATTCTTATTTGTAAAAAAGCTTTGGTCTCAATGGAAAGAAAGTTAAGTTTATTGGCCTTAGGGACTGTGTACTCCCCAACCCCCTAATCCATGGGTAGGCAAACTAAGGCCCAGATCCGGTCCAATCGCCTTCTCAATCTGGCCCACAGACGGTCTGGGAATCAGCGTGTTTTTACATGAGTAGAATGTGTCCTTTTATTTAAAATGCATCTCTGGGTTATTTGTGGGGCCTGCCTGGTGTTTTTACTTGAGTAGAATGTGTACTTTTATTTAAAATGCATCTCTGGGTTATTTGTGGGGCATAGGAATTCGTTCATCCCCCCCCCAAAAAAATATAGTCTGGCTCCCCACAAGATCCTGTTGAAACAGTTTGCTGACCCCTGCGCTAATCTGTGCCAAAACACATCCTCCAAAGAACCAGAGGAGGAGGGATAGCTGTGGAGGTTTCTGCAACTGCAACAAGGATGCTCCTTCCACAGAGAAGCAGATTCACAAAACCTTGTGGCCCCAGGACTTTAGGACTGCATGCTAGGAAGTTGTATGTAGTCACATCACACATAACTAAAATCTACGTAGTTTCAAAACAAGTAATTTTATATGGCTTTCTGAGAACATTTCAGCTTCTCTGCATTACATGCAGCCTATTAAACTTCATTTTGTTCACTATATGCTGCATTCTTCAGTTAATTAGTTCAATTAGTTTATTCCTACTAAGGGGAATATGTTTAACAAAGATTCTTACTGGGGATGTTAGACAAGTGCCCTTCTAAGTATAAGCATTAGACAATTGACTAACAAGGTAAAAACTTACCTGCAGTCACTTCCCTGCTATTTTGCCACTTACACTTTAAATAAATAAATAAATAAATAAATAAATGCTTAATTTGTATAGCACATGGGCTTATTTATCATTTAATTTGATAGTAATATTTAATGCATTTAAAAATGATTGTTGACTGTATGATTCTTTTAACTGTATTTCTGAAGCAGAAGGGAATATTTCCTCCTTTGGCCAGATAATGCAAATATGAGTACTAAATTCTGTCATGGGATATGGAATGTCTGCGGTAAAAAAAAAAGCACAAGGCAACTTACTCTAAAGATTCCACACCACTGACATTTCTAAAACTGCTGTGTTCTTTCATTCCCAAGCATGCAATTTTCCTTTAAGTGATGGACTTCTGCCTTAGGACAGACTGCTTTTCTAAACAGGAAAAGAAATTAAATAAAATATTGAGTTACAGGCACCAGTAGAATGAACTGGTTTGCACTCACTAACCCATTTTTCCATGGAAAAGAATTTAGCACAAATGAGAAACAGATCTGTTGGGATGTCCCCCTTCAGTTTCCATAAGGTTGTGCTGACCAAATGGAGATACATAGTAATATGGGATAATTTGAAGACATATTGAAGAGTGAAGGTTCTTTATTAACTATGTTCTCTAGGGAGGGAAGTAAAAATTTATTTCTGGAAAACTAACACAAGGGAAGCCCAAGAAAAGAAAGGGAGCTGTGAAAGTGAAACCATTAGTTGGCTTGTAGTGAGTTAGTCAACTGGTCCATCTAGCTTCAAATCATTTTTTGATTCTCTCTGACCAAATAAGTCGGTCTCTCTGTCTGTCTGTCTGTCTGTCTGTCTGTCTGTCTGTCTCTCTCTCTCTCTCTCTCTCTCTCTCTCTCTCACAAACACACACACAAACCAAACACATATTCTAACAAGCAGTGCAAATAGGACTTAATGGAACTATAACCAAAGGGTTAATAAAGTTTTTCTGTTCCTTTAGCAAAAATAAACAGGACCAAAAAAAACAAAAAAAAACAACCCCTATCATGAATGCAGGTCACACATTGTGATTACATGATGACTGGTTGAAAGCCAAAACAAATGGAACTGAACAGACCTCCCACATGGAAGTTTCCATAGAAGAAAGCATAGAGTTGGAGTGTTCACCTTAGAAGCCAATAAGTCCTCATAGATCACCCTTCCCCTTTCCTGAACAGTGAGAGGTTCTCCCTAGACATTTTATTAATCACTTGGGCAGCTTGACTATACAAAACACGGCAACTTGGACTTAGAAATGTTGCCTCTCTTAGCTCCAAAACAAGTTCCTGAACGTCTTACCAATTAGTTGTCTGAATAACACAGTCCTGGTAATTGGGATGAATGCAGGAAATGCATCTCTTTCCTATTTAGAAGTTGCCAGAAATGTGCAGAGCTCTAAAATTACTCTCAAGGGTCATAGAGAGAATACTGGTGGACACTGCTTATTTTTGACTTCTCTGATTTGAAGAAGAAATCCAACTGAGCAAACAATCATGTTCATTTCCAGTGCTTATGAAGTCTCTATTAGACCAGTGGTAGGGAATCTGTGGCATTCCAGATATTGCTGAACTAAAACTACCATCGTATTTGTCTTTTGGCCTTGCCAACTGATGAGAGTCAAAGACCAACATCATCATCCCTAGCTAACAGGGCCAGTGGTCAGGGATGATGGGAATTGTAGCCTCAAAACATCTGGAGGGCCGAGTTTGGCCATGCCTGATCTAGAGAGTCACAAGTTCCCCTTATCTGTTGTAGATGAATAATCTCACCCACTTTGAAAATGCAGCTAACTAGATTGATACTGGGACAATAGGTGCATTCAGACTTAGTGATAAATTCTAGTTCATAAGTATGGGAATGAACCTGTGTGAACATCAGGACTCATATACTTCCCTCTTCAGCACAGTTGCAAGATCAGAAGCAATGGTCCCATTTTTCACTAAGCACCATTTATGTTTGAACAAACTGTGCTTAACCTTAACTGTGGTTTACTGAAACAAATTAACTTTGTATTTATGAAGCTGGCTTGTTTCAATAACCATAGCTAACATTAACCACAGTTTAGGGTTCAAAACAGAAGTGAACATTTTGGTTCACATCTTGTAGTTTCATCAAAGGAGAGTGCATGAGTCCAAAACTTGTCTAGGCTCATTCCCTTAATAACTATAGTTTCTTGTGATGTCTGAAAGCAACCATAAATCATATAATGTTTCTTATTAACTCAAAGTGTTCTGAACTAACCTTTGAAGTAAGGAGGCCTGGTTACTGAAAGGAGGATGGTTTGTCTATTAATTTGCAAAAATGATTGTGTGTGACATGATCTAGTGTCTGCTGCAATATGGTGTAGAATCAGCTTTCCTCAACCTGTACCCTCCAGATATTTTGGTGTACAATTTCCATCCGCCAGAGTCAGTATGGCCAGAGATGAAAGGAGCTGTAGCCCAAAACATGTGGAGGACATCAGGTTGGTGGAGAATAGCGCATATGCTTCTGTGCCAGGAGACCTAATTAGCTCCCTACCTGGCAGTCTTTTTTGCCATTTCACTGTTTGAGGTTTGCTTTTAGGGAGGTCTTAGTCTTCTGATGTGTTTTGAAAATAGCTAGTGACTTTTGCCACAATTTACTAATAGAAAAATTACCATCTGAGCATGTGAAACAGCTTTTAGAGCCTTTTTTGTTTTTGTTTTAAAGAAATCTGCCTCCATTAGATCACTTAAAACCACCAAGAGGTAAACTTATGAGAAGAAACATTTTGAGGTCCAGTTATACGTTTTAGGGTCAAGATCACTTCCACATGTTTTGTAAGAGGTACCTCTGAAACGCAACCAGTTTGTTTTCCAGAACTGTTGGCCATTAACATAAACACACACAGCTTGCTTTGCTGCTTTCCACACAGGCTGTGTACACAGAAAAATAGCCAAACCCCCCTCTGGCCACACAAATACAGTAACTGCAGTGCTACAGAGGGGAAGAGAAACCACATGAATGGGTCAGACAAATAGAAGGGAAAGCAGTGGGTGAGAGAGAAATCAGGAGGGCAAAAGTTCGCCTTCACTTCCTACTGCTGAAGCAGGTAGGCCTCAAGCAGTGTTGGTGCCCTCGAATCAAGTTCATCACCTGGGTTGGGTTTGGTTGGGATCAGAGAAAGCCTGCAACTTATTTTAGAGCACCAGGCCTCCAAAGACTCAAAAGGGTTGATTGTGGCAACAGTAATGAGGCAGACACTGATACTGGATTAAGCTATTGTCACAACTTTTACTGTATACAGCAGCAACAACAAAAGTTACTAGGACTAGCTAAATTATTGGGGGTGAGGGCCTGAGTCGTGACTCTTTGCACCTGATGACCGGTCTGGCTGTCCATTCCTTCCCCTTAATTACCAAGACAGGAGTTTGACTAATATAATAAAGCATGCAATGAAAATCCAGTAATTACCCCACTAACTACTCAAAAGATCACTCAAGGGAAGGTGAAGACCATGCACTTCTTTGTCCAATTGGCATGGTGTCCAAAAAATTGTTCCTGCTCCCTTAGAGAGCGACCCTCAAATGACTGAGGTAACTGTAATTCAGTTGTGACCTGCCAAATTTTGCTAAACTGCAACTCCCATCAGCCCCAGCAAGCATGGCCTATAGCAAATGGGAGTTCTAGTTCAACAATTTCTGGCAGGACAAAGGTCCTTCACATGGGCCTTAAATAAAGGGAAGCAACTCAACTCTTGGCCCTGGCCTGACATTCACTTGTGTCATCTGTCTTTGGCTGCCACTAAATCTGCTTGACACATCTGCTCGCCTGTCTCTTGAATTTTCTTCTTGCCCCATTTGCTTCACTAAAATGAAAAGGGATATAAGTTGTACATTTTCCTAGTTGTTCAGGAGCAGCTGGTAGGTGTGATTTCTTGCACGCGTCACCCTCACTTTCCAGTTTATTGAAAACAGGAATGTAAATCCTTGTATGAAATCCATTGCATCCTCTTCATAGCACTGGCTCAGTAAGATGGTTCCAGTTACAGAATTTTAAAAATTATGCAGACTCTGTTAGGCATTAAATAGCTCCCCACATCACCGGAACACCGGACGAAGAATCCCAGTGATTTTGTGTGTGTGTGTGTGTGTGTACACACACACACACACCGTATTTTTCCGTCTATAAGATGCCCCCATGTATAAGACCCTTATTTTGGGGGACTCCGATGGAGGGAGATGGCCCTCGTGTATAAGATGCCCCCAAATTTTGTACATTCTTTTTTAGCTGTGAAATAGAAATACCATATTTCCCAGGTCTCTGCATCGCAAGGTGCCCATACGTCTGCTGTCTTTGTGAATTTGTCATCTTGCATGTGTGCACCACATTCCTCTTTTCCTCTTCACTACTGTCCTTTCATCTCCTTGAGATTTGCTTACCACTTTCATCCATAAATTTGTTCTCAATATCACATAATGGATTTGATATCCTGCTGATGCTGTGTGTCACCTCTTCTGCTTCTATTAAAAAATAATTGATACTTATTTCCCTTACACGTTTGAGGGTGCAAATCAATGTTTCATTCAGTGAGTCATACTTTGGCAACACAGTGTAAAGTAATCTTACTTTTTTGTATAGGATTTCTTCGCTGGTCTGATCTGTTAGACCGTGTGAATGCATTGCAGGCTTGTGAATATACTGACTTTGGAAAGTATATTGTTTTTCTTGGCATCTTTTAAAGGAATAAAATAAGCATTCCTGACTTAATATAGTAAGGGCTGTCTGAGTTTTGGCAGGACTTCTGCTAATAGATTGCTGCCATTTAGTTCAGGCATTTCCCAGGGTTGCTGCTGCTACATGTTTTGCAATTCGCTGTCAGCTCAGTGTATGAATTCTTTTTGGGAGTGGGGGTGTTGAGGAATCAATATTATTCTTTAAGAAAAATAAGATTTATAGAGTTCTGCTCTCTTGTATTCTTGTTTATGAATTTCCTGTAAACTTTCAAGCTGTAAGGCCAATAAAAATTAAAGCCACTTTTAATTCCTCACATCAGTTTTACTTCAATTATTTCAGGAGCGGACCCAATTTCAGTTTTCTTCACAAGCATCCACAGTAAAGTATGAACTTCTTACAACCAAACTGGAAACATTAATATTGGGGGGCGCGTTGCAGTGCTTTCCCGGCCCATGTTCCTGGGAGTTACTGTATTTTCCACTTTCTAAGACGCACCAGACCATAAGACGCACCTAGTTTTTGGAGGAGGAAAACAAGAAAAAAAATATTCTGAATCTCAGAAGCCAGAACAGCAAGAGGGATCGCTGTGCAGCAAAAGCAGCAATCCCTCTTGCTGTTCTGGCTTCTGGGATTGCTTCTGTGCAGCCTGCATTCGCTCCATAAGACACACACACATTTCCCCTTACTTTTTAGGAGGGAAAAGGTGAGTCTTATAGAGCAAAAACTACGGTATTTGTGTTTCAGAGGAAGTCTCCATAGGCACCAAAAGGAATTGAAAGTTGCACCTAGTTTGGCTTTTAAATTGTTGAAGATAGTTCCCATTCACAAATGTACCTTACTTGATTCTGATCTCCACATGCAACCAAATGAAGCTGCAGAATCCCATTGTGATAAATAAACTGTATTTCTTCCTTGTACTTCCTGCAAGTAAAATAACTAGCACATAAGGGGAAAAGATTCTACCCCAGCATACTTCTGGCTGTGCTAGTTTTCTAATCAAAGTCAGTGATGTGGCAGACTTCTAAATTGGAGGTTGGGAGATGAGTACTAGGTTTTAGAGTCTGCCTTGACCTATATTAGATTGAATTGGATCCCTTTGAAGCTGATTTAAGTCAAATCTTTTTTTACATTGCACTATTGCCTCACCACATTTCCAAATGCACTGTGGATGCCCCTATCACTATCCTGCTATGCAGCAAACATAAAATCCTGCACTTAATTGAGTGTTTCTGTTCAGGCTGCTGGAAATCTAACCTTGCAATTACATCTCTTCCTGCACAGTGTTAGGTGGAAAGCATTGTTTAGCTTAGATTCTTGCCACAATGAGAAGTGATGGCCGGCTTAGGTCCCTGAACGCTTCTCTCGTCTCACCCAGGTAACCCAAATACATTAGCACTGGGAGAAATGTGATGGTCTCTGTGCCCACACATGCTGGGTGCAAAGCTTTTGAAACTAATTATTTTAACATCAGCCTTGACTTTCAGAATTTGAAATAATACGTGCTGGGTCTGTGTTTTATGAACATTACATGAGGCCACACAATAATAGGATGATTAAAGGAAGGAAGGAAGGAAGGAGGGGGCGCACAGAAAGGAGAGAAACAATGAGTGTGGTTTGCTCTGGGCTACATAGTTAAGTCAGTGACTCAGCATGGGGAGGGAGGGAGGGCACTTGGAAAGATTTAAATCTAGGCATGTCCAGGCTTTTCATTTACTCATTATATGCTGCTGGAAGGCATTTAATTAGCTCCTCTGCTTTAATAACTCTTTGCTACCCTGTCCCTGAATATTGTAAAAAGATAAATTAAAAAGCAAATCATAATTGAAGCTTCCAAAATACTGGGCCTTCCCCACAAAAAAATTATTCTATTCCATATACAGGAGAGAGAGTAATACTGTTTTCAAAAATGTATGCATTGAACAGCTTTCCTGTTTCATTTAGGCGGTCGTGAGGCTGGGATCTGTCTCTGTTGTACTCTATAAAACACCATGCACACCTGGTGGTCCTGCTTAAATTAATGGATTAAATAAATAACTTCAAATTAAGTTCCTTCTTTGAAATTGGTGTTTATCAGTTGTCAACAAACTGACTCATATTAGACTTTTAAAAGCACTGTGATATTTTGCCTTTGTTTTAGCTTCAGCTCATTTTAGTCACCCTTCCTTTGTCATTCAGAATTTATAGTTGCTGTTAATTCTTTTTACGAGGTGGGAGCATTCCTTTGACATGTTTCACTGTAGATTGTTTCTAAAATGCTAACCACTCTTTGAGTTGATCCAGCAAGCAAGAGACATTTATGACTTGCAACAGGATTTTGGATATGCAGCCTATGCTGGATTAGGACCTGCATTGGCAAAAGGATTCTGTTCACATGGTTTCTGGTACAGGGATCATGTATACAGAATTTGGCACTGAACTGGTAACTGTGTGTGCAGAACAAAATGTATTAAGTCATGTCTGCCAATAGCTGCAGCAGTGATTACCTTTGCAAACCATTCCCCCTTTCCTCACCTTTCCGAAACAAATGGTAGCTGCTAGTCCTATTAATGCTTAGGCAATTAGACATGAATGAAAAGTCCACTGCTACGCATGCATATCTCTGGGTAGCACCAATATCACTCTAATTTGCTAACACAACACAGAGTTTTCATCCTAATCTGAATTTTTTAGGTCCTTTTGGTCGTTTGGTTTTTTTATCCATTCCCATTCTAAGAGCCTTTACAAAGGTAAGGCTTAAATTACACCACTCTGTGCTGTTTATGCAAATGTGTTCCTGGTTATTGTTCATGGAAGAGGCACTTGTAATGCAAATGAGCATTTTCCCTATGTAGCACTCCAGATGTCACAATATTTGTGCTCTTTGACTTAACTTTAGAGTTCAACAGGCTCTCCAAAAAAGAAAAAGGGAAGCCCGCTTTTACCTTACATAAATTGATGGTGATTGCCATGTTGAGGAATAAGAGGAAACTGACAAATGAGTGTCTCACACATGTTCATTTGAGGATTTCTGCCTTAAAATGCCTTAAACAAAAGATACAGAACTTGGTCTCTTCTGGAAACTCTCTGTACATGACACATTCTGCTTTGCAAAACTGTGTTTTATAACATCTGCTGAGGAAGGGAGTTTTGCAGCTGATTTTGTTTTAACCCCAGAAAGAGAAGGCTAACTCTTTCCAGAAGGCATGTTGAATCCCACAGATGATCTTGAGCCAAGTCATACAGTACTTGACTTTGAACTAGTGTTTCACCAATATTGGCCCAGGCTTGAAGACTCAGCACAACTGCAAATAATTGCATTACTCACCAACTATTTATTATATAGCTCATTTTCCTGCCAAAAACAACCCGAAGCTATGAAAATATGCGTCTGTCTCTCAGGAGATCTATTACACTTATCAGGGTTTGATCTGATAGATAAATCGCTTTAGATAGATCACAGAAAACATTTTGTTTCAGGATTCCCACACCCCCCCCCCTTCTCTCTGCCTCAACATAATATTTCATAATATTTGTGGAGATTAAGAATAAGTGCTATGCTTAGGGTGTTCCAGTTAAGGGTGAACTGGCCTATAAATAATGCTAATTTATCTCTCTAAAGGGATGGACATATTCTTTTGTGAAAGATGTCTGCAAGAAATACATTAGTTTAAAAGGATTAGATTAATATTTTATGACTGGATATTTACTTAGTTTGCTGCTTTGCTTTTTTTTAGCCACATCAATGGGCACAACAGTGGAAAGGACTTTCTGAGAGATGGGGCCCTTGGCAATGATCAGGGCTCCAAGAGGGAGAAGTGCCATCGCTTTAGCATTTCTACTGATACAGCAACATATCCTGAGCCAGTGGTTGTACTTGGCTACTGCTGAACCAGCAACTGAGCCTTTTGCATTTGCTTCCCCTTAAACAGTTCATTAATCAGACACTAGAGTTTGCCATCACTCCAGAATTTACCTGGACTTTTCTATTCTCCTTCCCTTTATTTGTCTTCTCTTGTGCTTCTACCTGACAAACAGTATACAATGCAAAATTAAAATACTATGCTAGAAGTGTCATTAATATTATTTAATTGTTTAATTGTTTAAAGTTGCCATTACATTTACCTGATACAAGAGGAAAGCTAGCTGTGCTTATATCTTGATTCATTGTTCAAGTTACTATTTAAGTTGCTTGAGTTGCTATTGACTAATGATTACTTTGACCCTCTCTATTCTTAGGGGAAGTTGCCAGTCCTTTTGCTTGGACGTTCAGGAGAGTTACGGCCTGGTGAATTTGTGGTTGCAATTGGAAGTCCATTTTCTCTTCAAAATACTGTGACTACTGGAATTGTTAGCACTACCCAGCGTGGAGGCAAAGAACTGGGACTTAGAAACTCTGATATGGACTACATCCAAACGGATGCAATTATCAATGTAAGTCACTTTCCACAAAGCCATTCTCTTGCATTCATGGTTCTCATCTCAAAATACATTCAGATTCTGTTGCTGCCTTGTCATTCATCCCTATAAAGTTGATGCATTAGGATTGGCCAAAATTGTTTCTTGGAACATGCAAAGGAAGCAATTTGCAGTGATCTTTCTGGTTGCTCTTTAAAGAGACATTTTTTTATTATATTTAGCTGTATTCTCTTAGAATTATTAAGTGCAGGCAATGTTCATCAGAGGTCTTTAAAGAGCCATCAAAGAGTTTGCCCAAATATCACGTTGTTGTTCTTTTGTTGGCTTTTTTTAAAGAGACAAGCTAGTTTTTGGACTAATAAGACATCAACTTTTAGTGCTTCTTCTGCTAGCCTTGAGAGAACAGGTAATTCTCAGGGAGAATTCTCGGTCTAATTCTCAGAAAGTTGTGCTAACTTCCTGTAATCTAGGAGTGTACAGAATTAAGAAAACAGACATATTTTTCTAAGCTTCGTTAGCAAGGCCATCAAATAAAGGAATCAGTGTCTAGCAGTTCTTAGACTAAAAGAGAGGCAAAGGTGACCAGGAACTTTACTGGGGGGAAAAACAGAAGCTCTGGACATGTTTAAAGGAAAGCATCAAAATTATCACTGAAATTTAGTGGTCTTTCAGATAAAAGAATACTAGGTAAAAGACCTCCATGTCTTGTTTTATTCGATGAATGGCAAAACTGAATCCCCTGATTTAAGTACCTCCACACAGGAGAACTTTATTTTGGCTGCTATGGTAGTTTGTTTGGTCTATGGTGTGCTTTGGCAAGGCTTCCATATCAGCCCCCTTTGAACTCCCTGTTCCTTCTCCAAGATCTTGGCTTCATGCTTTTGAGCCCTTCCGCTCATGAGATTGCATGTGCTACAGTTAAAGCAGTCTGCATTTTCTTTCAAAGTGTCATGCCTTGATTGTAAAGGTTTTTCTTTTCCCCAGCCTAACAATACCAGAGGAGGTCTGTTAATCCTTAGTCCGTCATTGCAAAGTTTAGGCATTCTAGGCTCCAGAAACTATATCAAGTTTATTCCAGCCATGTTTGTACAGTAACCTCTTCATAAGAGAATGCTGTGCATAAATGAATGTGAACCCCTCCCTCCCAGAATGTTTTGTGCAGCAACTCTATTTCAAAATGTAAAGAACAGTTGTAAATGGGGGAGAAAAAGAAAGATTAAAGACAATTTTTCTTCTTCTAAATTTACAGTACGGAAACTCCGGAGGGCCTTTAGTAAACCTGGTAAGAGTTCCTTTCTAATAGTACTTCTAACTGGTGTTTTGGATTTTACTATTGATTCTCTTGCCTCTCTCCCATCCCTTTCCCCCACATTGGTAGAGGAAGGCTAACAAATGCCTGTACAAACATCAGACTCATTAATCATTCTTTAATGTTGGTGCTGGTAAATGGTGTGATGCTTTTGGAGTTCAGTATTCAAAACATTTACTGGGTGCATATTTCAAAATGAACGTAATACGTAGCATATTTGCGTATTTTCTCAGTGAATAATAATATTATTTGGAATCTTATTTCCACCCTGCCCCGAACTAGACATATAAGAGGCTGAAATGCAGACTCCCTGTGTCAGTTTCTTATGTTTACCGCATGGTTCTCTCTACCAGCATGTTAGCAATATGATTCTGTGTAAGTCAGAATTAAGCCCCCAAGGGAGTCAAAGGGATGCTGATCCTTCTGGTATTAGTTTGTGATATTTCAGTGCCACTGTCTGCATAGCCAGTGGACTGTGAGCAACTCAAAAGCTTGTGCAGTACAAGAACATGGAAGACTTGAATTCTAATGCCATGAATATGACACTGTCTGTTGGCTTTGCTTTGTTTTGGCAAAATAGAAATAGTAGAGATTGGCTTCACAAAACTGATGAAATGTATTATCAAGATTTGGAAACCCCATTCTGTGAGGCAGTGAAAACTTTTGCATAAATAGTGGCACATGAAGAAGTTCAGCCAGTTCTTTCTAACATGCTAGTTTTACAGATAAACGGATTAGAGTCCTCTGAGGATTGCCTTGACGCCATCGTTGAAGTCTTCTGGTTTTTTAGTGTGACTTCACATTTTCCTCCATTGAAGGCTATTCGGAAAAAATATTATTGTTAAAAAGAAAGTTTTCTGTGTCATATCCTTTAATAGAACTATTGTTTACTCCAAAACCAAACATTCAAAATACCTGTAAGGTTCTGTCCATTTTGATTTTTAAAAAATAAAATAAAACTCGATTTAGGCCAGCTACGATTATGGACTACTTTTTTATTATTATTTCAATGCAACAGAGTCCCTTAAAGCAAACATGTTGAGTAAGTCTTGTTGGAAAAATAAATCTTGAAACCAGTTGAAGGAAAGTTTTTTGGTTAGTTTAAGAGAAAGTATCAAGCTGTTGTGCAGAGCATATTTTTGCAGCTAGAAAAGACTGGGGCGATGCCTGATCTCATAACCAAGTCGTTCCCTTGAGTAGAACTGTCTGTCCTGGCTTGCAACAGCTGTCTCAACTCTTGGGCAGTAATGTCCCAGCTCTGTTACCTGACTTTGAAGATGCCAAGAATCAAACGTGGAGCCGTATGCATAGAAGCATGTCACATTGAGCTTGCTTGTCTTGATGTTAAACCCTGGTCCTTTCACACTCAAGAGTCTCAAAGCGGGTGGGGAAGAAAAAGAGTGAAGGATGCTTTCACCCAAATGAAAGCGGGGGGGGGGGGGCAGATTTAATTTTCCAGGGTACATTCAGTTCATGATCAGTTTAGGAACAGGGAGCTGTGACAAAGAGATCACACGCAAGGTCAGCAGCTCAGATTAAAGTGTGATAGAAATTGCAGTCTTCATTTGGGCCGCTCATGCTTACTTAATTATTCACACTCCTGCAGGATGGTGAAGTGATTGGTATTAATACTCTGAAAGTCACTGCTGGGATTTCCTTTGCAATACCATCGGACAAAATTAAAAAATTCCTCACTGAGTCACACGACCGACAAGCTAAAGGTACTGTACTGTACTGGTAAAGTAAACCTTCAGTCCTATACACATTTACATGAGAATAAGTTCCACTGAATTAGTTCAATCCTACACATATCTGCTCTGAAGTAAGAGCCATGCTACATAGTATACAAAAGTCGCAGCACTTCAAACTTCAGGAAAAGATTCTCCCACCAGCAAATCTTTCACCCTTGTGTGCTGGTTTATTATAATATTGTTTATGTGAGGTAGTATTCAACAATACTACTTTCCACTTATATTCTGAAGTGGTATCTCCCACATCATTCTGCTTCCTTGGGGTAGAATGTCTCCTGTTCAGATGGGAAAGGCGAATCAACATAAATGCTACATTTTCCTTCTCAAAACAGGAAAAGCTGTAACTAAGAAGAAATATATTGGAATACGGATGATGTCTCTTACTCCTAGGTAAGTTTAAAAATTACTGTGGGTGTTTCTGGACAAGGAATATACTAGCCTGGAATTGCAACTCTTTGTTGACACCAGGCCCACTGGCTTGGCCCCAGGACGCACACCATGGGGGCACATGTGTCCAACATCAGCACACCCTGTAGCATGCTGACGTCATATGCACATGTACGTAAGTGGGGGTGCTGACATCAGACATGTAGGACCCCACGGCATGCACGGCCTCAGCGCAAAAACGTGTGGGTGCCCAGCCCCATCATAGGGAATGTTGTGGGGGCTGGAGGACCCAGGGCTCCCCACCCACCCGGAGCCTATGGTTGACACACTTTTTATGGGGGAGTCACACGACGTCTCCTCAAAGTGCTACCCTCCTTTGTTTTCCCCATACGACTTCCATATTTTTTTAAACCATTGAAAGCCATCTCTCTCTCTTTCTTAAATACAATGTCTTTGATGAGCAGACAAAGAAAAGGTGCAATTGAGGCAGGAGGAATGGTATACTGATGATATGGTTGCTACTGCTTCACCATTTCCTGTTTGCATTGTCCCTTTATCCATTACTTTTCAATGAGAGTTTTGCCAGTTCTGAGGCGCTGCTGAGGGAAAGATCAGCTGGAAACTCTTTACATCATATATGTTTGATCATAACAATTGTTTATTATTGGATCATTATGTGTCACCATTCATGTACTGGATGATTTTCATTTATTTTAAATTTTCAGTTCACTTACATTTTGCGGGTGGGGAGGACATAGTTGGACCCTTGTTTATTTTTCTGGATTACCATTGCCATATACTGCAGCCCATTTTTTAAAATTTGCAAAGCCAATGGACAGATGGTTTTCATCTTTTCCCTGGCAATTGTTAAGTAGCAGAGCTACTTAGCAGAAGAGCTAGAATCTGATATTCAGAGACATAGAAAGAGTTTACAAAATCTGCCAAAAAAAGGAGAAAACATTCTCTACTTGCAAGCTTCAGATGCTTTCTTAAACTCAAAGGCTTAGGACATTTCTAGCTCTAAAGCAATACTGATTTCAAAAACCAATATAATTGCAAAATGAACAAATTGGTAAGGCAAAATTTCCTGTGCACTTCTGTCCAGAATAATGTTTCTCAATGGCAGTGGCATATTTTTCTTTCTTTCTTTAGACTTAGGAAATTTGTACAGGTTACGTCAAAAGTAAAAGAGTGGCCTCTGTGTTGTCTTGTTTTGCTTTTCTGGAAATATGTTTCTTATTTAACTTGATTGGGTTTGTTTTTCCTAGCAAAGCTAAAGAACTGAAGGAGCGCCATAAAGACTTCCCTGACGTCATTTCTGGAGCCTATATTATTGAAGTAATTCCAGATACACCAGCTGAGGCGTAAGTTAAAGAACCCCTTTTATTCAAAAACCTGCACCTATTCACTTAAAGGATAAACACCTAGCAGCCCTTTAACTATGCTGTTTAATGGCAGGAAAGTTCTTACCCTCAGATGACATCTGCCTGCTATTTCAGGAAATCTGTTGGTTTCCCAATACCATAAATCTAGAAGATGATTTTTGCCATTTTACCATTTGTTAGAGACATGAGCAATATTTAGAGGAGCGAGGGAGACTAATAGACTGTTTTTCCCAGCTGTTGCAAAAAGTTCACATGGCATGATCCCAAAAGCAAGCCCACAGTTGTCCCAAAGCTGGGAACTGACCCAGCAGTTGCCCTTATCACTGCTGCAGTCAGTACTTGGGTGCGGCTACGGTATCATGTGATTGTGTCATGCAGTCGCTGCTAGAACGGGGTGAAAGTTGTAGCTGCTGGAGTTCCTTGGGTAACAAGAATAATAATTTGTAGCTATTATTTGCATAGCATTTTCACGGGGCTCCTGATAGCACTGAGCTCCGCAAAGCAGACCAGTGCTCCTTTTGAGTTTCCTGTTCCCCTGCTTCCCGCAGCCCACACCTGAACTGGAAAGAAGATGAGATGGCGAGGGCAGCTCTTTGCAGGTCCCATAGCAGGGAGAGACAAAGCAACACCGTATGGTCTCCGCCACCTGTTCCGCCTCCTCCTCTGCCTCCCCTGGTCCTCTTCCCTGCAAATGATCCAAACTTGTCCTCAACACTCATCCTCTTGATCCAATCTCCTTGGTCACAGCCCTTTTGGCAGTGCAGCCTGCTTTTATGCCCCACAGGTGGCCTCCTGGGGCGCTGTGCTCACTAGGTCTGCCAGTAAGGCACAGCCCACATCTCTGGGGCCATCTCTGGCCCATTCAAATTTGGCGGGCAATCCCGCCAGCCTCTGACACCAGCCGAGGCCAATAGAGACCATGCAGGGCTGATTTCCTTCCCTCCTCTGTTCTTGCGGCCACGCTTGGCCTCAACAGTCACCACCATTGGAATACAGTAAGCGCTCTTTTTTCCAGTGGTGGAATGCTCTCCCCAGGGAGACTTGCCTGGCACCTTCATTACATTTCTCTTCTTCCGGAACCTTTGGCTAATTAAACAATCTATGGCCTTTTAAATGGGGGTGGGGTGGGAGGTTATTATTTTTGTTTGTTATTATGTTGTGCATTTTTGTGATTTTATATGGTAAACAGCCCTGTGTTCTTTGGATGAAGGCAGTATAGAAATAATAATAATAATAATAATAATAATAATAATAATAATAATAAATAGATAGATGATAGATAGATAGATAGATAGATAGATAGATAGATAGATAGATAGATAGATAGATAGTTGGTAGGTAGGTAGGTAGGTAGGTAGGTAGATGGTAGGTAGGTAGGTAGGTAGATAGATGATAGATAGATAGATAGATAGATAGATAGATAGATAGTACCCTCTTCTTGACCCATAAGCACATATTTCGAATCCTTGTGACCCCCATGCTCATTTCTTAAAAGGGGGTGTTCTGTGCCTTGTTGTTGCACATGTAGCTTGAAATCACCAGTAATTTAATGCATGCAATTTAAATGTTTTTATTTGTCCTGCATACTATGCTTGTTTTCATGGAGCTGCAATAAGAGAGAGTGAAATAAAACTTTCTCACTTTCACTTTGGTGTTCCCCCTTAAGCATCATAAAATGGCAGTCCGTACAAGAACTTCTGTGGGGAGGGGGGAAACACTTCTGAAAGAAGTGCTTGTGTAAGGGATTTCTCTGCATGAGACAGTAGCTTGTGACTGCTATAAACTGATTATGTTTAGGGGTTGAATCATGTCTCATCCCGCTAGCTGGGTTAATGTTTCCATAACTCAGAGCCAGAATTTGTCTACAAGAAAGGGCAAGATGATACAGGGAGAAAGATGCTGTATCCTCTTCATTTGCCTTAATGCTATCAGTGACTTCTGCCAACTCTGTTCAAACAGCACCATCCAGCTTGATATATGGATTTATTCTTCCTGAATAAGCTCAACTTTGATTTTTTTGTCACCATTGAATGCACATAGGTTAGAGTAAGGAGAGGAGCTAAGGCTACACCACCTAGAGAGCATGTGAAATCTATTTTGTGTAGTAGCACAAAGGAACTAGAAAGGCAAAACTTTCTAAAAAGGATCTAGAAAGGCCCCAGCTTTTCAGAACATGTTCCTGCCATTTGTCCTTTTGAATAGCTTCTCTCTCTAGGTCTCTCTATCTCTCTGTCTGTCTCTCATCACCTGTTTTGCTAAAGATCTGTTGTATTCTTGCTTAAGAGTTGTGGGTTTGGTATCTTGGGGGTGGCTGTTACAGATATGTTTCTTGCAGTTGAAGTAATTATTTTCCACCTCTTTGTATTTCAGCGGAGGCCTGAAAGAAAACGATGTGATTATAAGCATCAATGGGCAACCAATACTCTCTGCCAACGATGTCAGTGACATTATCAAAAAGGACAATACACTCAGCTTGGTAGTACGTAGGGGCAACGAAGACATTATTTTAACAGTGATACCTGATGAAATTGACCCTTAAGTAGAAACATGAGCTGGATTTCATGTTATCTGTTAATAGCAAGCAGTGGACTGCTTATATTATCTCTGTGCTGGTACAGGAAACATTAGACTTTTGACCAACAACCTGCATGTTCAGTGGAAATGTATTGGCCAATAAAATAATTTTCATGTAGTTCTGAGGTACAAAACTGGTGCAATCTTCAAGATGATACTTCTGTTCTCTATGTATGCTTTGTATTCTCTACAGGCTGCTCCTTTTGTTAATGTTATTTCTGTGGTCAACATCTGATCCCACCTACGTTGCAAATATATTACTACTTTGAACCAAGGCTTTCCCAAAGTTAAACCACAAGTAAACCATACATTGCATTGGTGGTTCCCCCCCCCCCCCGTAGCTTTAGTCTTCCTGGAAATACAACTGTTTATATGAGTGACAGATGACTAACATGTTTGAAATGCTCACTTGTACACACACAGCCCAAGTGATATTTCCTTACTGAACCCATGCTGATTTTTTTTTTAAAAAAAGAATACTTGTTTTCCTAGTTTAATTAAAATATTTCCAACAGTATTGTTGTTTGTGTTTTCCCTGATGAAAATTCATTTCTGGAAGGACGTCGTGTCTCCCCCCCCCCCCCCCCGTGATGCCTCCTTGACCCAAACTCTATGCACTGCATATAGATAGAGATATATAATTTCATTACATATCCTGGCAGATACAAATGGCTTATGTACAACTTTCAAACTCACCTCTCTTCACTGTATTTAAAGACTGTATTTAAATTTTTAGAACCACATTTGTCACATTGATGGGAACCTTTGTAAAGTGGGTCCTTAGTGAGCCCTATGAAGGATTGCCTCAGATTGCAATTTTGTGCATTTAGAAAGAAAGAATGCTACGGTAAGTGTGTAGTAAAGCTTGTGTTTACTACTGCCCATGACATAGTTTGTTTGTTTTTGCTATGGATTTTATCAAATTGATTTTATCAAATTGATTGATTTTATCAAATTGAGGCAGCCCTGTTTAGGGAAGTTTTTAATATTTAATGCTGTTTTATTTTTAACATTTGATTGGAAGCCACCCAGAGTGGCTGAGGAAACTCAGCCAGATGGGCGGGGTATAAATAATAAATTATTATTATTATTATTATTATTATTATTATTATTATTATTATTATTATTATTAATTTTAATAATATGAGAGGAGCCCTGCTGGACCAGACCTGAGGTCTATCTGGTCTAGCATTTTGCTGCACAGTGGCCCCCCAGGTGCCTATGAGAAGCAGAAAGCAGGACATCAGTGCAAGAGCCCACTCTCTCATATGCTCACCAGCATCTACCAAAGCATTCAAGTCAGTGGTGATCATTATATCCTGTGGTAGCGAATTCCATAGTTGTAACCATGCATTGTGTGAAGAAGTATTTCCTTTTGTCTGTCCCGAATCTCGCTTAATGATCAGGCCGACCACGGATTGTGATTTTATTTTTTTTACATAATATCGCTATTGAATTAATGTGCTGCATATGCATAGATTGACCTTAGTAGTTAAATGAGCATTCAGCCTGTGGCTCATTCTAGATTTAGAAGGCCATTCATGTGATGATTCAGTCAATGCATATTAATGTAAGCTTCAAAAGGCAATGTACTGAACTGCAGGCACTGCAGATTCGTTCTAACAATGCGCAGCTTACAGCGGCAGTCCTTTACACCCAGTGCCATACTTCTGGAACAGCAGTTTTCCAAGAGTGCACTGTGGCTGTGCAAACAAATGGAAATTTGTAGTATAAGAGACTTCTGAATGCTGCGTCCCTAGTAGGTTCATACACTCTTAATAGGCTGTGCTGCTCCAGTTCACCCATCACATGCCAAACAACTGGAAGTCAGATCCTGTAGCTAGAGGCAACTCTCAGTCTGAAAGCAGCTTTGCAATTGCACTCAGATTGGATTTTATTGCATTGACATATGATTGCACAGGTGCAGAGACCCTCGTTGTCTGTCTTCCTTCCTCTGCTTTTTAACACCTAATTAATTCTCCTTTGAAACTGACAGTCCGTGACTCAGTATGCTGACTAATGTAACAGGATTATTATTCCATTTCAACTACATAACACAAACATTTCACACACTAGGAGGATGTGTCTGGGTAGAATGTTGCTTTGCTGCTTTCTACGTGGTGGGACATGCCTTCCTTGTGATCCTATAATACACTGATGGAGAGATGGCAAATAGGACAGGTTTTTTTTAAAATTGGTGAATCAGTTCCAACCCTGTGGTTCATACCTAAAAGTGCCCCGTAAGTTGTTACACTTAGCATCTATTTTCTTCCTAATCGTGTTATTATTATTAGCTAAAAAAGGTAAAGGTAAAGGACCCCTGACAGTTAAGTCCAGTGGCAGACAGCTCTGGGGTCGCGGCGCTCATCTCGCTTTACAGGTCGAGGGAGCCGGCGTTTGTCCGCCGACAGTTTTTCCGGGTGATGTGGGCAGCATGACAAAGCTGCTTCTGGCACAAGGGAACACCAAAACCAGAGCAGTGCACGGAAACGCTGTTTACCTTCCCGGCAGAGCGGTACCTATTTATCCACTTGCACTTTTTGGCATGCTTTCAAACTGCTAGGTTGGCAGAAGCTGGGACCAAGCAACGGGAGCTCACCCCCTTCGCGGGGATTCAAACCGCCAACCTTCTGATCAGCAAGCCCAAGAGCCTCAGTGGTTTAGACCACAGCGCCACCCATGTCCAACAAAGGCTCATATTATGAGAATCTATCAAAACAGTAACAGTTTGGGGATTTCCTTTTTTTGGTCAGGATTAGTCTATCATAGACGCGGGTGGCGCTGTGGGTAAAACCTCAGCGCCTAGGACTTGCCGATCGTCAGGTCGGTGGTTCAAATCCCCGCGGCGGGGTGCGCTCCCGTTGCTCGGTCCCAGCGCCTGCCAACCTAGCAGTTCGAAAGCAGCCCCGGGTGCAAGTAGATAAATAGGTACCGCTTACTAGCGGGAAGGTAAACGGCGTTTCCGTGTGCTGCGCTGGCTCGCCAAATGCAGCTTGTCACGTTGGCCACGTGACCCGGAAGTGTCTGCGGACAGTGCTGGCCCCCGGCCTCTTAAGTGAGATGGGCGCACAACCCTAGAGTCAGACACGACTGGCCCGTACAGGCAGGGGTACCTTTACCTTTACCTTTAGTCTATCATATGACTTGGCTTTTAATCTTTCTGTGCCCTCTCTGAGGAACCTGGGTTTATCCCATGGTTTGAATTATTCCAGTGGTAAGAGCACAACGGGATCTGTGCATATATTTTGAAAGAAAGATGGAGAGAATAAAGGAAGTAACAGGAAATGCTTAGAGAGCAACCTATATTGCCACCTAGTGGGCAGTAGATGGTCTTTCACTAGGTGTTTTGGCAAAACCTGGAGTTCATTGTTACTCTGAGTTACTTGTAAGTAACTTTGGTAAAGCTTAGCTTTACCCAATCTGGTGCTCTCTTCATCCCTGACCATTGTCCATGTTGTCTGGGGCTGATAGTTTCTTACTGTGAGACCTGGCTGTTGGATGAGATGGGTCCTTGACCTGATCCATTGTTATCCTCGGAGTTGTCCCAAATGTCTGTAGTGTGTCAGAGAGGACTGTAGCATATTAATTATTGTAGGTGAAGCAATGTGTCGTTTATGATTTGCATGTCTTTGACATGTGCAAATGGTGGATTCCAGAAGGGTAGCCCTGTAAATGTTTCTGGAAGCACAATTAAGAGTCCTGTGGTACCTGACATTTATTTCAGCACAAAGTTTACATAGGCAAGAGCCTGCCTACTTCATTGTACACAGCATCTGATCATGCCTCAGATGAGGAAGGCAAAGGGATAAATGAATCTACCAGTCTTGGGGAGAAATCTAGAGTGAAGCACAAGTTGTTGTTAGGTTGCATGATGTTCAGATGTGTTAAGCTAAAACCATAAGGAGGTTGAATGCACACGTTCAGAAAGAGACCACTTTTGAATTTTCTTTCTGAGCCTACATTTGCAGCTACTCTAGGCCAGTTAACTTTTAGATGGCTGAGGTTTTAGATGGCTAAATAAGCCCTGGGTGATACAGTGGTACCTTGTGTTACGTACTTAATCCGTTCCAAGGTCCGTTCATAACCAGAAACTGCTCGTAACATGAGGCGCGCTTTCACTTATGGTGCCTCCCGCTGCCGCCAGGCCGCTAGAGCACAACTTCCGCTCGCATCACGGGGAAAAGTTTGCAACAAGGGGCATCTACTTCTGGGTTAGCGGAGCGCGTAACCCAAAGCATTCGTAAGGTGGACGGTACTTAACACATGGTACTACTGTATTCTGTGTTAGTGATACTCATGGTTGACCCAATAAAATAGATGAACAAGTAACTTAAGACTGTTGATTACAACATGACTTGATATCACTCCATATATTTATTGGCCGACTGCATGCCTAAGTGTTTAATCTGACGTATTGCAAGTATTCCATTGCTTGCTTGAAGTGGAAAATACTAGTCAACATATTTGAAACTGTATTGATTGTTCCCTGTAATAGTGCTGGTATTAACTCTAAAGCTCCAGACCAGTCTGCAGTGGATTGGGTAGTAGATTCTCCTTTCTTTGCATGGCTGAATCATCATTGCTGACTCACCATGTCATCCACACTGATTGAACAGCCAGTGTTACTTGCCTGAAAACTAGACAGATGCTTGTTGGCTTCAGCTACTGGTGGTTTAACAGCCTCATCCCAGCTCCATTTAGTAGCCATCTATAGCTTCCATTGGCTTTCTAGTAGCGGAGAACAACTTTATATGCCAGACTTATTGCCACCCCAGCGCAAAATTCTCTTCTAAATCAAAACTAAATCTTTTCTTAATCAAAACCAGGATAGCAGTGTCTCAGCTGAAAAGTAGAACTGGTTGGAAAAATGTGCTCAGTGGTACATTTCATTAGTCATGTACATTGATATTGCAAATTAGTAAAGCAGTAGGATTTGCCAGTTCTTAATGTCTCTGCAGAGCCCTGCAGATGATTTCCATTTCTTTTCCTAACACTTGACAGGCCCCTACACAAAAACCCTTCTCAACTACCATTTCCTATTTCTCTGACTCAGTGACATACAGTGATGCAGTGGATGCTGTATATTATCCCTGCAAAATGTGAAAATGTAAGAGGAAGTTCATCTATAGGCCAACATGTCTGGGATGTAGTTGCAGAATGTGAAGGTTGAGGCTCTTTTGTGTGCGCTGGAATAATGAAGCTTGGAGAGGATATCTGTGGTGAGGAATCCTGGGGAATGAATAATTAGAAGGAAGGAAGGAGTTGCAGGCTAAGAGACAGAGAGAATGAGAGAACACTAGGTCTTAGGAGTATGACTGGAGGGAAGGGAGCACTTCATCTTCTGCACCAAGACTAATCCATTCAAGCTGTAAGCGACTACACAACCCCTTTCTGTAAATGTATATATCAAGGCCTTTCATATTGATTCTATACACGTGCATGTTCTGCCACCGTGACTTAGATAATGCAAAATGTTCAGCACTCTGAACTTGACTTAAATCAATGGAACGATGGCACCCAGATTGCAATGTACATACGAGAAAGAGTGTTTTTAAAAAACAAACAAACCACCAAACAAATCTAATCACTGTACAGATGCCATCAATAATGTGATAAAGCATATATCTGAAGCAATGCAGCAGTTCAGATGGCATAAGTTCAGGATCTGTGAATGGAGATGAACTGGGTGTCCAGAAAGGATGCACATATTTGCAAAAAGGAGATATGCTGTTGAAGGCAATACCTTTGCGGGGAGGACCATAGATCAGTGGTGGAGCACATGTTTTACATGCAGAATACTCCCTATTCAATCTCTGGCACTTTCACATAAAAAAGATCAGGTAGCAAGTGATAAGAAGGACCTTTGCCTAAGATGTTGGAGATCTGATGCTAGTCATAGTAGGCAACATTGGCCAAGATGAGCTAATGGTCTGATGAGAATAAGCTTTCTACTTCAGAAATTGCTCTTTCAAAGGGTTCAGTCCTCCACTTGCTGTAGGAAATGGAAATGTATTCTTCCAAAAGGATGCTTTCAAGAAAATGGCCCAGGATGATAGGAAGCTCCCTTATACTATGCCACAAGAACATATGAAGAGCCTGCTGGATCAGACCAATGACCCATCTAGTCCAACATCCTGTTCTCACAATGGCCAACCAGATGCCTATGGGAAGCCAGCAAACAGCATATGAGCACAAGAGTCCTCTTACCTCCTGTAGTTTCCAGCAACTGATATTCGGACACATTACTGCCTTCAACTGTGAAGGTAGAGCATAGCCATCATGGCTAGCAGCCATTGATAGGCGTCTCATCCATGAATTTCTCTAATCCTCTTTTAAGTCAGACCATTGAGCCTTCTAGCTAGGTAAGCAGGAGGTGGCGGCAGCGTAGCCTCCAATGGAAGGGAGTTCTACAATCTGGGAACAGCCACCAAGAAGGCCCTCCCTCATGTCCTCTAGGACTGAACTACGACCTTTTGCCATATGGCTCTGATGTAGCTAGACATGGCCTCTTGAGAGCAATTGAGCATGAGTTTGTCTTTGTAGGATAGGGTGGTCCGCCACTCCAGCACCAGCCCTGTAGGGTAGTCTAGTAACCTTGGGGAACCAATCCTTATCCCTTTTCTCTACAGCCATCACCCATTTACATATCACCTAGGGCCAGGGGCAGAGAATTCCAACTGCCTTACAGTGGTCTCCTGTATGTAGGGGAACAGCCATCTGAATCCCATGTTTCCTGCTTGGCCATTTCAGCCCCTTTTGCTCTCCTAGGCACCTTAAGAATTAGTACAATTCGGCTACAATTCAGGTAGCTGAAGCCACATAGGAGGTTAATCAGCCCTTAAATGTAAAAAGGAAGGGGAGTGGAGAAGTAGCAAGTGTGCAGCTCACAACTGAAACAAAACAACATACCATACTGACATTGCAGAACTTAGTCCCAATGCTCACCTCCCGTGCTGGAAGCTTCAGCCATCATTTGCATGTTGAGGGTTCAAGAGGGACAAGGATGTATGACCGCAGTCCATCTTAAAGGGTTTCTTACCTATGTTGGTTCTGACTAACAGCTGGTGCTTTCCAGCCAGTCATAAGTCATGTCCAGTGGCATAGCGTGTGCAGGGGGGGGGGCGGCCGCACCGGGTGCAACATCTGGGGGTAGGGTTAGGGGGCGCAAATCCACGGGTTAAGGGGCGCAAATTACTTGCCTTGCCCCGGGTGCTGACAACCCAGGCTACGCCACTGGTCATGTCAGATTTGGCAGGCAGAGTTTCAACACTGAGGAGCTCAGGGAGATGGTAGACACCTCCTGGGCACAGATAACTTTTGGGAGCAGGGGGTGAGGGTTATCACTGGTAGGAATTGCCAACAGGATTTCTTTATCTCCTTGCTAGAAGGGATTTTTTAAGGAGCTTTGTGTGTTTAAGGAGGGATCTGCCTTATTCTCTAAGCATAACAGAGGGCCAGAGACCAGGCTTTGACAGACCCATGACTAACTGCTTTCATTTGTTTCCATTTGACTTAGTTATATGACTAACTTTAGCTGGAGTGAGGCACGCGTTAGAATTAAGAAGAGGCCTTCTATTTCACTTTTTTAAACAAACATGGATCATAGAGGAATGCCATCAACCAAGTACAGCAGAGCAACCCATCAAACAACAGTGCTATACTCTACTCTAAGCAGACAAGGGTTGTTGCTAGGGAGCCTTTTCTGATGTGCTGGATTCTATAACGAATGTGTTTCTCAATTATTCTTGTGGAGGCATGCTTTGCCAGAACTGAAAATCTATGCTGTTTTTTCTTTTAAAGAAAAGATATGTGAATAAGTGCTGGCAGGAAACTAGTATTCTGCTCATGGATCTTTCCAATGTGATTACTTCCATGTGTTTGCCTCAAAAACTATTCATGTGGAATAAGAAGTTGACTAAACTGTAGACAGTGTAGCCGCACACAATGATACTACCGCCAAAATAAAAATGTATGGAACTCCTGTTGATAATACAGTGGTACCTTGGGCTAAGTACTTAATTCGTTCCGGAGGTCCGTTCTTAACCTGAAACTGTTCTTAATCTGAAGCACCACTTTAGCTAATGGGGCCTCCCACTGCCACCGTGCCGCCGGAGCACGATTTCTGTTTTCATTCTGAAGCAAAGTTCTTAACCTGAAGCACTATTTCTGGGTTAGCGGAGTCTGTAACCTGAAGCGTATGTAACCTGAAGTGTATGTAACTCGAGGTACCACTGTAATGACAGATATGATTCTAAATTAATATGCCTAGCTATTCCTAATCAAGTAGTAACCAGAATGCTGTTCCTAAACAAGTAGTAACCAGAATTGTTTGTGGAAGAAATTGGATGGGAGCAGAGTATGTGCTCCCAAATGGCTACTGAAACTTCATGAAACCTTGCTTATGGTTAGAATACATATAACACTGCATAAGAAAAAGCTTGATCCATTTAAAAAGAATGTTTCCATTTTGAGAGTGTTTAAAAGGAAATTGTAAAATATTTAGGAACTGAGTTTTTGACTCATATTCATCTATATACCTTGGATCTTAAACGCTTTGGCTCCCAAACAAATCGGCTCCCGAATGATCGAAACCTGGAAGTGAGTGTTATGGTTTTCGAATGTTCTTTTGGAAGCCAAACATCCAACAAGGCTCCTGCAACTTCCAATTGGCTGCAGGAGCTTCCAACGGACTTCCAGGATGGATTCCGTTTGACTTCCAAGGTACGACTGTATTTCTATAGATTTTATGGAAGATTGATGCTCGTAAACTGCCCACTCTGGAAAGCTTAGTTAAGTGTGTTTTACTGCATGAGGCAAACTCCATTGAAGGAATGGTCTCCTGCAAGCAGTGCAGTGGTGATTTTCACAATGTAAAAGAAACTATATACTTTAGCAGATAACAGCAGCATGCTTTTACTTCCCATTTATAGCAGGCTAATACTCATAAAGGCAAGGTGTGTTTTTTTTTAAAAAAAAAAATCACGATCAGAGCAATCCACTTTATTCATCCCTTCCCTGCAGCAAAATAGCCATTGCTCAAGGCAATGCTGCTCAAGGCAGAAAAAAACCTCACCATAAGGAAGTTGTTGGCACACAACTTGAGCTTTATTATGTTGCACCACCCACTGCAAAACAACAGTCATCCAGCTTGCAAAATAAGTGACTTTAACACGAACAGCATACTGCTTTAGACCACCCAGCAACTGCATAAGCAACATTTTTGAGTGGGTGAGTTAAAATTGCCTGGTCATCAGCACAGCAGATTCTTATAATTACATCTTCAACATTCATGCTCACTAAATATATGCACAATTTATAAACATAGTTGCAGAAAGCATAGTGCCCCAAAAGTTCTTTATGCTCTCAAATCCAAGCTTGAAAAGCTGAGTAAGCCTAAGGTGTGCATGTGTGTAAAAGTGCAGCAAGATGGAATCCCAAGCAGAGCAAATACCACTTCCTAAGCCCTACTGGCTTGTTCCAGCCAGGGTAGAAGGTGGACAGCCTTGTCAGGGGACCTGGCTCCAGTTTTCTTTTTTTATTCCGGTTGCTGTCAACACCACGATACCATGACAAGAACTAGTATCACTTTTTGCCCTTTGGGGGGACAGTGTTGGGGCAAAGGGAGCTTTAGATCCCAGAATCACCTGCAGTCTGCCCTTACACGCCTCCTTTCAAGTCCTACTGCCAGTGGCACACCACTAGCCATGCCCATGAAGTTTTCTGCAGGTGTACAAGAAGCTCCTTCATGTGCATAAGTGCCAACCAGCTGGCAGTGGAGTAGCACTTATGCTGCATTATAAGGTCCCTCAGTTGGCCTTTGTCTAGTTTTACTTTTGTTTTTTTTGCAAATTCCAACATCGGCTGCCATACGGGTTTAGGGTTGCCATCCATCTGGACATATCCGGAATACGGCAACCATATGGCAGCCCATGTTGGAATTGACCAAAAAACACACCAAAAAAACCAAAAACAAAACTCGACTGTCACTTTGTGGAATATGGCATCCCTACCTTAGCTCAAATTTGAATTTGCACATTTTACAAAATTGGATTGCTTTTTAATGAATTCAACGACATTGCCACAAATAGATAAATCTACATGATTTGTATCTTTGCAATCTGTATGTCATGAATTCTAAGCTCAGTGGAAAATGCATTGGCTTTAATCAGCTTAGGCATTTCAAAATCTAATCAAGACCAGTTTTCTGTTAACATAAACTACAGTTCTCAGGATTTTTTTGGGGGGGGGGAGGCTGTGAGCTTTAAATATATGGTGTGCATTTTAGCTGTATTCTTACAATACAGAAAAAGTGCGGTGATTCTTCCCTGATCTTGAACTGCTACAATCACAAGGGATGGGTAGGCCACATGGGACGCTCTTCCCCACAGTCCAGCTGTAGGAACTTCCCTTCCCACATGTTTGTAGTTACCAGAATGTATTACCAGAAAGGAATGGGAACAAGCTACCGGGTCAAGGGAAGGGGCGACATCAACCATGCCGCTAGGAACTGGCTCTTGGGCAATGTGTAATAGAAAACATGTGAACCAGCTGTAGAATATTCAGATTTAATTGCTTCTTCTCTTTTGCTTTTTTCCTTTCCAATGCACTGTACTTACACACCCAGAACGATGAACAAAGGAAAATGAATCTAAACCAGTGCAATGACTGCATGGGGTCATATACCACCTGATGGTAGTAAAGTTCTCTATAGCACTAGGCAAGATAATAGAGAAGATTCCACCAGTTGTTCAAATTACGCTGGGTGGGATAGCTTAATCACCTGTACAGTTCTGCCAAGTGATAAGGAGAAGTTCACCCAATACCACGTGAATGCCTAGATTGCTGTCAAGTGAGAAAAGGAGCAGGGAAGGGATTGCCAAGTACAAACTCAGAATATGTTGAGTTCAGAGGAATTGATAGACCACTCTCCATACTCACCAATTTTGGTTCTTAGATTTCTTTCTTTCTTTCTTTCTTTCTTTCTTTCTTTCTTTCTTTCTTTCTTTCTTTCTTGGAGCTCAAGATGGCGTATATACTTCTCCTCAACATTTTATCCTTACAACAACAGCCCTGTGAGGTAGGTTAGGCTGAGAGTGAGTGACAGGCTTGAGGTCACCCAGTGAGCTTCATGGCTGGGTTGGAATTTGATCCCTGGTCTCCCAGGTCCTGGTCCAGCACTCTAACCACCACACCACACTGGCTGTCAAGGAAGACATTTGCCTTCCTCCACAGACACTTTCCTAGCAGATACGTTCTCAGCATCCCTTCAGTAAATAAGGGTGAAAGATGAAATTCATAAAGCTGTGATATGTTTTAAATATAAACATGTGTGATATGATGCGATACATTTAAACTATGCTTATTCATGTCCTCCCTTTCCCCAAAATGGGCACAAAATAAATTGCCAAGTGGAGAAGATGCATAGTAGAGAAACACTCTAAAGGAATTTATTTCAAACTATAATGAAGTTCCCAGCATCTGCCCATAAACTGAGTAAAATAAGTTTACAATCAGACCTACCTGCTGTTGCAGCTGTGGTTGATGAAGCTGTATAATTTAAGTTATAGTATAATTTTAAAAAGAAACCAACAGGATTATCATGATGAGGTGCACATCTTTGCACTGAATACAATTTTGCAAAGTTATTTCGTTGTATGTCCTTCAGAAAGAAAAATCTTGTCTACAACGGATAGGAATCAATATTACTAGCTTAAAATATAGTTCCACAAGGGGGAGCTAAATCTTTGCATGTAAAACATTGGTCTTCAACTAGGAAGCACAGGAAATTTTGATTTCTCTCAGTTTCTTCTTTTTCTCTAATCTTAAATTCAGCCCTTCACATTTCCACATCAGTTTCCATGCTCTGCCTGCTACCTTGCATCTTGGCCACATAACTCCCTGTTCTAAGCTTCTGGCTCACATTGCTTTTAACTACTCACATTGCTCCCACCTTTCATTTCTCTCAGCTCTGGCTTTATCTTTGAACTAACTCAGAGCTGAGGCAGGAGCTGCAACTGTTTGGCATCCCACACTGAGTCCCTTTGATGCTTTGTCCTCTTAATGGCTCATCCTTCAGGCTATCACCTCACGCAGGAAGCTTGGACTAGCTTAATTAATTTTCAGCACTTGGTGATTCCAGTGGGTTTAAAAGTGTCTCTCACCCAGGTTAATACACACAGGTCTGGCTTAATACACATTGGCATAATACACCTGGGTCTGTCACCCAGTCTTAAGACTCCAAGCATTAAATTCCAACACTTATCTGATCCAGGAATTTAGGGTGTCTAGCACCTGCAAACTCATAACAATACATTTAAAGGTAAAGGTAAAGGTACCCCTGCCCGTACGGGCTAGTCTTGCCAGACTCTGGGGTTGTGCGCCCATCTCACTTAAGAGGCCAGGGGCCAGCGCTGTCCAAAGACACTTCCGGGTCACGTGGCCAGCGTGACATCGCTGCTCTGGCGAGCCAGAGCTGCACACGGAAACGCCGTTTACCTTCCCGCCAGTAAGCGGTTCCTATTTATCTACTTGCACCCGGGGGTGCTTTCGAACTGCTAGGTTGGCAGGCGCTGGGACCGAGCAACGGGAGCGCACCCCGCAGCGGGGATTCGAACCACCGACCTTTCGATCGGCAAGTCCTAGGCGCTGAGGCTTTAACCCACAGCGCCACCCGCGTCCCAACAATACATTTAATAACTCACAATTTGCTGCTCTTTCAGAATACCTAAATCCAGCTGCCTGAGGAAACTGCCTTGCAAAAATCTAATGGCACAACCAGCCCTACTGAGCCCAGACCATTATGAGGATAAAGGCACTTATAAGGGGAAGAGTTTCTAGGGAGAAAGTGAAGGACAGTGGGATGGTTAAGTGTTTCTTTTTTTCCTGTCCCTTCTCTGATGCCAATAAACATTTCCTGAGTGTCCTTTTCAGGGGAGAAGGTGGTGCCAGGGCCTTGTTACCTGTAGCTGTAATACCACACATGAAATTTCTTCCTTCCTTTCCCCAATGTAATCTGTTTTGTCTGGATTCCCTTCTCAAATGTTTCAGGTGACTTCCAGACCCTTGGCTTTTATATGGAAAGTTGCACTGTGCTATAACATGTGTCTAAATGTGAAGAAGTGTTTTGCAATTCCACGGTCAGTGGTACTAGTTTAAACACCATGAGGAAATAACCTTCACCAGGGTGATTTCCCATTCTTATCTCTTTATCTCTCAGTGTTTTTTTCTTACAATGTGTGATCATGTATAATACATATACGTCACATTGGTTTGTTCGCACAAATAGTTTCCATGGAACAGTTATTGGCATAGGAGAAACACTCTGTGTGGTAAAAATGCCAGGCATATTATAAAAAAATTGGCCTATACATGCCATTGCAGGTAGGTTCCGTGTGTCCTTTGCCTGGACTAGTTTGGTTAGATTTTATGTCTAGATTTGATATTTATTTAAAAACATTTTTTAAAGGTGATTTTAAAAATAAATAAATCTCTAAGTGATGTACAAAAATACAATTTAAAAACAACAAGACCGTACAATTAGAAACAGAGCTAAAATACAAAAACCACTGACAGGATTATAACAATAGGAATTAAAAAATTACTGAGCCCAATATTATGGAAAACCTGGGCAAAAAGATAAGGATGACATTTTACCTCAGCCCCTGAAATCTAAGAATTCTAACTTTAGTTAACAGTCAGTCTGAAGGACATAGCTAAAAGGAAGAGGCCACAGTTTTATTTTGTACCATGAAAACTACAAGAAGAGGTAGCTAAACAGTGCATTCAGCTTCCACAGTTCCTTAAAAACTTAAACCAAGACTGTGTTTCCCTGTCCAAATTTTGAGGAAAAAATTAGAATGTGCCTCCCTCCAAAAGAAAAGAAAAGAAAAGAGCATAAGGAAAAATGAAATAACAGCACCATTGAATGCTTACTGACTAAAGAAAACCAGGTGCAAAGGGGAACACAACTGAGTATCTTGAAAGAAGTCATGGCTGAGCATCCCAGGTTGGGTTGAGGGGCTGCTCCAAAGTGCCACATCAAACCTTGGATTAGGGGAGCTTTCCCAATATTTGAAATCATGAAGACCATTGCTAATCATTCTTAGTTACTTTCTGCAATACATTTTGAAAACACGACAGAGCTTTAGTGGATAATTGCAAGTATCGACTTGCATATTTTTGTAAACATATTGGAAAATGTGTTACCTATAATAGAGGAAATGTTATATAAGGTTTGGCAATTGCAGTTAATGAGTAACTTTATCTTTATGAACATTTATGGGAAGTGACAGACCACCCAGAAGTCTATCAGCTTTTTCCCATACATTGGAAAGTTACTAGTTTTAGGCTTATCTAATCTGTCCTACTATGAATCTTTTTTGAGCTTCAGAAAGGAAACATAAGAAATATAATTGATAAGATTATAAATAATCCTTCAAATTGCCACACTCATGCGAACAAATCCCCCTTCCTCAAACTGTTGGGGAGGTGGGAAATTATTTATTTATGTTATATACAAATATTGATATACCACTAGGTCATTAAAAAAATCAAAGCAGTTTGCAGCAATAAAAAAAGCTGTACAATAAAAGCCATAGACAAGTTTAAATCATGCAATAATTAATCACTGTGGAAGGAGAAATTCTCAATTGCCTGCATAGGCCTGGCAGAATGGAAACGTTTTCAGCAGTCATTTAAAACCAGGCACAGGAGATGCCCACAATATATATATATATATATATATATATATATATATATATATATATATATATATACTGCCACATCATAAAAAAATACATCACTGTGCTTTACAGCAATGAAAACATAAAACCACACAAGAAAAACAATTAAAAAGTTGAAACTGACATCAATGAACCATTGTCGAAGGATGTATTATTAGTTGCTTGCACAGGTCTGTCAGAAGAGAAAAGTTTTCAACAGGCATTTAAAAGTTGGCACAGAGAAGGCACCTGTCGAATTTCTGTTGGCAGAATACTCCATGGGACCAGGCCAATGACAGCAAAAGCTTAGTGTCTTAGAATTGTCCAATGAGCCTCACCAACTTGGGGGATGATGAACGACGTTCCTGCAGATGAACTCAATGATCAAGCCTGGATAATAAGGATTTAAGGAATTCCTGTGGTACTCTGGACCTAAGTTCTTCAGGGCTTTGTACATTAATAAGAACTTTGAACCTGGCTCAGTAGTAGGTGGACAGCCAGCGTAACTGTATTAACAGATCAAAGTGAAGCCCTACATAGGGCGTATTACAGTAATCCAGCTTTGAGGTTGCCAATGCATGGACCACAGTGGTCAGGCTATCCTTGTCTAGAAGCAGATGTAGCTGATGAACCAGAAAAGCTGGTAGAAGGCACTCCTAGCCATGGAGCACAATTGGACCTCTAGTAACAAAGATGTATCCAGGAGTACCTGACAAACTATGTACTATCTCCTTCAGGTAGAACTTCCCAGTTTCCCTAACATGGGAACCACCTACCCTGGATTCAAGCACAGTTTATTGGCCCTTTGTCCAGTCCACCACTGCATCAAAACTTTCACAGCTTCTTCTGATTCAGATATTATGGAGAAGTAGAATTGTGTCTCATCAACATACTGGTGAGGTCTTGCTCCAAAACACTCCAAACAGCTTCGCTCAGGGCTGGTTGATTGGGCTGAAGCAGCAGAGCTTGGAGCAAAGGAAGGAAAGTCTAAAGAGGACCCTGCTTCGTAAAATTGTATTTATAAAATTATCAGGCTTTACTGTTCAGTGTTCAGGGCCAGCCCTACCATTAGACATAGTGAGGCTGCCATCTGAGGCAGCAGATACTAAGGAGCAGAGGGTCAAAGCTTTGACACCTTGGCATGCCTTGCACCTCCTAAAGTACCTGACTACCCTCAGGTGTGGTGGAGGTTCTATCCCCTTACCACAGTTGAAGTAGTATTTATCTGCCCATCTATACAGTTTTTGTAAAGGAATGGGAAAGGAAGAGGCACCATCTTGTTCTTTGCCTGAGGCATCAGAACATTTTGGGCCAGCCCTGTAAGTACTGAAAGGAAAAGATGGATGTGCAAAGGGTAGCTACGTGTAGGGAAACAAGAAGTTAGTGATAACAGTAATATGTGGAGTTATATTTTATACATAGTGTCACAAGCAGTATTGGAAGGAGTCAAACATTAAGCCTCCTGCAAACTGAACCTTTACATAGTGACAATTGTACAGTAACAACCCCATATGTCATCGTGACTGCAATTCTGTATCATTGTAGCCACTGCAGAGAATTACCCAGAGATTCATGTTCATTGTACCACTTGAACTTGATCACAGCTATGGCATTTCATCACAAGTATGGGTGCAACCATTGTCACCAATTTAGTGTTGCAAATGATTGACAAGATGAGAAGTCACTGCAAGAAGATTTTAAAGGGCAGAATGATTCCCCCCCCCCCCCCGCCAACGTATATGTGATGTAAGTACCGGTAACTTTTCCTTCCCCACTGAGCTTCACAGACTTCCACAACCAAGTATGGAATGTAGAGTTGTAACCTAGTACCATTTTCCCTGGGAAAGGTACAGTATTTTTCGCTCTATAAGACGCACCAGACCACAAGACACACCTAGTTTTTCGAGGAGGAAAACAAGACAAAAATATCTTCTGAATCTCAGAAGACAGAACAGCAAGAGGGATCGCTGCGCAGTGAAAGCAGCAATCCCTCTTGCTGTTCTGGCTTCTGGGATAGCTGCACAGCTTGCATTCACTCCATAAGATGCACACACATTTCCCCTTACTTTTTAGGAGGGAAAAAGTGAGTCTTATAGAGCAAAAAATTTGATAATACTTGGGACCAGATTGATCAGCATAATCAGAAAGTTTGGAAGATCTTTTTTATGTTGGTTTAGCTGATTAGCTTAGATAGTCCCCACATTTTCTATAGTAGGGATGGAGAACCTGTGGCCTCCAGATATTGTTGAACTCCAATTCCTTTCAGCCCTAGTTAGCATCACAAATGGTAAGGGATGTTGGGAATTGTAGTCCAGCAACAGCTGTAGGGCCACCAGTTCTCCATCTCTATTCTGTAGCATGTGGCCTTACTTTATTCCAAGGGATAAATTTCTCTACAGGCCATTAGTTTTTGCCAAATTTTTGAGAGGTCCAGTTTTGTGTACATCTGGAAATGTTCACACACATTTGTGACTCAACAATGGGGTTGCATTCCTTCTTTCCCTGACAGCTGCCGATCAAGAAGGTTCCCATGGTCAACAGTGTCAAAAACTACTGAAAGATGCAGGATTGTAGTTTCCCCCTTTCTCCTAGCATAGATCATCTGTCAGAGCGGTCTTTCTGCTAAAACCGGACTAGAATCCAGATTGAAATGGGCGATCGGTCTCATACAAAATCACCTGGAGTTGTGCAGCCACCAACTGCTCAAGTACCTTCCCTAAGAAAGATGATAGATGATAAGAAAGCCCCGAAGATAATTCTTAAAATCCTAGGGGCCCAAGCCCTAGTTGCAGACGATCATAGACTTGTTACACTGGAGCATATTAACTGTAACACAACCCAATGACTGAGCAGTCATAAGATAATGGATTCACTGTGATAAAGTATTGAATATCTGTTTAATATGTATATATCTTGAGGATTGTTTCTAGTATGTGGCTTTGTATTACCTGTTTCACTGCTTTGTATTAACCTTGCATGCATTTCATTGGTTGGAAGACTGACGCTGATGGCTAGTCTCCCTCATGGGTAGCAAGTGTCACCTAGCAGACAACGCAGTCCTGTCACCAGGACCAGTGGCTTTCTACAGAAGTTTTCTCTCACTTTATCTCCTTGCTCTCTCCCACACATTCACACCCCAGAACAGGGACCTCCAGCCACTGTTGCAACTATCAGTCATCTGCTGCAACTCCTTCTCACCGCAAGGGCCTGGGATTATCAAACCTGCCCAAGACTACAACTAATTTGGTTGTTCTGTGCCATTCTACTAGAGACTGGACATGGGGAGGGGAAAGGTGTTGTTTTTAAAACTGCACAACACTGTTGACAACCTTTAGATGTATTATTTTACTGTGTTTCATTGATAAACAGAAAAACGTGGTATCTGGTATACCTGTTCTGAATAGCGCTGGCATTTTTATAAGTCATTCAAATGACACATCTTCTAGTTCCTGCAAGAATTCTGTGAATAGATATATCATCTGCCTCACTAGTTTAGGCAGTTCAGGGCAAAACCTTGGAATGCACACAGTTTGTTGGCATTTGCTGCCCCACTCTGTCTCATTGTATGTAGGCTTGGTGTCCAAAAAAGAGATCTCTGTTTCCTCTAGTTCACTGCCAAACTTTCAAATACTCTTACGTTTCTCTGCAAAGTTCCACTTTTAGTCTGTCAATCAAGTTCTTGCCACTGGCAACCTAAGAACTCTCTGTTCTCCTGAGCAATCAAGAACAACCTTTGACAAACGTGCAAGCTGCTACATTTTACCCAAGCCTGATTTCCTCCTTCATTTGTGACCTTTACTTTACTTCCTCTTCATAAATTCTCACAGAGAGATTATGAGAATTTCACCCCAGATTTTTTTTTAATGAGAACATAACATAGGAAGAGTCTGCTGGATCCAACCAATGGCCCCTCTTGTCCAGCTTCCTGTTCTTACTTTTATTATTTATTATTTACTAACATATTAGTCACTTGTCACCCAAAGGTATCCAAAGGACTTACAGTAAAAAAAGATATAAAATACATAATGCCATAGGGCAAAAAGGGGGGATTATACATTACTATTTAATACAATAAAGTAGTAACTCGGGTTAAGTACTTAATTCATTCCAGAGGTCTGTTCTTTACCTGAAACTGTTCTTAACCTGAAGCACCACTTTAGCTAATGGGGCCTCCTCCTGCTGCCGCGCTGCTGCTGTGCGATTTCTGTTCTCATCCTGTAGCAAGGTTCTTAACCCGAGGTACTATTTCTGGGTTAGTGGAGTCTGTAACCTGAAGCATATGTAACCTGAAGCGTATGTAACCCAAGGTACCATTGTATAACATTTATGGAAAAACAGAAGAACGTAGCAGCTGTATCAAATGGTAGCAAACAACATTAACAATACTCAAATAATAAACAAAGCCATACTTTGACCCACTAATTAGTGAATAAACAAAACCTCAACCTCCCCCTAGCCTAAAACTCATTCACATCGAACCAACAAATTTCCCCCTTTAACCTCCCCACCCAGATGTCTGGTGTCAAGGCCAGCTGTTGCAAATCAGTGGTGGGTTGGTCCAGTGTCCTCTAGGGATGGTCCAGCACCTCTCCTCTCCCTTCAGGGGAAACAGACATGTCCCAGCTTGGGTGGGGCCGTGCCTTGTCTAAACCCATCTTCTGGTTGCCCCATAGGTTCCTGGATGCTTGGGTTGCCCCATACCAGGATCCAACACTGGTTCAAAAGTACATTAGGTACTTCCCAGAAGACCATTCCAACAGCAAGGTCTGATTGGAACGATGATCTAATTCTTACCCATTGCCTTGCTACTCCTTACCTGTTGTATAAAGCTGTGGCCTAATTTCACTGAGCACTAGTGTGTATCATTCGTGCTGCACCCATGGGCCATAAATCTATGTTGAATACCCCTCCACTCATTGCTAAAAATTCATGGTAGTGTTTTGCCCTTTGCCCTCCTTTACTCTGGTGTGCAAATGAAGAGCTTTGCCCCACCTTAGCAAATGGTTTCCAGTCAAAGAAAATTATGCTCTTATCCATGAAGTCATTTCCTTGCCTCATATACACAAATAGGGGCTTCCATGTGTAAATGGAGTCTTCTTCTGCAGCCAACATTATGACCCAAATGCTTCACCTTTGGGTAGATAAGGAAATGTTAAAAGTAAGATATGGGATGAACAAATAAAACACGTCATAAGATTTATGGCAGAGACAGAAAAGTACATATACACAACAGTGCTGTTTACCACAAGCATTTGAGTTGGGGAGCTTTTTGTACCTGGACAGAAGTCTTGATGAGATGGATTCCACAGTGATGGTTACTTGGGTGATGCTGTTCAGTACATTGGCTTTGCCAGGTGTTTCAGGTAATTGCTGGGCTTAATCCCAGAGTACATTAGATGTAGCAAGTTTGTTTACCTAAATTCCACTTACAGATTTTGGCAACAATTTGGGGACATATTTGCAAAGTTATGAAATATGACTATAACAGGATGATTTTGTATTTGATGCCTCTTGAGTTATCCAGAAATGATCACGGTTAGAAATGAACTGATGGTCAGAGAGGCCTTGATCTGACTCCGTAAATCAGTTTTTATGAAAGAGCCAGAATAGGCTTTGAACTTTAGATGAAAGTAAAGCATGAATTATTTTTATAGCTTAAAAGAGAGAGAGCAAATGCCAGAACTCAACAAAATGTTCACTTGAGCTCATGGGAAACTGTGTCAATATAGCACTTCTTAAAAAATCAGTAATAAGGTACATCTTAAATTAGCCCACCACAATATTTTAGGATTGCATTCTAAGTAATCTTTAGATACTTTACATACTGATTATTTTCATTGTTCCAAAATGTCTCTTGTATGGGCAGGTGTGGGGAACTGTGCTGGATAGGTAGGGAAGTGGCCACAGCCCCAGGCTGCTTCTCCTTAACACCCTGGCTGTACACTGTTATTGAAGGGTAGCTGCATGTGTCATCTGGCCTGTTGTGATGCCTGCATCTAGCCTCCTGCATTCAGAAGTGGTGGAAATAAGATAGCCAGCATTGAAATAAGATTGAACTGCCAATCCAGTCAGCTACTGTGCATGGAATGGCGGGGCCAGCATCTTGATGCCTAAGGAAGGAAAATGTCTTGGTCTGATCCTGACTCTCTTCCATCCACCCCTCCTTCACAGATGCCCCAGATGTCCTTTTTACTGAGCAGTTATGATTTGTGCTCATGAGCTTATTGAGTAGGGCTATGCAACGGGTTACTATGTTGTTAGGAGACATACATAGCACCAACCAAGTTATCCCAGTATGCTTGGGGGCATAAGTTAATGGTGTAGACTGGAAGACTCAGGAGTCGCCCCTCTAAGGAGATGTCACAGTTATACACATATACCTGCAATGTTGTTTTCCAATTCCTTCTACTACAGGTTACACAGTCATTCCTGATACCACAACCACCACACCAGAAACTACCGGTAAGAACTCACTTTGTTTTGCTTTTTCCAAGTATCATGGGATTTAAAATATTATGTGTTTCAGGTCTAGAAAACAGGTCGTATCCAATGATAATCCTGCTTAGACGCATTGAAATAGGCCTACAGTGGTCATGTCCATTAATTGTAATGTGTTTTACTCTGAGTAGGACTAACATTGGAAACTTGACTGCCAAAATGATGGACTTTAAGTTCTGTGAGAACACAGTAAAGAGAAGAAAACACACACTCAGATAGGATTTGAGAGAGATGCTGCTCTTAGCTTTGTTGTTCAGCATTGAGACCCTTTGGGACGAACAGTAGGGTATAAATTCAAAATAAATAAATTATTATGAAGACAGAAGCCATACAGCCAGAAACAGCTTGAAGGACAGGGTGGATTTGCTACCTGAACTTCCCTGCTGGTGGGAAACTCCTGCCAATGTGTTTTTACTGAACTGACTTCCCTACAACCTTGGACCTTCCACGGTACCTCCCAGTAAGCAGTGACCCACCTGCTAAGATGCTAGTGTAGCAGCTCCATCTCACCAGGTGAGTGGTTTCTGCACACACCTGGATATTAAAACACTCCATTCTTTGTACCGAACCCAGTGTAGTGAAAGGAGAGGTTGATTTCGAGTGAAAAACTGTGATCAGGGAATGCTTTAAGCATGCCTTTCATCCCCCAACCCTTTCACACTCAGTTTTCATTTTTGAAAATGATGCTGATTGCTAATTCCCAGATATTTACAGGAAACTTAAAAAGACCCTGAAACCCAACATAAACTTTGGTCTGTATCCTATATCTTCATGACTGAAGGACTCACCCCTGGGACATCTACAATGATTTTCTCCAATCAATATTGTCATGTTTGAGGAACAGTCCTAAATGTTTGATTGCCCCAGATGAAAATAACAAATAAGAAATCTCACAATTAGCTTTGTGCTACTGCAAATCGTACACTCACACAATTAGGAGAGCGTTCTCTATGAGATTATATTGAATCATTCTTGGCCTATTGCTTTTCTTCATTTTGGTGCAGGATATTATCAAAGGCATGTATCCACTCTACAAATAGCTAAAATAGGTGTGTGGCGGGGAGGGAAATAAGGAACTAGGGTGTAAGTAAGCTTTTGGCCACCATTTGACCTTTTGAGTTCTGGAAAAAAAGATTTGGATGGAGTGTTTCCTATCTCCCAGCTTCACAGAAATGTGCATAAACAAAGGAGGTTCTTGATTTCATTAGATTAATTCCAGATGATTTTATAAAGTCCGTTTCACATGTTTTCTTCTGAATGCCCACGGTAAGAGCTGATGTCGATCACATCTGAAAACCTGTTAGTTTTCATGCCTTTTTCCTGGGAGAGCGAAACTGCCACCTGTTGATGCATGCAAGTACATTCCGAAGAAATATTCTTCATACAATACGGACACTCTAACTTAAAGATGGAATATGTGAGCAGCCTCTGAAAGAGAAGGAAGAAACAGGAACATGGGAATTTCTTTTTAAAAAGGAGTAATATTTTGATTCCTGAAAAGTTCATCTGAAAATGATAATGGAAAACTATCTAGGGGTGACATTTCCATTTCAAACAGTAACATGAGGAACAGCCCTTAGTGCAGACAGAACAGGAGGCTAATAATATTTAATACCTCCCAGAATGGCTGGGGCAACCCAGAATAATAATAATAATAATAATAATAATAATAATAATAATAATAATGATGTATGAAAAAGTTTCCATTGCCCTTCTTGGGTTCCATGAGCACTGTATGGTCCATGGGGTCATGAAGAGTCGGACATGACTAAACAACTAAACAACAACCCTCATAAAAGGATCTTCATAACTCTAGTTTAATAATTCAAATAAAAAATCAACCTTATTTAATTCCCTGTGGGTATTGCATAAAAGAGGATGTTTTTCTGTATAGGCTGCTAAATGCCAATATATTTGTTTTTTTCCAGCATGGGCAGATGGTGAGTCTACTGTTCATATTTTTTGCAATATGGTGTTCATGTTTGTCCTAGATTTCCAATTAGATGTATTCTGTTAGCTCAGTGGTAAGAAACATGCCCTAGTCAGATTTTTTCAATTTGTCATTTAAAATTGGTAACCAAAATGGGAACTACTCCATATCTCCTAGGGTTATATATTCTTAAACCACAGCTAATATCTATGGTAGAAAACAAAAACAAAAGAAAATTAGCACAAATTAGTGTATAATTCAAATTATTTCTTTCTTTCCCAAACAGTTAATTAAAATATGGCTTAAAATACAGCTTAAAATGCAGCCTCTTTTTAGTAGCAGCCCATAAATCAAGACCACAAAGGAAGGAAACATAAGATATTCACCCGAGCCAGCTATTCATGCTGGTCCTACATGGGCCAGCAAAAAAGCCAAGGGAAAATTTATATACCAAATCCCATATAAGGGGTCAGAGTGAGTCTAAGCCGAAGGCCAGGCGGAACAGCTCCTTCTTTCAGGCCCTGCGGAAAGATGTCAAATCTGGCAGGGCCCTAGTCTCTTGTGACAGAGCGTTCCACCACGTCAGGGTCAGTGCTGAAAAGGCCCTGGCCCTAGTTGAAACCAGTCTAACCTCCTTGAGGCTCGGGACCTCCAAAGTGTTGTTATTTATGGACCTTAAGATCCTCCACAGGGCATACCAAGAGAGGCGGTCCCATAGGTACGAAGCCAACATTGTTATTGAGTTCTGGAAAGGACCACAGTTACCTTTGATTCCACTGTTTATATAATATGCCAGTACTAAAAGTCAAGCAACTTCTGCTCTGCTATCTCTGTCACTGTCTTCTATCTAATACTTTATGTTTGTTCTGCAACTGTATCCTCTCCTCTACCACCATCCAAACTACCATTAACAGAACAAAGTAACTCAAGTTTTTCAGCGCATATTATTTATGGGCATGATAAGGTTTGGAAATCTTATCAGTACTTCTGCATTTAGTTGGCAGTCCTTGTTTACAGTGTTCAAAAAGTGTCCAGCGTAGGAAGATTAAATGGAGAGTTGATGTGAAAACACATTTCCTATCCAAGATCATTGGGCCATTATTTATTGACCTTATTTTGCCCCTCTCATTTTTACATGGTTTGGAAACTGATAAATAAATATTTGAGAGCGTAAAAGACATTGGGGAAAATCAAATCCACAATACAGATGTAGCTTCTTTGAGAACTATGAAGGGTTCTGATCCCTTTAAAGCAGCTTTGGTTATATTTTTGCCTTGTTAATACTGAAATTATGTGAAATAACTTAGTGGTTACACTGTAGCTGTACAGAACTATTTAAAAACACACATGCCTAAAATGCTTACAGTTATACTGTTTTGAAGAAAGCTGAGTTCCGGGGTTATGAAAAATGTGCACATGCCCCACCATGGTTGGGGATATTGTACACCAGTGAGGTCTCTAGAGTCTCTTTCCACAATCCTAGTAGAGGATTAGTTAAACAGCCTTTCCTCCATCAACATCTCCCAAATGGGATAAGTAGTAGGCACTGCATAGAAAAAGGTGCCCTGTTGGGCACAAACCCCCAAATGTAGGTTCTGTTGTGGTATGTCTCCAAACTAACTCCTTCATTCCTGATCTAAGCAGCTGAGTCCACATGATGCTGAGAAGGGGAATATCATGAACTGGGCCTTTTTGAAAGTCTCATGATATGTGTTTTACATGTGTATGATAGAATACTTCATGATCTACTCTATGATGTGGAGTATGGGGCGTGTTTTAGCTGAGCTTCTTTTTTGACCCTTTATGGTTTTTCAGTTATCATTTCCTTTCACTGACTGCAGAGATCTCCAGAGCATGTCAGCTATTAGGCTCTTGCTGGCTGCACCACAGTTATGTGTATAAAATGCTATGTATGCTGCCTTTTGCTCCTTAGAGGAAAGGCGGGATATAACTGAGAGTGAGATCCTAAGTGGGGTACATATATGCGCAGAGTAGCAGACCAATCTCCACTTACGAGCTCTCGCATGCTGGCCAGGAGAAGAGGTTTCCATTTTCCTTCCCCATGTAGATATTTGATGTTCATCTCCTTGTCCAGTTCTAATAGTGATGAAATTAGTTGTGTCAGATCCAGGCTTGTGTGAAGGCAGCCCCTGGCCTCTGAAATGAAAGAGGGGGCCTGAATTCCAATGCATCCAAGATCACCTCCAGCCTACCTCTGTGCTACTGTAGCTGAAAGAACCACCAGGTGGCATCTCTACCTGTTCCTTTGCTGGCAGAGTTCTTCTCAACTAATGGGGAGGCATCTCTACTCCATCCTAACTCTTTCCAGTCAGTGGATCAGGGGGTTGGGATTGGCCTGTAAGTAGGTAAAACAAACAAAGGTACTGTGGTATATTTGTATTAACCAGGTTGTGTACTGTTGTAGGTAGAATGGCAAAGGGGACTTTTGCCATGTTAAGGGTAGGCAAAGGGGCACGTCACAATCTGCTTCCTCCTCTGCTTGATTGGGTGTCAGTGGTGTTGCCCTGGAGGCTAGAGAAATGTATGTTGGTGTTATACTATATTAATTGTAGTAGTACCATTATTTTGGTTGGGTGGGTTGTAGAAATCTTTATTATGCTAACATTTCATTGATGTTAGTGGTTGCTGGCATCGGTGGTCCCACCAGATTGGTCTAGCAGTCCTCTCACTTTGAACAGATCTTCAGTAGGGCTTATTGTGGCAAGCCTCAAATCTATAACAGAGTTGACCCACTGGTGTGGGTAGAACTTTTCATGAGTAAGCTATCTGAAGGCTGGGAGTTCATTTATATCTTTTGAAATAAATGTGATAAAAAGCAATATCTTAGTTGTTCTGGCTCAATTAGCTTATTTATTTGTAAGAGAACTTAGCTTCTGTTCCTTCAATGTGACTTTTAAAAGTCATTGAAATGTATCATTCTGAGAGTAGACCCCAGTAGTTGTTGATGGGTTAGCCGTGTTCACTTGACCCCTTGTCACTATGGCTTACCAGGAGTGGTGAGATGGCAGTGGGATGGATGTGGTGCAAGCACAGTGGTAGAGCTAATCCAGCACTACTGCCACTGTGTTTGCTCTTCATCAACTTTGCCGTGGCCTCACTCCTTCCAGTAAACCACAGTGATGTGAATCAATGATTCCTGACAGGAAGTCAGGAAATCCAGGCCACTCCACCCTGCTGACCACTGTTGGTAGACCCACTGAAATCAATGGACTAAAGGTAGTTAAAACTAAATTCATTGATTTATGAGTATGACCCAGTTGTTCTGTTTTGAGTTCTATGTCTTAGTTGGACATAACCCAAACCCAGTGAGAAGTATCTGTAACTATATGGCAGTCTGTTCAGAAATATGATTTCACTTTTTTGTTGCACTCTTAGTGGCCTCTGTTTGTGGTGGTCATCTCTATGAGCCATCTGGGAAACTCACTAGTCCAAATTATCCTGTTGTATACCCAAATAATGCACACTGTGTTTGGGAAATCCATGCTGAAGGTTATTCCTACATAAATCTCATCTTTGAGTATCTTAAGTAAGTGGCAGTATTTTTAGGATTGTGTTGCCCTGTGTGATCTTTAAAAATGATTTTGTCTGCATGCCTGCCTTTCTGCTTGTTGTCAAATTGGCTTTGCATGTTAACAATAATCTATATGCTATTTCTGAGCTTGCCAAGTTGTGTGTGGACCCAATATTAAATCATTTACTTGTATTCTAAAGACTTGGCTCAGACCTTAAAAAAAGGCTCACTCCATAAGTGTGAATACATAACAAATAGTGTGCCAAAATTTGCTGACCTGGGTCTACAAGTCCCAATTTCGTGTGGATTTTAACTTTTTGTGTTTTATAGTTACAAGCGAAATATCACCCTACTCAGTGGTTTCTAACTTTATATCCACAGACTGGAGCCACGTAATCACTGCTCTTATGATTATGTTGAAATCTATGATGGGCCAGCGTATGTAGCTCCTTTGCTAGGAAGAATTTGCATTTGGGAGCACCAATCATATATTTCTAAGTCAAATACATTGTCTGTTGTGTTTTCAAGTGACACTAGTTCTCAAAGCACTGGATTTTTGGCTATTTATTTTTCTATTCCACAAGGTAAGATCTCACCAAAGAGAACATAATTCAGGACCATGCTGCTTTACTTTAGTGCAATTTTTCAAGTCCATACCTGCAACTGAATTAAATAGGCTATGTTTGCATTGTTGTATCCCAAATTGTAATTCAGGGCCATCCTAAAAAATATTGATGTGTGCATGGGAACTCCATTATTTAATTTTCTTTCTCCCATGGTTAAACAGGGAAGAAGCAATTTAAACTACTCAATGGTTTATCTATTTGGCAGTTGACTCTTCTGCAGAGAAAGGTAGAAACAAACTTGTGGCAAGATACACAGTTCTCTCTCATGTGTTCTGTGTGTATAAATTACTTGAGTCTCAGTCCAGATTTTGTTTGTTCATTTAAGTACTTTATCTAAAGAACTTTCAATTGCCAAAGAGCAATACATTGACCAAAAATTTAATTCCCCCCCCCCCATTTTGAACTTAGCCACTAAATCTCATTTGCATATGCTGTCTTCTTCCAGAGTTACCAGAGATCAAGTTTGTTCCAAATGTTGTACAATATATATTGCAAATCTTGTTACTATGCTTTTTCTTGTATAGAAATAAACTGTTGTACACCCACATGTTATTGAATATATTATGTATAAAACTCTGGAAGAGACAAGGTCTCTCATGTGGCTACATATATTTATTTATAGGCACATGGTACATTAAAAGCACATGTTTTGCCCCAAAGAATCCTGGGAGCTCTGTAAGGAGTAAACTACATTCTCAGGATTCTCTGAGAGAAACCTCATGCTTTAAATGTAAGGTATGAACACACCATAGAGAGGTATCTATAGGTATGTAAACTGGCTGCTGTTTAAGAAACAGGAAACAGGCTGCTCTTTACCAAGTTGTTTCCTGTTGTCTTTCGAAGACGTGTCCTTAAGACTGGTGAATGGATCATACAGCTGTGAGGGACGCGTTGAACTCTATTACAAAGGAGAATGGGGAACAGTTTGTGGTGATTACTGGGACATAGCCGATGCCCAGGTTGTGTGCTGGCAGCTTGGATGTGGAGAAGCCATTTCAGCCCCAAGAAAAGCCTATTTTGGCCAAGGCTCAGGACCTATTCTCCTTGATGATGTGAACTGTAGAGGAAATGAGTCTAACCTGTGGGACTGCCGTAGCCTAGGGTGGCATGTTCATAACTGTGGCCACAGTGAAGATGCAAGTGTCACCTGTGCAGGTATTTTCTGATCTTGTTTCTTGCATGTAGCACAAAAGCAGGATAATTGAATCATGCATGGCATGCCTCTTCTTCCCTCCTGAAATGCAACAAGCTTAAGTCCTATTTGAATCAATTGCCTATGTTGCTGAAGTGCAGAACTGCTTGCTTTGGAATTTATCCTGTTCATAATGCCGGTTCGAATTAATTGTACATAATTGTTCCAAATTTGGAATCCATCAGCGTGCCCCCAGCCTTTCTTTCAAGTCCATAATATCCAGCCACATAATCTTGCACTTAGAGAATATCATATGTTGCTAAAGCCCTGTACAACAGCACAGATATAGCACACATGAAATCCCAGATTCAAACAATGGATGTGGATCCCAGTAGATACAGGAGTCGCATCACATGGCCGCATATCACACAGCGCATTGGCCTAACCAGTCAGAGGATGTGGAGCATGAACCTATAATTTCATTTAGGAAAGTGTTTGGCTCTCACATATGTCGAGATTCATGTAATTTTGCCCAATCCCTTCATCCCACCAAGGCTTGCTATACGTCAGGAAAATTCCTGACATATCTTGGTTTGGGGGTTTAAAAATGGCATCTGGGGGGAATTTTGCTGAATTGGAAAAATGTTTCTGTTCCCAAAAGAAGCTCAATAATTTTGGTGGTTTCCTAAAAAAAAAAATGTTCAACAATTTTAGGGTCTTCAACAACTTGGGGGGGGGGGGAGTGTGTGTCAGGAATTTTACTTTTTGAAATATGGCAACCCTATCCCACATAACTTCTGGCTGCATGCTCATTTGTTTGTCAGCACGTTCTGGTTATTTCTGTATAAGACATTCCACTGTTCATTCCTGCACTTCCAATGCTTGATTTATTATCATACTAGCAGTAATGAGGAGTAGGACAGTTGTGAGCTGTTGAGGACCTTATTGTTCTCTCCAGTTCTCTGATGGTAAGGCTCAAGCCATGCGGGGTGGAACATCCCAGCTTCTCTACCAATATGTATGACTCTTGAAGCAGCTGAGGTGAGTAACAGAGAGGTGAGGGTTTCTGCTAACTATCACAACTGGAGTAACAGCTTTGTGTATGGCCTCCAAAGTGGTGGGAATTCTGACAGCTTTATAAAGACAGGGGCTGCCAAGTTTCCATCTTGTGCAAGATCTCATAACAGACACAACTCTTCCTCTTGTTGCATTTGAAAGGTGAGCACTGTTGTAGTTCAGTCTGTCATGCCCTCTTGCAAGCTGCAGATGCATGGGGAAGGGAATTTTGGGCAACCCCACAGTGGAAGAGCTGGATTCTCACTGGCCACCACTGGTCTAGCAGCAAGTCTTACTTGTCATCCACCTTGCAATGAGAGTTGGCATATCTTAGCCTGTGCATTTGCTGGATTATTGCTTGGTTGTCTTTGAAGAGATAGAGGGGACAGTAATCCGTAATGGACACCCTCTGTGAAAGATCATTTCTGTGCCAAATGCTGAGTAGTTACAATTGAAAGCAAGAGACAGTTGTAAGCTTAATGCTCTTTCAATCATTGTGTCTGAACCCCCCCCCCAATTATTGGTTCCTCTAATGTCTTTGTTGCAGTACTATAGATAATGTTGATGATAGTTAATGCAATCAGGAAGACAATACTTACCAATATACACACCCCTTATAGAGCCATGACTAGGGTGGACTAGCCAGGTTTTTTGCCCTGGGTGAAGCCTCCAGAGGGCTGTCATTGAGGCTTTGTGTGTGCACGCATGCATGTGTGTGTGTAAATGTGCATGGTGTGTGTGTGCCAAACTGGGTCTTTGATCCGGATGAAATAAAGCCTAGTTTCACTCCTGTGGAAAAGAACTGGAAACAGTTATTATATGACTTGTTTCTTGTCCAGACTGAGATATCATTACCGGGGGGGGGGGGGGGGAGAGAGAGAGAGAGACCTGAGTGTTTGGTGAGTGGGAATGGAGTATCTAGGGATTACCCACTAAGCTGGGTATGTTTTCTATTGCCTTTACATGGGTAGAGTGGTTTAGTCATGCTGGCCACATGACCCGGAAAGCTGTCTGAAAAGCGAGATGAGTGCCACAACTCCATAGTTGCCTTTGACTGGACGTTACCGTCTAGGGGTCCTTTACATTTACCTTTTTTACTCAGGTGGTGCTGTGGTCTAAACCACTGAGCCTCTTAGGCTTGTCGATCAGAAGATTGGTGGTTCAAATCCCCGTGATGAAGTGAGCTCCCGTTGCTCGGTCCCAGCTCCTCCCAACCTAGCAGTTCGAAAGCACACCAGTGCAAGTAGATAAATAGGTACCGCTGTGGCAGGAAGGTAAACAGTGCGCTCTGGTTTCTGTCATGGTGTTCCGTTGTGCCAGAAGCGGCTTAGTCATGATGGCCACATGACCCAGAAGGCTGTCTGTGGACAAACACCAGCTCCCTCGGCCTGAAAGTGGAGATGAGCACCACTATCCCAAAGTCGCCTTTGACTGGACTTAACCGTCCAGGGTTCCTTTGTCTTTTACCTACCTTTTTTTACTGTCTGCACAGTGTTCATTTTGGTGTGTCTTTTTGCAAAGTGCCCTTTCACCAGAGTGATCCAATCACCAAAATTCCCCCAGTGTGCTTTTAAATTATCCAGGCAGGCAATGTAGTCCAAACACTGTTTTCAGTAATGGTAGGGAGGAGTGTGAAGCATTGCCATAGCCAGCAGCAGAAGTTATGCGACTGCAGAAGTCTGGAAAACACAACCCTTCTGACTGTTTTGCTATATTGTATATATCATTCTCCTGAACTCTATCCCCCCCATCTGTTTTTCTCTGACATTTGCCTTCCCCGACCAGTTTCTCTGTTCTCAACAACTCCCTCCCTCTTTCTCTCTCTGCTGAATATTATTAAATGTACATATTAGTATTAGAAAAAGATATCTTTAACTTATATGTTGTGTTTGCAAATGGATATCATAAACTTTATACTCCAGCTGAAGGCAATTTGCAGTAAGTGCAAATTATGCTCTTTCTGTCTCTTTCTAAATGTTACCTCAGTAGTTCTCAAAAAATTTTCTCTACACCACAACTTTCAGAATAAAAATTTGCTCGGGCCACATAATTTTTTTTATTAATAAGAAATACATTGGGAAACAAAAAGAAACAACTCCTAGCATTGCTAGGAGAACAAAGCAACTTTATAATATGATCTCCAGAAATCCAGAGAGTCTAGTCTCCTCACCAATACATAGAAACCTTTCTCTTTCCTGAGCTTTCATATTTGTTAGAGTTGAAAATCACTGTTTACAGCACTATGTCATGCAGAACTGTCAGTGCAGTTCTCCGGCATGCTGAATGGTGATCCTGGATCACAATTAGGATGGTTGTCCGTATCACTTGATGCTCTTGCTCTCATTTTGAAAAGATACTGTATTTTTCCATGTATAAGGCACCCCCATGTATAAGGTTCCACAACAGAAAAAGTAATAGCAGTAATTAATTTTTCATTTTCATTTAAAACATAAATAAATCTGCTACAATTCCAAATAAACCAGAGATTTATTCACCAGCTCATTCTAAAAAAGGGGTCCATATTGTTGTTTCAGAGATTCAGATGTTGCATCTATCATTCAAACATATGCAACCATGAACTCTTAAATTCGAGATGGGGAACTTTTGATATTCCAGATGTTATTGGACTGTGACTCCCAACACTCCTGGCCATTTGCATGCTGCCTGGGGCTGATAGGACCTGTAGTGCAGCAACATCTGGAGCTCTGCATGCTCTGGCTTGGAGTGCCCTCTTGAGGTTGCTAAGTCAGTTTAGCAAAAAATATGGAAAGGCATTACAGTGGTACCTCAGTTTAAGAACAGTCCTGTTTATGAACGATTCGGTTTACAAACTCCACAAAACCGAAAGTAGTGTCCCGGTTTGCGAACTTTACCAGAAGCCGAACAGTGGAAGGGCACCAGCGGTGGGAGGCCTTATTAGGGAAAGCGCTCCTCGGTTTAAGAACGGTTTCGGTTTAAGAACAGACTTCCAGAACAGATTAAGTTCGTAAACCTAGGTACCACTGTATTGGGCTCTGTCAATCAGTTATGTCTTTTCTCCTCAAGCCTTTCAAAAGCCCAAGTCTCAACACAATAATTCCCCCCCGCCCGTAAATCTGTTGTTTTACACATCTGAGATGCATCGGGCTATGAGTTCAATTTTTTAAAAAAAATAGGCTGGTGGATGGACAAAGGTGATTTCTTAGAAATATGAACACCTTCTGATATCTCAATCAGTTCTAATATTTTTCATATGTGTGTGTGTGCGCATGCTCATATATGTCTCTGTGTGGTTCTTTTACCTTATTACAAAGTGGCTTTTAGCAGGAGGGAAGTCTTTCTGCTACTTAAAGTAGTGACTTGGGTTCTCTGAACATTCTGATTGCATTGCTTTGGACAGAACAGCATCATTCCTGGGAGAATTCTTGGGGGGAAAGATCACTGTTTCTATGGTCAGTCTGTGGAGACAGCAATATTTTGCCCAAATAATGTCCCTGAGAGTGCCACTACATTGTGGCATCGTATCATTCTGAAGGGATGTTCTATCACAGAAAGGCCACATACGATCCCTTTAAATAATCCTGGGAACTGTAGTTTGTTAAGTTTGCTAGGAATTATAGCTCTGAGGGAGAGAAATGATAGTTCATATGATTCTTGGGGGATGCTTTAAATGTGCTTTAAAAGAGTGGTGTGTAGCTGCAGAGGTAACAGGGTTTCCATGCCTCTGTAAAAGAGAGAAACCGATATCATTTACAAATGGGTTCAGGGCAGGCAGGGGCAGTTTGATTATTATGTGTGTAGCATAGATACCTTCACACATTTGATTACATTGTCTTTTATTTCACAGGAAATTATAGTTGTGGTTCTCACCTTCCATATGGATCAGGATCATTCAGTAGTCCCTTTTATCCAGCACTTTATCCAAACAATGCAAACTGTATATGGACAATAAATACTTGGAATGGCTCACGTATAAACCTCAGAATTGCAAGTATTGAGTAAGTACGAGGAGAACTAAATAGTGCTATAAAACTGCAGCTCATTTAAATGTGGACTTTCCTGTGCTCACTTCATCATATATGTTTACTATTATAATTGGGAAGCATGACGATGAACATATCTGTTGAGTATTCATGTACCCTGCCTTACAGAGAACAGCCCTGTATTCAAGGAGCTGTCAGAGGAGAGTCCTCAGTCTGAAGACACTGAATTGATCTTGTATGGTTCGGTGGCATACTGAATCTCTGCCATAGTTAATTGATATACTAAGTTTATATGTTGAGCCGTATGTTCATGCAGGTTTCTTGTTTTTATTCCAGGGCAGAATGCCCCTTTGATTATATTGAGATCTATGATGGATATATCTACTCACGTTCCCTAGGAAGATTTTGTAATGGCACCCAACGAACATTTTTTTCTACATCAAATGTTCTCACCGTGGTGTTTCGCAGTGACAGTAGCGTGACAAATCGTGGTTTTATTGCTAACTACTCTTCTGTTTATGCGGGATACGGTGAGTGTGTGTGTGTGTGTGTATTAAATTGAACTCAAGTTGAATTACTAAATGGAGTAATAGTTTGTCATTGTGTACATTCATCAGGTCCCATGCTGAATGTACACAAAATCCTTCCAAGAAGAGGGGATTGTGCACATTTCCTGATCAATATACACAACCCCCAACAAGACTTTGAGAATGTGCAAATCTTGGCTCAATTTTGTACATTCTCTGGTCATCTACATATCTCAATGGTAGTTTGCACTTGATTTGAGCTACATGCACATTTTTTAGTCAAGTATGCATTGTCCCATTTTTTCCTCTGTCTCTTGTTCAGAAGCATGTAATCTGCTCTCTTCTAACCCACTACCTAATCTTCTATGCACACAACATACACCCGCCCCACTGCTCAGCTAAACACCCAGCTGAAGAGGGGGCTTCAGATAAACATGATTTATTATTACTCTTTATTAAATATATATCCCACCCTTCTTCCAAAGGAGCTCTTTCCCCCCCTGAAGTCCAGCCTCCTTTTAACCAGCTGAGCAGCACATGGGGGAATGCATGTAGTGAAAAATTATACATCTTTGCTCACCCCAGGCGTAGCAAGGGTTGCCATTGCCCTGGGCACAGTTTTTCCCAGGGTGCATTTTGTTCCTCATACCACCCTGCCAGTCCATTGTGGCAGGACATCAGGAGGATGCATCAGGCATGTGCCCTTCCAATCAGACCAATTAGGCTGATTGGAAGGGTGCATGCCTGCCCTGGTGTGTCTTCCTCACATCACCCTCCTTGCTCTGCTCCCCGTCAGTGCGCACAGATACTTCTGCCTCATCCTCCCACAATTCTGATGGAAATTCTCCCCCCTCTGGTGCCACTATTAAGCTGAAGAAAAGCCTTAATAGCAGAACTTCTACCGTTATTTAAAACCGCTAGTTTCCCTCTACTTCTCCGTGTGTGTCTCTTTTTGCTTCCATACCACACCACTGCTGTTGTGCAACCTGCCTTTACTTCACTGGAATTCCTCCAACCCTTACAGCTTCTTATTCAGCTATTTTCCTAACTATATCATTTTTTTCTGCTTTTTCTTTCAAAATGCTGGCAAATTTTCTTTGAAAGGCTGGTGTCAGTTAGTGAAGCAGAACTCATTCACGACACCCACCCAACATGTATTTTTCATAGCCCTTAGCACATTCATTCTCCAGTACCTTCTTTCCAGTTGTGGTGAATGACTTGAAAGAGGTGAAAATGTACAGAAAATACTAGACATACAGTCAAACCTCCGTTGTTGAACACAATCCATTCCGGAAGCCTGTTCAGCTTCTGAAATGTTCAACAACTGAGGTGCGGCTTCTGATTGTTCAACAACTGTTCAACAACTGAGGTGCGGCTTCTGCACTCAAGCAGAAGCCGCATCGGATGTTCGGCCTCTGAAAAATGTTCAAAAACTGGAGCATTTACTTCTGGGTTTTCAGCATTTGGGAGCCGAAACGTTCCAAAATGGAGCCATTTGGGAACTGAGGTTTGACTGTATTAGGGAATTTTATAAATCCCAGACTTTAGCAGGCTCTTGCTGAGACTCGAATTCTGCAGTATCTGTTACCAAAAATGACTGATTCACATGCTTTTGGTGTCCCTATCCCAGATCTCCGACTGGTGAATGGACGTCATGGCTGCGAGGGCCGTGTCGAAATTGGTTCTTACAATGGAATGTGGGGAACTGTTTGCGATGATTCATGGAACCTGGTGGACGCAGGTGTGGTGTGCAGACAACTTGGATGTGGACAGGCTGTGTCAGCCCCAGTAGCGGCATATTTCGGTGAAGGCTCTGGACCCATTCTTCTGGATGATGTTTATTGTAATGGAAATGAACGCCACCTTTGGGAATGCTCTAACAGAGGCTGGGGGTCCCACAACTGTCGTCACAATGAGGATGCTGGTGTCATCTGTTCAGGTGACTTCTGATTTTGTCATGCATATTGTTTTATATTAGCATATTTTAATCAGTTTGAGCATCTAGGTTAAGCAGGATATACACTTTAAAAAATTTTTTGGATTCTCCAATAATTCAATCCTCCCTAACTATAACTAATAGTAACATTGATTATTCAGCAGCAAGCCAAACTGTTGATCTCCCAAGGTGCTATCAATGAAAACAAAAGTATTGGGCTTCTACAGCAGGAAAAATAGCTGCAAACTATGATCTGCAATCTTTAATGAAACATTATTCTGACTTTTGATGTAATTCTGGTCTACTATTTCCAATGAATTACTGAGTCTTTAAAAGAGAATATAACTCTCATTTACCACTTCCAAGGAACTGGAAGTATATGTCAGGAGCCCAGGGTGCTGTCTTGATAACACAGCACGCAAGTTGTAATTAGCTTGAAGATTTATTGCAACACAATTAGCTGAGCGTCCTAGTCTTACAATTCAATTGACTCTTCTGGGGAATGCTTCCGGCTTCTGCAGAATATCCTGAACCTATGACCCTTACGTTTCTGGTTTTGTTTTCTGTCTAATACCTTTCCCATTCGTTTATTCCTGGGGCTCATGGGGTTAACTGTCTCCTCTTCCAGTGAGGAAATGCTTCCCCTTCTGCCATCCCTAGCTGAACAGAGAATTTCATGCCACATCTCTTGCCTATTCCAAGAATTGTAGGCACGTATCTCGATTTTGTTTCTTGGTTTGTTTTTAAAAGGTGAATTCTTGTTGAGCTGTTGGCAGGCAGAGGAGAAGTGACTTGATTTAGCTCTCTTCTTTTCCTTTACCCAATGACCACTGATCAGAAAGATATTTAATTATACATTTGTTCCAATGAATACTGATATCACAAATAATTATACTGATCAAATCATTAACACATTTGGGAAACATTCTAAGGTCTCTCTACCCTTTTATTTTTCAGGTGCTCACCTTACAACAGGTAAATGATTCATTTAATAAACATTTCCTTGTAGTGAATAACTGCAGCAAAAATTTCGTAGCAGTGTTGTTGTTTAGTTGTTTAGTTGTGTCCGACTCTTTGTGACCCCATGGACCAGAGCACACCAGGCACTCCTGTCTTCCACTGCCTCCCGCAGTTTGGTCAAACTCATATTCGTAGCTTCGAGAACACTGTCCAACTATCTTGTCCTCTATCACCCCCTTCTTCTTGTGCCCTCAATCTTTCCCAACATCAGGGTCTTTTCCAGGGAGTCTTCTCTTCTCATGAGGTGGCCAAAGTATTGGAGCCTCAGCTTCACAATCTGTCTTTCCAGTGAGCACTCAGGGCTGATTTCCTTTTAGTGTATTAAAATATTTAAAAATCTTTAGTTGACTGAAGAGGTGTCCTCAATTCACCTGGCACAAAATCAAACAAGTACTTACAAAACTTTCAGAGGAGGGCATGGGCAGAGGGGAATTGCTCTCCTTAGCTTCTGTGTCTGACCACCATGGCTACTCCTTGATGGGAAGTGGGATTTGATGGTCAGGGGGTGGGGCTTGTCAATTTCAAAGGTGCCCCCTACCTCCCCACCCTTATCCGAGCACTGAGATCCAGCATAGGAAAGGCATTTTCCTTTCTTTTAAAATAATAATTCTTAGGCAGAGTCTGTTGTGATGTGTAGCCATCATGTATTAAAAAAGCAGGTCCCCCCCCTAGAAACTACTGTTTGTTCATCATTTGAAATGCATTCTGATGGAATGAATTAATTCACAATGATTGAATTCACATATGCAGTATGATAGAACGAGATGATATATCGGAGGGGGAGGCAGCATAAAGCCTATATGCCATATCTAGACAGCCAAAGGGAAAAGCATTTTTCTTCTATAGGCAAAATACATCTACATCTGCTAAATTAGCAGGTGTGGAAAATGCTTCTTCTGCCTTTTCTCACATGAGCTGCTAATAATAATTAATTTACAATCTCTCTTTCACAGCACATAAAGATGCAGGTAGACACCAGAAAGTAGTTAGAACTGTTTGACAGTTTTGATGAATGGTATCATAAAGTGTATCATTTATACAGTGTTATGAGCTGCTTGGTAATGTGAGGCGGGGAGATCCCTGTTCAAATTCTGCATTTCCTTTCCATTTTCTATACATTTCATTCCATTGTCCAACCTTAGACCGAGCATTGTACTGATTTCCTTATAGCTAATTTATATTTGCCTTTCTGGAACTTGGACCCATTAGTCTCCACATTATTAATGGCATTGGCAGTGGGGGAGAAAATATTTAGACATTTCTTAATAGAACAGGTCTTTCAATGGCAATGGATTCTAATCCTTATGAATGAGGTACTTTAGGCAGATCCTGCCACTGCTTCCAATAATGGAAAGAATGACTTTGAAGGTAAACATTCTTCCTATTTGCAAAAGCTTGAAGAGGTTTATATCTGGTCACTTTAAACAAATACAGGAGATGGAGCAATATATTCAAGCTTCTTCTTGTGTTTTGTAAGCTGCATTTCAAATTAATTTTTAAAGCTGCAAAATGTACCCACAAGATCAAGGAGTATTAACATGAGGAGCATAAATGTAACTCAGCCTTGGCTATTTTTCTGGGACTTACTTTATGTATTTATTTATAGTTATAAAAGTATTCCTGTACTACCATATCAAGGTGGTGTTCACTGTTAAAACGTATTTTTCAAAAAATACCAAAAATGCAAATAATCAATGTAAAACCAAACAGCTGCAAAGGCCTGTTGGCACAAAACAAGAGATGCCTGAAAGTCAAAAGCTTGAGTCAATTGTTTAAATTGTTCTCTCTCTCTCCTCTTCCCTCTTGATCTTCAGAGAGACCAACTCCTCCATGGTGGCCAAGGACAAGTAAGCTCTAGATTTCTTTACTTCATTTTTTTTTTTTTACATTGCCTTTTTATGATCACTTTTACTTCAGCTTCATTAGCAGTATCTGCATTATCACATGGTCTAACACAGGCATAGGCAAACTCGGCCCTCCAGATGTTTTGGGACTACAACACCCATGATTCCTAGCTAACAGGACCAGTGGTCAGGGATGATGGGAGTTGTAGTCCCAAAAACACCTGGAGGGCCAAGTTTGCCTGTGCCTGGTCTAACAAAACAGGACTTGCAGAATACTGTCATGCTGTTCACTTTCAAAACAGATATATAAAGTCATGTGGTACGGTGGCTGTTGTTTATTGCTTTGAGGAGGAGTAAAAATGAGTTAACTCAGCCTCTCTTTCAGGGTTTCTTAGCTACAAGGCTAACATAACAGTGAACTTGAAACAAAATGAAACATATATAGGGAGAGAATAAAACCTAGTAGCCACAAATTTTAACACCTGATACAAGGTCATGTACAAAAGATCTCCCCATTTCCTTTGCACAGAGGCGGACATTTCTGCAATAATATTCCTTTGCGCATGTGGATGTCACCAGCAACAGACAGTGGGGTAGACAAGTACTGCTCAACTTACCACCAGCTGGTTGTGTTGGTGCTGCTTACTGGGATGTTAGAGGAGAAGGAATGAGGTAGTGGCAAGGTTGATGCAAATCCAGTACAGTGGTACCTCGGGTTACATACGTTTCAGGTTACATACGCTTCAGGTTACAGGCTCCGCTAACCCAGAAATATTACCTCGGGTTAAGAACTTTGCTTCAGGATGAGAACAGAAATCATGCTCCGGCAGTGCAGCAGCAGCGGGAGGCCCCATTAGCTAATGTGGTGCTTCAGGTTAAGAACAGTTTCAGGTTAAGAATGGACCTCTGGAACAAATCAAGTACTTAACCTGAGGTACCATGTTCAGTTTTCGTGCCAGTGAGTTTGCAGTGTGTTGACCTTGCCGCTCCCCTTCCACCTTCTAGCAAACAGTAGTGATACAAAGTCTCTCCTCCTCCCAGAGGGGAGGTGTAGTGAGCGGGAACCGTTCCTGCATCGGCAGGGGGGCATGTTCGGCCCCCTGCGTTATCTCCTAGCTGCTGCGCTGCCTCTCAATAGGGTTGAGCCAGCCAATAGGGTTGGCCCAGAGGCTGGGTTTAGCCGCATTCAAGTGGCTGCGGCCGCCTCCATACCTCATTCTGCCCCTGGAAGACGTCAGATCACCCACCCGCCCTCTAGGCTAGGTTTATGCTCTTGACCTTGCTATGGACTTTGGTTGGTCACCCTGGTTGTCCAGGGGGCCTGGTAGGAGTTTTTATCCATTTGGCTAAATTGGCACCAGGCTCTTGGTTTTTCGCCTACCTCATAGCAAATCATCACAACTTTTTCGGTTTTGGCAGTTAGGCATTGGAATATGTGTTGTGTGTTGGTGGGCGAGGTGTGGCCATCACCTACCCCGCCCCATTTTGGGTATTCTGTTAAAGGAATCTGGTGGTCGTGGATCCTGTCCGATGCCCTACTGGTGGCTAGGGCCATGGCACAACCCCCGGTGAGATCAGGGGGAGCTTTCAGTTGTATTTGCATCAACAGGCTCCTCCCACTGGTGGTTAACCTCCAAATGACCCCTGCTGCATGGGTGGGGTCATATTTAGGTTGTTTGATCCAATGCCTAAGCCAATACCGCTTCATGCTGTAATCAATAAAAGTTGTGGCCTTTTTCAGCCCACTAACCTAAAATACTTGTGTCCTGGTCTCTTATTCATTACTATGCGGGTTGGGGTCCTCGACCCACAAACAACTGGAGGTCAAGTGAGTGGCACTAAGCCATCCTGCTGTCATTACTGGGTGTATCCCTTTCACTGGATTGAGCATCCTAGTGGCCACGTGTCCATTCAGAGAATCCGCCCTTCTCTCTTTAAGATGGCACTGCTAGATAAGTCAACGTATAGGATGTCTAAATCTTCATCGTCAACACTAGGACTGAATACACAATAAAATGCTCTGCTGAACCCAAACTCAGGTTTGTGCTTTGTTTCTCTCCAAACAAACCATGAGCAGCAAGTAAGTTTTGTTCCTGGCTTACTACTCATGGTTTTGAAGGAGGTGGTGGGTGGGAAACCATGAGTCCAGGTTTGGACCCAATACTAAGGTAGATCATGGCTTAGCTCCTACCAGGGCAGCTGCACCAGAAGCAGGGGAGGAGTGAAGTGGCCATGATTTTAGGAGTGTGCACAAGTGACTGCACATTCACTAATAAACCATAGCTAAGCTTAACTATGGGTTAAGGTGATGCAGTAACCAAGCAACTACTTCAGAATATTAAGCAGGGCTGAAATAAAAGTCAACCCTGATTGCAACATGTGGCTTTCTCAGTAAGGAACATTGGGTTCTGGGTGTAAGAAGCAATTGATCATAGCAAGTTTATAATATTTTCTAGAATTTAACTACTTATATCCCATATGTCTGTAACAAAATGTGTTCTGTGTTTTATTTCTTAGCTCCCTCAACAGATTATTCTTGCGGTGGTTTCCTCGCACATTCATCTGGGTCATTTCAAAGTCCGTTTTTTCCATCCAACTACCCAAACAATGCCGACTGTGTATGGGAAATCCAAGTAGGAAGCAATTCTCGTGTATCACTTACTTTCCAAACACTTCAGTAAGTAAAGCTCTAACATTGCCCATAATTCAAGGTCTCAAAATGAAAATGAAATGTACTCAGATGCACTCTTTTCTTCCTACTTAACATATTCAAGGGCGTTGTGTTCCACGTCTGAACTGTGATGTGTCATGGCTTAACAAATAAAATCCTGCTTGGTTTTCTATTTCTTTTGTCTCCTATCGTTTGTCTAGTATCTGAGCAACTTAACACACCAAAATAAAGTCTGTTATGTGATAGTAGCTTAAAGGAATTGCAAGTGTAGAGACTAATTCATCATGATCAGTGAACATTGCTGTAAAAAATCACATTCTTGTTTGCTTTCTAGACTAGAATCATGTAATACACAGAGCTGCCCCTGTGATTATATCGAAATCTATGATGGAACGCTCCATAACTCTCCTTTGCTTGGGAAGATTTGCTCTGGCTATTACCAAACCTTTACATCAACCTTCAACATGTTGACAGTTAGATTTCATAGTGATCATAGTATCACAAACAGAGGGTTTTTTGCAAACTATTACACCATCCCAGCAAATCATAATACAAGTAAGTGCAATTTTGCAATACATTTTTCTTTTACCAGATTGTTGTCATTCAATTTAGTTAAAAAATCAGTAATTTTCTTGGTATTGTATTGGTTTTTTCCTGCTGTCACTAAAAAAACCAACTCCATCTTTTTACGTTTGGAATCCATAACTTGCACTTGGCTTACATGTGTACCTAGGCACTGCTTAAGTCAGACTCTTCTTAGCTTCAGGAGCAGCAGAGGCAGATTTAGGGGAGCATGACCAGCTCACCTGCATAGGGCACCAACTTGAGAGGTTGCCACAGGAGGTGGCATAACAATGACTTAGAATGGAAGGCAAGAAGCGGTGGTGGGGTGGGCCCACCACCAGAGTCCACCACTGGAAACACTCTTCAGGCCATTGTTATATAGCTTACAATGAACAACCACACACCAAATACTTCAACCCCCAGGCTACTTTGCTTACTTAAAAAGAAAATGTATTGATTGCATTGGGAATTAGTTCAAAGTAAATATGTTTAGGGTACAGAGTGAAAGGGGGTGAGGTTGGCACAGTGCAAATGCACTGGCAGAGCCATTCCAGTGCTCCTGGAAGTTTAGGGAAGCTCTTAATGTTTAACAGACTATTGTATTTCAATATTTTGTTGGAAGCTGCCCAGAGTGGCTGGGGAAACCCAGCCAGATGGGCGGGGTATAAATAATAAATTATTCTTATTCTTATTCTTATTACTCCTGTTGGTGCATTTGCATCATGCTGACCTCGCTGCCACTTCAATACCTCTCTAACTCCCGATAGGCAGCAGTGATGGGATGACTGGAGGTCAGGTGATCAGCAGAGCCCTATCAAGCTATCTGCTACTGCTGAGCAATACATGGGTAGCTTTTTGGATGAGAAAAGGGAGATCATGCTCATTTGCCAAGGAAGCCTAGGCTTTTCTCACAGCCCACAGAAGCCCAAGTACACAAAAACATTTATGGCGGTGGGGGTGTGTGTCACAATATTGATATTATGACATCATTGTGACTCCCCTCAGTATCATTCCCCCCCATGACATTACAATCTGCATACACTTACTCACATTCTAAAATTTTTAGTTTTAAGTGTTTTAACTGTTTTGTTACAGTCATAAGAATAAAGTGGGCACTAAAATATATAATTCTCAGATGCCAAAGGCCATGGAAAAGAGGTGTGTCTTCAGCATATGATAGAAACTACATAGTAAAAGTGGCAAATAGGAAAAATGTAAGGACGTATAGGTCAGGGAACTTTGTCTTACTCTGTACAGTGCAATAAAGATGGATGGCATTGCCTTCATAAAAGGATAATAATGTATTGTCTTGTTTTATTTTAGTGCACTAATACCACATCCTTTCTCTCCTTGCTAGCTCTTCTTTGTGGACCAGAATATATGCAAGCTATAATAAGTAGAAGTTTCCTGACCTCTGAAGGCTATTCTCCATTTGATGTCCGCTTGATTGACCCATCCTGCCCACCTATTATCACACCGTATTATGTTATTTTCAACATACGGTACAATGGCTGTCAGACCAGAAGAGACGTATGGAGATTTATATTTGATTTCTATATGCCTTCCTTCCTTCCTTCCTTCCTTCCTTCCTTCCTTCCTTCCTTCCTTCCTTCCTTTCTTGTTTAGAAAAAGCAGGGCTTCAGGAATTCAACTGGGGCAATGCTAACAAACTGAAACATGTAGTCCAATTCATGTATATACACAGAAATGGATTTAGGGGAGCATAACAGGTTTATTTGCACTGGGCTCCAAGCCAAGAAGGCTGTGCAGAGGGTGCTGCAACAATAATTTAGAACGGAAGGAGAGAGGTGTGGGGAGCACTGACTTTTGGCTGCTGAAATTTGAAAGCCCAGAGTCCATCACTTAGATCTTTGTACAACAAATAGTCACATAAGAAAATATTTTTAGTTTGATTTTTAGCATCTGAATAGCCTGGGTGTTCATGTTACATTGGCAGCATGGAAAAGAGCCAGATCACACGATCCCTTGCTGCAAATGTAGTATGAGTATGGGATGTTCGGGCACCATCAGAAACCCCAATTTGTTCTGTGTTGGGGGTTGCATGGGTCAAGGTAAGAACAGCAATATGGCATATGAGTTAGCTGTGTGTTCAGAGCAGTAAGACTTAGCAGACACACTTCAAGCTCTCACTGTGGGATAACTATGTTGGCATTTTGAAACAACTTAGTTCTGAACAACAGTTGATACAAATAATATTTGTATAGAGAATTCAGTAGTGTCCCCAGTGATACCATTGGCTTAGACAAGTATTCCTACATCTTGAAGAGGCAACTTGGTGGTGGGGTTGCTTTGCGCAAAGGTAGCATTAAGACTGGCTGCAGCAAATTCTACAGTGCTATGGCAACATCCTTACCTCAGAAATGTATGTTAACCGCTGCCCCCCCCCTCCGGATGTTTCAAACAGGCAGATGCTGATACCATTATTTATTCAAACCTGATCACGGCAGCTGCTTCAGGATACATAATTAAAAGGGATAAGGATCTTCACTTCCATGTCAGCTGCAAGATGCTGAAAAACACTTGGATAGAAACAATGTATCTCGCTGATGGTGTAGAAGAGATCAATGAAACTCGGTATGGACAATACGAAGTCAACATCACATTTTATACCTCCGACTCTTTCTTATATCCAGTCTACAATTCACCTTATGAAGTTGAGCTCAATCAGGAATTATATCTGCAAGTTACTCTTCATAACTCTGACCCAAATCTGGTGCTGTTTCTGGATACATGTAAAGCATCACCCAACTACAATGATTTTACAACTTTGACTTATGATATCATCAAGAGTGGGTAAGGATTTTCACCTTATATATTGTTTGTCTGATTAACTGTGTTAATCTTTATTGCTTTTCATTTCTAAACATATATGTGGTATAAATATTAGATCTCATTAGGCATGCCATTTTAACCATGTTCTCACTCCAGCCAGAAGCTGCAAAGTAGGGAAACAGCCAAATCATCATTGGGACCATTCTAAAGTTGACATGCATCCTAATTCATGATCCATTCTGCTGGGAAGGATGGAGCAGTTAGGAGGTAGCAGAGGCTTTCCTCTTTGTCAGGCATCCCCCAAACTCGGCCCTCCAGATGTTTTTGGACTACAATTCCCATCATCCCTGACCACTGGTCCTGTTAGCTAGGGATGATGGGAGTTGTAGTCCCAAAACATCTGGAGGGACAAGTTTGGGGATGCTTGCTCTATGCAGAACTGCTGAGATCCACAGGCAGGGGAGCTATCCTAATGTGCTCACCAATGGCACATGGTATTCACAGCCTATTGCTGGTGTTGTTCCTGCCTGTGGTAGCAATGTAAGTCCTCAAAACAGGACAGACTGGTGGCAGGAGGTTGTGGAGCTGCTGGATCCTAATCTGGTCCAACAATTGGAGAGGGGTCTGATCTGGGCCTCTCTGCTACACCAGTCTGCAGCTGGCACAGCAAAAATAAAGAACAATATCGCACCTCCCACTATCTTCCACTCTGCCCAGCTTGAGTGACGGGTCTTCCAATGGCTCCACATTTAATGCATTGCAGTAATCCAACCTAGAGGTTGCCAGAACAGAGAAAACAATAGTTAGGCTGTCCCTGTCTAGATAGGAGTGCAGCTGAAGGAAGGCACTCTGTGCCACTGAGGCCACCTGAGCCTCAAGCAACAGCAAGGGCTCCAGGAGTACCCCCAAGTTGTGTACCCATGCCTTCTGAGGGAGTGTAATGCTATGAAGAACAGGCAACATCCCATCCACCTAGTCTAGTGAACTGACCATGAACAGCACCTCCGTCTTATCTGTATTGAGCTTCAGTTTGTTGGTTCTCATACAGTCCGTTACCAGGGCAAGGCAACGGTCCAGCACATCCACTGTCTCACCTGCAGATGCAATGGAGAAGAAGAGATGTGTGTCATCAGCACATCGCTAACAACCTACTCCAAACCCACTCAGCAGTTTCATGTAGATGTTAAACAGCATAGGGGATAAAATTGAACTCTGAGGAACCCTGCTCCAGAGGGCTGAAGATCACTCCCCAAGCATCACCCTCTGGAAACATCCATTCAAGTAGGACTGGAACCACAGCAAACCAGTGCCATTGACAGCCGCTCCAAAAGGATACTGATACAGTTTTATAGCAAATTATTGACTAACTGAAGCTTGCATTCTTCACAAAGCCTCACTCAGGTTTGATTTGACACCTTCAAGCTTCTAAAACAGCTACATTTAAATTATATTACTATAATAATTTCCTCGAGATTAAAATGAGAAGCTCAGAATACTCTAATGCATGTGACATTTTGTGCATTAGTTCAAAATAGTACCTCTGCATGAACCAAGATGTTCCTTGTTCCTTTTAGTATCTTTTGACTCAATATATATTCAGATAATTTGGCACCTGCTGCGTATGGTTACTTTCAGGAAAGTGAAACTTAGAGCTGGTCACCTGTTTTGAAGAGCTGTTATGCAACTGACATAATAAAGGTTACAATTACAGAAGTTTTTGCTTTCCTTGGGAAAGCAAAGCCTTGCAGATTAAAAGGATGGTAAAGAACAGAAAAGTGAGTTCACTATATATATTCAATACCACCTCAACAGATCATTTACTTATGTATTTTCATAGGGTTGCCATATTTCACATTTTAAATATTTGAGCTTCTTCTCTGCTTAGCTTACTAATGAAGAACAAGTGGGGGAAAAGTTACCAGTTATGGTGAATGTTTCTGTCAACATGCTTTGTGCAGTTTTAATTCAGAGTGAGAAATCACTGACACCTACTTCAATTTAAGCATGGCAGGCATGGCCTTGTAATCAGGCATATTGCTGTTATTCATACTATGTTCAAGTGACACTTGTATGCTTTATTTCAGAACTGTTCAAAGTGCTACTTCTATTTCTTCATTGTTCCACATTAACTATATGATGCAAATTGAATTAGTGTAAACTAATTTTATTCTTTTTCTATTTGTGCAGGTGTGTTAATGATCCTACATATCAGACCTATTATTCCCCAAACAAATATGTTGTTCGGTTTTCCTTCAAAGCCTTTAGCTTCATGTATAAATATCCATCGGTTTACCTGCAGTGCAAACTGGTGGTTTGCAGAGCCTATGACTATTCTTCCCGATGTTCTCAGGGTTGTCTGAATCTGCCTAGATCTAAGAGAGATACAAGCTCCTACGAGGAAAAAATGGATGTTATCATTGGGCCAATTGAACTACAGAAGCCTGGCATTAAGAATAGAAATTCTGGTAATTTTGCTTCCCATAGAATTCTTTAATGCCTTTTAAATACAAATCAATGCCATCCTAGAGTAGGGATAAGGAGGAATGTATTTTAAATGGATTTATGCACAGAATTTGGCAGTTCCAATCTGATTTGAACACTGCATTAAGCACCCACTTATATCTGAATCACTTGTTACTGTTTTTTTGAAAGCTAAATTTATATGCATAATTATATTGAAAAACTCATATATATGAATTAATATATAGTATAATGCATTCAAAAGTATCAAGTTTTATGCTGTGTTATATTTCTGCAATATCAATTCATACCTATTTTATGCAGTTGTACACATAGTTGTGTGCATCTCTTAATGCGCTAGTTACCTTAGGAGACGTCTTAGAGTGCATATGCATATAACAATGCATATAATATTGTGCATTATGCTGCTTATTGAGATTAAGGAGTGAGATGGGAATTAGAAAATTATATATATGGATAAGCATGTCACTGAGATTTTCAGAAAATCCCACCCCTCTTTTAGATCTGTTTCAGGTTGTTGAGGTTAAGGCAGAGCAATTAGTGTTTCCTGTGGCTTTGAGAAAGGGGTGCAGGGTATAAGCTGGAATCATCGTTATTACCATCATCCTGGCTAGCACTGTATCAAAGCCCTAAAAAATGCTTATAATGCATTTTAGCACTCTCCTGATCTAATAGTACTTCCTCACCTAACCTTGTTACATTACATGCCTTCTTAATGTCCATCAGATGCAGCATGATCATAGCTGTGCCATATGTACCCTGTGCCCTCTAGCGTATGATCTACCCTCCACCGTGGACTCATAGGGTTCAGCTCCCAACAGTCATCCATGATTCTTCTTTGGCAATCACTCAGAGCCGAGTAAGATTGTCTTCCATGAACACAGCTTTAACACTGAGTCCATAAGTGGCTGTGGAGGCCAATTCAGGATCCACATGTCCTTCCACAGTGGAGGAGAACAATAGTGTGGTCAGGAAAGTTACTGTGCAATTTTTTACTTTTTTATTAAAAGTCAGCGGTCCATTGTCTCCTGGGGAACTAGAATGATGCAATTCCATGACAGTTCAAGCAGATAATGCATCACATCTTTTCTTTTTAATTTTGCAGAGGCAAAACAAGAGCTGCAAGGAAATGCGGACCCTCCTCATGATTCGCATGCACCATACATTGTTGCCGCAGTCGTCTTGGCAGTCGTTGTCATGACTGTCGCAGGATTCATTTTGAAAAATAAATTGAGAAGACCAATTCCATATGTAATAATGTGAGCACTTAAAACCTTGGGACTCAATCCAACACCAAGTCAAGCAAGCTTAAACTCATTCATTTCCATGAGTTTAGGTGCAGCTATTTGTTGGTGGGATTGTGGCCTCGACGGTTGGAAAGAAGAATCTGTATTGAATGTGCATCACTTGAAAGATGCATGAAGGGGGTCTCAATAATCTTGTGATTTTATCTTGATTTTTGCTTTTACATGAAAATACAGAAGCAGGAAAATGTATTGGACACAATCCAGCCATATTAAACTATTGAAAGACCCACTGGTTGCACAGGAGGGGGCTTAAAAATTATGCTTAATTCTTCCATTGGTCTTTTTACCTTTTTACTAGATTTTACACATTGCCACGAATGTATGTAGATGGATGGATTCAGGTTAGACGAGGACCTGAAGTACAACACAAAATACAAATAAAAATTAATCCTACCAAGAGTCTCATGTTCAGAACTCGAGCTATTTTTATGAAATTTCTGCCAAGTTCCTTGAAGCAATATCCAATATTAGTAGTTCAGTGCTGCATTTAGTTAAGAATACCTTTTGTAAATGACATACCACATAAAGTTTTCATTCTGTCAATTTGTATAACTGTCTAAAATGACAATATTTGTTGGTAAACAAGGGCATCTCAACAGTTTCTGGTAAAGTGGATAAACCTTCTTAGTGTTGTATTCAATTGTGCCTCTCCACTCCTTGAGGGCTCTTTCATCCAGCTGAGGATTCCATGAATAGAAGTGCTGGATGGCAATTTTCTAACACACACACACACACACACACACACACACACACACACACACACACACTTTCTCATCCCTGATCCTCTGGAGTTCACACACACACTTTCTCATCCCTGATCCTCTGGAGTTTTGTAATATTTGAGTTTATTTACAAATGTGCAGGTTAAGCATAGATGGAAGAGAAGGGAAAATACCCCAACAGATAGACAAAGTCCACTGCTCCCACACCAGGACTCTAAGGGAGACAAACCAGTAGTATCCCAGAATGTTGCTAGATTACAGGGGTCAAACACAGCTCTCTGTTTCTGTGCCTTCTTTGTATGTTTCAAAGCTGCAGTTGATTGTACTTTCCACACACAGACACCTAGATGACAAGATCCTTAGCGGTGGGAGCAGCAGGATATCTCCCTCCACCCACCCACTCACCACCTTTCTAACCACTCAGAAAACTTAATGAGAAATGGTTGAACAATTCATTCCATGGGAAACACACTATTAGACTTTTGTCACTCCTACCAGATCCAAGGTTCTGGTCCAGTAATACCTCAAGAGAACCCACAGGATAGTCCTTTTCACAGAACCCTGGCATGAAACTGGCCATTCCTCTGAAAAGTTTGACAGTATATTTGTAAACTGTGGACTTGTACTTTAGATTATGAAGATCATGTACTTTATAAAGAAATGTTAGAAAAATAGTTCTGCTTACTATATGTTTACCATTTGGGAAACAGAAGACATACCTGCCACATGTCAGACCTAGCTCCTGTTAAGGGGTGACGCAAAATGGAAGGAGAAGGAAGTACCACATAACTAAGCTTGCTGATTGCTGCTAATTGCTTTCCTGGTGATCTGACTGGTTTCCCAGTCATTCTCTACTTTGACTAGAGGTTTGTTGTTTGTAAACAGACTGAATTCCTGACACCCACCAGGTTCCACGTTTAGGATTTGCTTTGAGCTAAAGTCTTGTACATCCTTCTTCCTCAAAGGATTACACAGCTTAAAATATGACCAGTGAAGAACTGACAAGGGGGAACGTGGGGGGGGGGGGAGAATAATGAACCATTGAAGTATTATGTACTTTAGCTTAAGCCTTTGTATGAGAGATCAAGGGCAGAAGAGGGAAGTCCTAAATATGGTTTGGGAAAGATGCTTATAAGGAAAGAACTAAAAGCTGGGAGTGAAACGGGGCAGCATGAAGCTACTACGGTAGGTAGGGAATTATTCGGTTGGTTTATTTCTTATCAACGTGTGGGGATGCCATCGGACATTTCAGCCATAAGGATCAAAATGTCTTAGGCTCTCCCTGGAGAAATATCATTAAAAAATAGTACTTGATGAATAAAGACCACCAAGGGGGTACTTTACCAAATCAACCAGTAGATTAGGAAACCTGGAGTGAGTGAGTAAACAAGATATCAATCAGGGGATAAAAGCATAATTAAGAAAAGTCATGGGAGATCTGCTCAAGACAACACATAAAAAAAGGTCACAATAAGAGAAAAACAGCAAAGGAAAGGTTTTCTTTCTTTCTGTTGAATTTCCAGTTAAAATATGTATGCATGGATTGCTGCAAAAGTAGTATAAAAATGGTAGAATTTTACAATGACCAATGCTAAAAAAAAACAAAAATTGGTTTTTAAAAGTTCATCTGCATCCCATGAGTAGATTTGTGTGTGTACTAGTAAACCATATACCTAAACAACATGTGACTACATGGATAAATGCAAGGCACAATTTTGGCCCTGTAATTCTTAACCGAGCAGGAATGTATCTAATCCTACTTCTGCAAATAGATTGCCTTCATCTAACCATGAAGCCATTTTGCCTGATTAAAGGATGGCTCATTTTATGTGCAGTCTCTTGCTATATCAGCCTCCTCCTTTTTACAGCAAACTCCTTAAAACATACCAACAGTGATGAAAACCAAACTGAATAACCCATGAATACCAACTTGTTCAGGGTAGTTAAAATAAAAAAGGGGATTGTGAGGAGCCCCAAAAGGATTTTCCCAAACTGGGTGAATCAGCAGTAAAATGGCAAATGCAACGCAATGTGAGCAAGTGTACTTTGATGCAAATTGAAGCCAAAATGTATTAATTTCACATATGCGCTCATTTTGCATGGGGGCTCCATTCTTCACCCCTGCACACATTGGCAGAACATACACAAACCTGCTCTGCCCTGTTATGTCCTGTTCTGCCCTTGTCCTGCATCTGCCCTGCTCCCACCATGCCACCATTCCTGGCCACTTCCAGGTTGCAGTGATGTGTGTGTGTGTGTGTGTGTGTGTGTGTGTGTGTGCAGCTGCGCACATGTTGAGCACATGTAAAATGGTTGTTTCCTGTATTTGCTCCCACAACAGGCATTAATGGCAAACAAAATGGGAAGGCCTTAAAAGAGAATTAAACCAATTTATGGAGGACAAGGCTATCATCAGCTACCAGTCATCTTGGCTGTGTTCTATTTCCACTGGGAATTCAAGGGTGTGTGTGGGTGTGGGTGTGTGAGAACAACTTAAATTCTGCTTGTGGAAATTTAAGGCATCTGGTTGGCTTTTGTGAGAACACAGTGCTGGATTAGACAATCCTTTGGCCTGATCCAGCAAGCTCTTTTAAGGCTCTCCCCCCCCCCCCCGGAAGGCTGCTTTTAAAACTGTCACAAGACTACCATTCATGTGAATCAGGAATAAAAGAGTTGTTAAATTGTTCTTTGTCTGGTCCTCCCCCTCCCTAAACACTCATTAATGGAATTTTCTTGTAAACTTCCCATGTTTAGAAATGTCATGCTTCTTTGCAGAAATTGTTGTTAATAAATATCACATAGTTTGGTTAGAGGTTTGCTTGAGTAGTTTCCCATCTCCTTCTTGCCACCTGAATTGGCAAAGCCTTGAAATGTCCTTGACCAGCTTGCAACCCCTATTTTTCTTTACTCACCACCCGATTTTCCATTCTTGGCTGTCTCTGCTACTTTATCTTTCAAAATGCCTGTTTAAATATGTACTATTGTCTTTGTAGTGCTCAGTACTTGGCTCCAGATACATTATCTTCACACCTTACCTGTTCGTTCATTTTGATTATTTTTCAGCATTCACCACTCTTGACTTTCTACTTGCTTGATCAAATACCCAGAGAATATGTGCAAAAAATCAAAGGCATGGCCTTGAAAATAATTAATGTGGCACAAACAAATTTACAAAAAAAACTATTTATATATATATAAAGTCCCCATGAATGTTCTGGCTTTAAAAAGGAGGCAGGCATAAGGAGAAACATCTTCTTGTTGAATTACCCAGCTACAAAGGTTCCCAAGCCCTGGTCCACAGACTAGCAGTGTTCTGCAAACTTTTTCCACGTTATCTGTGGCATGTCTTCAGATTTGTGGTTGAAGATGGGAGGTGGCATATCTACTGCATTAAACATTTATATTTATTTTAATAGTGTTTTAATTGCTTTTTTTATTTATTGTATTGAATTATCATGCAAATTCTATTGAGCGTGATATATAATAAATAAAAGAAGCTATAAAAATGCAATTAACACTCATACAGAATCTAGCACAGCACAGTACGCATGCTACAATAGGGAGAAAAAGAACTGCAGTAGTTTTAAAATGGTCCGGGGGGGAAGGTTGGAACCACTGCCCTAGTCAGTGGCAGGAAGAAATCTGAAAAATATGTAATGAGAAAACAAATGGTTCAAGTTATTTTATTCATTTATTAGATTTGTATCTCATTCTTCCTCCCAAAGGAGCTCAGGGCAGCAAACAACCGAGTAGCAGAACAACTAAAAATAGAATTATTAAAAAACAACCCAGAACTTCTAAAAGCAATTAACATCATTTTGAAAGCAGCCACATTCTCTCACAGCTAATAACTGATATGAATGACTCCAAGAAACAGAAGCCCAAAGCTCAAGTTCAGCACCCAGAAGTAGCTGTGTGTTTCTCTAGATCCTGGCCGCATATGGGCACAAATATTTCTTGTGCAACACTCTCCTTAAGAGAATCTTGCCTGCTGGCATTCCCCCAAATGAAGTGACAAGTAGGTGCACTCGATGGTATCTAATTCACACTCATTTCCTTCTGGAAAATAGCTCCCCTTTTTTTAAAAAGGAAGAAGGAGAATGACAAGCGCTGGGCTTCATATTGAGGACTGTTTATACAACAAGTATAAAAAATGAAAGATAAGGGAAGTGGCATTGATATGCACTTGTATTGTTGGCATAGTTTAACAAACATTGTTTGGCATCGCGAAAGCCCTTTTAGAGAACTTCCTTTTCCTAGGAGCTGACGAAAAAGGGCAGATCAAATTTCAGACCCACCACACTATATATGTTCAGGTGTCTTCATCCTGAAGGTTACTACTCCTAATTCTCCTGGAATCTTAGCCCAAGATGGATCAAACTGTGATCTTCCTTTGGGTGCTACTCTTAGCATCAGGTAATGTGCTCTGTGTGTGTGTGTGTGTGTGTGTGTGTGTGTGTGTGTGTGTAAAAGAGATCTTTGCTTCACCTTCTTTTCTGTCTTGCATATATAAAGTTGAACAGCAATTTCAATAAATAAATGCTTAAATCAGAATTGAGAAATAAAGGACAAAGTCTGTAGCTCAGTGGTAGGGAAGGCTCCAAGTTCCAACCCTGGTATCGCCATGTAGGGTTGGGAAAGTCTCTTGACTGAAACACTGGAGAGTTGCTGCCAATCAGTGTAGACAGTACTGATGTAGATGGACCAATGAATTTAACTCTGTATAAGGCAGCTTCATATATTCCTATGAAGAAACGAATGTTGACTGTTTTCAAATCTAAACTGCTTGAACCTTTTAGAGCATAGCCATAGGTATCAACTTTGCTGTAGAAAATTGACTGTCATTTGCTTTGTTGCGAACTTGGTCTTCAGATTATGGTCTGTGCATCCATCTAGAGTTAGCCACGCTTATGCACACTTTCAGGGAAGTAAGTGCCACTGACTTGTTTCTCAGGAAACAGGAACAGACCGCAAATCTTGTGGGATAAGTTTGTCAAAACCAATTTATTCTACTAGTTTCAGTGGGGTGAACTTTGGCTGGATCGGTATGTTAGTGTTTGTTAGAAAATAAATTAAAAACCATTACTCTATTCATTTCACAACCTTGCCTTTGTTTGGGGGAAATTGTTGAATGATTTATTACTTTGATTACATTTGACATTCAATTCAGGGAAGTTAGATTTCAGAGAATAGTTTTGAGATGTAGACTAGGTAGATTGTCTAGGGAACTTTTTCTAATCCTCTCCACTGGAGGCTTGAAAGAAAAACAGTTTTCAAAAAGGTCATTAAGAAGCTAAATCAACATTTTTTTTTGTTAGGAATCTTCCCAAACATATTGGGTGGTATTCAACTAAGTTTTACATATAGTAAACACACTGACATTAATGAACATGACTACGTTAGGTCCATTAATTTTAAAGGATCTGCTCTGGGCAGAGGTGCCAGCTTCTCCAGACTATTTAAGGGTCCTGTCATGACATCCCAACATCATGCACATGATATTGTGCAACGTTCTGATGTCACGCGTGTGGCACTGCATGGCATTCTGATGTTGTGAGACTTTATGATGTCACGTGTGTCCCCTCAATTGTCCAGAGAAGTTGGCCCGTCCTTCTCTAAAATAAGATGGGGGAGAAAGCTAAAGTGCTTTGGCCCTAGACACTGGCACCCTTGGCTCTAGGTAAACACCACCTGGAGTCCAGAACCTCTGAGCATCAAATTTGTGCTCCTACTTATACTACCTATAGAACACTCAAGCTTGAAAGGCAGTTTTTACCTCAATGTAAAATGGCATTAGATGTATTTTAGAGCGTAGCAGCTTCTTCAGCATGTGCCCAGTTGAAGTTCATGTTTTTGATGTGCTATGGGATCTCCCCTCCCCCCAATTGCCCTCAGAAGGTCGCAGCCATAGGCGCCAACTCCCTGGGGCCTGGATGCCTGAGCACTCACAAAATTCGCCATGAAGGGGCTGGGCACCCACAAAATTTGGTGCCAAGGCCATGCACGCTACATGGCACCCATGGTCCTGGGGCCAAGTTGGCACTCCTGGTCCCAGCAGATGTTGCCACAGGTTTCCTGCATGCACAGATTCAGGGTCTCCCTAATCATGGGCAATAGGATGGAAGACTCACTTCTAAAACCAGTTTAGAAGGATTGTGGAAAGTAAGCCTCTCCCACAATCAATAGAACTGATCATTAATCACATACACTATTCCCAATCCTAAGGGGGAAAGCCTCATATCTTACAGAGCCAAAATGGCACTCCAAAAATGAAAATGGAGGCTATCAATAGGTTTAAGGGAAACCCAAGATTTGCATGGAATTTACAGAAGAAAAGTGGACCAAGCATTCCACACAAGGGACAGTGTCCTCAGGGGCCAATAAATATTGACTGTTGGGGGCAGGTACAGAAAACCAAGGGATAGAGGGGAGCAATTTGATTCAGTTCACATTTAAAGGTGAACCTACCTACCATGCACTTTCTGAAACAATACACAAACTAAAACACAGCCATCCTTTGAGATCTTATTCTGTGGATAAGTAATGCTTACACAAATGCATAGACTAGGATAAAGGGTGCCTAAGTAAGTGAAAAAATGTAAGTGAAAATAACAGATGAAATGCATTATATTAGGGAAAACAGCTTTGCAAAAAATGTGTACAAAGGGGCGAATGTGCATGTGTATATTAGGAGAAATTTGCACCAAAATGCCGATAAATTTTATGAGGACTTTAAAAATTACAAACTGGATTGGAAATGTGAAAAACTGAAAGGATTGGAAACATGAGGAATGGGGAGAAACCAAGATGCACAGATTTGCCCATTCCTAGGTAGGGGGAGCTGAATTAGAGTAGGGAATCTTGAACTGAGGCCACTGCTCACGCCAAGATTTTTGTTGTAGGTCTCACTTATTTAAAACTCATTTTTAAGTAGTTGTTCCACTCCAGCTGGTTTGGACTATAAATTCCCTGGCTCAATAATGTTTTGTATAGTGACTAGCTGTGCTGAAATATATTTTGATGCGAGTTGTGACTATTGTTTTGTAGGCTCTCCTGGGCATCAGTCTTAAACAAGAACCACTGTGTGCCAGATCCTGCCACCTACACAAAGGGGGAAAGTTCGGAAGCCAGGAGGGAAGGTGTGGCTGGGCATGGGAAGAGAAGGTTGGCAAGGGTTTGTCAGTGCCAGAAATTTCCTCTCTCTTCCTGCCAGAAAAAGCGTAGGTTGTTGCGTGACCATGACGTCTGCGGTGTGTGATGGTGTACTCAAACTGGTTTAGAGAGGAGGAATTCAATGACTTGGAAATGCTTTTCCTTTCCTACACATCACTCTTTCCTGTGTTTTCTTGTGCATTACCTATGTCATCACCCCCAGCATGGGTTGCATCCAATTTGAAAAACTTCCATTTTTTAAAATGAACCAACCACAACTTACATATTTTATTAATTAACTAATTGGAAATGCATCATTTTTTAATATTAAGTGTCCAAGGTACTATGCTGTGTAACATTTTTGCTTGAATTGTATTTTACTTGACTCTGCCTTAAATAACTCTAGTTACTGAGTGTTGCTGTTACATTCAGGTCCTGCTTGCAGGCTTCTCACAGGCAGAACAGGATACTGGACTAGAAGCTTCATCTAGTTTCTGACTTCTGTAGTTATAGAGGTTGTCATAACTGAATTTGCATGGAAGCAAATATCTATGTGAATGCAAAGAATTTTTCCCCCATTTGCCCAAATGTTTCCTATTATGGAGAATATCCATTCCATACAGCTATTTATGGCTGAGAAGGCATCAAGAAACTCTCCACCACTCCATTTGGTTGTATTCCATAAGCATTACTTTTGAATTCCTGAAAACCCTTGAGAGGTTTCTCTGAGCATTCAGCCATAATTCTCAAGAGCAGTCTTCTTCAACCTGGTGCCTTCCAGATGTCATTAGCCTATAACTCCCATCCCAAACAACATGAGTGGGGCTGATGGGAGTAGGCTTCCAAAAACATCCAAAGAGCACCAGGTTGGTGAAACCTTCTCCAAAGGGTTCAATGATGGAGGCTTGAAGATCAGCCCACCACCATTCACAGTGGGAAGAGATGCTCAGAACATCATTTCCTCCTGAAGCAGAAATCTATTGGGTTTTAGCCTTTTCAAGAGCACTCTGCCCTCTCCTACCTACTCCCTGTCCTCAAGGTGAAGTATTTTTGTGTGTGTGTTGGGGAAGAGGGAAGAGGCAACAGGCTGTGATCATCAGCATGGATGTAAGAAAAATCGAGGTGGAGGAACCAGTCCACTTCAGTCCTGCTCACTGTAATTCCACAGACCTAGGTGCACAAATAGAGCACTGAAAGCATGAGCTGTGGGTCAGTTAAAGCACAACAGTTGAGGTCCAATTCCTTCTTCTGCACTCATTCCCCAGTTTTGAACACCCAATCCCAGACATCAGATATAGATCTTCAGTTCTGGTAATGTCTGGGTGAAAAAAACACATATGGGACATCTCTTAATTTAATATCTATAATATCTATATTCACACACACGAGAGAGAGAGAGAGAGAGAGAGAGAGAGAGAGAGAGAGAGACCACTTTATCGTGGTCCTTAGACCCAAAATACACAGTACAACAATAGTACATATTAACAGTTATTAAGGTGTAAGATCAGCCTTGCTGGCCAACAGATGAGCTTTAGCTGGTACATACTGATTTCTTATTTTTATTGCCTTTAAGAAGTGTAACAGTATCAAACTTATCCTCAAGGAGAACCTTGACATGAAATGGGTCAGTATTTCTAGGTTGTTCCGATAGTATTGGATTGATTAGATGCTGTCGAACCTGTTTATACAAACTACAGTTTATTAAAATATGTTCCATATGTTCAACATCCTGGGAACATGGGCACAGCCTATCTCGGTATGGGACAGCAGTCAATATTCCCCTCAGCACTTCAGATGGGAAAACATTTAATCTGACTTTAGAAAACAGATGGCGATAGTTAGATACAGTCAAATTCTTAAGCTAGGGAGATAACAAAAAAAACCCTGTAGGTATTGGAATCCTGACACAGATGGACCACAGGGCACATGTGAGCAAGATCGCAAATCACTAAAGGTGATATTCACAGTTTTGAGGGCAGTATCATACTCCAGGTGGGTAAGAAAAAGGTTGAAAGACCTATCAAAGAGGCCTTACATGCCATGGTTTTTGACCAGGAGCCGATGTATTCCTCATTTACCAAATGAAGGAGTCGTCCGCTTCCAAAGCCATACATGCAGATTCTTAGCCAATATTTCAAAGCACGCCACAAGTGGGTAGGGAGAGAGAGGAATTACATGCTGCCAGGCTATAAACATTGTAAAAATTAGTTTCATAGCAAGGCTCAATACACTCATTGTTCTTCCCCCTGGATATTATTTACACATCTCCCAACTATTGCAGAAATAGCCTTTCATTGCTAATCATTATTTTTCATTATACTTTCCCACAGTCATACAGAAGCTTAGCCTTCTTTAATAACCTTTAAATGTATTTATATAAAACAATAAACTCCACTATTAACCTTAACCTTTTTAAAGCTCAGCAGTAGTAGCTTTAGTAAATTCACTTATTAAATATTTCTATTTTGGTGTTCTTTAGCTTGTAGGACAAGTCTCTCCTTGTCCTACCTGGAGATGCTGGGAACTGAACCTGGGAACTTTTGCGTGGAAAGCAGATGCTCTGGCACCAAGCTGTAGCTTAGCTGAGAAGGAATGGAGCTAGGGTTCTCATTGCCTTACATGAGGAGGGCCCCCTTAAGGGGTGCCAGGGGTGTAGGTGTGGATCAGTCTACCTGAGATGATGATTGCATTGCTATGCCACTGGGATGCTGAGCAACAGTCATAGTCATGTTTGCACATAGTCGAGACCCATGTTTATCTAAAGCCTGTGTCCCATGTGTTCCTCTTTGACCTCTATGAAAGATACTCCCAACGGCAGGTGCAAAAGATTTGCTGTGGTGCAATTACTGTCTTCTGCAAATTACGCCTTCTACAGAGGTTTCGCTGGGGTTCTATGGAAGCATTTTGAGATTATACCAGCACCACTTCAGAACAAAAGGATTATGAAAAGGAGCTACTCTGTGTGTGGTTAAGTGGCAGTAATCGTAAATTAAAATGCTATCAGATTTCCAGAAGCCAGTAAGGTTATAAAGATGATCAGAAGAATGATTCATGTTGTTTGAATTTAAGTGCTAACATTCATTTCCTTAATACTAGTCAAACATTGTGAAATGCTGCTCTTAAAACAAAACTGAGTTTTGTTGAATAACGTCCCATTTCAAGAGTCTAAAAAGTAATTGTTCAAACTCCATTCTTTGACACCCCCCCCCCCCCGTTTGCAATTTATACAGTAACATAAAAATTTGCTCTGGCTGTGAGAGAAATCCTTTCCAGGCCCCAGTAGCATATCTGGGGGGGGGGGCAGGGAGGGTGATCCACACTGGGTGGCAGGCTTACCCAAAGGGTGTCCCGTGTGTTGCACAGCCTGCAGAGTGCCCCAGCCACCACCTCCTGCTTGGCTGTGGATGGCCTGGAAAATCAGCATGGCCTGGAGCTCAGCTTATTTGCCCCACCCCATGGGCGGCTTGTCCTGCTCCTGTGGGCAGTGCATGCACCAGCCCCGGGCACCCAAGTGGCTTGCTACACCATTGCCCAGCCCTGTCAACTAGTGGCTAACCTCTGTCTATAGCAATGTCAACCAGCAATCAAGGAAGGAGGGGGAGGGATGCAAATTGGCAATGGTTCTTCTTTACTACTGCCAGCCGCAACAGTGCTGTGCTGTGGCCTAATCCTGGAATTACAATCCAGGAGTATACTAGAAAGAGCAGGTTCTCCCTCATGTATGTCACTCTGGCCCTGCCTCCAGAAGTGAGCTAGTGTTGCAGATTGGCCTCCAATGTACAACTTCCAACTTGTACAGCTACTGCTTTGAGCTCAGATGAAATGGAACTTTTAGCATACAGTGCTCTTATTCATTTGGGGTTTCTTTTTGTTTGTAAGAACACAACTTGATTGCATTTAAGATTGAAGCCCTACATATGAGACCCCTAAGATTTGTAACTGTATTCCACTATAATGGTTGCAGAACTTGGATTTGCTAGAGGAGTGTCCTTGTTCTTCTTCTTCTTGCTAGCAAAAATGGCACATTTTTTGTCATTGCGAGCATGGCATTCAATGAAGTCATTTTTTTCTTCTTGATGAAGAACATTTCCAGCTACATATTAAACCACATCAATTCAATGAACAATTTTGAAATTGTATTCTTGCAATGTTTTCTTGATTCTCTTTCCTCTCCTCTCTCCCATTTCTTTTAAATAGGAGTGAAATCTGCCACAACAGTAGCTAAAGGTAAGCAGCATCTCTTCTGCTACATAATATAATGTTGAATTCCAGTTCCCGGCATGCTGACAATATAGCATCGCTTTCTCATGCAGAAATTTGCTAGTGGGTAGCCTGCAAACCCCTTCAGATGCCGTTGGAGGAGCCAAATTGCTGGGGCTGTGCGTGCCCCTCAATGCAATCTAGGGCCCTATCTGGCACACTGGAGCAACCCAGCCTGACCCAATATCTTGTGAATTGCCCTGTGATCTTTGGATGAAGGGCGGTATACAAATTTAATAAATAATAATAAATAATAATAAGCTTCAAATCTTTTTTATTGGGGGGGGGGGCAGTTCTAACTCAAGTTAAATATTTGGCCAGAAGGGGAGAAGGAGAAAGTGCCTCCCCCCCCCCAACAGCATATTTTATTAGGGTACTAAATCAAACACATCAGATTTCCCCCCCCCCAAAAAAAAAAAAATACCCATAGCAAAGCATTCAGAAAAACCCTTGAATTCTTTGCATTCTGGCTTCTTGTTCTTATAAGAATGCCTACCATGAGATGAACCGATCTATAGGCCTGTGCTGCAAAGAAAAGCTGGATTCACTGGGCTCGTAGTAGATCTAGTATTTATTCCTCTGCCAATGGCAGCTCTCTGCTTAATGGTGCAAAGATCACCTGGCTTCATGACACACAACAGATGTGATGCTGAAGATGGCTGAAGAAAACAGAAGGACCGCATGGAATTCAGTTCTTGTGATTCTGTCCTCTGGGTCTTGGTGAAGCTGGAAAGTTGTTACTGGGATCTGCTTTTGGAGGGCTGGGGGGAAGCAATGCTTTGACACAATACTCAGCATTTATTTTTGTATTTGTTAGGTAGCTACAGTTGTGGCAAGACTTTCACAGATCCAACGGGGTCATTTTATCCCACATATTACACTGGTGGTGGAAACGTCGTAGAGTGTCTCTGGACAATTGTTTCATATGATAAGATTCCTATAGTGCTAACCCTTGATTATTTCAAGTAAGTCCTCCGTTGAAAGCTAGTGTTTTGTACTGTTGGCATGTCACTTGTACTTTGGCAATAGGTACCACTGAAGAGGAAATTATTTCGTCATGCTTCCTTTCCTGCTTAATCTTTTTCTTCACTTTCTGCTTCTCTTTTTCCACACTTACCCCTTTTCATGTTCTCCTGGTTCTTACATCTTTTCTTTTTCTTTATATGTTTGCTTGTTTTGAATAACTAGAGCAAAAGCATGCAGAATTGATATAATACATAAACTGATTGATTTGACATTTTTTTTTAAAAAAATACCTTGTGTAAATCATGTATAAGGGCTTTTCACCTGAGCAGCTTGTTGATGGATCGGGTTCATCTGCAAGGTGTGAGGGAGCTGACACCACCACCCTGTTGTGGGTTACAGGTGTGCCAGTTTAATTTATTTTAATTAATTTTCATCATTACTAAAATCACAAAGGAATAAAAGCATGCACATCCTTAAAGCATATATGTGAAAGATTGTCTCATCCCTTATGTACTCTATCACTGTGCTCTGCCAAGAAAGAAAGAAAGAAAGAAAGAAAGAAAGAAAGAAAGAAAGAACATTTTCCAGTTTCAGAGTCCATTCCAGTTGTTCTGTTATTTGCAAAGTTAGTAAAAAATGGCTGGCAATTCCATAAGTGCCAGGGAATCTGGGTTAACTATGGCCTGCATATCTCACTTGGGCTGTTGAAGCTTCTGAGTCTTCATTCACAAATTTAATAAAACCAAAGCGAGCTGAATGCAATGTGCCAGATGTTGATTGCCTTGGGAAAGGGTGAGAAATGGAAGTCGTTAAGGTGACCATGTCCTGTGGGCTCATGCATATTATATACTAAATAAATAAATGAAGTTTCCAAAATTCCCTACAAAACAGTGCTCATGACTTCTGTGGGAAAATCAATATTATGGCCACACTAGGAAGTCTAGCTGTCCAGAGCCAGCACTCCTGCTAGAGTTCTGCTGCATATATTTAAAGAAGGAGAGGAATGATGTGCTGGCTCCAGGTCTGGCTCCCATTGAGACATTGTGAGATGCATTCCAAAATCTTTCCTCCAGAGCCTATTTCTTACCAACCAATGAGACATTACATTAATCAAAATGCTACAATATTTAGTGCTACAAGGCCTTTATATGCCCTACTTATCTGGGAGCAGGTCTCAGGGAACTCAAGAGTACTTGCTTCCAATTAGCCATGCATAGGATTTTGCTGTTGATGTGTTATGACAAAAAATTAACTGAACTCAAGGGGTCACAAACCGCAGGTGGGAGAGGAGACAGAGTTTTTAAAGTTAAGAATGTGAGGAGAAAATGAAATCATCAAAATCATATAAATAATAAAATCATTGTCATCGTCATCTGATACTTTTGAATGCAGGAATTTCTTTGCCTTGTACAGTATGACTAATGACACTTTTTCCTCCACAGTTTGGACTGTACTCGTGAATACATTCAAATCTATGATGGAATGGTAGATCATTCAACACTACTTGGGCAAATATGCGATGGCCCAAGTCAAGTATTCGTTTCACGTTCAGGCCTCATGAAAGTTTTACTCCACAGAGAGTCCTATCGTGCAGGCACTGGCTTTTTTGGCTATTACGATATAACAGGTAACCCTGGAACTCATACATTTACTTTCCATGCAGCTGAATATTTTTGCTTTTCGTATGCAGGAATAGAATTTTGTAGATCGGATTAGAATTTGACATTGTGGGCATTTGCTTCAGGATTACAATAGAGGGGCTTTAACGCAGTAAACAATAGGGTTGTGCAACAGTTCACTAGATTGGCTTGTATCTGTACTTGTAATGGGAAACAATCTACTCTGCTTCAGAGCCACTCTGTCTTTCCAGTTTGACTTCCTGTTCCGAGTCTGAATTAGACCTGTTTCTCCCCATTGATTATGATGGGGAATTTAAACATGGCTGAACGTTTTCCCCAGAAATGGATGACAGAGAAAACAATGCCTCTCCAGAGAGCATTAAGCCTGCCAAATTGCAGGCAGTGCAAGGCCTGGTTTTATCCCTACTACAAAACATATGCAGGTTGGATGGGGAGCTGATCTGCAGTCTTACCCTCCACACACGCATTCAGTGTCACTGTTTTGATTATCTGGAGAAGGCCTGACATCCACAAACTATTTCTGCTCAACCTTTTTAGTGAAATTTTCACTTGTAGTATTCTCAGATCCAGAACTATACTACTTGTAAAAGCTGCCCAAAGCCCTGTTTGTTTCCATGGTTTTTCATTTTGTTTCCTCCAGTCTTCCTTCAAATGCTCATTTTTTCTTCATAGGGAAAACAAAAGTGCTAAATTAGCAAATTATTTTTATTAAAAAACCAACATTTTCACTGTATATTTTGGAAAGTTGTTTGTTTCACTATCCATTTGGATACTTCTTACAATATTATAAGGGTTGTTCTGGACATCAAGGGACAAGTTGGGATACAATTGGTTGCCATTTGGAATCAAGATGGTTGCCACACCATGCAAATGTATAGTTGTTTCAACCACTCATTTTACAATTGCTTTGATACAAGTTTAAAATATAAATGTGGTTTTGATTTTAAAAGAGCAAATATTTTTAAAATCTAGGTTGAGTCTTGACTCAACAATTGCTAGAATGCTGACTGTTTTATAAAATGATGTTATTTATTTATTTATTATTTATAGATCTGGCAACCTCACCAGGCCCTGAATTAACAACAGGTAATGAAATCTGCTCACCTTTTTTTAAAAAAATGTAGGGAATATGAAGGTCCCTGGGCATAATAGTGGGCTTGGCAGCGTAATGGTTATAGGTAGTAGTCAACTAAATTTTACCGAGAGTATATCCATTTAAATTAAGAGTCCTAACTTAGTCATGTTCATTAATTTCAATGGGTCCACTCTGAACAACTTGTAATTAAATGATACCCCATAAATGCCCTAGCGTATGATAGTGTTGAGGAAATGAGGTTTTAGCATGGAAGAGAAAATAAAGACACAAACCAAATAAAGAACTATTGGAAATTTAACATTAAGTTATTGAAAATCCTGAAATCCAAACAGGGAGAGATAATCTATTGTAGAAAATATCAGTAAGAGCAAGGGAAAGAGAATTAATTTGAGCTGGAATCAAGAAGAGAAAGAGAATTCAAAAGGTACGTATTTTTTTTTTTCAGACTTAGCTTTGCAAAGCTCTATATTGATTTGTTTTGTAATGCTTTGTTCAGGTATTTCCCTAAGTTGTGGAACTAACTGAGTACAGAACTGAGATTTACCATTCCCATTTTAAATCAACAGAGACTTTATTTGGTATTAGGTAAAAGGTCATTGACTATACATTATCTGAACATCATTTACCTGTCCAAACTTGGGGTGGTAAATGGGAGCATAGATAAAAACAGCATACTTTCTTGGCATGCATTTTAAAAACTAAAGGGGGTGAACCTTAATGGAAATGAGTAAGTGAATGAAAGAATGAAAGTTTGTTGGAAACAGATGTATTTATTTTTGCTTTGTTGTTGTTGTAAATATTCTTTCATCATGAGGTGAAATCTAATGTTGAATCAGTGCTTTTTTCTAAAAAAAAAAAATGTTTAGGGGTACTCTCATTTTCCTACTCATATTGAAATATCGTCCTTCAATGAGGCCAAACTTAGATTCACAAAATGTTTAGGGGTATGCTGCCGCTTTGCCGTGCGTTTGTGGGGAGGGCTCTTCCCCCTGCTAGCCCATTTTCCATCTTGGGCCTGGGGACGGGCCCCATACTCCACCCCAGCATAAAAGACTCCAAGGAGGCCCGGAACACTGCTGCTGCCGCTTTGCCGGTGAGTCTTGGGGAGGACCGCTCCCCCTGCAAGCCCATTCTCCACCTTGGGCCTGGGGGCGGGCCCCAGACTCCACCTCAGCATATAAGGCTCCAAGGAGGCCTTGGAACACTGCTGCTGCCGCTTTGCCGTGCGTTTGTGGGGAGGGCTCTTCCCCCTGCAGGCCCACTCTCCATCAGGCCAGGGGGCGGGGCCCACGCTCACCACTGCCGCAGCTTTGGGGACACTAGTGCTGCTGCAGCGGTTGTTTGAAGTGTTTTTATATGTTTTAAACTGTTTTTATTTTTTGCTTTGTTGTACCACCATAAGCGGTGGTTTTTATCCATGTATTTTTATTTTGTTTTGGTTTATTTTGGGTTGGGGTTGGGTGGTTGTGGAGTGGGGTGGGGATTGGTTTTGTTTTCATGTAATTGTTTTTTATTTGTTTGCTTTTATATTCTGTAAATGGAGGCAAATATTAGGCTTGGGATTCCTACTGTGGAGGGGCGAGGGAGGTATGGCGGTGGGGGCAGATGTCATAGGCGAAGGGGATCGAGATACGGATATGCTCGTACCCCTTCCAATCTGCGCCCCATCCCAAGAGACGAGGGTAGGGTGAGCAAGGATTACTCACCGCCGTCACTGGTGTTGTGCAATGCCAGGTCTATAGGCAACAAAACCGCCACCCTGCGAGATTTCTTCACCTCGCAGGGGGTTGACCTGGCATGTGTGACTGAGACCTGGGTGCGCGAAGGGGATACTGTTACCTTACGAGAGATGGCGCCCCCGGGTTTCTCCGTCCTTCACCAGTCGCGGACTGTGGGCCGGGGGGGGAGGGGTGGCGTTATTAATCCGGGAAGATTGTTCTTTCAGGGCTCTACCATCGCCATCGATCCCCGGCATTGAATGTGTTGGCCTAGTGTGGGGCTCCGAGGTGAGCTTGGCTGTCTGGCTGGTGTACCGGCCACCTAGCACACCAGCAGCCACCCTGTCAGGCCTGCTGGAGGCGGTGGCCGGCTGGGCCTTGGAGTTCCCTAACCTATTGGTATTGGGGGACTTCAACATCCATGCTGATGCCATTCCCTCCTCACAGGCTCTGGACCTGGTGTCTTCCATGGCGACACTAGGGCTCTCCCAGTTTGTTTCGGGCCCCACACATCAAGCAGGCCACACGCTGGATTTGATCTTTGGCATCGGTATAGATGTGATCATGTTTCCTTCGATGAAGGTGCCATGGTCTGATCACTATGCTCTGAAAGCCAGGATTGACGTTCCACCCTCACCCTGCTTGGGTGGCGAGCCAATTTGGGCTCGCCCGCAGAGGCTGATGGACCCTGATAGATTCCGTCAAGCCTTGCGGGACCTTTCTCCCCCTGGCGACTCATTGACTGAGCTTGTTGAGGCCTGGAATACCCAGCTCCTAGCAGCCATCAATGAGATTGCACCTAAGCGCCCTCTGCGACCCCGCAGAAACCGGGCTCCCTGGTTTACCGAGGAGCTCCGGAAAATGAAGCGGGACCTCAGACGGCTAGAGCGAGTATGGCGGGGTGCCCGTGACGGAGCTTCAAGAACATCTTATAGGGTTTTTATGAAAACCTACGAGATGGCAGTGAAGGCCGCTAAGAAGTCCTACTTCTCGGCCTCCATTGCATCCGCTAGCTCTCGCCCGGCACAATTATTTAGTATAATTCGGTCTTTAACGTCCCTTGAAGGACAGCCAAATTTAAATAACAATTTGACACACAGCTGTGAGGCATTCGCGAGCTTTTTTGCGGAGAAGGTCTTGTTGCTCCGCCATGACCTCCCTGCCAATTTGGATACAATAAAGGAACTGGAGGCCCCTCGACTGTCCTCGGGTTCAGTATTAGACCACTTTGACTGGATATCCCCAGCCGATGTGGACAGACTCCTCCGAGCTGGAAAGCCCACCACCTGTCCTCTCGACCCGTGCCCGTCCTGGCTGATTAGAGCGTGTCCAGATGAGGTGTGGGCCCCCCTGGGGGATATCATCAATCTGTCCCTTGGCACCGGGACATTCCCAGGGGAACTGAAGGAGGCAGTGGTGCGCCCGCTCTTAAAGAAAACATCATTAGATCCTTTAGATCTATCCAATTACCGCCCGGTTTCGAATCTTCCATTCCTGGGTAAGGTGATTGAGAGAGCGGTTGCTGAACAGCTTGGTAGGTTTCTGGATGAAACATCAGCTCTGGATCCATTCCAGTCCGGCTTCCACGCTGGTCATGGGACCGAGACGGCTCTGGTCGCCCTAACAGATGATCTCCGCAGGCAGCTGGATCGAGGCGGGTCGGGGCTGCTGATTCTTCTAGACCTGTCAGCAGCCTTCGACGTGGTCGATCACGAACTCCTGGACCACCGCCTTGTCGACGTGGGGATCCAGGGCACAGTCCTTCAATGGCTGCGCTCGTTTCTCTCTGGTCGGGGACAGAGGGTGGTGCTTGGGGGGGAATTGTCATCCCGCCACTCCTTGGTGTGTGGTGTGCCCCAGGGTGCAATACTCTCCCCAATGCTTTTTAACATCTTTATGCGCCCCCTCGCCCAGCTTGTCCGGAGTTTTGGGCTGGGCTGCCATCAGTATGCTGATGACACCCAACTCTATCTGTTGATGGACGGCCACCCGGACTCGGCCCCAGACACACTGATCAGATGCTTGGAGGCTGTGGCTGGATGGTTTCGTGGGAGCCGGTTGAAGTTAAATCCTTCGAAGACAGAGGTCCTCTGGCTGGGACGGGACGACATGGGACTGAGGGGGCAACTCCCATCTCTTGCGGGGGTGCAATTAGTGCCAGCACTGTCCGTTAAGAGTTTGGGTGTAATCTTCGATACCTCCCTCTCCATGGAGGCGCAGATTGCAGCTATAACAAAGGCGGCATTTTTTCATCTCCGCCAAGCTAAGCAGTTGGCTCCTTACCTCTCTCGCCCTGACCTAGCCACTGTGATCCACGAGACGGTCACCTCCAGACTGGATTATTGTAACTCGCTCTACGTGGGGCTGCTCTTGAGACTGACCCAGAAACTCCAGCGGGTGCAGAATGCCGCAGCGAGACTCCTTACGGGGTCTTCGCTTAGAGATCACATTCATCCGGTGCTATACAAGCTGCACTGGCTCCCGGTGGAGTACAGGATCAGGTTTAAGGTGCTGGTTTTAACCTTCAAAGCCCTATACGGCCTAGGGCCCTCGTACCTACGGGACCGCCTCTCCTGGTATGCCCCACAGAGGAACTTACGGTCTTCAAATAAAAACACCTTGAAGGTCCCAAGCCACAGAGAGGTTAGGCTGGCCTCAACTAGAGCCAGGGCTTTTTCGGCTGCGGCTCCAACCTGGTGGAACGCTCTGTCACAAGAGACAAGGGCCCTGCAGGACTTGACATCTTTCCGCAGGGCCTGCAAGACAGAGCTGTTCCACCTGGCCTTTGGTCAGGGCGCAGCCTGACTCCCTCCTTTGGCAATCTTTACAAGACTTTAGTTTATGGTTGCCATTAATTTTGATTTTAATTCATTTTTATAATGTTTTATAATGTTGTACTGTTTTAGTGTTGTTAGCCACCCTGAGCCCGGCTTCGGCTGGGGAGGGCGGGATATAAATAAAAATTATTATTATTATTATTATTACCCCTGCGTCCCCCCCAGAAAAAAAGCATTGTGTTTAATTATATTCAGGGTAGGTTCATTTATTTCAGTGGAACTACTCTGAATATAACTAATGTTGGATATCACCTTCTGATGAGAAGATGAGAGTAAACAGGAACAAAATTAGGACAAAACTTGAAAAATTGTGATATCCTGGTTTATTTTAGTATGTGTAGAGCCAAAACACTGGATCCCAAGGGCCACATATCCTCTGTTTCATATAAGGATATTTACAATTTTCTTCAGAACAGCAGTTAACCTTGGTCAAGAGGCCTCCTATGTTTCTCTTCAGTGTTCAGAGGTTATTAGAGTCTAAACACACTTACGTCTCTGTTGCTTGTCCATTTATGACAACATACTGGGGTGGTAAAATGCTTGTTATTCAACTGAACTTTACTCCACAAATATTGATAAAGGTTGCTTTTTTAATCAAATTCTTCTCTCACATCTCCAGAGTTGACAACCGAACCAGTGTATAGTAAGTTTCCAATCTAAATCTTTATTGTTATACTTTGTCCAAAAAGGGTATGAATTAGAGAGAAGCAAGTCTTCAACTGAATAATCAAACATTCAGTTGCAAATCTGTTGCCTTCTCTCTGTGTTCATGCAGTTAAGAATAATGAATACCCAGTGAAGAGGGCCCTCTTGAAATAGAAAACATACTTGTTATGGTGTAAAAACACTGCAATCTCTGTTAACTGAAGGGCTTTACAGGCATTTGGACTTATGTCCACCACCTTTCTCTTCTTCAAGGGAAGGCAGAGGCAGCAGGGGTGATTTGAGAATAGCCCTCCCCTCAGGCTGTAGCAGGAGCAATGCAAAACAGGGCACCTCAGTCCTAATCTCTCTAGGCCAGCGATGGGACACCTTTGGTTCTTCACTTAAAAGTCCTTGACTTATAAATAAATAAATTACTTTTCGATTCTTCTGTATCTCTTCACTACATTTGCATGCAAAATTCAAGTATAAGATATAATTTTAACTCTTCTGTGTAACAAGTAGTTCATTTTTTAAAATGAACATAGTAGAATGTGGATATTTAAATTTGCTGACCAATGTTCATCTTTCTTTAGCAACAACTCTTCCTCCAGAAACCACTAGTGAGTACCTACCTTTTTGCGTGTAATTTTGCCACAGTGAACAGCCAAGGGAATAATGTAGTTTCGCGCAGAAGCATGGAATTAAAACACCGTGCCTTCTGACATCCCTTATAATAATGGCATCTCAGGACCATCTGAGTACAATTGTGGTTGATGCTCTTTGGTGCTGAAAGAATGCAAAGCAGGAAGACCAACAGCATTTGGAGCCAGAGCACAGTCAGCTAGACAGCTTCCTAGTTGTCCCCATTCTCCTCCTTGCTCAGCTGTACAAAGCTAACACTGAGACTAAGAAGGAGGAAACTGACCAGCAGTACCACCTCCTGGACTTGCACATAGGATGGTGGGCAGGCAGGTAGGGGGTGCGGCTGACAGCAGAATGAGGTTGGTGGGGCAGTGCCCCATTTGCTTTCACAAATCAGCCTGACCCAAAGGTAGATTAATATTTGTTTTGACACAAAGTAGAAACAGAATAGGCTTTAAGCCTTTGAAAAATTGCATATGCAAACACACACACAACTGAAAACATGGTCATCTTGCACTGGGATGTAAAGTTAACATTTTTGTTCCTTGCTTTCTTTGTTCTCTGAACAAATGATCATTGCCTTCTGAGAAATCCTATATCTCCAGCACCCTGAATTGGGTGTTCCCAATGTGCCTAGGTGAAATTTTAGTCCTAGATGCCTGGGGTTTGAGGGAAGATCGAAAATGCAGTGCTAATGTTGCTATAGAGGAGAATATCTCTACAATACCTTGCACATAATGACAACTGAGTCTGGCTCTACAAAATGTTCTGTCTGTGTTCTTCAGCACCCTTTCAGTGTGGTGGCATCCTCTCGGAACCATATGGATATATCTATGGCCCTGATTATCCTGGATATGGCAGGCTGGTGCAGTGTGCCTGGGAAATTAAAGCTCCAATGTTTTACAATAGAGTTGTTTTACAGTTTAAAACAGTTGGTTGGAAGTAAGTATTTGCATTATTATAGTCCTTTCTGTACATTTGACTGATTAATTTCTAAATCTGTTTTTGCAACCAGTAAAATGCTCCTAAACAACATGGAGTTTTGTGCCATCTTAAAGACCGACACATTTAAAGACAAACAGTATTTAATATTCTTTAGTCTTTAATGGCCTTTGGGCAAGACCTTTTACACAGAACCTTCATTGTTTTTTGCTGCAACAGCCTTACATGGCTTCCCCTGTGGATATGGTTAAAAATGTTTGAGTCCAAGATAATTTTTGATGTCTAGAACAATCAAGTGAGGTAGCCAGAATCACCCAGGACCAGATACGGTCGTACCTTGGAAGTCGAACGGAATCCATTCCAGAAGTCCGTTTGACTTCCAAAATGTTCAAAAACCAAAGCTTGGCTTCTGATTGGAATTCATGGAAGCCCCATCGGACATTTGGCTTCCAAAAATAGTTTACAAACTGGAATAGTCACTTCTGGGTTTGCGACTAACGGGAGACAAAACATTTGGGAACTAAGCTGTTCCACTTCTAAGGTATGATTGTACATAAGAAGGCAATGGGCAAGATACAATTCAGTTTTTCAATCCAGTCCCATATACGTATATACGTGATATAGTTCACACAAATGCCTACAATGAGCCCCAATGAATAAGGGAATATTGAATGGGGAATAGAGGGGGAGAATGGAATGCCTCTCTCACACACATCCAGGGCTTTTAATTATTGTGAAGAATATGTATTACTTAGTATTTTTGTTTTTATAATACTTCTTCTGTGACATATTATATACATTGCATTACATGTACTCAACAACTTGAATCTAATTAGATAGTATTCATCACAGCTTGGTAACTTAAAGCTTTCTCCCAATGCCTGTCTACATCCATATAACTTAGAAAACATTGCTAAAATCTGACTGTAAATGTGAGGCTGACCCCATATTTTTTCAAATACTCAGATAAATGGAGGATGATTGAGTGTATTTCCAATATTTGGTAATCAATTTTTTGCCAGCCTCTCAGCATAATCTAACATGCCATGTCTTGAGGAATTGCTAGTTGCGAGGAATAAAAATAGAGTTTTTACGTGGCTCCATTAATATGAATAATAAATTTCTAAATTTGCATCTACAGTATGAACTGCCGCACAGACTATATTGCCGTCTATGATGGTGGCCTGGGCTCAAGACAACTTGGAAGAATTTGCTTGGCTACCCGTCATGTATTTATATCCACTTCTGACACAATGACTGTTGTGTTGTACAGAAATTCCTTTAACGCAGGACCATCATTTACTGCTTATTACTATACTACGCCACAAGGTAAAATGTGATTTTTAAAGTCACCTATTAATCAACAAATATATTCAATCTGCTGCTTTCATGAAGGGATCCTTATGCTTCTTGAAAAATTGCATAAGAATATATAAAGAGAGTCCTGGCTAATAAGACTGAATATCCTCGTAGCCCATCATTTTGGGAAGTCCAGAAAGAGGACTTCAAACCTGTTGCATTTACTGGGTCTGTTCACATGATGGTTTATTGTGGACCTGTGCTCACGCATGCATGTTTTGCACAGCATCTACATGGCACAGTCCTCGTCAAAATACAGTCCCATATTATTTTCCTAATTAATCCAGGTTGGGTGGGTGTGGAACTGGTAAATGGTAAATGTGATAACGCTAAATGTCTACTAAATGGTAAAAAAATATGAAACGGCATGTTGATAAGGACATCAGGGCTGGTTTGGGAGGTGACTGGGATGGCACTGGATTCTTACGATTGGGAAGGAGCTGAATTTTCCCTAGTGTGGGTAAATGTTGCTTGAGTAAAGAAGATTCTGCACCCTGGTCTGCCACTTTTTCGGCCCTTTTGATTTCATTTGGGCAAGTACTGGGGACACTTCTGTGGCAGTGAAGTAGAGGGATTCATCACCTCATCTCTCTCTCCAACCCCTCTTTGCACCCTTGGAGAGGGAGATCCAATGCCATCATCATCATTTTTATTATTATTTATATTTCTTTATTATTATTTATACCTCGCCCATCTGGCTGGGTTTCCCCAGCCACTCTGGGCAGTTTCCAAAAAAAGATTAAAAATACATTAAACTTCCCTAAACAGGGCTGCCTTCAGATGTCTTCTAAACATCAGATAGTTGTTTATTTCCTTGACATCTGATGGGAGGGCGTTCCACAGGGTGGGTGCCACTACCAAGAAGACTCTCTGCTTGGTTCCCTGTAACTTGGCTTCTCGCAGTGAGGGAACCGGCAGAAGGCCCTCGGTGATGGATCTCAGTGTCCGGGTAGAATGATGGTGGTGGAGACGCTCCTTCAGTATACAGGACTGAGGCCGTTTAGGGTTTAAAGTTCAGCACCAACACTTTGAATTGTGCTTGGAAACGTACTGAGAGCCAATGTAGGTCTTTCAAGACCTGTGTTATGTGGTCTCGGCGGCCGCTCCCAGTCACCAGTCTGGCCTTACTCCCTTACTACCAGAGGGCCTTACTGCCCCAGGGGACTATAGGCTTGAAGGACAAGAGTACATATTGGATTTATATTCCCTTCTTTTATTTGTCTTCTCATTCCCCAACAATTCACCTTTCATTCATTCATAAGTAAATACTATATGTTAGATCATCTAATGGTCAAACAAAATTCACTGCCACAAAAATGGGGTTTCAATGTAATATAGTTCTTAATAATTTTTATTCCTTTCTTTTGCAAGAAACAACCACAGAACACATCTTGCAAGAAACAACCACAGAACACATCTTGCAAGAAACAACCACAGAACACATCTTGCAAGAAACAACTACAGAACACATTTTGCAAGAAACAACCACAGAACACATTGATCCTAGTAAGAAGAATCTGCTAGCTATTTAAAAGCATTAGTACAATATACAGTTTTGATTTCATTTTACTGCACCATTTTTCTCTTACTCTGTTACTTTGTTTTTCTTCACGAACTAGCTTCTGTCACCCTGGAAGCAACTACAGAAGCAACTACTGCTGCTGGTAAGAGTCTTCTGACTCCCATACTAAAGTACTCCTAATCCTGAGTATGTACACACAAATATCATAGAACAGGTTTCTCATGCAGAGCATCTGCTAACGAGAAACCTGAAAATTAGGTGGTGTGTATATTTTAAAGAGCCTGATCTGTTGATGGCAATCACAGACTGTCTGAAGAAGCAAGCACAAATCTCTTCCAGAGATTTCCTTGACTTCTATTTCATTTATACCCCATTGTCTATGACTCTGTTCCTCAAGTCTGGTCTTGAAACAAGCATAGTCACATCCACCTTGCTGAAACATCCTCCTTGAATATTTGCTGAAATATTCTCCTTGAATATGGGGCTAAGGTGTCATGCGAATAATTTATGTTAATGTGGTAGATGTTGGAGTCGCCTCTGCAGAGGTTATTCAGTTCCTCTTAGTACCTGACTTCTAATCATTAGATTGTGGTGACTGTTGTTGCTATGACACACTCAAAGCTTAGGAACTGAAGTCTCTGCATAAGACTCAGCTGGCATGTAAGTGTAATTAGTGGAGCAACTTTTCCAACCAGAAACCACAGAACCTCTGCCAATGACAAGACTGAATCTTTCTCTCAATAGGCAGGAAGTATGAAAGATACCTAGTAGCAATTCCATTCAGAATTGGGCGAAAGAGCTCTTAGGTGTGGTTGCTAGTACATATTTGAAAGTCTGAAAGTATTAGTGATACATGTTCCATAGGTAACTGAGTCAATATTTCAAAACAAGGAAGAAACTGAACCAACTTTTGAAAAAGAGTTTGGAAAATTGAATGGAAATTGTGTGTGTGTGTGTGTGTGTGTGTGTGTGTGTGTAACTGGAAGCAATAGGTATCTTGTACTGAGCTGTATTTGAAAGCATGTCCAGTGCAAGTAGATAAATAGGTACCGCTCCGGCGGGAAGGTAAGCGGCGTTTCCGAGCACTGCTCTGGTTCACCAGAAGTGGCTTAATCATGCTGGCCACATGACCCGGAAGCTGTCTGCAGACAAACACCAGCTCCCGTAGCCTACAGAGTGAGATGAGCGCGCAAACCAGGAGTTGTCCATGACTGGACCTAATGGTCAGGGGTACCTTTGCCTTTTACTGAGCTGTATTAGGCATGGCATAGCAACCTGGATTTGGGTATCAGCTTTATTGTCCATTTCCTTTCTTCGAGGGACAAACTATCACCAGCTTTTTATAAATCTTCCATTTCTAGCCTGATGCAGTAGTGCTGAGGCTAGATGCTTTTTGGGTTTGGTGGTCCACTGAAAAATATCCAGTGTTAGTTACACTGAGTAGTAAACCTTCAGGCCCTTACTACAAGGATTGCCTCTTGTGCCACAGATCCTTTCCCCAAAGATTCTTGGAAATTTTAGCTTGTTTAGGGTGCTGAGAACTGTTAGGAGGTCCCCATTCCCCTCTCAGAGCTACAGTTGTCAGAGTTCCATGGAGAGAAGGTTTGGTTGTTCAATGTTTGGCTTAATATTAACACATTCTACCACAATCTGATTAATTCTGTTCTTTCTTACTAGTTCTATCCACAACTGGAGAACCGACCGCTATAGTCACACAGTGTAAGTCTGCATGTAGAAACTTCTTTTGTGACCACACAGGGAAATAAGACACACAGATTAGGTGAACTGAGCCACATTTAATTTAACACTGCAAATCTGCAAAAGGGAACGAAGGTCAACCTCAGACATCTCCCTCTGCTCTCATGGACGGAGATCTGATTATTTCTGTGGCCCACAGGAGAGTTCCCCCAAGGGGCACAGGGTTGCTGGCTTCATTGGGTAAAAATACTGATGAATATTAATAGATAATAGTGACATGCCTATTTCTTACCAATGCATATCAATGTTTCTCTTTCTTTGTGAACAGCTTCTTCTACTCCTCCTGGTGAGTCCTACTTTTTTTATTCCAAGTCTGAATCTTTCTCAATAGGCATGAAGTATGAAAAATACATAGTGGGAATTCGATTAAGAATTGGGGGGGGGGCTCTTAGGTGTAGTTGCTAGTACATATTTGAAAGTCTGAAAGTATTAGTGATATATGTTCCAAAGGTACAGTCATTATTTCAAAACAAGGAAGAAATTGAACCGACTTTTGAAAAAGAGTTTGGAAAATTGAATGGAAAGTGTGTGTGTGTGTGTAAGAAACTGGAAGCAATAGGTATCTTGTAACGCAGGTGGCGCTGTGGGTAAAACCTCAGCACCTAGGACTTGCCGATCGCATGGTCGGCGGTTCAAATCCTCGCGGCGGGGTGAGCTCCCTCGTTCGGTCCCAGCTCCTGCCCACCTAGCAGTTTGAAAGCACCCCTAAGTGCAAGTAGATAAATAAGTACTGCTTTATAGCGGGAAGGTAAACGGCGTTTCCGTGTGCTGTGCTGCTGCAGGCTCGCCAGAGCAGCTTCGTCACGCTGGCCACGTGACCCGGAAGTGTCTCCGGACAGCACTGGCCCCCGGCCTCTTAAGTGAGATGGGCGCACAACCCTAGAGTCGGACACGACTGACCCGTACGGGCAGGGGTACCTATTAGGCATGGCATAGCAACCTGGCTTTTTGTTACAACTTTGTTCCCCATTTCTTTTCTTCTAGGAACAAACTACCATCAGCTTTTTAGAAATCTTCCATTTCTATCCTGATGCAGTAGTGCTGAGGCTAGATGCTTCTTGGGTTTGGTGGTCCACTAAAATATATCCAGTGTTAGTTATGCTGAGTAGTATACCTTCAGGCCCTTACTACAACGATTGCCACGTGTGCCACAGATACTTTCCCCAAAGATTCTTGGGAATTTTAGCTTGTTAAGGGTGTGGAGAATTGTTAGGAGGCCCTCATCGCCCTTTCAGAGCTATAGTTGTCAGAGTTCCATGGAGAGAAGGTCTGGTTGTTCAATGTTTGGCTTAATATTAACACATTCTACCACAATCTGATTGATTCTGTTCTTTCTTACTAGTTCAATCCACAACTGGAGAACTGACCACTAAAGTCATAGAGCGTAAGTCAGCATGTAGAAACTTCTTTTGTGACCACACTGGGAAATAAGACACACACATTGAGTGAACTGGGCCACATTTAATTTAACACTACAAATCTGCAGAAGGGAACCAAGGTCAACCTCAGACATCTCCCTCTGCTCTGACAGAGGGAGATCTGATTATTTCTGTGGCCCACAAGGAAGTTCCCTCAAGGGGCACAGGGTTGCTGGGTTCACTGGGTAAAAATACTGATGAATATTAACAGATAATAGTGGCATGTCTATTACTTACTAATGCTTATCAATGTTCCTCTTTCTTTGTGATCAGCTCCTTCTACTCCTTTTGGTGAGTCCTACTTTTTCATTACAAGGCTGAATCTTTCTCAATAGGTGTGAAGTATGAAAGATAAATAGTGGGAAATTGATTAAGAATGGGGTGGTGGAGCTCTTAGGTGTTGTTATTAGTGCATATTTGAAAGTTTGAAAGCATTCGTGATATATGTTCCAAAGGTAACTGAGTCATTATTTCAAAACAAAGAAGAAATTGAACAGACTTTTGAATAAAGATTTTGGAAAATTGAATGGAATGTAAGTAGAATGTAAGCATAAATCTGCATGCTTGAAACATCTTTTGTAACCACATAGGGAAATAAGATACACAGACTGGGCGGAATGAGCCACATTTAATTTAACACAACAGATCTGCCGAAGGGAACCAAAGTGCACAATACTATCTTCAAATAGCAAACAGGGTGAACCAACTCTGACAAGAATAAGAGGCATCATTTCACCTTAAGCCCCATAACTTAAATGGGGTTTTACAGGTTGGCCTCCAAGGTACTTCTTATTCTGTCAGTGGGTCTCACAACTCAGAAGGCAAGGCTCAGAAAAGTACCTAATGGTGCTCACCAAACCTTAACTACCTGATAACTAATTAATTAACCTATTTAACAACAAAGTGATTTACAACCAACCAAACAGACAAGCAACTCTCACCTATGAGATGAGGTAAAACCAAGAGGAAAGAGTAATGCATTAAAAACATCCTGCCAACAAATATATTAGTAATTTAATAGGGGCAAGGATATTGGAGGCTTCCAGCTTCAACCTAAAAGGGCCAATTATTTGCTTATTAATAACAGAAGGAGAGAGTTAATGCAATCAAGTTGGGAGAGGGAGGAAGATTTTAAATTAAGATGGATTTCATTTCAGATTTCTCTGTACAAAATTCTATTTTTGCTTACATGCACAAAATATTGTGTTTCCTAGTATGTGGTGGCTATCTCCCCCTTCCAAATGGATCTATCTCTGGACCATATTATCCTGGAAACGGTGCCATTATACAGTGTAGCTGGGAAATTCAAGTGAGCCCTAATAGACAAATATTTCTCCAGTTTTCTTATATTAGGTAAGTGTAAGGAACTGAATGTTTTTCCATTTTCCACAGGCACCTGCACATGATGTTAATTCATGGTTTTGTCATTACCTGAAGACTTTAATAGGTTATGGGTGGCTGTTCTTCTCTGAGCTTGAAAAGATAGATGTGCTGAGGTGTTTGCCTGAATTTGTAAGCACCAAACTTTGTAGGGAGGTCAGAATGTTTATGCAAGCCCTGCCCTTAACCTGGCTGTCTGTTTTGCTCCTTCCCTCTCAGCCTCCAACCTTCTCTGTGTCATACAGGGAGGGTCTGCATAGAATTTCTACTTGCATTCACTTGAACACAAGCAGAACTCTCTGCATGAGGGACCCTGATTCTATCCAACAAACTTAGCATGTGATAGCCATCAGATTAAATCCTGCTAACTGATCATATGGTTCTGCCCTACACGAGATGAAATCCCATACAAATTAAAAACCTTCCAAAGAAAATACATCATAAACACATTTTTATTACAAACTCTCCAAGTGGTAGATATTGGCCCTTTCCTGAAAGCAAAAGGGTCCACTTTTTAATGCTTTCTTAGGAAATATGAAGGACAGGCCCTTTCACTGAGGCATTGAAAGATGAGTAAAAAAGACAAGTATTTTGTGAATCCTGTCTTTAAAGTAAATTATGCTGTTCCAGCCAGAGGAGACATCATTCAATAGCAAAGTGGTTAAATTGTATGCATATATATTTGAATTATTTGAATAAATTTGTAAATTTGAATATTTGAATTCTGGGCATTTTCAGGAGCAAGGCTGGGAAAGACCTATAACTGTGACACTGGAAAGCCATTGCCAGGTGGAGCAGACTGTACTGGACGTAATGGGCCAGAGGTCTGACATGATCTTGATATGTACATAGGCATGCCACTCTTTTAGGTTGAGCTAATCTGGGATACATCTGAGAGCCTCATCAGCCACCTAGCTTATCACTCAGCTGACATTTACTGAACCATCTCCATAGTATCATAGATGTAGGGTGGGGTTCTCACAGGCAGAACCAATCATAACATTACTTTAATATGTTCGGAATTCAGGTCAGCTCCACTGAATCTATGTATTTACCTTTATATTTTGGCATATGTGTCACCAAAGAGGGAATCAAAGGGTGCTTGAATGTTCACTTGAATGTTCAATGTGGCATCTTTGCTCCTCATATGTACATGTGATTTGCAGTGTCCAGACATTGTCATTGTCATCAAAATGCCAGCCCATATCTGCCCCCTCCTGGATTTATTATTTCCAGGGAAACCCTGATAAGTAAAGAACGACAACGCTATTGTCAGTGAATCATTTGTGATAGTGACCCATTATGAAATTGAACCTCCATATATAAGCAACCTATGTAACTTTTCTTTACTTAATGTGAAAATCTGATGTATGAAATGATGGCATAATTTTATACACAAAGAGTGACTTGCTGACCTACCTTTATACAGTCTGGACTGCAATAAAGAATATATTGAGATCTTCGATGGGTACCCGTATACCTCCACTATGCTTGGAAGAACTTGCTCTGGCATCTATCTCAACTATACCTACATATCAACTTCCAACACAATGACTATTCTGCTGCACAGAGATTCATATTACTCAGGAAATGGGTTTTATGCTTCTTACTATTCTATTCCATTAAGTAAGAGTTCTCTATTTATCTAGTTGTAGGACATTTCTAATATATGTTGTGTTAGATTAATGTTGTTCTGGTTTGAAGATGCAATGTAAGCTGAAAATCAGCATATGTCTTGGGCAGAAATGGGGAACTTGTGGTTCTCCAGATGGTCTTAGACTCCAACTCCCATCAGTCCCTGCCAGCATAGGCAAAGATCAGGGATGATGTGAGTTGTGATCTAGCAACATTGGGAGGGCCACAGGCTCCCCACCCTTTGTCTAAGATCATGCCAACCCATAGGCTGATCAGATAGATTATGGCACAGTTTCTGTGACTTATCCAGAGATGAATATGATATTTACTTTGCTTAACTTTCCTGTTTGCATGAATGATATCAGTTTGCAGTTGGATAGATCAAAGGTATTTTTCCTGTGAGGGACCAAAGTAAGATCTGAATGCACAATTTTCTGCCATGTTAAAATTTCTAGCCCCTTGACATGCACACTTTGAATAATAAGCCAATGCTTCACTGTAGCAACAACTGAAGCATCATCTCCCCACTGACAAGTTTTTTTGTTAATGCTGTAGGAGAGTATTTTATTCCACCAGGCTTTTTGTATGTTTTAAGCATCCTGATGTACTTGTATTTCACTTTAAATGCTCTCCCTTTAATTGTATTGAGATTTTTTTGCTGTATAAATAATGCGCACGTGCACACACACACACACTGGTGACTTTTGTCAATGAAGAATAGCTGCCATATGTTCCTAGGTTATTGGATATATTACTGCTAGGATCTTAACATCAGTGTAATAGTACTTTTATTGTACTATTTATTTACCTAAATAGGAATAGAAACAACTACTGAACCACCTCTCAATGAATCAACAGCTGGTAAGACGTTCTTTTTCTTTTATGTCATTCCTTTTTAAATGCTCTCCCTTTAATTGTATTCCTGTATGATTCATGTGTGTGTGTGTGTTTGTGTGTGTATGCGCACACACACACTGGTGACCAGTCAATGAAAAATATCTGCAATATATTACTAGGTTACTGGATAATAGATGACTGCTCGGATCTCAATATCTTCAGTGGAATATCTGTACTATTTATCTTGGTTCCTTTAATAGACTTAACATTTGAATCAAGTGCTAGTGAAGCAACAACTGATAAGATGATTTTCCTTTCCTTCTGTGTCATTTGTTAGGTAATAAGGTAAATGGTTAAACATGACACTCAAAGAAACTAGATGCTTCTTTTCACAGTTGTGTGATTTAAGCATCTCTGAGCTTGCAGAGGATTGCATGCTCAAGATCCAGGGAAGCTGTTCTACACCACAGATATATCTGAAACCACTTGGTTTCTGCTATTTTCTCTCTGTTGTGGAAAAGAAGCAGTAGATTTTACTCCTCAGGGAATGGCATTAGATTACACAGTAGAGGCACTGAAAAGAACATCTTTCATATACTTAAATCCCAACAAAACGGAGTACAAGCAACACAGTTTGTTTGTATAATGGTCTTTGTCATGGTGGAAGGGTGTAGCAGGTGAGGGCACAGAACTCAATGTTGTGACTAGTTTCCCAACTTTTTACTATTTAAATGCTAATTAGACACAAATTGATCTCCCTTTTGTTTTGTTTTTCATTTGTACAGCTCTTCCTACAAGTTTAGCACCAGTTCCTGCAAGAAGTAAGTTCCAATTTCTCCCTAAAACATGCATGTGAAAATTGCAGATTTTGCTGATTTGGGTTGCCTAGCTGAAAAGTCTGTGTGTTCAAAGGAAACATTGAAACTGAGTACTCCAAATACTTCAAATTTCTGAAAACGTGGTAAAGCTGTTCCATGGCAGCTTCCTTATGAGCTCAAACAAGCCCCCGCTTGCCTGACATATCATTCACCAAGGTTGCCCCTACTCAGTATGGTGCCAGTATGGTGTAATGGTTAAGAGCGGTAGTCTCATAATCTGGGGAACCGGGTTCGTGTCTCCGCTCCTCCACATGCAGCTGCTGGGTGACCTTGGGCCAGTCACACTTCTCTGAAGTCTATCAGCCCCACTCACCCCACAGAGTGTTTGTTGTGGGGGAGGAAGGGAAAGGAGAATGTTAGCCGCTTTGAGACTCCTTAAAGGGAGTGAAAGGCGGGATATCAAATCCAAACTCTTCTTCTTCTTCTTCATAAGTAAAATGTAAAAAACATTGCACTATTTAATATGGTTTCTATGTGCCCCATTCAGTGCTCTCGTGTTCTGGAGAATACATGCTTGCACGCATCAGCAGGGACTATCTTGGGTTGCTGGGCTACAATGCAAGCGAAGTATCCCTGAATACTTCAGACCCTTTCTGCACACCTCAGATTACTCAAGACTATGTGGTCTTCGAGATACCATATAGTGGGTGTGGCACAGTAAGAAAGGTAAGACAATGAGTTCTTAAAAATATTGTCAGTATCCAATGCACTTGTTCTGTTTGTGCAAGGATTTTTGCATGTGCTATGGAACCTCTCCTCTATCCTCTCCCTGCACATCTCACACCCTCCTCAAATCTATTTCAGGGTTGTTGGAAACCCCAGAAGAGATTTAAGGGGTTGTGGTCAAAGGAGGGGATAAAGTTCTGCTGCACAAGCTTAAATCCTTGCAATGATGGACCTAGTTACTCAGCACCACGTTGGGTACTGCACATTATCTGTTATCTGGTTCTTATCTTTGTAACATTACCCTGCTGTTTAAAGTTTGGAAAAGTATTTCACCCACCTTTTGGCTATAACATCTGAATGATCTGGCTTAGAGAGAGCCTTGGGAAATCCATGCTGCCTCTTCTCCACTCTGCCATGGAACTAGTTTCCTCTTCTTCTTTCAACTATATTTCTAGGAAATGTCAGCACTGCCCTTCATAGACTTTGACATCATTGAATGATGTGTTTAATTCAGACGTGAAACTACCAATTTCAGAACTTGGGTTAAATAGCAAGTATCAGCAATATGCCACAACATTTAAAGCAGACCGTATTGTGGGTAATTCCTGACATTTCTGTTAATCATAGGAAATACAGGAGTGGGGAAAATGCTCCAGAAAGAGTAAGTTGTATATGGCCGGGGGGTGGGGAGCGTTATGTTCCTGAGATTGTCCTCTACTTTTACAAAGCCAGTAAATTAGAGGTAGCATTATGATCATGCTGCCTGGCCCTTTGAATGCTTTGCATTATGCTCAGCTTTTTCACTTCTGAGGACAAAACCCGTCATGTTAATACACACAAACAAACAAATAAACTCAGTTATTCTTAAAGAAACCCATAGCATTTTAAAGGTAAATGTCATAAAAGTCAGATATTCATTGGTATATTAATTTCAATTAAAAATGTAGCAATTTTTCTGCACATTTCTGTGTTTCTCTTCTCAACTACTGAACGCATTATATACTTTTATCTTTCTTAACTTTTTCAGCGAGAATACAATAAAATTCCAGATTATATAAGGTGGTTTTTTAATGGCAATAAGTCTGAAATATCAGCACATTCTAAAGTGGTTACGTATATTGGGTGTGTTTTATATGACAGGTCCTAATTTACACATATTATTGACATAGATCTTTCTCCCCTGTCCTTTAGCAGTCAAATAATGACACCATCACCTATTCCAACATAATCAAGACATTAGCCTCTGGTTATATCATTACAAGAAGGAAAAACTTCCAATTTCATATTATGTGTGAAATGAACGCAATGACTGTTGTAGAGACGATGTTTGTTGCCCAAAATTCCATTGACATTACTGAAAGAAAACTTGGCAACTACAGTGTGGCGCTTTCATTCTATGAATCATCATCCTTCGACATTTCAGTTCGCAGTTTTCCATACTTCGTGTACCTCAACCAGGTTCTCTATCTCCAAGCTACTCTCAACAGTTCTGATCCGAACTTAGTACTATTTCTAGACACATGTGTAGCATCTCCATACCCTGGTGACTTCAGAACTCTGACCTACGACTTAATCAAGAATGGGTGAGTATATTTTAGATAAACATGTTTAGATATCCACTTACAAGAATGGCTTTCCTTTTGGCTTATATGACAGCAGAGTTAATACTAACCATGCAATGCCATTCACACTCACCTGGAATAAACCATACTGAGCTCAATTGGATTTCTACATAGGCACATATAGGATTGTACTTAAAGGTTTCTTTGTGGTATGAACAAATGGAGTTGCTTTACTCTTAAACTGACTCTGAAATTCACTTTTTAATTCTGATATCATATTTCTTAAGAAAATCTCTAAAGAGTTGCAGAGCCTACTTGCTATTACTTGTTCCTGAATATAATAATAAATATGGTTGTTTGCTACTAACTCATTGTGTCATCAGTCAAAGAGTCTTAGACAAAAGCAAGGAAGGCAAATACTTGTTATCGCAATGGCCAGCCTGCATGCAGGACCTCTCCCCAATTGCTTCCCAGTAACTGGTATTCAGAAGCATACTGTCTTTGACAATGGAGGCAAAGCAGAGCCATCATCACTAGTACCTTGATAGTTGAATCCTCCACAAACATCTTATGGGAGTGATTCCCAAAGTTTAACAATGTGCTGTGCTGTGTGAAGTACTTTCCTTTGTCTGCTCAGAATTTTCTAACTTGAAGCTTCGTCAGATGGGCCCAAGTTCTGGTATTTTGAGTGACTGCTTTCACATACGCTGAGTCTATCTTCCATTTTATTCTCTGAAATCCACCATCCACTTATTGATATTTCTTCTCATCCTTCTCCAGCATGGACTTTAGTCACCAAAGATAACATACTTCAGAACTCCATAAAGGATTCATCTAAAGTAATTATGTAAACAAACTTGGTTCTTTTATTTTCAGATGTGTACGAGACCCAACCTTCTTAAATCTGAGTGAACTCAGATTTAACTCAAGCAACAATCAAGTTCGTTTCAAGTTCAACTCTTTTAAGTTTCTTTATGAACACAATCAAATTTATCTGCAATGCAAACTAGTAGTGTGTAAGGCATATGATTACTCATCCCGATGCTACCAGGGATGTTTAGCTAGAAGGAAGAGGGACACAGATGAACCTCAGGATAAAGTGGATGTGGTTGTGGGACCAGTCAAACTGCAGAAAGAAACCACTGAAGACAAAGGACAGGGTAACTTTTATTTTTGATTCCTTTTTTCGCTACTTTTTTCTGATGATTGCAGACCAGGATTGAAATAAATGCATGGACACATTTGCTGCGCTGAATAACTACCATTTTATTGAACATTAAACCAAATTTGCAGAGGGAAAATATAGGTGTGGGAATGAACAAATCAGGAAATCACGTAGGTATAAGACAAATCTATCCCTTGCTGGGTCAAAGGTAAACCATTTTGTTTACTCCTTACCCCAGCCACACCCTGACAGTGAGTTGGGAGGCCTGCATTCACCACCACCCCTTTGGGCCCCCAAACTCCAGGTGGATGAAGCTAGTTGACTTCAGAAGAAGTCTCTCTCCTATCTCCAAGCCCTGCAGGCCTCAGAAACAAACAGTCACCCCAAATGAAGAGTTGTTAAAATATTCTACTACTTTGTTCAAATAATATTAAAACTAATATTTATTCCCGTTTTGCCTGGCAAAAGCATAGTAACACCACACAATGAAATCTCATTCTGCGTTGCTTCCACTCTTCGGGTAACATTTCCCTAATGGGCAACTTTTTGAGACTCACATGCCACTGATGCATGGAAAGATAATGTAAAGATGGGCAGAATAAAGAATTTGACTCTTATGTTTGGAACATAGGATGCTGCCTTAGACAAAGCCAGGCAATTGTCAATCTAACTCAGAGTTCTTTAGATGGACTCACAGTGACTCTCCAGGGTTTCAGACAGAGGTCTTCTCCAGCCCTACCTGAAGATGCCAGGAATTTGACCTGAGCCTTCTGCCTTCAAAGCAGTTGTTGCCATTCAAAGACGAACTTGCTCTCTAACAAAACTAATATATATACATTTAGATAAAGGTACAAAGTGTTTTCCTTGTATGTTTATATTGCTGTAACTTGCCCAGGGATCTTATGGGGAAGAACAGGTAAGAAATATCATATGTACATACATACATGCATTATCTGAAAAATTGTTCCAAACTGTGTTTTTTTATTCTATTTACAGAACTGGCTAAGAGTATGAATCTAGAAAAGAAAGAAGCTCTCAGCCCATTTGCTGTTACTACTGTACTTTTGGCAGCCATGGTCTTTGTTCTGTCTGGCTTACTTATAAGCAGCAAACTGAGAAGGAAAAACTATCACCAAATCTACTGATACCAATGCATCAGCAAGATATACATTCAGTACTTCCTACACAAAAACAAAAACTGCATCTTTAGCATGTATTTCTGAAACTTAAATCCATAGACAGGCACATCTATAGTTGGGCACATTTACTGGTAGATTAAAACACAGCCCAGTTCAATCAAAGTACCAGGATCAAATACAGTAGTGCCTCGCAAGACGAAATTAATCCGTTCCGTGAGGCTCTTCGTATAGCGGTTTTTTCGTCTTGCGAAGCAAGCCCATTGACAGTTTAGCGGATTAGCACTATTAGCAGTTTAGCGGCTTTTAGCGGATCAGCTGATAAGCGGCTTAGGGCTTAGGAAAAGGGGGGAAAGGGAGAAAAAACCCCGCAGGAACTCACAAGACATTTTCGTCTTGCGAAGCAAGCCCATAGGGAAATTCGTTTTGCGAAGCGCCTCCAAAACGGAATACCCTTTCGTCTAGCGAGTTTTCCGTCTTGCGAGGCGTTCGTCTTATGGGGCACCACTGTATGTATTCTGATCAAAATCATTGCCTATATCCAGCTATTTTGACTTAATGGCATTGTGGAATTGCTCTCATTCTCCTTTTAAACATTCCCCACTATCTTCTATGGATATAGTTAAGTTCCATTGTACTTCCAAAAACCATTCTACATATAAATATTATACATGCCAACTTCATATGTCAGAGATGCATCAGGACTATATTTCAAAGGAGGATTTGTTGCGACTTCAGTTAATATTTAGGAGCTGAAAGGCAAATTGCTGAAGTTTATTGGAATCATTGGAAACAGACATAGGAAATGTGCTTCATAATACATAGCTGAAAATGCTCCGCCTATGTTGATTTTGAAATGTTAAGTTTGATATTCTCTTTTGACTAGTGTGGAATCTCTGTCACAAATGTACACAAGCAGTTTGGCTTATGGCCTGATTCACTAGCCAGTTCAGTCAGAGAATTTCATGTTCAGTTTCATTTATCTTACAATTAGTTTAAATCCTAGGATGTTTTTGTTAATTACTTAAGCAAAGGATCTCACAATCCAACTTTTCTCTGTCACTATTCCATTATGCTATTTCTGCTTCTTTTGAAAAGCAAACTACTGCTTTGACACATTGAGCTTTGGGAGAAATTTCAGATGACCACATTACCCTTTTATGTGGCAATTCATGCTGTCAGATTGATGCAAATAACAAACCCATCATTTGTAGGAAGCATAAAACAGATTCAGTGTTTGTTGTTGCATTTTGCTAACTGAAGGTAAAGAGGCATTCAGAGTCCACATGGTGACTGACAGAATAATAAGAACAGAATTATAATCTCAATCAACTCCCAAGGAAAGGGTGGCCCATAATACTGAACAGATAGTTATAGGGTTTTATGATGTATTCAGGAGTAGAAAAATCTGTTTCATCAATGTAATGCCAAATTATATAAAGTTGCATTTTGCTGCCAACTACTTTGCAATAAAATTACTACATCTTTGCAAGTTACCCGTGTTCACTGTTTATTGTCTCATTAGCAACTTGGAATGGTCAAAGGAAATACATGGTTGGCACAAGGTGCCTGGGGACAGTTCACTTTTAAAGGCAAGCTCACTAATTTGCACTTTCTGAAATGACACTGCCATTCTTCCAAATGTGTATTTCTCTGAATTTTGCAATGCAGTTCTCCGGCTAAAAAATGCATACAGAACACATATTCTAGCATGAAGTGCATACAAATGCATGTGCTATTGAAAATTTTAAAAGTGTAATGTATTAGGGGAAATTCCATTGTATTAGGCAAAATTTCATCCACCAATCTATAGATTTGGAGCAATTTGCGCTTAAATGCTGGTGAATTTTCAAGAGGGCATTCTTTTAAAAAATTACACCCTGATGTGGAAATGTAGAGGACTGAATTTAAGACTGGGAAAATGAGAAACTGAAACTGACAGGCTCACCCATCCCTATATAGCTGCCTGTACTCTGTGCATTGTTCTACTCTGCCTTATGCTACATATTCTGTATTCAGCTACCAAGCATAGTATGGAATACCCCTAGAGTATGTTTCCTTTCTAAGGATTTTCACATATTTTCTCTCTCCATGATTAGTTAGATCCAGAAATGAATTCCCAACAGAACACTTTATTACCAAAGCTGAAGCTGCAGCCTGTTTTTTTTTCTTCTAATTGGAGGATACCCTTATGAAGTTAGCAAAACATAGCCACTATGGAGGCCGTGTGAAATGAAAGATGCATATACAAAGACAAGCTAGTGAGTGGTAGGTCACAGAAGTATAAGAATGCAAAAACTGAAGACATTAAGTGCCCTGGCACAAAGGAGGAGTCAGAAAGTCAAGAACTGCTGTCAGGGGTTCAGGAGCAGAGGCACAGGAGTGGGAGGAGATGGAGAGCGAGGAGGAGGAATCCGAGGGGGGTGGAGGCAGTGACAGCGGTCAGAGGGATTCCACGAGCCTCTCCAGCGAATCAGAAGATTCACAGAAGGGAGCGCCGATGGCCAGGGCAAGGGGGGTGCCGAGGGGGAAACCCCAGAAGGAAGGGGCCAGCGGGGACTCCCAGAGCAGCAGTTGGAAATCAGGACCAGCTTCCCCACCAGAGCGCAGTGGGGGGGAGGAGTCCCAGGAATCGGGACCAGTGTTCTCACTACCAGCGAGAGGAGATGAGTCAGGATTGACCACGCTTCCATCGGAGAGCGGGGAAACGGTCAGGAGGAAGGTTACCGGCTGGGCGCGCGCGCCAAGTTCAAATGTACAGGCGAGCGGCACAGCAGGTAGCCCGGATAGGGAGCCAGGTCCTAAAGCCCGCCGGAAGGAGGGGCAAGACTCAGGGGGGTCAGCATCAGAAGAGTCCAGAAAGGAGGAAACCCCAGGGGGCAGAAGGACCCAGAGGAGGAAAGAACAACGGAAGAGGTGGAGTAGGGCTAGGATCTTAAACTGGTGCGGAAGGGGTGATGAGTCAGACGGGACTTCGCCGATCTAAGGTTAAGACGTAGGGCTGCACGCTCTGACGTTGGAGTGGAAACCAAACTTCAATAAAGACTTTTGTACATTACATCAACCTGGCGTTGGTCCTCTGTGAGCTGGGACCTAGAGGCAGTCCTGACAACTGCAAACAAGAATTAGAAGTATATCCAAATAAAGTCATATTTTACAGGAATAAGGAGTCTCACATGTTGCTTGTTCATGTGTGTAACAAAGGTCCACCAGATGGCAGCAAAGTCCTCTATCTTAGCATCACTTCTCAGTACCTTTAGGTGGTGAGTAAACTTTTCTGAAACAGCTGTGTACAAGGCTTTTCTATACCAACTTCCAGTGTAATGGATGTGACTTCCTTCCATCTCTGAGGGATGGCCAATCTAGCAGAAACCAAGAGGAATCTAATAAGGTTTCCACAGATACGAAGACAAGGCAGAGTTTCGGATTTGGATCTAGAGCATGACCAATAACCACTCCGATTTCTGCCAAAACTCACATTCAGAATGCACTAATGTGAAGACAAAACCACCAGAGATGCCAGTAGGTTCTGGCAGTTCCACAATTCTGCCAACAAAGACAATTGTTCATTTGGATGTGCATAGTACTATCTATGCACTGTTTCAATGAGTTTTCGCTAATACTTGCGTGCTGAGGTCCCCAAAACACCCCTACCCCAATAACTCACACATCACGTATAATTTTTGTTTAAGGTTTTTGGCATAATTTTGGCCACAACTTTATTAAACATACACATTGTGAGTGGTTGCTTAGGCATTGGTTATGACTATCTGTCCCCCCCCCCCCCGCCTTGGGGGACAACACTGACTCCCGGATTCCAGCGAAAGCCAGTGTGGAGGAACAAGATCAGGGATAACTGGAGCTGCGACACAGACCCTCAGCTTCTCCCCGCATGCTCCCAGGAGATTACGCGGCCCGCACCTGATTCCAGGGGTTTGGACGAGAGGATGGTAAGCCCCTGAATTCCTTTAACGGAATTCCCGTGCAGCAGCAGCATTGGAGGGGCAGGCACAGCCAATCCATACCCTTCCACCCACCAATTTAACCAATGCCTAACCACCAACTTTACAAGTTGTGACGATTTGCTACGCAGTAGGCAAAAACCAAATGGTACACACTAATCAGCCAAATGGAAAAATTCCTACCAGGCCCCCACACCAATGCGGATGACCCCATGACAGGCATAGCAAGGTCAAAGCACAAGCCCAATCAAGGGAGGGAGGGCGGGTGATCCGGTGCTCACAGCGAAAGAGAAAGCAGCTTGCTGTGGACCTTGTTTAAATAACCTCTGTTCCCACCCCCAAATTGGCAACATCAAATTTACCCCAGTAACACCAACCGCCAATCCAATCCAAGCCCCTTCAATCTATCCTGCCTGGCAACCATGGGGTGCTTTGCTCGGCCCCATCCGCAACACGTGCTCTCTTTTAATGAGAACACGCTGGAACCAAAGAAAATGTTTAAGTAGACCATATGTTGTTCCAGAAGTCCTGCTCAAATTCTTCATTCAAATCTGCCCCCCAAACAACACTTAACTAGCAAAAGAGGCAACATCACATTCAACAATATAATCTATATAGGAGAAACTATCCTCCTATGCACTAGGGCATATAGGAATATATGCCTGGCAATAAATACCAAAGTGTGGGTATACTGCGATTGCATGTCTTTGTGTGGCACTGCTATGTTTTCTGAAGTCTTTCATTACTTTAGCTAACGTTTCATATTCTGTGCCTCAAAATATCTGCTGCAGAATCAAACAGAGCTGCCTTTCTGTTGCTCTTCGCAGGACCATCTGTCCTGTGTACAATGGCACTTTGAGCTTTATTGGCAGCACAACACCAAGCCCTGCAAATAAACACCAACGTTTGAGCATATTGGGGGCGACTGGGAATTTATGGTGCAATTATTCTGAAGCTAAATACTCCCCCCTTTTTTATTATTTATTGAACAGTTCATAGGGTGTGGCTTTTAACTTTACTTCACATAATGCCGCAGGCCACTGTACACAAATTCACAGAAGTTTATTAGCAGGAGTTTCAATTTATAGCACTAACAATAAGCATTAAGGTCTTGGTATACAGTGATGAACTATTGATCAGAGCAAGTGCAATGTGGTCCACTTTAATAAGCTTATTATGTTCTGAAATTTAAGAACCTTGGTACGTTGTGCAACCATTTGGATTCTGTGCAGCAGCAGTAACAAGATTTGCTTTGTCTTACTTTCCCTACTGCATTCCCTACTGTGTCCTCTGCATTTTTTTGGTGCTAAGCACTGGAAAAGAGAAACAACAAAAAAAGAATATTTTCTATCAGTATGCTTCATTGTATTTTGTAAAAGAAAGCTTTTCAGAAGTATCATTTGTGCCTTCTGACACATACCTGTAGTCTCTGAAGTGGAAAGAGTGTAGTTGTACTGCAATTTCATCTGAAAGCTGGCCATTTTTATTTATTATTTTAAAAAAATTAGTTGCTGTTGCCAGGAGCAAACAACATCTTTGTGTTTGGTTCTGGCCCTGGACAAAATCTAGATGGAACATACTGTAAACTGTACAAAACACCAAGGCAAAAATATTATGTCTTCTTCATCTGGATGATATTGAATCCTATTGTAAAGCCGCCTTGCTTTATGTATTTAACTTTCAAGTCAGGCATTTCAATGTTGAATATAGCAAAGCCCTAGGCTTCTTACAGAGTACAGAAAAGATTATAAAAGCCGGCGGCTGTTTTCATTCAGGAGGGTGTCATAAACTTTGAAGGAAGTATATAATCTATTACAGAATACACATAAAATGATAAAAGTCAGATGTAATCCATTACAAAATACTGATAAGGATTATAAAAGCCAGCTGTGTGGGTGTTTAGGAGGATGTTAAAGACTTTGAAGGAAGGATGTAATCGATTACATAATACAGAATACAGATAACACTATCAAAGCCAGGTGTAATCTATTAAATAAAGTCCTAGAGCTGTACTAGCACCTCTAGCCGATATTGGTGCCATATTCTGACCTTCTGTGATGAAAAGAAGGACTGTAGTAGAGACAGATAAAATTTGTGATGGCAGGATAGCTAGTCGTCCTTTTTCAAATGAAGGTTTTGGACAGCGATGGTCACTGTAGCTAGACTAGTCATACCAATAAATTTGAAATGTAGGGGATATAATGTAGATGACAAAACCTACTTATTATAAAAGATATATTGAAGAATGTGTACCAGATTTATTGAAACATGGAGTCTGTTTGTCATTGAATTCTAGTAACGTAAAGGTAAAGGGACCCCTGACCATTAGGTCCAGTCGTGACCGACTCTGGGGTTGCGGTGCTCATCTCGCTTTATTGGCCGAGGGAGCTGGCATACAGCTTCTGGGTCATGTGGCCAGCATGACTAAGCCGCTTCTGGCGAACCAGAGCAGCGCACGGAAACGCCGTTTACCTTCCCGCCGGAGTGGTACCTATTTATCTACTTGCACTTTGATGTGCTTTCGAACTGCTAGGTTGGCAGGAGCAGGGACCGAGCAACGGGACTTTCTGATCGGCAAGTCCTAGGCTCTGTGGTTTAACCCACAGCACCACTCGCGTCCCTACTTTCCAATAATTATCAGTCTCTAAACTTCTGTATCATTTTCACACATAATTTGACATCCTGCTTAATATATAACAGGAACCAAGCACAACTAATAACTGTATACAGTACTCTTTAAGCCATTATTGTCTTTTTGAATATGAATACATAATATAGAAATAGATTGATGAAAAAATTGATTTCTTTTGTAATTATCACTTCTTGCATTTAAAAAAGACAGGTGCATGCTAATGTACTGAGGAAAAAGAAAAAGAGCCACAAAAAAGTTTTTAACAAGAGTATTGTGGAAAGGATAGGAATGTGGAATATGTGGTCTCAAAGTTGCTGAAAGTCTGGATATTTCTCTTCAGCAAATTCACAGTAAGAGAATGGGAATTAACAGAAAAATGAGAATTATATTAAGCCTTCTGTAATACCTTTAATATTTTTATAAAGATTTTTCAATCTTTCTACACTAGAACTGGCACAAAGTATTCATGATGTAAAATTTGCATATATAAAATAAAATAAACATTAGTTTTTCCTGCTGAACACACATGTGAATTTCATTTGAACAACTAATGTTATTCCAAGGTCTACCCCCTTAAAATTTCTTTCAAGTTCCAGGAACTCATACATTCTCTGCTATGACTTTGGCAATAACAGAAGCAAACTTGAGCATCCTTTCTCTTCCACTTACCTTGTATTCTTCAATACATATATTCTACTAACTCATTCTGTCAACGCAGGGATTACAGCTAGCTTTCTCCCTTTTTTTATTCCTGCATGCACTCTGAGCTTCTCTCTAATCTGTGTCAGAGGTTGGGGAATCCCTGAAATAGATTAAGGGGGCACATGCAGGAGGATGGAGGAAAAGTCCAAATGCCTTAGCAGTAATCCTTGTGCTGATCAGACCTTGATCTATTGCTACATTGGATACAACTCATACTGTCAGGACTGCCGCTAGGTCCCAGCTCACAGAGGACCAACGCCCAGTGGATATTATATACAAAAGTCTTTATTGAAGTTTAGTTTCCATTTCCAAGCTCTGGGCGCGCAGGCCCACGTCTTAACGCTAGACCGGCTAAGTCCCCTCTGACTCACTGCTCCACCCACACCAGTTTAAGATTCTAGCCCGGCTCCACCTCTTGCGCTGCTCTTTCCTGCGTTGGGTCCTTCTGCCCTCTGGGGTTCCCTCCTTCCTGGACTCCTCTGACGCGGAGCCTCCTGAGTCTTGCCCCTCCCTCCGGCGGGCTTTAGGACCTGGCTCCCTTCCCGGGCTCCCCGCTGTGCCGCGCTCCTGTACATTTGAACTTGGCGCGCGCGCCCAGCCGGTGACTTTCCTTCTGACCGTTTCCCCGCTTCCTGATGTGGGTGTTGCCAAACCTGACTCCTCTCCTCCCTCTGGTGGTGAGGACACTGGTCCCGACTCCTGGGACTCCCCCTCCCCACTGCGCTCTGGTGGAGACGCTGGCCCTGATCTCCAGCTGCTGTTCAGGGACTCCCCGCTGGCCCCTCCCTCTTGAGGTTTCTCCCTTGGAATCTCCCTTGCTCTGGCCACCGGCGCTCCCTTCTGTGAGTCCTCCGATTCGCTAGAGAGGCTTGTGGAATAACTCTGGCCACTGTCACTGCCTGCGCCCCCCTCGTACTCCTCCTCCTCACTCTCCATTTGCTCCCCCTCCTGTGTCTCTCCTTCTGAACCCCTGACATCCATCCCCCCCTCGAAGCCCCCCCTTCCCCCCTCCCCCTCTTCCGGTGCGGGTTCCGGGTGCTCCATTGTTGTAGGGGTGAGTCCAGGATACAGCTCGTCCCCTGAGGCTTGCAACCATCGAGATAAGTCCGGGAAGTCCCCCATGGGCTCGTCGACGACGACCTCCTCCGCTTCCATCTCCTGCGCGGTGTGCTCGAAATCTGCGCTCGACCCCAAATCACCCAAGAGCCCTCCTCCCCCTGTTGCTTGATGGGGGTCCACCTCCCAGGGCCCCTTCGGCATGTCTCTGCGCCAGCCCACTTCGGGTTGGTCCTCCCACCAATAAGATCCCCCCGTGCCAAAACCTGAAAGTGATCCCTCCGGAGAGCTGCCTCCCGGAGCCGAGTCCTCAGCTGACGAGAAACCCCGGAAAGTGCTGGCCGAGAGTGTGGGTGTGAACAAACAATCCTCGAAAAAGCCCGCCGGCATAGGCTTGTGCGGGAAAAGTGTGTGGAATTCTTCCTTGAGCAACTGCTCTTCCACTGCGTAATCCGGCACCCACCTGTTGGCGCTGGCCGGGGTGTCCTCTGTGGTGAGAAGATATTCAATCCCGTCCTCCCCCCACCTTGAGTCTAAAATCTCAGTGGCTTCATTAAGTGGCTCCCCTTTCGGCGACCCCCCTTTTTTGGGCGCTTCTCTGAGCGGGTCTGGCGCCTTCCCCGGTGCTTGAAACCTGTGGGGCTCTCTGTAGGGCGTGAGCACTGATCTATGAAAGACCGGGTGCATTCTGGAACCCTCCGGGAGTGTCAACCGGAAGGCCACTGGGTTGATCTGCGCCTCTACTTGGTAAGGCCCTAGCTGCTTGTGCCCTAGTTTCTTCTTGGCTAACGATCTGGCTGGAACTGCTTGTGCTGCCAACCAGACCCAGTCTCCCACCTGGATGTCCTCCCCAACCCTCCTGTGTCGATCTGCCTGCACTTTGTAAGCCTGTTTTGCCAACTCTAACTGCCTCCTGAGCTGCTCGTGGATCTCCTGCAACTCCGCTGCCACTTCCTCTGCTCCCTGTGGCTCCCCCTCCCGCACTGTGTCCAGACCCGGGAAGGTTCTGGGATGCCTCCCGTAGTTGGCGAAAAATGGGGTCACCCCCGTGGACCCGTGCTTCGTGTTGTTGTAGGCAAACTCGGCCAACGGTAGATAGTCCACCCAGGTCGATGGCTGCTGGTTCGCGTAGCATCTCAGGTACTGCTGCATGATGGCGTTGACCCTTTCCGCCTGCCCGTTAGTTTGCGGGTGTCTCGCCGACGCCAGGCTGACCTTGACGTTCAGGAATCCCATCAGCTTTTGCCAGAAGTTGGAGATGAACTGGCGCCCCCGGTCGGACAAAATAGACCGTGGTAGGCCGTGCACCTTGAACACGTGGTCTATGAACATCTTAGCGGTCTGCTCGGCCGTGGCCACCTTCGCGCACGGAATGAACTGGGCCATCTTGGTGAACAGGTCCACTACCACGAGCACTGCCGTCTTGCCCCTTGAGCTGGGTAGATCTGTGACAAAGTCCAGGGCCACCCTCTCCCACGGTACGAACGGTGTCTGTAGCGGTTCCAACAGGCCCGCCGGCGGCTGGTGCACAGGCTTAGCCCTTTGGCAGGTGTCGCACCTATTGACATAGTCCGCGACATCCCCCCGCATCTTAGGCCACCAAAAGTCTCTGGCTACTAAGTCCACCGTCTTCTCCTTGCCGAAGTGCCCCGCGCTGGGCGCGTCGTGCAGCTGTTGCAGGACCTTCGCGCGGAGGCTGTCTCCTGGTACGTAGAGGACTCCCTTGCGTAGGAGCAGGCCGTCGCGCACTTGGAATTCGTCGCCCCTCGCCTTGCCACTGCACACCTCCTCCATCTTGGCTCGGGCGAACGAGTCCGTTTGCAGCGCGCGGCGCACCGCGTCCAGGTCCACCGTGGCTGACGCGCATGCCCACGCCTGTGGTGTGAAAATGTGCTTGGCCGCCGCCGGTGCCTCTGTCTCCAGATACTGCGGTTTTCTGGACAGCGCGTCCGCCAAGACGTTGCTGTTTCCTGGGATGTACTCAATTCTGAAGTCGAAATCTGCAAAGAACTCCGCCCAGCGGATGTGTCGCTGGTTCAGGAACCTCGCCGTGCGCCAGTACTCCAAGTTCTTATGGTCTGTGCGGACCTGCACCATGTGCTTGGCTCCAACGAGGAAGTGCCGCCACGCCTTGAAGGCTGCATGTATGGCCAGCAACTCCCTGTCCCAAATGGTGTAGTTCTGCTCCGCTTTGCTGAGTTTTCTGGAGTAGAAAGCGCACGGCTTCCAGTCCCCCTGGTGGTCTTGCTGCAACAGAACGGCTCCCACGGCCCTGTCTGAGGCGTCCGTCTCCACTCTCATGGGCCTGTTGGGATTTACGTGCAGTAGGTTCTCTTCGGAAGCGAAGAGCTGCTTGAGCTTCTGAAAGGACTGCTCTGCCTGCTCCGTCCAGATGAACCTCTTCTTCTTGGAACTGAGGGTGTCGGTGATGGCCGCTGTCTGCATGGCGAAACCCTTGATGAACTTGCGATAAAAGTTGGCAAAACCGACAAACCTCTGTACTTCCTTCCTATTGCGTGGGCTCTTCCAATCCAGTACTGCACGTACCTTGGCACCGTCCATAGCCAGTCCCTTGTCGGACAGTTTGTAGCCCAAGAAATCCACCTCCGTCTTGTCGAACTGGCACTTCTCCAGCTTGGCGTACAGCCTGTGCTCCCGCAGCCTCTGCAGAACTTCCCTAACATCTCTCTCGTGAGCCTCCGGCGATTCCGAGAAGATTAGGATGTCATCCAGGAAGCAGACGCACTTCTTGTAGAGGAGACCCGCCAAGACATGATGCATGAAGGCTTGAAAGCAGTGGGAACCATTTTTTAATCCAAAAGGCATAACTCTGTATTCATAAGTGCCCAGCGGCGTAAACATGGTTGTTTTCCACTCGTCGCCTTCCCGTACGCGAATGAGATTGTACGCTCCGCGCAGATCCAACTTGGTAAAGATGCGACCCTTCCTCACCGTCGCCAGCAGGTCATCGATCTTGGGCATAGGGAAGGCTGAGGGCTTGGTCTTGAGGTTCAAGAAGCGGAAATCAACGACCAGCCTCTTTTGGGGCGTGTCCCGCTTCTTTACAAAGAACACTGGACTGCCTCCTGCCGCCTTGGACTCCCGGATGAATCCCCGCTTCAGGTTGTGATCTATGAACTCCCTGAGCTCTTGCAATTCATCCTCAGACATGGAGTACAGTTTCCCCTTCGGGAGCGTCGCCCCGGGCAGGAGGTCGATCTTGCAGTCGTAGGGTCTGTGGGGTGGCAGCTTATCCGCCTCTTTCTCGCAGAAGACCTCCAAAAACTCCTTGTATTTGTTAGGCACCGCTTGCAACATGCCCAAGTTCAGCTGTGGTCCATCCTCGTGCCCCTCATCTTCCAAGTCCGCCAGGATGCAGTGTTCTGCGCAGTAAGAGGAGCCGAAGGTCAGTTGCCGCTGGTACCAAGCTAATGCCGGGCTGTGCCTATCCAGCCAACTCATTCCCAACACTATGGGCGTGTCTGACAGGCGGGTGACGTTGAAGCTGATGACCTCACGGTGGTTTCCAATGCGCATCACCATTGGCGGCGTCTGCTGTAGCACTTGCCCTCCCAGTAGCTCCCTGCCGTCCACTGTGACGACTTTCAGAGGTACCGCCGCTGGCAGAAGGGCTATGCCATGTTGCTGGAGGAACTGCATGTCTATAAAATCTGCATTGCTCCCCGAGTCGATGGTGATGGGAATTTCCACAAGTAGCCCATTGGGGAGCTGAAGGGATGCGGTGAGCTGCACTACTGGTTTGGGTGGGAGGGGGTCGGTGGGCTGTAAGATCCCTGGGGATTGCTTCACTGACTTGTCTGGCTGGTCCCCAGAGACGCCATCTCCAGCCAGACAGTGGAGTTTTCCTGCTGCGACTCCCTCTGCTGAATTGCGTCTGTTACTGTCGCTGCGGCTGCAGTATGCTTGTGAAACCGCTGGGGACACTCTTTCGCCATATGCTGAGCACTGTCGCAGATGTAGCACTTCCTGGTTCCTCTAGGAGGCTTCATCTTGACTGCTCCCGGAGTTAGGGCTCCGACTGTGGAGTGAGCCTTAGCACCACCTATCTCCATCGGCTCCTCTCCCCCTCCCAGCGGAGGCATGGATCGAGCGCGCGCCGCCTCCTTGGGGAAGGGAGGCAGTCCTCTCGCTGGCGTGCGTCCCAAATGCCCTTCCTCCCTGCCCCAAGGGCGTCCTTCCAACCGAACCCCAATGGAGAGTGCCCGTTCCACCACTTCCTTGGTGGTTTGGGGTCTTCCCCCCCTTGCGATCTCGTCTTTCACAGCTCCGCTCAACCCCTCCCAGAACAGGTCTCTGACGGCAGGCGATTCTTTCTCCCAGGCTAGTACATTCACCAATCCGAAAAAACGTGAATGATATTGCCTCACAGTGGCTTTACCTTGTCTTAGTCCGTGAATCTCCCTCCTAGCGATATCCACATCAATCTCAGATAAAAAACACGCATCCATCACTTTAATGAAGGCAGTCGCATTTTGGAGGGCTGGATCCTTGTCTCTCCATAGATTGCGCAGCCACGATTTTGCCTCCCCCCGTAAATGCGAAATAATAAATCCCACTCTCTCTTCCTCATTTTTAAAGTATTTGTCAAGCAGCTGCAATGCATAAATCACATCTGCTCTGAAGTTAGGATACTCCTGCAGGTCCCCATTGAAGTGAGATACCAGGCTCCCTCCTCTGTTTCCCAGCCCAATCCCTTCTGGTCTGGTGGCGGGTAGCCTCTGTGTACTTAGCACTTCTAACCTGGTTCGCAGATCCTGGCAGGCAGCAGCTGCTTCCTGTTCTTTCTTTCTGGAAGCCGCAATTTCTGCAGTCAACTGCGTCACTGCGTTTTGCAAACTCGCTATCCTCTCTTCGGTAGTCATTTCCCTGTTTTTCGTGAGCTCGCGAAGCACCAATCTTCACCCCTCGCTGCTTTCCCGCACTCCACGAGGTTGCAAAATTGGTGAAAATAGAGAGGGGACTTACTGTCAGGACTGCCGCTAGGTCCCAGCTCACAGAGGACCAACGCCCAGTGGATATTATATACAAAAGTCTTTATTGAAGTTTAGTTTCCATTTCCAAGCTCTGGGCGCGCAGGCCCACGTCTTAACGCTAGACCGGCTAAGTCCCCTCTGACTCACTGCTCCACCCACACCAGTTTAAGATTCTAGCCCGGCTCCACCTCTTGCGCTGCTCTTTCCTGCGTTGGGTCCTTCTGCCCTCTGGGGTTCCCTCCTTCCTGGACTCCTCTGACGCGGAGCCTCCTGAGTCTTGCCCCTCCCTCCGGCGGGCTTTAGGACCTGGCTCCCTTCCCGGGCTCCCCGCTGTGCCGCGCTCCTGTACATTTGAACTTGGCGCGCGCGCCCAGCCGGTGACTTTCCTTCTGACCGTTTCCCCGCTTCCTGATGTGGGTGTTGCCAAACCTGACTCCTCTCCTCCCTCTGGTGGTGAGGACACTGGTCCCGACTCCTGGGACTCCCCCTCCCCACTGCGCTCTGGTGGAGACGCTGGCCCTGATCTCCAGCTGCTGTTCAGGGACTCCCCGCTGGCCCCTCCCTCTTGAGGTTTCTCCCTTGGAATCTCCCTTGCTCTGGCCACCGGCGCTCCCTTCTGTGAGTCCTCCGATTCGCTAGAGAGGCTTGTGGAATAACTCTGGCCACTGTCACTGCCTGCGCCCCCCTCGTACTCCTCCTCCTCACTCTCCATTTGCTCCCCCTCCTGTGTCTCTCCTTCTGAACCCCTGACACATACGTATTCATTCATGGCAAGAGAGCAGCACATAGGCCACCTTAGTTTCTTAATTAGTTGATGATTCTATACATTTTGAAGTGTAACCCAATTTCATTGTATTCACTGGACCTTCTATTGTACTGTTTTCAATCCCTCCTCCAACCATGTGGGTGGGTGGGGGTGTCTGTGTATCTGTGTGTGCTGGTATGTGTGTGTATACCTGCAACTCAGGCTAACATTTCATGTATCTGATGAACAGGGCCAAAGTCCTAGAGGTTTGTACCATAATAAATTTGGACTATAAGCTGCCAAAAGATTCTTTGTTGGGTTTGCTGCAACACTGTAATTGAACCATATAGTGAATCTCCCCCACCCTTAATCATCCAGATACTGTCGTGTATATAATAACTGTATATTTTAAATTGGAGTATAAGGTAAAGGTAAAGAGACCCCTGACCCTTAAGTCCAGTCGTGGACGACTCTGGTGTTGCGGAGCTCATCTCGCTTTACTGGCCAAGGGAGCCAGCGTTTGTCCGCAGACAGCTTCCGGGTCATATGGCCAGCATGACTAAGCCACTTCTGGTGAACCAGAGCAGCGCATGGAAATGCCTTTACCTTCCCGCCGGAGTGGTACCTATTTAACTACTTGCACTTTGACATGCTTTTGAACTGCTAGGTTGGCAGGAGCAGGGACTGAGCAACGGGAACTCACCCCATCGCGTGGATTCAAACCACCGACCTTCTGATCGGCAAACCCTAGGCTCTGTGGTTTAGACCACAGCGCCACTTGTGTCCAAATCGGAGTATACCTACCAGCAAATTAAACTCTCCACCTACTGTTAACAAATAATAATAATAATAATAATAATAATAATAATAATAATAATAATAATTTATTTATACCCCGCCCTTCCCTGTTCAAAAACTGGGCTCAGGGTGGCTAACAACAAATTTAAAACACTTAATTGTAAAAGCAGCATAAAATACAGTATATAAATTAAATAAAATTCAAAAATCAAAAATCAGTTTAGGGGAAATAAACATTACATAATCCCCAGGGCTGGCTGACTGAATTGGTCCTACTTGGGCCAGAGAGGAAGCCAGGGGAGAATTAGCTGTGGGATCTCAGAGCGGGTAATCTTTATAAAAGGGGAGGGGGAGGGAAGAGAAGGGAAATAAAAGATCAGGCTGAATTCAAATTAAAGGCCAGGCAGAATAGCTGTCTTACAGGCCCGACGGAAGGAGATTAAATATGGAAAGAGATATGAAATAATAAAAAATAATGTATGAACAGTAGGTTCTTCAATATTAGGTCCAATTGCATTGTGACGTACAAGAACTTTCACCACATCAAAGGTCTTTTTTCACATCTCATGCCAAGGTCAATAATTTAGCTAATATTTGCATTGCATATGGATTGACAGAAGTGGTATCTTTTTGTTAAAACACTGACTGTCCTGCTATAAAGAGATAAAGTATAAAATTCCATAGCACACCCTTTCACTTCTTAATCCTATATATACTGATGCATGTTTAATCAACATAGAAGGCAATCTGGCAAAAATGACTTCCTTCCTGATCTTTACTTGGCTGTTCCTGTTTAATGAATTATGTTTAAGTGCATCAGGTAATATGGCTTAAATTCTAAACATTCTTGCTTTTGCTCTTTCTTGTTCCCCTTCTCTGTGCTGACCTTACAAATTGCTAGTTGATTATGGGAAGAATTTGTAGCAAAGGAACACATGAAGCTGACTTGAGTATTTATGACTCCTTCAAAACACATGATATTCTCAACAGAGGCATTGTCAGGGTCATCCTAAATTGGGCAAAATCCTGCCTGCTTCTGACATGATAATATCTTGATTATGTGCAGGTATGAGCAGAAGATACTTGGGAAAGTATCAATGTGGAAATATTTCTGATGATGAGGGACTATTAGATATAATGGCCGGGGGCACAGTCCCATACATGTCTACTATGACAAATAATGTATCACTGCCACATAAGGGTATATGTGAGGACAGTTGTCTATATAAGAGCTCCTTTGAGCACACCATTGGGTATTTTTTTTTCAAATGCAGTATATTTTGGGGGGGGGGGTTAATCCAGCTCACATTTAAAGTTGAACCTGCTCAATTTGTCCTTATGTACTTCAATCCAGATTGTTTTTTTTTGGTTTTTTTGTAATATTGAACCTATTTTGTGTTTGCCATATTGTTGATTTTTGTGATTTTTAAATTTACTGCCATGCTGTGTTTCTTATATTTTTTGATGTTTTGAATGCTTGCTGTAACTTGTTTTTGGCACAGCTCATTATGGAAAAGCGGCGTATAAACTCAAGCTTGTAGATAAACTCGTATAAACTCAAGCAATATCCTAGGGCCAATTGTGCAAGGAAAATGTATATTTTAGTGAAAGAGAATAAATATTAAAATGACATGCATTTTCATGATTTTTAAAAAAGAATAATAATTGCAAAATGATATGGAAATTCACTGCTACAAAAATTCACTGCTACAAAAGCTAGGATTTTCAGTATTGTTACTCTTAATTTTTGTTATTCCTGTATTCTTATCTTTTCATAGTATTAACCACAGAATTCCCTCAAACTACCGGTAAGGAAAATATGCTACTTCTTTAAAAATCTGCTACATAATACATAATATGTATTAGATGACTTCATATTAAACAAAATTCACTGCTACAAAAGCTGGAGTTTTCAGTTATGTTGCTCTTAATTCTTGTTTTTCCTATATTCCTATCTTTTCAAAGCATTAACCACAGAATTCCCGCAAACCAGCGGTAAGGAAAATCTGCTACTTCTTTAAAAATCTGCTACATAATACATACTATGTATTAGATGACTCTTCAAGGCTGGACAGCTCTTTCCACCCTTGGTGAGAAAGATCCAGTGCTTCCTATGGCCACAGGGACACCATCCCAGGGACCATAGATACGGTTGAAGGACATATTGTTTTTATATTCACTTAGTTTATTTCCCCCCGCCCCATTTTCAACAATTCACCATTCATTTACAAGTAAATGCTGTATACTTGTAAGATCATTTGGTATTAAAACAAAATTCACTGCCAGTGCTACCTCCCCCCCCCCCCATGGGTTTAATTGTAATGCTGCTTTGAATCCTTTTTGTTTGTTTCTTTTCAAAGCATTAACCACAGAATTCCCGCAAACCAGCGGTAAGGAAAATCTGCTACTTATTTTAAAATCTGCTGCATAATACATAATATGTATTAGATGACTTAGTATTAAAATTCATTGCTACAAAAGCTGGGATTTTCAGTAATGTTGCTCTTAATTCTTGTTTTTCCTATCTTTTGCAATAAACAGCCCCAGAAGTGCAAACAACTGGTAAGGAAAATCTGCTACATATTTAAAAGCATCACTTCAAAACACCATTTTTATTTTAGTGACATTTTAATTTACTTTGCAATTTCTCTTACTCTGTTATTTTGTTCCCCTTCAAGAACTAACTTCAGAAGAGCCTACTCCAGCTGGTAAGGGGGCTTCTAATCTTCTTCATAATAATGTGCTAAATCCTAGTCCTGAGAATGTACATGCAAATATCAAAGAATAGGTTTCTCCTGGAGAGCATCTGAAAATGAGAAACCTGGAAATTAGGTGGGGTGTATGTTTTAAAGAACATGATCTGTTTGTGGCAGTCACAGTCACACTGCTTTATAGGCTATGCGCTGTACAGTTTTGATTAGCATTGATACCTCTGCATTGGTTAGTGCAGAGTCCTTTTCTGACCTAGATAAACAGGTTAAGTGTTCAAATTTGTAAAACAATTGAGGCACTTTGCTGGCATTAATTTGAAGCTGTTAACATGCTGAGGAAATTTTCTAGTTACTGTTAACATCCACAGTTCAATAAATGTCAAACCAACAGAGGTATGTCCTTGCTATAAACATTGATAAACACACTCTGGAAGAAGACTTGAGAGACAAGAGTAATGCTGAAAAGGTCATATTTATTCAACATGTGCCAAACAATAACCAAATTATGTAACTGTGGGCAGATGGGTTATAATTAATGTGTATAAGGAAAGCATTACTCCACTCCACAGGGGCATGCAAACAACTGCATTCTGTGACTCTCTGGCCAGGAATTGGAATAAAATTCTTCCTCCTTGCTATGTGAGTCTTGGCAATGACTACTCAACATGCATACCTGGGGCCCACGGACCAGTATTCACCAAGATTCATAGGCCAGGCCTAAAGGGCAGCCCAAGGGACTCTTGAAGTTGAAAGCTGCAAAGGAGGACTCAAAATGCCCCTTCTCCCCATAATGCCTCAGAGTGCCTGCCAATGGAGTTTTAAAATTCCTTCTTACCTGCCCACACCAAATTCCAAACAGACCAAATAAGTACATACATTAGCAGCAAATCAAATAACCCTACAGGGTGGGTGAAAAAGGAGAGTTTCAAGGATAAATCAGGGACTTACCCCCAAAATTATATTTAGCTCCCAGAAAGAGAGACTAGCAAAAAACACAACCCCACCCACACTGTAGATGGAGGAAGGGTGAGCACTGCAAAAGAGAAGAAGGAAGTGGAGGGGATGGCACAGGCTTAAATAGCAGCCTGATTATTCTGCTCCTATTGGAAACTCCTGCCTATATGATCCCCTAAATCTCATGTATATGGGAGAGACCAATGTGTGTTTTCTTCTGAGAAGGAATGTGTGGCAAATTCATCCCCACTAAACAGCAAGGGGTGGCAATCTTTGACAAGCAAAGTTCACAGCACAAATACAAAAAGATACGATACCATATTCCTTTGCCTTTCTTTCTGGTAACAAGAGTTCAAATCCCACAACATAGCTCTATGACTATAAACATAGTATCACATTAAATCAGATAGAATGAAAATTTGTTCCAAAGTTATTTATTTATTTATTAAATTTCTATATTGCCCTTCATCCGAGGTACACATGGAGGATTACAATATAAACCCACAAAAATACATAACATAGTAACAAACAACACAATACCTACACACACACACACACACACACACACACACACACACACACACATTTTAAAGGCTATAGATTATTTAATTAGCCAAGGCCTGGGAAAAGAATAATATTTTGCCTGGCATCTAAAGATAGGTAATGAAGGTACCAGGCAAGCACCTCTGGGGAGAGAATTTGACAAATGGGGAGCCATCACAGAAAAAGCCTGTTCTCATGTTGCCACTCTCCAGACCTCTTGTGGAGGAGCCACATGAAGAAGGGCCTTAGATGATGATCACAGACAAAAGTAAATGGATCTGGATAATTGGAATGGTAGGTACTGAAATAATAGGTCCATTTGTATTGTGCTGTACAAGAACTTCCATCACAACCTATCAAAGGCCTTTTTCATGTCTCATGCCAAGGTAAATGAAGGACCACAGCAGTGTTTAATGACAACAATACTTCCTGCCAATATGTGCATTGCATTTGAATTGGCGCAAGTGATTATTATCTTTTCATTACAAGAATTGAACAATACTCCGTGTCTCGGTACCAGGAAATGGATTTTTAAAAAATTAGAATAACAAAGTGTAGCATTACTATAAGCAATGCCTTGACAGCATAAATACCATTAGACAGTAGCCCTCTGTCCAACTATAATGAGATAAACTAAAAATATCAAATTGCATGGCACGCCCTTTCAAATTTCATTCCTATATATTCTGGTGCATGCTTAATCAACTTAGAAGGCAATCAGGCAAAAATGAGTTCCTTCCTGATCTTTACTTGGCTGTTCCTGTTTAATGAAATATGTCTGAGTGCATCAGGTAATATGGCTTAAATTCTGAACATTCTTGCTCTTGCTCTTTCTTGTTCCTCTTCTCTATGCTGACCTTACAAGTTGCTAGTTAATGATGGGAAGAATTTGGTGCAAAGGAACACATGAAGCTGACTTGAGTATTTAAGACTCCATCAAAACATACAAGCTATTCTCAATATAGATGTTGTTAGTTTCATCCTAAATTTGGGGAAATCTTACCTGCTTTTGAAAATTCTAATATATTGATGATGTGCAAGTATGAGCACACTCGTCGGTGCCTCCCTCTTTTTCTCGTCCCAAGTGTGGCATTTTTGCCTATTACAATACAGCAGGTAACCTTGGAAGTCATACATTTCTTTTCCCTACAGCCAAATATCTTTGCTTTTTGATGGACTAGAATCTCAAAATCTTTGGGATTAAAATATAGGGGCCTAATGCAGTCATATCTGTCTTATGGAATGAAATTTCCATGTAGTATTACTGAGTGCTCATTGTGTTGACCAGTTTTCCAATGTAGTGTTTCATTGTCTTGTTTATGTAATATTTATTTTTTGCATATTCCAAAGAACATTCCTTGCGATTAGTTAATGGAAGAAACAGATGTGAAGGTCGCCTTGAAGTATATCATAATGGCAACTGGGGAACAGTATGTGATGATCTTTGGAGCATGAATAATGCACATGTGGTCTGCAGAGAGCTTGGATGTGGACCAGCTCAGTCAGCACCAGGAAGTGCCCGTTTTGGTCCAGGCTCAGGCAACATCCTCCTGGACGATGTACAGTGCACAGGAAGTGAATCTTCCCTACTTCAGTGTTCTCACATAGGTTGGGGGACACACAACTGTGGTCATTCTGAAGATGCCAGTGTCATTTGCTCAGGTATTACTTAATAACTCTAGCTGTCCTTATGAAAGGAATTCAGTTTTGGAATCTGTCTGGATTTCTGTAAGGAAATGGGTGTTGCAAAACAAAACCCCCCCCCATCAAAATAGTACCTTTGAATTATTTAAAACAATCCAAAATGCAAAAATAGTCCCTAGTCTGCTGCATTGGCAAAATTCTCCCCATTCCAAGACATTTAATGCAATAGAAAAGCTCTTGCTAGCTGCCTTCACAAAGTCCAAAAAGTTATCGCACCCTGTCTTCTGCCTGGCCCTGGAATCTTCTGTGAATTGCGCTTGCCAAAGGGAGTTGAAACCCTCTGGGGTTCCAGTGGCACACTGCTGGCAGCACTAAGTGGTTTTTTAAAGAGTGTGTATGCTCTGTTTGTTGCTTTAACTTCCCACAAAGTTTCAGTGAGAACCAAGGCTTCTTGCACTCAAGTTCCAGGAATCAAAAAGCCTCTGCTCAGTTGATCAGTAGAAGGAATGGGAAACAGAGAATTGCAGGTGTAGGATATTACCAGGCTACGTCCTTCAACTTTCCTGACTTTCCCGAAAAAATCGGTGGGGGGGGGGGGGAGGAAGTATTTAAAGCAGGGGTAGCTAAAATACAGCCTTCTAGGTGTTGTTAAACTACAGTTCCCATCATCCCTGGCTACTGACCATGCTGGCCGGGGCTCATAGGGGTTGGGGTCCAACAGTGTCAAGAGCCGAGAGTAAGTCATCTCTAATTCAAAGCAACTATCCCCAGTGCCATCTAACAGAACAATGTACAATAGGCACTGTTAATGTCTATTGAGTCTTTATTTTCTTTCAATGTGCAATTGGGTTGATCTTAATGGTGGGAAAAGGAAATAATCAACATATTTTTGACTTGTTTGACAATAAGAAATACCTTTCTAAATATTTAAATATTTCCATAGCCTTGAGATTGGTTAATGGAGGCAACAGATGTGAAGGTCGCCTTGAGGTATATCATAATGGCAACTGGGGAACAGTCTGTGATGACATTTGGAATCTCAATCATGCACACGTCGTCTGCAGAGAGCTTGGATGTGGACCAGCTCAGTCAGCACCAGGAAATGCCCATTTTGGTCCAGGCTCAGGCAACATCCTCCTGGACAATGTGCAGTGCACAGGAAGCGAATCTTCCCTGCTTCAGTGTTCTCACAGAGGTTGGGGAACACATGACTGTGGTCATCATGAAGATGCCAGTGTCATTTGCTCAGGTACTCCTAGGCTGGGATAATATAGCTCACTAATACAATCAAGGGAATCGGGTGGGTCCTGAGAATGCAAATCTCAATCTGTGATTACAGCCACCTTGTAATGTGAAGTCATTTGAGGGGGGTGCTTGCTTTGGCCTCTGCTTGTCTTCAAAGTGACATGTTCACTGTGAGAAGGTTATGGCTGAGTGGCACACCCACATGTTTGCATGCAAAGGTCCCACGTTTGGTGCACAGCATCTCCAGATGCTGCAGGGAGCTGCTGCAGAAAGTGGCATTGGGTCTTTTCGCAAGGCTGTTTACTGTAGACTTGGTACTGCTCATGCATTTGAGTTTTGCACAGCATCTACATTGCATAGTCTACATCAAAATGCAGCCACTCCCATATTATCTTCTCATTCAATCTAGATTGACTGGATCTTGGAGTGTTTAAATGTAGAAATAGGAAAAGTGTATTAAATGGGGGGGAGGGAATGGAATGACATTTTGATGAGGAGATTGGAACTGATATAGTTGCCTCCCCAGTTTGGGGGCATGTTAGTGACTGGAAATGCATTGAATCCTTCAGGATGGAAACACGTTGGATCCTCCCTAACATGGGTAAATGTGGTATAGATGGGAACTTTTTGCATCTTCGTCTGAAACCCTTTGCTCCATATTGATAGGACAAGATGCTTGGCACTGAGGAGGAGGGACTGATTGTCCTCTTCAAGGCTGGACAGCTCTTTCCACCCTTGGTGAGAAAGATCCAGTGCTTCCTATGGCCACAGGGACACCATCCCAGGGACCATAGATACGGTTGAAGGACATATTGTTTTTATATTCACTTAGTTTATTTCCCCCCGCCCCATTTTCAACAATTCACCATTCATTTACAAGTAAATGCTGTATACTTGTAAGATCATTTGGTATTAAAACAAAATTCACTGCCAGTGCTACCTCCCCCCCCCCCCATGGGTTTAATTGTAATGCTGCTTTGAATCCTTTTTGTTTGTTTCTTTTCAAAGCATTAACCACAGAATTCCCGCAAACCAGCGGTAAGGAAAATCTGCTACTTATTTTAAAATCTGCTGCATAATACATAATATGTATTAGATGACTTAGTATTAAAATTCATTGCTACAAAAGCTGGGATTTTCAGTAATGTTGCTCTTAATTCTTGTTTTTCCTATCTTTTGCAATAAACAGCCCCAGAAGTGCAAACAACTGGTAAGGAAAATCTGCTACATATTTAAAAGCATCACTTCAAAACACCATTTTTATTTTAGTGACATTTTAATTTACTTTGCAATTTCTCTTACTCTGTTATTTTGTTCCCCTTCAAGAACTAACTTCAGAAGAGCCTACTCCAGCTGGTAAGGGGGCTTCTAATCTTCTTCATAATAATGTGCTAAATCCTAGTCCTGAGAATGTACATGCAAATATCAAAGAATAGGTTTCTCCTGGAGAGCATCTGAAAATGAGAAACCTGGAAATTAGGTGGTATGTATGTTTTAAAGAACATGATCTGTTTGTGGCAGTCATTGACTGCCTCCATGAGGAGAATTATGCACAAATCTCCTCCAGAGATTTCCTTGACTTCCATTTTATTTTTATCCCATTGTTTATAACTCTGTTCCTCATGTCTTGTCTTGAAACTAGCATGGTTGCTTGTTGGTAGACAAGGAGATAATTATGGCTATAATCTTTACCTTGGTAGCTTTACATGAAATATATTTAATTTGTGGTTTTATACTTGTTCTGATTTTGAGTGGAGTGCCCTACCTGGGTGGATGGAGCAGCCAAGTTATTTTGTTGTCCCCGAGAGGGGGCAATGACAATAAAGATATTATTATTATTATTATTATTATTATTATTATTATTATTATTATTATTTTGACTGGCAGTTGGATCATTCAAAGGTGTTTTTCCAGAGTACGGCCAAATTAAAATTAGAATGAACAATTTTTGTCGGTTGGCAAGCGGGGGGAGGGGAAGGTACAAAAGGAGAATTCCTTGGATGCCAAGATCCAAGTTTGGGGCAAGTAGTCTTTTGTGAGAGAACCCCCCCCAAAAATGAAATCACAAAATATGCAGCAAAATGAAGTATGTAAGTATAGACTGTTAGAACTTTAAAATATGTTTTCCCAAGTGAATTCCAAAATAGTCCCCTCTTCCCACAGCATCAGAAAGCATGTTAGTTATATGGTGCTGGTTATCTCACAAAATTCTGTCATGTTAAGTATTCTAGCCCCTTGACATGTACACTTTGAACAGGAAGCCAAGATTTCACTTTAATAATGGAAGCAGCATTTTCACTGCTGGTCCTTTCTTTGCGTCTCTTTTAACTGGGTTGTTAAGATATTTTTATTCTGATGGGTTTTTGATGCATTTTAAGCATCCTACTTTATTTGCATTTTCACTTTGCAAGCAGCAGCGTTTAATGACAACAATACTTCCTGCCAATATGTGCATTGCATTTGAATTGGCGCAAGTGATTATGATCTTTTCATTACAAGAATTGAAACAATACTCCATTTCTTGGTACCAGGAAATGGATTTTTTTTTAAATTAGAATAACAAAGTGTAGCATTACTATAAGCAATGCCTTGACAGCATAAATACCATTAGACAGTAGCCCTCTGTCCAACTGTAATGAGATAAACTAAAAAATTGCATGGCACGCCCTTTCAGATTTCATTCCTATATATTCTGGTGCATGCTTAATCAACTTAGAAGGCAATCTGGCAAAAATGAGTTCCTTCCTGATCTTTACTTGGCTGTTCCTGTTTAATGAAATATGTCTAAGTGCATCAGGTAATATGGCTTAAATTCTGAACATTCTTGCTCTTGCTCTTTCTTGTTCCTCTTCTCTATGCTGACCTTATAAGTTGCTAGTTAATGATGGGAAGAATTTGGTGCAAAGGAACACATGAAGCTGACTTGAGTATTTAAGACGCCATCAAAACATGCAAGCTATTCTCAATATAGATGTTGTTAGCTTCATCCTAAATTTGGCAAAATCTTACCTGCGTTTGAAAATTCTAATATATTGATGATGTGCAGGTCTGAGCAGAAGAAACTGGGGAAAGTCAATGAGGAAAGGCAGAAAAGAATTAGAATGTGAAAATGAGTATGTACAGGATATTTTTGATGATGAAGGACTATTAGATATCATGGCTGGGGGCACAGTTCCGTACAGATTTACTATGACGAATGATGTCTCAGTTCCAGATAAGAGTAGGAATCATACAGAATCAAGCCTCCAACTGAATAATTAGACATTCAGTTGCAATTTTGTTGCCTTCTCTCTGTGTACACACAATTGAAAATAATGAATACCCAGTGAAGAGTGCTCTAGTGAGCACAGGTTTTAGCTGGAGGACATCGTGAGCATTAGATGTAAATGCTCACAAAGGTGTAAGAATATGTATCTACCTTCACTGTCTTTCCATTTTCCAAGTCCCAAAAGGCAAGGGAAGGCAAGGGGAGCAGGGATGGTGGCAAACAGCCCTTGCGTCAAGCTCCGGCAGGACCAGTACCAAACAGTGCACCTCACTCCTAATCTGCCTAGGCCAGAATTGGTTGGTATTTGTGGGGAAACAAGTCCTTCAGGGGTGTTTTATGTGTGCCAAAGTAATATACAGTACTGATATTTAGATTTGCTGATCAATGTTCCTATTTCTTTAGGAACAACTATTGCAGAAACTACTGGTGAGTGCCTTCCTCTTACTTTTTCTCATCCCAAGTGTGCCTTTTTTCACAAGCAAGATTGTCTGCTACATGGAGCGCATGCGCGTTTCGGTGAAAAATGTTCCTAAGGTAGCTGATCCATTGTTTTGACACAAAGGAAAAATGAAAAAGACTTTGGGGGTGAAAATTCCTTGTGGTGCCTGTTGCCGTTTCTAGGCTGTGGTTAGCCATTTCTGATTTAAATGGAAGTAAATCAGGTTGTCCACCCCACCCCACCTCAAATATGAATGGTTTGGCAAACTGTTGAATTCCTTGTGAACAGGTTTATCATTCTAAAAAGAGAACCTTTGTCTTTAAACCTATGCTGGGGGTGGGGCAAGGAGCTAAGCTGGATTCATTGGGCTTGTGGGTCCTTATTCCTGATGGCAGCTCTCTGCTTGTGGTGCATGGATCATTTGATAAGCAGATTTGGAAGCTACAGCAAACCTCCACTGCCTTTCCATTCTCCAAGGCCCAGAAACTGACCTTAGGCCAAGGGAAGCAGAGGCAGCAGAGATGGTGGCAGAATAAACCTCCCCTCTATGCCACATTCTAGAGAGAATTGGTTGGTATTTGTGGGGAAAGAAGCCCTTCAGGAGTGTTTTAAACCTGCCATAATAAACAAACAAACAAACAAACAAACGTTTAAATTTGCTGATCATTGTTCATCTTTCTTTAGGACCAACAACTTCTGCACAAAGTACTGGTGAGTGCCTGCCTTCTACTTTTTCACATTCCAAGTGTGGCTTTTTTGCAAGCAGGACTGTCTGCTACATGGTGGAGTGTCTAAGCTTCAGTGAGAAATGTTTTTAAGGTTGCTGAGTCATATATTTTTTGACACAAAGCAAAAAGGGAAACGACTTTGAAAAGTTGCATGGAAATTCACAAATAAGTGTGGAACTGGAAGTAATGGGCATGTTGTATTGCGAAGCATAAACACCTGATTTAGAATAAAAACACTGTTCCTTCTTTCCCTTGTTCTCTGATCAAGAAAACATCACTTTTTTGAAATGTTGTATTTCTAGCCTGATAAAATAGCATTTAAAAAACAAACAAACAAACAAACATATTGATTGGGTGGGCCCATGAAATATATCCTGTGTTATAGAGGATCCTATGCTGGAGATTGGGTAACCTGGATTCACTGGGCTTATGGGTCTAGTCCTTATTCCTCTACTGATGGCAGCTCATTGCTTGTGGTACATGGGTCATTTGGCTGAAATGACTGTTTCGCAAGACAAGCAAACCTGATATTTCTGGTGGCTGAAGGAAAAAGAAGGACCACAAGAAGCTCAGTCCTTGGTGAAGATAGAGAATTGTTACCAGGATTGCTTTGGGGGGGGGGGACTGAGATAATCAGTGTTTAATTGTATGTTTACTAGGAATCCATGGATGTGGCAATACTTTCTCAAATCCATATCAGTCATTTTATGGCCCGTATTACAATGGTGATGGAAGCATCATACAGTGTCTCTGGACAATCCATTCCCATGATTCTAGCCCTATAGTGCTAACTCTTGACTATCTGAAGTAAGTACTGATACTGCAAACTTTGGGATGGGATGGGATGGGATGGGATGGAATGGGACGGCACCCAGGAGCTCTTGCTTGAAGTAAGATGGTTTTGTCCTCTTTTATCTTCACAGTTTAGACTGTACTCATGAATATATTCATGTCTACGATGGAAATATTTATCAATCAGCACTACTTGGGAATATATGCAGTGGCTGGAGCTGGGTATTCACTTCCTATACAGGCACTATGACAGTTCTGCTCCGCAGACAGTCCTATCGTACAGGCTCTGGCTTTTTTGCCTATTACAATATAGCAGGTAATCTTGGAACTCATACATTTCTTTCCCTACAGCCAAATATCTTTGATTTTTGTTGGACGAGAATCTCAACACTTTTGGCATCTGAGATTTTGTTTTGGGAATAAAATATAGGGCCTAATGCAGCCAAAGTCCTCCTCATGGAGCAAAATTTTGGAAGAGTTAGATCATTCACCCAACTCTCATGGGCCAGTGTGGGTTGGGAAAAGAGCTATTTATTAAAATAAAATAAAATAAAATAAAATAAGTACTGCCCATAAGATTTACGTTGTATATGCATCTGTATCGCTAGGATCAAGTCAGTCTGTTGTGGACCCATTTTGTGTCTTTCCCATAAGATTTGTTATTTGGGCCCAAATCAGCTCGGAATTTCTGTTTTCCCCACATTGGCTATACTGCCCTACCCCGTCACAGAATTGCTTGGTGTTTGTAGGCTAATGAGCCCCTCAAGAGTTTTGTAAGCCTGCCAAATTGCTGGCAGATCCCTCCAGAGGGTTTTGTGCATTACAGCCACCTTGTAATGTGAAGTCAGTTGAGGGGGGTGCCTGCTGTGACCTCTGCTTGTCTTCAGAGTGCCATGTTCACTGTGGGAAGGCCATGGCTGAGTGGCACAGCACATGTTTGCATGCAAAGGTTTTGTGCACAGCATCTCCAGGTGGTGCTGGGAGGGATTACATCTGAAGAACCAGGGAGCTGCTGCAGAAAGTGGCATTGGGTCTTTTCACAAGGCTGTTTACTGTGGACTTGGTACTGCTCATGCATTCGAGTTTTGCACAGCATCAGCATGGCATAGTTTACATCAAAATGCAGCCACTCCCATATTATCTTCTCATTTAATCTGGATTGACTTGATCTTGGAGTGTTTAAATGTAGAACTAGGAAAACTGAATTAAATGGGAGGGGGGGAGAATACGGAATGACATTTTGATGAGGAAATTGGAACTGATATAGCTGCCTCCCCAGTTTGGGGGCATGTTAAGTGACTGGAAATGCAAATGGGTTTAATTGTAATGCTGATCTGAATCCTTTTTGTTTGTTTCTTTTCAAAGCATTAACCACAGAATTCCCGCAAACTACCGGTAAGGAAAATCTGCTACATATTTCCTAATCTGCTACATAATACATAATATGTATTAGATGACTTAGTATTAAAACAAAATTCACAGCTACAAAGCTGGGATTTTCAGTAATGTTGCTCTTAATTCTTGTTTTCCCTATATTCCTATCTTTTCAAAGCATTAACCACAGAATTCCCGCAATTGTGCAAGGAAAATGTATATTTTAGTGAAAGAGAATAAATATTAAAATGACATGCATTTTCATGATTTTTAAAAAAGAATAATAATTGCAAAATGATATGGAAATTCACTGCTACAAAAATTCACTGCTACAAAAGCTAGGATTTTCAGTATTGTTGCTCTTAATTCTTGTTTTTCCTATCTTTTCAAAGTATTAACCACAGAATTCCCGCAAACTACCGGTAAGGAAAATCTGCTACTTATTTAAAAATCTGCTACATAATACATACTATGTATTAGATGACTTAGTATCTAAGATGTCAACCTCATGCCTTCACTTTTAGATGGTTCAGAACTTAAATGCCAAAAGATCTAACTTCTGTCATGTGTTTGTTTCTGCAGAAGAAGTTCCTACAAGTGAAACAGCAGTTTCACCCAGAGGTAAGTTCAGTGTTTGCTGTAAGATAGGCCTGTGAAAATTGGGGAGAATGAGCAAGAACATTGGAGTCAAATCCAAGGCTTAAAAGTTCCTTTAAGAAAGGAACCAGCTTAAGTTACGTTCAGCATGACCCAAAAGGAACTTGTTCTGGTTCACATTGCTTCCTGTAGAAAACACACATGCTCAGGTCACTGCATTGGTCACATTAACATTTCTTTTTTGGAGGGGAGTATATTTTGCACAATTGCAAGGAAACCCCTAACATAGAACACATTTGTTTTTTCAAGGCAATATAGAACTGGGGAGATATGTTAAGTTTCATCAGTTATGAATGTAAAAGGCCTCCATAGCAACTACTCTCTTGATGAGCTGCACAAAGTCAACATGTTGAAATCCTGATGCCATTAGAGTCTGATGCTTAGGTTAGGGATGGGGAGAACCTGAGTTTACAAGTCTTGCCTTTGTAAGAATGATATTTTATTGTTCCAAGATGCTCCCATGAGACTGGTCGGGGGGAACAACATGTGTGAAGGACGCGTGGAACTGAACTACAGAGGAAGCTGGGGGACAGTCTGTGATGATGGATGGGACTTAAATGACGCACAGGTTGTCTGCAGAAAGCTTGGATGTGGATTGGCTTTGTCAGCACCAGGAAGTGCCTATTTTGGCCATGGCTCTGGCCAGATTCTCCTGGATGATGTAAACTGCAGAGGGAATGAACCTTCTCTGGAGCTGTGCTCTCATCCGGGATGGGAACGTCACAACTGTGGTCATCATGAAGACGCTGGTGTCATCTGCTCAGGTAACTTTCTGATCCTTTGTATTTAGTCTTCTAATATATTTCTAACAGTGGAGATCTCATTGCAGGAAGCCAAAGGAATGGTGAAATGGTATAAAGTCTATTGGGTAAATTCTGTGGCCACACTTCTGCTTCCTATTGGCATTATTACCTATATATTTTTTATTAAAAAACCTTAAAGGGGCATCTGTGCAATATTCTCCACTCTTCCCAAGATGGAGGTAAATTCTGTAGAAAGAGGCAAATAACCTGCTGTGGTGCCATCCCTCCAGTTTCAACAGGAAAGCAAGGCATGAGTGTCAGTTGCTCTGGTCAAGGAAAGATCCTATGTTGCCATGCAGATGGAAATAGGCAGGAATCATTGCAGTGTCTTTATCCTTACAGAGAATCAGCATTGGAAATCTGTGCTGCTGGATTGTAACAAAATAGATGCAGAATATCAACCAGCAGATGTCACTGTTTTATGTACATCAAGGGTCTTTTTCTTAATAGTTATGCTGGCTGAATATTTTTATTATTTGTTCATCCACAGCTTCCGGACGACCTAATACAACAGGTACATTTTATTTCTTATTTGTCTGATTCTCTTAGCATTTGAGGGCACCTTTTTATTGATGCTCCTTCTTCCAAATCATGGCTTCCATTTTTATCTTTGTTTATAACCAAAGCCTAATGTTAAACTGACCATGTATGATGAAAATATTGCCCTTCTCAGAATTGGTGGGGCAAATTCCACCTCATGCCTACACTTTTAGATTGTGCAGAATTTAAATTTGTATAGATTTCACTTTAGTCATGCTTTTGTTTCTGCAGCTCTTCCTACAAGTTCCACAGCAGTTAAATCCAGAAGTAAGTTCAAAGTTCTCCATAAGATATACTTTTGAAAATCGGGGAGAATGAGTAAGAAGCTTGGAATCAAATCAAAGGCTTGAAAGTTTGTTTTAAAAAGGAACTAGTTCAATTCAAGTTTACCTCTTTTAGCCGTTTAGTTCATGTTCAGTTCAAAGTTCAGTTCTAGTACATCCCACATATCCTTTCCAATTTGTTTTCAGCATTCAGAATGTTATAACTTGTTCCTGTATAATATCTACGTAAGAAGACTTCAATATAATCCTTATGTTTGGAAGCCAAAATAATATATAGTATTTAAAAAAGACAAATAAAAGAATGAACCTAAAGATGAACTAAAAATTGCTGAATGTTCTACCCCCCAAAATGAACTTAATCACATTCAGTTCAGCCTGCAATCATAGGAACTGCTTTCAGGTGGAGTTCAAAGATTTTTGAATTATGTGAATTTCGTGAACTAGATCATTCCAAACACTGAGTCAAATGCAGTCTACCTAACTAGTCTGAATAAAATGTCTGACGCTTGCAGAGATGTAATTGTGTTTAAGATAAACCTTCTGTCACAGGTACAGTGTGGACACAGGTAAGGAAGTCACAGGCAACCCTTCTTCTTTGCAAAGTGCCTCAGGAGGAGGTGATGTGCAAAGAGGAAGGGATGGAAGGGAAGGGAACACTTCATCCTTCACTGCCCAGTTGCTCTTCTTCTGAAATTTTCTCCTCCCTTATGGTGTTTGAGACTCAGGGATACCATTCAACAGTGGCTGTGAAACCAAGTAGATTGAAAAATCATCTAAAGGAGGGGAACAACTGGCAGAGGAAAGTTTGAGCATTCTGCTCAGTTCTGTCCCTTCTCTGATGCAATTAAACACTCCTGAGAGGACTTTCTAAGGGAGATTGAGTCAGCAGGGGCTTTCGATGCAGCTTCTCCTTCCTATTGGCATTATTACAGATGCTCCTTTAAGTCTTTTTAATAATATATATATATATATATATATATATATATATATATATATATGCAGGTTTTGGTGTCCTCGGGTGTCTTCCCGTGTAAAAGTTGGGGTGTCTAGGCTTTTACACGGGAAGACACCCGAGGACACCAAAACCTGCATTCCTGTACCCGTGAAAATCTACGAAAGCATATATATATATATATATATATTATTAAAAAGACTTAAAGGAGCATCTGTGCAATATTCTCTGCTCCTCCCAAGATGGAGGTGCATTCTGAAGAAAGAGGCAAATAACTTGTTGTGGTGACATCCCTCCAGTTTCAACAGGAAAGCAAGGCATGGGCGTCAGTTGCTCTGGTCAAGGAAAGATCCTATGTTGCCGTGCAGATGGAAGGAGGCAGGATTAATTACAGTGCCTTTCTTCTTACAGAGAACCGACACTGCGTGCAGTTATTCTGGGTATCTGTTGGATTGTAACAAAATAGATGCAGAATATCAACCAGCAGATGTCACTATTTCATGTACATCAAGGGTCTTTTTCTTAATATTAATGCTAGCTGAATATTTTTATTATTTGTTTATCCACAGCTTCCGAAGGACCTCATACAACAGGTACATTTTATTTCTTATTTGTCTGATTCTCTCAGCATTTGAGGGCACCTTTTTATTGATGCTCCTTCTTCCAAATCATGGCTTACATTTTTATCTTTGGACATGAACAAAGCCCAGAGCTAAACAGGCTCATTGGACCATGTATGGTGGTAATATTGACCTGCTCGTCATTGGTTTGGCCCAAGTGACGGTACAGAAGTCAACCTCATGCCTACAGTTTTAGATGGCTCAGAACTTAAATGCCAAAAGATCTCACTTTTGTCATGTTTGTTTCTGCAGAAGACGTCCCTACAAATGAACCGACAGTTTCACCCAGAGGTGAGTTCAGTGTTCGCCGTAAGGTAGACCTGTGAAAATTGTGGAGAATGAGCAAGAATATTGGAGTCAAATCAAAGGCTTGAAAGTTCCTTTAAGAAAGGAATCAGTTTAAGTTTAAGTTCAGCATGACTCAAAAGGAACTCGTTCCGGTTCATATTGCTGCCTTTACAAAACATATGTGTTCAGTCCACTGCAGTGCACCCTCCATTCAAGGTCATGGAAAGTATGCTTGGCAAGTTCAAAAAAAGGAACTTTTTCTTTTGACAGGAATAATGTATCATTAACATTTCTTTTTGGGAGGGGAGTATATTTTGCACAATTGCAAGGAATCCCCTAACATACAACGCATTTGTTTTTTCAAGGCAATATAGAACTGGGGAGATATGATAAGTTTCATTAGTTATGAATGCAAAAGGCCTCCACAGCAACTAATCTCTTGATGAGCTGCACAAAGTCAACATGTTGAAATCCTGATGCCATTAGAGTCTGATGCTTAGGTTAGGGATGGGGAGAACCTGAGTTTACAAGTCTTGCCTTTGTAAGAATGATATTTTGATATTTTATTGTTCTAAGATGTTCCCATGAGACTGGTCGGTGGGAACAACATGTGTGAAGGACGCGTGGAACTGAACTACAGAGGAAGCTGGGGGACAGTCTGTGATGATGGATGGGACTTAAATGACGCACAGGTTGTCTGCAGAAAGCTTGGATGTGGATTGGCTTTGTCAGCACCAGGAAGTGCCCGCTTTGGCCGAGGCTCTGGCCAGATTCTCCTGGATGATGTAAACTGCAGAGGGAATGAACCTTCTCTTGAGCTGTGCTCCCATCGGGGCTGGGGAAGTCACAACTGTGGTCATCATGAAGACGCTGGTGTCATCTGCTCAGGTAACTTTCCGATCCTTTGTATTTAGTCTTCTAATATATTTCTAACAGTGGAGATCTCATTGCAGGAAGCCAAAGGAATGGTGAAATGGTATAAAGTCTATTGGGTAAATTCTGTGGCCACACTTCTGCTTCCTATTGGCATTTTTACATTTTATTATTATTGTTATTAAAAAGCATTAAAGGGGCATCTGTGCAATATTCTCCACTCCTCCCAAGATGAAGGTGAATTCTGTAGAAAGAGGCAAATAACCTGCTGTGGTGCCATCCCTCCAGTTTCAACAGGAAAGCAAGGCATGAGTGTCAGTTGCTCTGGTCAAGGAAAGATCCTATGTTGCCATGCAGATGGAAATAGGCAGGAATCATTGCAGTGTCTTTATCCTTACAGAGAATCAGCATTGGAAATCTGTTCTGCTGGATTGTAACAAAATAGATGCAGAATATCAACCAGCAGATGTCACTGTTTTATGTACATCAAGGGTCTTTTTCTTAATAGTTATGCTGGCTGAATATTTTTATTATTTGTTCATCCACAGCTTCCGGACGACCTAATACAACAGGTACATTTTATTTCTTATTTGTCTGATTCTCTTAGCATTTGAGGGCACCTTTTTATTGATGCTCCTTCTTCCAAATCATGGCTTCCATTTTTATCTTTGTTTATAACCTAAGCCTAATGTTAAACTGACCATGTATGATAAAAATATTGCCCTTCTCAGAATTGGTGGGGCAAATTCAACCTCATGCCTACACTTTTAGATTGTGCAGAATTTAAATGCGTATAGATTTCACTTTAGTCATGCTTTTGTTTCTGCAGCTCTTCCTACAAGTTCCACAGCAGTTAAATCCAGAAGTAAGTTCAAAGTTCTCCATAAGATATACTTTTGAAAATCGGGGAGAATGAGTAAGAACCTTGGAATCAAGTCAAAGCCTTGAAACTTAATCACATTCAGTTCAGCCTGCAATTATAGGAACTGCTTTCAGGTGTAGTTCAAAGATTTTGAATTCTGTGAATTTCGTAAACTAGTTAATTCCAAGCACTGAGTCAAATGCAATCTACCAAACTAATCTCAATACAATGTCTGATGCTTACAGAGATGTACGGTAATTGTGTTTAAGATAAATCTTCTGTCACTGGTACAGTGTGGACACAGGAAAGGAAGTCACAGGCAAAGTACCTTAGGAGGAGGTGATGTGCAAAGAGGAAGGGATGGAAGGGAAGGGAACAATTCAGCCTTCACTGCCCAGTTGCTTTTCTTCTGAAATTTTCTCCTCCTCCTTTTCTTCTGAAATTTTCTTCTGAAATTTCTTCTGAAATTTTCTCCTCCCTTATGGTGTTTGAGACTCGGGGATACCTTTCAACAGTGGCTGTGAAACCAAGTAGATGGGGAAATCATCTAAAAGAGGGGGACAAGTGGCAGAGGAAAGTTTGAGCATTCTGCTCAGTTCTGTCCCTTCTCTGATGCAATTAAACACTCCTGAGAGGACTTTCTAAGGGAGATTAAGTCAGCAGGTGGTTTGGATGCAGCTGCACAATGGCATAATGGGGTTGGGGGGTTGGATTGATCTGGAACTCCATGCAATACATTTGTGGGAAGAGGGTGGCCCCATGCGAAATTGAGCAATTACATTTAACAGAAGTGTTTTTGCGTGTTACACAATTCAATGCTGCTTCTGTGTGCTATCGTTTAGCCCTTTCATGTTCTGGAGAATACATGGTTGCACGCATCAGCAAAGCGTATCTCCGGTTGCTGGGTTATAATGAATGGAGTCTGTACCTGAATTCTTCAGACCCTTTCTGCGCACCTCAGATTACACAATACTATGTGGTCTTCAATATACCATTCAGTGGGTGTGGCACAATAAGACAGGTAAGAAAAAGAGCTTTAAAAACTAAAACTACATTCTGCCATTATCTATGTAAGCTTTGTAAACTTGCTGTTTTAAAGATGGGGAAAGTATTCTATCTTTTGGTCCAGCAAACACTAACATTAAGGGAACCTTTAGGAAATCCACACTGCTTCTTTTCTACCCTGCCATGAATCCAGATTCCTCCTCTTTCTTTTACTATGTTTAGAAGAAATATCTTGAGCCATGTGATCACTACTTAATGTTAGTCTTAACTGGGATTTGAGACTAGAATTCCAGATTAGTTTCGGAGTCTAGGATAAAGAGAAAATGCCAGCAATTTGCCATACCATCTAAAGCAGACGGTATTGCAGGTAAATTCTGACATTTCTCTTAATCATAGAAAAAGCAGGAGTGGGGAATTTGCTCCAGAAAGAGAAAGTGATGTGAGGAGGAAAGAAGCATATGTTCCTGAAATTGTCTCCCAAATTTAGTAAGCCAGCTAATTCTGGCCCTTTGAATATTTTGCATTTTAAAAAGTGTATATGTATAGTCCATTTTTTTGTCTCCAATTTCTTCTCTTTTGAGCACAAAACTCATAGTTTAAAAGAAAGAAAAAAGAATTTAAAAACTCTTAAAGAAATCCAACACGTTGAAAGTCAGGTGTCATCTCAACATTAATTACCTTTTAAAAAAAGAAAAGAAGAAACGTTGTAATATTTTTGCCTGTTTCTACATAAGTGTTTCTAGTTTCAGCTTCTTAAAGTATCTTACATTTCTTATTTTTCTCCTACCTTTTCCAAAAAAATTAAAATAAAATTTCTGAACATACAAGGTGACTTTCATAATTGTATGTCTGGAATGTCAGGACATTTTAAAGTGATTAAGTACAGAGGGTGTTTTATATATGGTGGTTACTGATTTATGCGTACTGTTGACATATCTCGTTTCCCCCTGTCCTTTAGCAGGCAAATAATGACACCATCATCTATTCCAACATAATCAAGACATCAGCTTCTGGTTATATCATTACAAGAAATAGTAACTTTCAGTTTCACGTCATGTGTGAAATGAACAAGACTGCTATTGTAGAGACAATTTTTGTTGCTCGTAATTCCACTGACATTACTGAACTAGGACATGGCAGTTACAATGTGACACTTGCCTTCTTTGATTCGTGGTCTTTCAACTATCAAATTCGCTCTTCTCCATACTTTGTGTCACTCAATCAAGCGCTCTACCTCCAAGCTACTCTCCACAGTTCTGATCCAAACTTAGTACTATTTCTAGATACGTGTGAAGCATCTCCAAACTCTGGTGACTTCACAACTCTGACCTATGACTTATGGAGGAGTGGGTGAGTATGTTTTAGATAAAAATGTTTAGATACAAACTTAGAAGAAACACTTGCCTTTTGGCTTATAAAGCAGCAGATTTAAGGCTAAACATGCACTCTTATTTACATTATGTAGAGTAAACCATACAGAGCTCAAATGGATTTTTGAGTAGGCACGCATAGGAGTGCACTTAAATGCTTATTTTTGTTATGGACAAGAGGAGTTGCTATTCTCTCAAACTTGAACATTAGCACACATTTTAATTCTGACATAATACTTCTTAAGAAAATCTAGAATGAACCCACTATGCTACCTACAAATATTTGCTACTGAATGGAATAATAAAGATGGATGTTTGCTGCTATTTTGTGTCATCATCCAAATTTTCTCATACAAATGCAAGGCAAAAGTATACTTTGAACTGGACTGAGCAAAGTGTTTTTGTTTTTGTTGCATACACATGATGTCCCTGCTAGATGTCTTTTTTGGTTGAGACTAACTTCCTAATTCTATGAAAGAAAATTAAACTATATCCATTTAGAACATTCAAAAATCTGTTCTGACTGACAGCCATAATCCCACTGTGGTCCTCCAGACACTGTACCACTTCCACTGCATTCTCCAACTGGGCTTGTGGAGTTGCCCCTACCCATTTAGAACATAAGAATATATGATAAGCCCTGCTGGATCAGACCAAAGGTCCATCTAGTCTAGTATCTTTTTCTCCAGTGGTCAACCAGATGCCTTTGAGAAGAGTGCACACAGGGCCTGATTGTCACAGCACTCTCTCCACGTGAGATTCCCTGCAACTCTCATTCAGAAACTTCACTGCCTTCAACAGTGGAGGTCAAAGGACAGCCATCAGTGCTCATAGTTACTGATAGCCCAAACCTCCATGAATTCGTTTAATCCCCATCCAAGTTGGTGGTCATCATCAGCATCTTGTGGGAGTGACTTCCAAAGTTTAACTATCAGCTGTGCTGTGTGAAGAAGCACTTTCCCTTGTCTTGATTTTCCCCCAACATTCATCTTCATCGGGTGGTCCTGAGTTCTAGTATCTTGAGAGACTGCTTTCATATATACTGAATTTGTCTTCTATTTTGCTCTCTGAAATCCACCTCCCACTTACTGAAGTTTCTTCCCATTCTTCCCCAACATGGTTCTTCATCTCCAGAGATAACATGCTTCAGAACTCCAGAAATGACTCCTATTAGTATTCTAAGTAAAGGATTCCTCTAAAGTCATTATCTAAACAAACCTGGTTCTTTTATTTTCAGATGTCCACGAGACTCTACCTTCAGATATCTGGGAAATCCAAGGAAAAATGAAGTTCGTTTCATGTTCAGCTCCTTTAAGTTTCTTAACTATCACAATGAAGTTTATTTGCGGTGCAAACTAGTAGTGTGTAAGGCATATGATTACTCATCCCGATGCTACCAAGGATGTTTAACTAGAAAGAAGAGGGATGCAGATGAACTTCAGGAGAAGGTTGATGTGGTTGTAGGACCAATCAAGCTTCAAAAAGAAGCTAAGGAAGACAAAAAGCAGGGTAACTTTTACTTATGATTCCTTTTCTTGTTACAGTGGTGATTCTAAAAATATATTCTGAAGTAGCACAAATTATACAATTTTTTGCTATTTTGCTAAACTGTATTTAAACCAATATTCTGATTTTGCTTGGCAAAAGCATAGTAACACCACACAATGAAACCTCATTCTACCTGGCTTCCCCTGTTAAGGTTTTGTTCCCCTGTTAAGGTCACGTTCCCTAATGGACAACTTTCTTGGAGTTCTATGCCAGGAGTGACTAGAGAGTCAGATGCAGAAGTGGACAGAGTGAAGAATTTGACTCATATTTATGTAGTATGTTACATTACAGACCCACAAAAGTCAGATGTTTCTATACAGACGCACAGACAGTAGTGGCCCATGTGACAACGTAGGTTGGGCATCGCTGCTCTCCAGGTTCCAAATCCAGCATGCTGCTGGCACTTACCGGGGTGAGAAGGGGTGTGACAAGGTGCGAGGACCTTGGAGCTGTCACACTGTGCAGTGCAGCAGAGCCAATTTGACACTCTTGCTATTGTGTGCCTGCCCAGCACTGGGATCCCCATACCTTGCACTTCCAGGCAATCAATATGTATTGTTGCAGTTCAAGGACACAATTCAGCCAGGCATCAACAGCAGAGAAGCATGAGGAGTAGAGTCCATGAAAGTTGTGACCTGGGAAGGCCCTAGATCTTTAGGAGGGATGAAAGTGGAAGTCTAAATCCTTTGGAAGAAGCTATAACATACTGGTCTATACAACTCTGGACTTTATTGATCTTCTGCATCCTTAGATTAATGTTTGTATGTGGTCCAAGATCTCATTTTAACTATTACCTCAGATGCAAATACAATGGAGGTGGGAAATATGTCTCTCTGTGTTACCGTATTTTTCTCTCTATAACACGCAGATTTTTTCTCCTAAAAAGGAAGGGGAAATGTCTGTGCGTGTTATAGAGCGAATGTGTGGTCCCTGGAGCTGAAAAATCAGGCAAAAATCAAATCGCGCTTCACAGAGAAGGGAAACCTGAAAAGAGGAAGCGGCTGCTTTCCTGCATTCTGCCTCAGGGTCTTACTGCCCACCCTCCTCTGTTTCGTTGCTGTGTTTGCTGAAACGGAACAAAGAGCAGGGAAAGCCCCTCCCCTCCAGGCAAGCAGAGGGGAATTCCTCTCTGTGCTCCAGTGCTGCTGGGGGAGAGGGAGAGAGAGGGGGAGGGAGGGGGAGGGAGAGAGAGGGGGAGGGAGAGAGAGGGGGAGGGAGAGAGAGGGGGAGGGAGGGAGAGAGAGAGGGGGAGGGAGAGAGAGGGGGAGGGAGAGAGAGGGGGGAGGGAGGGAGAGAGAGGGGGGGAGAGAGAGAGAGGGGGGAGGGAGGGAGGGAGGGAGGGAGAGAGGGAGAGAGAGAGAGAGAGAGAGAGAGAGAGAGAGAGATATGGCTGGCTTGGGTGGGGGAAAACTTTTACCTTTCTTTCCTCCCTCCCGTTAAATCCCTCTCCTGCATTCTTAGCCAGCTGCTTCTCTGCACACCCCTCTCATGTCCCTTCTTTGTTTTTCCTTCGCTCCCCACTTAAAATGTGGTTACAAAGCATAGATCCACATGGATCCTCAGGATCTTTGCATTGGGTCACCCCAAATTCACCATCAGATCACATAGCATGTCCATGGCTACAGCCTGCACCAAAAAAATCACGCACCCACTGTTGCCTGGGGCTGCAGTGGTGCAAAAACGTGGTTACAAAGCATGGATCCACAGGGATTCTCAGGATTTTTGCATTGGGTCACCCCAAATTCACTATCAGATCACATGTCTGTGGCCACAGCATGAAGCACAAAAATGATACATCCACTGTTTCATTCAGAATGTTTTTTCCCTTGTTTTCCTCCTCTAAAAACGATGTGCGTGTTATGGTCAGGTGCGTGTTATAGAGCGAAAAATACGGTATATTGTCCCTTAAATAATGGGGTCTAAATTCAGTTCAATTGAAGTAAACGGGAATATGCAAACTATAGCTCTTAAACATTCAGATAAGTTACATGCACCTTCATCAACTGAAGACTTGCAGATTAGTAGTTGAAATGTATTGTTTGGAGAAAAAATATGTCTGAGATAATAGGTAAAATGAGAACTCCATAGTTTCCTCTGAGAGAAGTGAATCACATCTGAGCAAGATCATTTTATCTTAAGGACGTAGGAAGTTGTCATATTTAAAGTCACTTGGTCAGTCTAGCTCAGAGTTCCTTAGAGCGACAGGCAGACACATTTCAGGGTTTTAGATTGAGCTCTTCTCTAGCCCTACTGGGAGAAAGCAGAAACTGAACCTGGTACCTTCTTGCCTTCAAAGCAGTTGTTGTCATCCCATGATGAACATGCAGGGGCAAAGTTGTCCTTAAACTAGGTGTCTGAAGGACACCTCTTACAAAAATAGCAGACATATATGTTGATAATTGTATAGAATGTTTTACTGGGATCATTTGGTGAAGGCAGATCAGAAATCTGATGAATAAATGGATTAACAAGTTGTTCTAAACTATGTTTCTCATTTACAGAACTGGCTTAGAGTGCAAGTCTAGAAAAGGATAAAGCTGGCATCCTACTTACTGTTACTACTGTACTTCTGGCAGCCATGGTCTCCATCTGGCTTTCTTATAAGCAGCAAACTGAAACCAACTGATTCCAATGCATCACCAATGTAAAAATTAAGTACACAAAAAAGCTCTGTTTCTAGCATGTATTTCTAAAAGTAATGTTTCTTCTAAGAAAGTGGTTTGTAATCCAACAGACCTACAGACAGACTCATTTACATTTTAGCACAAGCAAGAACTCAGTTAAGTCCAAATATTGGGATTTAATATTCATACTGATCAAGAACATTAGTTATATCCAGCTGCTTTTACTTAATGTCATTGCGGAAAGGATCTCATTCTCCTTTTAATTCCCTCCCCTTCTATTGTCTATGGTTATATCATTTAAATCAAAGTCCCAGACCCTATGTATACCAGTTATGATAATAACCTTTCTATGCATAAACATTACAGTTGGAAACTTTATATGTCAGATGTGAATAGTGACTATATTTCATGACGGATTTGTCAGAGTCTTTAATGAAAATTTATGCCAAATGATATGAAATTTATTTTGCTTCCAACTACTTTCCAATAAAATCACTGCAAGTTGCCAGTGTGCATTTTTCTTCATTGCCTCACAAGCAAACATAAATTGATTTGTATGGTTCAAAGGAAATACATGATTGGCATGAAGTGCCTAGGGACAACAGAGACGTTTGGTTCACATTTGAATTTTGCAGTGCAGTTCCACAGTCCAGTAATGTGCACACTAGGGTGAAGTGGGGAAATGGCCTTGGGAAAATGTCTATATCAGGCAAAATTTCATCCACAGATGTGTACAGTAGGAGCAATTTGCACTAAAATGTTGGTGAATTTGTTGTTTTAAAAATTGCAAACTGGTGTAGAAATGTAGTAAACTGAACTGAAGGCTTGAAAAAATAGAAAATTATTATTATTATTATTAGTAGTAGTAGTAGTAGTAGTAAAGCTCCCAACAGAATATAAAAAAGGTTAAAACTTCAAACATTACAAACTTCCCTAAACAGATGTCTTCTAAAAGTCACCTAGTTATTTATTACTTTGACATCTGATGGGAGGGCATTCCACAGGGTGGGCGCCACTACCAAGAAGGCCCTCTGCCTGGTTCCTTGTAGCTTCACTTCTCACAGTGAGGGAACTGCCAGAAGGCCCTCGGAGCTGGACCTCAGTGTCCGGGCAGAACGATGCAGGTGGAGACGCTTCTTCAGGTATACTGGACCAAGGCCGTTTAGGGCTTTAAAGGTCAGCACCAACACTTTGAATTGTGCTCTGAAACATACTGGGAGCCAATGTAGGTCTTTCAGGACTGGTGTTATATGGTCTCGGGGTCCACTTCCCCACCACCACTAAACAGGTGCCTGTTCTCAATGCATTGCTCCATTCTCCTCCCTTGTGCTATGTTTGTTTTACTCAGCTCCAAACCACACAGAAGTCATACTTCCTCCAGCTAATTCCATACCAGTAGAAAACATGAACTGATGCTCTTTGAGGTAGGTGTCATTACTACAGAAAAGTCATCTGGCCCATAATTTCCTGATAGTTTGCATAACCATACTTTCAGGGTGGATCTGCACCCAAATTAAAACACATCCAATGCACTTTTCAAGCACATGACATTTTCATGCATGCACACATTGTTCACTGCTCCATGGCATCATAGGATGCGTTGTAGTGCACATGTTGATACTCACAACCTCACTGTGCAACAAGGCCCAGCCCAGGTGCGCCCCTCAGGAATAATAAAAACACATTGACACAGAATTTTAGTTGAAAGGTTAATAGGCAAAATTTAGGCCACGACTTTATTGATTGCAGAAATGTAAGTGGTATTGGCTTAGGCATTGGCAATAACTATAAGTGACTCCTGCCCGCCTTTCAGGAAGTCTGAAAAGGTCTTGGGAGGTCTGTCGATGGCGACCAACTGAAGCTCACTCCGGGGTTCCTGTTGGGTCCTGGCATGGCCCTAGCCCCTCAAGCGGAGTTTGGACAAGATCCAGACCCACGGAGTCCTCTGACGGAATACCCTTGTACCTGGAGGGGCAGGTGATGGCCTCCCCTCCACTCCCCCACATCATAATAAGCCAATGCCTAACCGCCCCACGAGCCCCACGAAGAAGCACTGGTGCACTGTTTGGCGGCACGAAGCCAGATGAAGCCCTGACAACACGCCACTGCCTTTTAAAGGCCCCCACAATCACGCCACCACTCTCTAATTGGCCAACAGGCCAGTGGTGCGATCGCGGGGCCAGTGCAGGCTCGGGATCAACCCCTCTTCTCTTCATGGGTGTAAGGGAGGTGCCCTGGGCCTGCACACAGTGGCAGAGCTTCATGCTCCTGCACTGGGGGGCAGAGAGCAGGTGGGGGCGGGGCTGGGGGCACGTGTCCTGGGGGCAGGGTGCCCAGTGCCAGTGGGGGGGGCAGCTGCGATGGCTCCCTAATGGGATTGTGCTGCCAAGGGTGGTGCGCTCCCCCCACACTCCTCTTCCTCCATCAGTGCCTGCGTGCAACACAGACCCTCAAATAGGAGGATCCAATTTGTGGCATAACATTGAATATGATTACATGATCAGAATAAGAATACAAGTTGTTGTTGTTGTTATTGTTGTTTCCTTTGACCACACCAGAGCTCCAACACTAGCCATTTACAAGCTCTTGGAAGCTGAATGGAGGTAGCCAGCCCCTGTTGTACATCACCAGCCACTTGTGATCAGAAATATAGTACATCTGGCTAGATATACTTCATTCTTAACTATTATGGTTTAGAGAGATTATCCAATCATCTTTTTGTCTGTCTTTTTCTCTGTCATTCTGTGGCTGTCATTTTTGGAAGTGCAGAAGCAAATGAAGTTTTTAGATCAGATGTTTATAAACCCAAAGCCAGACACTGCTTTAGATTCGCATTAATAGCTCTGCATCACTTAGTACTGAGTCCTTTCCTGCCCTAGATAAATGAGTTCAGCGTTCAGATTTGTAAAACAACAATTGAGGCACTTTGTTGGCATGAATTTGAACTCTGTAAGCACACTGAAGACAATTTCCAAATATTGTTATTGTCCCCAGTTTAATAGCTGTCAAAGCAACTCAGATATGTCTTTACTATTAACATAATTTTGACAAGCAAAGTTCAAAACACAAACACAAGAAAATACTCCAGTACATTCTTTTGACTTTTCTTCCTGGTAACAGAAGTTCAAATTTCACAGCATAGCTTTATGCTTTTAAATGCAACACAAAATTTTGTTACACATAATTCTGGTGGGAACAAATAATTTCAATGTGATCCTTTTCAACACGAGAATGTCAATCAATCCATTTTAAATTCCTTTCAAGTTTCGGAAACTGATATAATCTGCGGTCTGAAGCAACTTTGACAATGACAGAAGCAAACCTAAGCATCCTTTCTCTTCCACACACCTTGTTTTCTTCAGTACCTGTAGGGTGGTATTCTACTAACTCATCTTGTCAGCGTGAGTGCAATGGGATTTTCCCTGAGCTTTCCGCAAATCTGTTCCAGAGGATTGGAGGAACCCCTAGAATAGATTTCAGGAACACATGGGGGAAGAAGAAGTGGGTTAATTGTGCTAACAGCAATCCTTATGTAGATGGAACCCTGTCTTAGGGCTGAATTGGATACAACCCTTTATATTCATTAATGGCAAGTGATCAACTCGTAGAATAGTCTTGACCATTTTTTATTATTAGTTGATTCCATTCATTCTGAAGTGTTACCCAATTTCACTGTATTTTCAGGATCTTCTGCTGCACTGTTTAGAAGTCCCCAACCATGTGTACATAAACCAAGGTACCACTGTACCTGCAATTTGGACTAACACTTCATGTACCTGATGATAATATATTAGTCTTGAAGCTGCCACAAGACTTTTTGTTTGTTTTGGGAACTGAATTATATAGTAATTCTACTCATTCCACTTTACTTTATATATATCCCTCTGAATTTTGCTTATTTTTTCTTATGTAATTATCCAGATTCCCTGTGTGCCTTTTATGCCTTGTTCTGTCCCCAGTAAGCACAAGACACTTTTGCCCAGTGGCTCTGTGTTCCATAGATTGCAGCAAAATACTGGGCAAGATTTTGCCCAGTATATTGTTTGTGTGGTGGGCTCATGGGGGAAAAACTGCCCTATGAGCTCTTGCAAACGGGAGGGAAAACCCTGTATAAGGCTGCTTCTCCTGGAGCTCAGGGCCATTTTGCCTTGAGAGCTTCCCACCCTCGGGTTACCCTTCACTGAGCAGTTATGGGTCACTAGTTGACAGGGCTGGAAGGTATTTTTCCCCTTCTCAACCTGATTGGCACTTGGCTGGCGGTTTTCCTAATTTTTCCTTCAGTGAAAGTATGTTAGGCATACTTTCTTTGTTAGGCGAAGAACGTTGTTTGCATGAAGGCGGAAATGGCATTGGGTAAGATTAACATAGTATGGGGGGGCATAGGGGGCCTGAGGGGAGGATTAACCACAGTGCTCCCAAGTTCAGTGTTGAGGTATTTGCTTAGCAGGAATCTGCACCCTGGAGTCTTTGCTTGGCTTGCACCACGGCAAGGTTCAACACTGGCTGACTCTCATGGAACAGGTTTGGGGTGGTCAAAACCTGGCGGATCCATTCCATCAACATGGGTCTTGTGGAATGTTGAAGTGATCTTGGGACTAAATGCCATACCAACCCTTACCCTGCCTGCTGTTGTCAATAAAGATTTGGCCCAATTTTATCTAACCACTGTTGTACAGTGTTACTATTTTGCTCCTACCTCATCTGTCTTCTGAGAAATCTCTATGTGGGACAATAAACTACAATTAGAACTGGATATGGAACAACTGATTGGTTCAAAATTGGGAAAGGAGTATGACAAGGCTGTATATGGTCTCCCTGCTCATTTAACTTATATGCAGAATTCATCATGCGAAAGGCTGGGCTGGATGAATCCCAAGCCGGAATTAAGATCGCCGGAAGAAATATCAACAACCTCAGATATGCAGATGACACAACCTTGATGGCAGAAAGTGAGGAGGAATTAGATAACCTCTTAATGAGGGTGAAAGAGGAGAGTGCAAAATATGGTCAACATCAAAAAAACGAAGATCATGGCCACTGGACTCATCACCTCCTGGCAAATAGAAGGGGAAGAAATGGAGGCAGTGAGAGATTTTACCTTCTTGGGCTCCATGATCACTGCAGATGGTGACAGCAGTCACGAAATTAAAAGACGCCTGCTCCTTGGGAGAAAGGCGATGGCAAACCTAGACAGCATCTTAAAAAGCAGAGACATCACCTTGCCAACAAAGGTCCGTATAGTTAAAGCTATGGTTTTCCCAGTAGTGAGAGCTGAACCATAAAGAAGGCTGATCGCCGAAGAATTGATGCTTTTGAATTATGGAGCTGCAGGAGACTCTTGAGAGTCCCATGGACTGCAAGAAGATCAAACCTATCTATTCTTAATGAAATCAGCCCTGAGTGCGAAAACAGGAGTGCCTGGTGTGCTCTAGTCCATGGGGTCACGAAGAGTCGGACACGACTAAACGACTAAACAACAACAACAACAACAAAATGGGTTACATAATGTGCCTGCCTGGGCAAGTCCTTTCATGTATATAGCAACAGTAATTAGAGTGTGTTTAACAGCAAATTAAACTCTCCACTAACCAATACCAATGAACCAAAGGATATGGAATTCTAAATAATAATGTATGAACCATAGGTATTGTAATAGTAGATGCAGTTGCACTGTGTTGTACAATAACTCCCATCAGAGTCTATCAAAGGCATTTTTCGTGTCTCGTGCCAACAACAATAAGGACCACAGCAAGGTTTCATGAAAGCAATACATTCTGCCAATATTTGCATTGCATTTGACCCAAGTGATTATTATATTTTGGTTACCAGAATTGAACAAAGCATTCTGCATCTCTGGACCAGGAAACTAATTTTTAAAAACTTAGAACAAAATATACCATTACTGTAAGCAATTCCTTACCAGCATAAAACCACCTAAGCTACTTCCTCAAACAAGAGATAAAGTAAATATATCAAATTGCATGGCACACCCCCTTTCAGATCTTATTTCTATATATTCTGGTGCATGTCTAATCAACCTAGAAGCCAATTTGGCGAAAATGGATTCCTTGGTGATCTTTACTTTGTTGTTACTGTTGCATGGAAGATGTCTAAGTGCATCAGGTAATATGTCTTAAACTATCAACATTCTTTCTCTTTTCTTTTTCTTGTTCTCCCTCTCTGTAAGACCTTACAAACTGCCAGTGAATGATGGGAAGAACTTGTTGCAAGGGAACACATAAAGATGACCTGGGTATTTATGGCTCCATCAAAACACATAAGATGCTTTCAATTTTGGCATTGTGGGGGTCATTCTGGATTTGTCAAAATCCTGCCTGTTTCTGAAATATTAATAAGTTGGGAAGATACTTAGGAAATCCAACAAGGAAAGGTGGAATTAGGAATTGAAAGCAAACAAGTGCAGGATATTTCTTATGAAGAGGAACACATGGATATAATGGCTGGCAACATTATTCTATGCATGTTTACTATGGGCTCTGGTTTCCATCCCGGTGTTCCATTGTGCCAGAAGCGGTTTAGTCATGCTGGTCGCATGACCTGGAAAGCTGCCTGTGGACAAACACCGGCTCCCTCAGCCTGAAGCGAGATGAGTGCCGCACCCAATAGTTGCCTGTGACTGGACTTAACCATCCAGGGATCCTTTACCTTTTACTATGATCAAAGAAGCCTAATTTCCAGATAAGTGTATACACAAATGCAGATGTATATAGAAGCACTACTTTTAGCACACCATTGGGAATATTGGCTTTACGGGTACAATGGGGAATAAACTCAATTCAGTTCATATTTTATGGTGAACCTACCTAATTTGGGCTTTCTGAAACAATATGCAAACTAAAACACAGCTTTCCTTCAAAATGTGTACTTTTCTAAAAAAAAAGAAGAAGAAATGTTTATGAAAATGCATATACTAAGATAAATTAAGCACAAAATGCATATATTAGTGAAAATAGCATATATAACTGCATTCTAGTAAGAAAAATGCAGATAGGTGTGCTTAATCTATGAGCATAGAGGAATCTATTTGAATATTCATGCTAGATAAACATTCTTTCTTGTCGTCATTTTTCATCACCAGCTTCCAGAGGACCTGATATGCCAGGTACATTTTATTTTTTATTTCTACAATTCCTTTAATGTTTAAAGAAGGCATTATTAAAAGTCAGATTCTTCTATTAATCATGGATTCTTATTGCATTTTTGAGCATGTACAGAGCCAGTTTTAAACATACTCATTGGATACTGTATGATTTTTTTTTATTTGTTATATACCGTGTGTATGTTTGTGTGTGTGTGTGTGTATTGCATGTCACTTTGGGCACAATCACAATGATAATGATCTATTTTGAAAGACGATATGGATTTCTTAGGTTTGTCTTCTTTAAGCAAAATATATTTATCATCTGATTTTTCTAGATTTTCTAATAATGTAACATATTATAAAATGTAACATATTATAAAAGTTTGCTATAAAAGATCCTCTCAAGGGAATGTTAATGTTTGTTTAAGTTCAAAACCACTCAAAGAGCAAGAAAACCTTCATTGTGCAAGCTCTTCGTAATCTGTGTTAAAAAAATTAGAACACAAGCAAAGAAAGTTTCTCTATATTCTGCTAAATTTCTAGAAGTCGCTTTTACAATGTAGAAATTAATAGAGAAACATTGGGAAACGGAATAAATTGCATTGTGAATACAGTCTATGTATTTATGGACATAACTCTGTGTTTGTATAATTTATAACTAAATAACTGGGTGTTTTTAAATCATCCACACCTTCTATAGGATCAGGTATGTATATCAGGTACATTTTATTTCTTATTTACCAAATTATTTGAATAATTTTTCTGTTATATGCTTGGATATGTACAAAACACTGTGTTCAGCAGAATGCTCTGAAATTCTAAATATTTAAAATGTATCTTCCCAGAAATTATCATGATTTATTCAGTTTGGTTTCTGATCCGGAAACATATCTTAAGAAACTAATGTTTGTTTTAATGTGTGTACTTTACAATTGGGGGGGGGGGGGACCAAGTGTTGAGAGCAGAAAATATTGCTTCTAGAAGGATGTTGTTGTATTGTTCAAAGATGCTTTCTTGAGACTGGTCAATGGAACCAACAGATGTGAAGGCCGGCTTGAAGTCTACCACCAAGGAAACTGGGGGACAGTCTGTGATGATGATTGGGACATAAATGATGCACAGGTTGTCTGCAGACAGCTTGGATGTGGATTGGCTCTGTCGGCAAGAGGAAGTGCCTATTTTGGCCAAGGCACTGGCAATATTCTCCTGGATGATGTGAGGTGCAGAGGGAATGAAACTTCTCTTGAGCAGTGCTCCCACAGAGGATGGAAAATCCATAACTGTGTCCATGTAGAAGATGCTGGTGTGATCTGCTCAGGTACTCCTTTGTTATGTGTGCTTCATTAGACGTTTCTGTTCTTTCTAATCCTGCAAGTCTACTTAATTTCTGAACAACTGATAGTCAAAGTTAGTTACTGTTTTCTGATAGCATATTACAGGTAGTCTAGATTAAAAGGTTGTGTCAGTCTGTGAAATTCTCTTTACTTATATCTGAGTGAAATATGCTCAGGTTAAATAGAGAGAGTTCAGATACATGTTATTCATTTTATTTTTGGTAGGTTAGTCCAGGAAGAATATCCTTTTTTCATTCCAGGCAGGGGCCTGCTTGCTACATTCATGAAAACTTCAATCAGAGTTCTATTTTGTTTGAAACGAAACAATGTAAAATGTATCATATTTATTATTTACAGGTAATAGAGAACCGGAAAAACTTGGTAAGTTTAATTGTTTATTAATTCATTAGAACTACATGGAAACTACACTTCAGATGAAATGCCAATAGCAAGCTTGTTGAAATCCTAATATTAGTAGAGTTGAACACTTACACCAGGAACCTGTGGCCTTCCACATATTGCTAGACTTCAGTGCTCAACAGCCCCTGCCAGCAAAGCCAATGGTCAGGGATGATGGGAGATGTAGTCCAACAACATCTGGAGGGCTACAGGTTCCCTATCCATGACTAACAGCAACCTTGGTTTTAGCCATCTGGTGAATGCAAATATCAACACAATACACATTTAAATGAATCTGTTTCCTGAATTCTCATTTATTGACTGTCCATATCCACACCATGCCTTTAAATTCCAACCTTCCTAGGATTTCCTAGGAAATCATGACTGTTAAAGTTCCATAAATGTGCTTTAAATGTTTGCTGTGGATGTAGCCTAGAGAGCCAAATTCTTGTTCATGAACTTGGTTTTGTGAAGCATCACAAGATCTGCTTCTTGGATATAAATGTGTTTTACCTGCGAAAGTTCATTTCAGCAATGCCGCTTAGTGACATTGTGTCAAGCTGTAGCACTGTGTGCAAACAAGGTATGGCAGTGCATGAGAAGAGCAGCATTTGGACTAATTTATGTCACCCTAAAACATCCCTGAAGACAATGAAATTTAATTTGTGATGTGTTCATTAATGTGGGTAGGGGAGTAGAATCCAACACAGTTCATCACTGAGAATTCTCATTCTCATTCTGTGCTTCCACTTCATTTAAATTGGTTATGAAGATCAATCTGAGATCCAGTATGATTATTCTGAGCTACAACAGTGAGGTTATATGATGCTTGTGATTTGAGGACCCAATCCCCGCTTGGTGGAATAAAGACACGTGGACACAGTGTATAAGGTTAATGGGCGAGAAAAGGCCACAATTTTATTGATTACAGCATGTGAGAAGGTATTGGCTTAGGCATTGGACCACAGAAGATTTGACTCCACTCACTTGGAGAGGGGTGAGTCTAACGAGGGGTTAACCACCAGTCGGTGGAGGCTGTTGATGCTAATACAACTATAAGCTCTCCCCTGATGTCACCGAGGGTCGTGCCATAGCCCCCCTCCACACAGGCATCGGACAGGATCCACGACCGCCAGATTCCTTTAACGGAATACCCAAAATTGAAGGGGTAGGCGATGGCCACACCTTGCCCTTCCACACAGCAACAACACATTCCAATGCCTAACCGCCAAATACCAAGGAAGTTGTGATGATTGCTACGAGGTAGGCGGAAAAAACCAAAAGGCCGGTGCCAATTTGCCAGTTGGAAAAAATCCCTACCAGGCCCCCTGGGCAACCTGGGCGACCAACCATAGGTCCATAGCCAGGTCATGAGAAGAGCTAAGCCTAAAAGGGAGTGGTGGATGGGTGACACGAGGCGAAAGGTGACCGAATGGGCAGGATGGCTGGCGCGGCTGCATTTGAGCAGCAAACCATGCCCCCACCAAGCCCCCCGGTTGGGTGCTCAACAGGGGGCGTGACACGCCAGCCATGTGAGTGGGGCAGGGGGCAGAACGCCCCGTGCATGACATGAGAATCATCTCCCGCTCACAACACCTCCCCTCCGGAAGGAGGAGAGGCCTTTCATAATCCACTCTAATAAATCCATGAACTTCCATTCCTGATGCAATACAATAAATATATTTTGGAGACAGTATGAACCTGGAGGGTAGATACTTGCATTCTCAAATCAGCTCTTTTGGTCCTCCAGGTGCTATCTACTTGAATAGACTAAGATTCAATCTTTCTCTCTCCTAAAATGTGTATCAGTCGATCTCCTTTTTGACACTGTGCAAAATATTGAAGTAGGTCTTTTCAGGGCGGGATGCAGTCCATGGACCATGACTTAACCCCCACTGCTTTAGTTTATATCTTCCTAGAGATAGGAAGGGCCTTGTTTATTAGAGTCTTATTATGCAATCTAATCTGTTTTCTCCTCATGAAATTCTTGAGAACAGAAACTGATTTCTAAATGGATACTCTTTTTATTGTTCAAAGATGGGTCCTTGAGACTGGTCAATGGAACCAACAGATGTGAAGGTCGCCTTGAAGTATACCACAGAGGAAATTGGGGAACAGTCTGTGATTATGGTTGGGACATAAATGATGCACACGTTGTATGCAGACAAATTGGATGTGGATGGGCTCTGTCAGCTACAAAAGGCACCCATTTTGGCCAAGGCTCTGGCAATATTCTCTTCGGTGGTGTGCAGTGTGGAGGATACGAAACTTCTTTTGGGTATTGCCCCCATCACAATTTGGAAATTCATAATTGTGGCCATCAGGATATTGCTGGAGTCATTTGCACAGGTGCACTTTTCTTCTTTCCTTTTTTAATTTGGATCATTTTATTCCTAAATGTCTGTTTAATTTCTGAATGACTGGTGATCAGTTGTAAAGGAATAAGTGTTTCTCACATCCACATTGTTTAGCATGTGTGGTATAGATTAGTGTATCAATTGGCCAGTTAATGTATCTTACATATATCTAAGTGTAGTCTCTTTTATTCTGTCTATCAAAACATTATCAGTTGCTTAGCATCCCAAGTTTGGATAGGTTATTTTTTATTATTTTAGAAATGTGGAGCCAACTGACGATTCCCAGGTAAGATCCACCCTCTGTTGTGTGGGCAGGGTGGTCCCTCCCCCTACCTGGCCAATCCCCTGGTAACACCTCCCCAAGCGGGATTGGGCAATTGGCTGAGGTAGGTGGAGACCTCCTGTACTGGAAAACTGCCAGGAGCTGCATGTGATCCAGGGGGCTGTGCACGACCATGCAAAAGGCACCCCCCATATGATGTGGGGAGCATTCATTATAAAATAATAAAGAATTCCATAACCACCACTCTTCTAATAAACTGCCCCATTGTGTTGTGTTGAAATCTTACTCCTGAACACTGAGGAGCAGTTATTCAGTTGTTATGAGGAACATACTTTGAAGGGGGCTGGAAAAAATCCACTGTTATACTAATCACCAGTTGGGTTGTTCTGGAACTTAGTATGTCTCTTTTTATTTCAAAGATACAAACTTGCAATCAGCTAGTCAACTTGTCTGACACCTCAAGATATAGCACCCATTCAATGAGTATAAGCAGAAGCAGAATTATAGAATATACTCTATTTCCATGTGCAAACTGAGTCGAGACAAGATATTCACCTATCTAAAACAATTCGATAGCTAGGGTGTATGATGCATTTGACCAAACTGTGGGAGGCAGTGGAAGACAGGAGTGCCTGGCGTGCTTTGGTCCATGGGGTCACAAAGAGTCGGACACGACTAAAAAACAACAACAACAGGGTTATGATATTTCATAGTTTCCACCGAATATATATCTGTATATCTATTCTCTCCAACACCTAACTTCTTCAAAATTAAGTAGGATGTTAATTCTGAAAATTTAACAATGATCGCTAATACGAGTTGTCTGCAAATTTAGGAGCTGTACAAAAGAGATGGTTTTAACCAAAATTAGTCAAGGATACAATTCAAATCAATAGGAACTAATCTAACTATGACTAATTTAAGTTCTCTTCATTTTGCATTCCAAGTAAGATAGGTAAGTCTGGAATCCAACCCACTATGTGCAACACACCCTTCTGAAAATGTAAATTAATATAGTACCTGTAAATTAACTGTAAATTAATAGTTTAGTTTATATCTATATTTTCCCAGAGAGTTTTATGATTCCTTAGGGCCTTGCAGTGAAATGCAACAAGGATAAGAAATATTTTTCTCCTTGAGATCAGAAAGCATAGCTTCTAAAACAAAGTTAATTTATTGTTCAAAGATGCTGTATTGAGACTGGTCAATGGAACCAACAGATGTGAAGGCCGTCTTGAAGTATACCACAGAGGAAGTTGGGGGACAGTCTGTGATGATGGTTGGGACATAAATGATGCACACGTGGTCTGCGGACAAGCTCTGTGTGGCAGGGCTCTATTAGCTACAACAAACGCCCGTTATGGCCAAGGCTCTGGAAATATTCTCCTGGATGATGTGCAGTGCAGAGGAAATGAAACTTCTCTTGAGCAGTGCTCCCACAGAGGATGGAAAATCCATAACTGTGTCCATGTAGAAGATGCTGGTGTCATCTGCACAGGTGTACTCTTCTTTTTTCCTTTTTAAAAAGATGGTTTTATACATATATGTATGTTTAATGTCTGAATGACTGGAGATCAGTTGTAAAGGAACCAATGCTTCTTTCTAATTTTAGCATTTATGATTCAGATGAGAGCAATATTTTTTTTTTTTTCTTGCTTATATCTAAATGAAATATCCTCAGGTTAAGTGACAGGTGTCCATAGGGACATAGGAAGCTGCCTTACACCAAGTCAGATCATTGGTCCACCTAGCTCATTATGGTCTATGCTAACTTGCAGTGGCAACCCAAGGTTTCTGACAGTGGACTTGCCCTGACCTACCTGGAGATGCTGGAGATTGAAATAGATTTTTCTGCAAGCAAAGCAGATGCTCTACCACTGCAGCTCTACCAATGGCTGAACTGCAGCCATTCCCCACACAGTGATGTCATGGATGAAATCCATGTATCAGCAAATTTGCAGTTTCTTCTAATGTCCCAGAACTAAGTTATTTTTCTGTTGGGAGCATGTCCATATCTGAAAGGTTTCCTGCGCTGATCATCAGGGAGGGAAGGGTGATGAGAACTAAATACACTCCACTTTCCCCTCCCCTTCAGTTTACTTGCAGAGGAGTATGTGCTTAAAGCTAAGGTTGTGATTCGAGAACCCGATCCCCGCTTGGGGGAATAAAGACACGTGGACACAGTGTATATAAGGTTAATGGGCAAGAAAAGGCCACAACTTTATTGATTACAGCATGTGAGAAGGTATTGGCTTAGGCATTGGACCACGGAAGATTTGACTCCACCCACTCGGAGAGGGGTGAGTCTGCGGAGGGGTTAACCACCAGTCGGGGGAGCCTGTTGATGCTAATACAACTATAAGCTCTCCCCTGATGTCACCGAGGGTCGTGCCATGGCCCCCCACCACACAGGCATCGGACAGATTCCACGACCGCCAGATTCCTTTAATGGAATACCCAAAATTGAAGGGGTAGGCGATGGCCACACCTTGCCCTTCGACACACCAACACATTCCAATGCCTAACCGCCAAATACCAAGAAAGTTGTAACAATTGCTACGAGGTAGGCGGAAAAAACCAAAAGGCCGGTGCCAATTTGCCAGTTGGAAAAAATTCCTACCAGGCCCCCTGGGCAACCTGGGCAACCAACCATAGGTCCATAGCCAGGTCATGAGAAGAGCTAAGCCTAAAAGGGAGTGGTGGATGGGTGACACGAGGCGAAAGGTGACCAAATGGGCAGGATGGCTGGCGCGGCTGCATTTGAGCAGCAAACCACGCCCCCACCAAGCCCCCTGGTTGGATGCCCAGCCGGGGGCGTGGTGTGCCAGCCATGTGAATGGGGCAGGGGGCAAAACGCCCCCTGTGTGACGTGGGAATCGTCTCCCGCTCACAACACCTCTCCTCCAGAAGGAGGAGAGGCCTTGTTGGTTAGAGATGAAGAACCATGTGTTTTGACTGATCTAGATTAGGGCATTTCATATCTATATATCTATATCTATATCTATATCTATATCTATATCTATATCTATATCTATATCTATATCTATATCTATATCATCATCTATATCTATATATAACAGTGTATCATGTTTGTTATTTACAGGCAATAAAGAACCAAGAAGACCATGTAAGTTCACATTCTTGATAACTTTATTAGTTCAACATACCTTGATCCAGCAAAGGAAATAATTATCAATCCTCATGTTGTGATTAAGTCTGCACCAGTTTGATTTTCTCATAGGGTAGGGGATTCAATGTCTTTGTTCTATTAATTTGTGCTTTTACCTTGTATTTTTATCTTGTGAACCAGCCTGAGATGTTTGTATGAAGGGTGGTATATAAATTTAATAAATAATAATAATAATTCAATCTAACCTTCAAGGCCAATTTAGAATAATAGAATTGTAGAGTTGGAAGGGGTCTTTAGGATCATCAGATCCAACCCCCTGCAATGCAGAATTATGCAGCTGTCCCATATGGGGATCAAACCCACAGCCTTGGCATTATCAGCACCAAGCACCAACCAACTAAACTATCCAGGCTGACCTAATTAATTTGTACTTTTCAAAACACAAACCAAAACAACCATCCTTTTATATTCAAGCTTCTCCAAATCGTGGAGTGCAATTTTCCAACCAAGTACTTTGTACAAAAATACATATACTTAGATAAGTGTGTGCATAGAAATGCCTATATTAGCAATCACACACACAGCATACAGAAATGTGTTATTTTAGGGGAAGTTGATTTGCAACAATGTGTGCATTAGGGAAGGGGGACGCAGGTGGCGCTGTGGGTTAAAGCCTCAGTGCCTAGGACTTGCCGATCGAAAGGTCGGCGGTTCGAATCCCTGCGGCGGGGTGCACTCCTGCTGCTCGGTCCCAGCGCCTGCCAACCTAGCAGTTCGAAAGCACCTCTGGGTGCAAGTAGATAAATAGGGACCGCTTACCAGCGGGAAGGTAAACGGCGTTTCCGTGTGCGGCTCTGGCTCGCCAGAGCAGCGATGTCACGCTGGCCACGTGACCCGGAAGTGTCTCCGGACAGCGCTGGCCCCTGGCCTCTTGAGTGAGATGGGCGCACAACCCCAGAGTCTGTCAAGACTGGCCCGTATGGGCAGGGGTACCTTTACCTTAACCTTTTGTGCATTAGGGAAAGTTTAATACAAGCATGCACATTAGAAATTTGCAGTAAAATAGTGGTGAATTTTCCTAAGAACTTTCCTTTTTTCCATTGCAAACTGATGTGGAAATGTGGAGAACGATAAATATTAGGAAAATATTGGTGGATGTGGAAGTGAATATGGTAAAGATGGCACATGAAAGTGGATTTGTGGGCATCTACCGCATCACCCACATATTCCACCTGATTGTGAAGGGTGCCCTGGGTTTAGGTGACATGTTCCCTCCTTCCTTCGCTACCCATGATCTCCTCAAAACCTGCAGAAGGGTTGCTGGGCATTTTTACCACAGTGTGAAGGGCAATAGGCCATTATGGAAGAAGCAAGCAGGGTTGGGGATGTGGACATTGCCTCCCAGATTGTGGTTGTCCTCAAGCTATTCCTGGAGGCCAATGAGACCAAATCAGGCACCAAATCAGATTGCAGGGAAGATTTCATTGAACTGATATGGATCATGCATATTCTAATAGTATCCTCAGCAACCAAAGTAATGTAGCAAATCCTTAAATAACAACAGCTGTAAAAATTACTTAATTATTGGTTGTGTGTGTGTGTGTGTGTGTGTGTGTGTGTATAAAATCAGTGCTAAAAGGAAATGACTTTTTATCATTTTTCACAGCTACCAGACGTCTTCAACTGAGTAGTAAGTTTTATTTCTTGTTCGTAGGGATCAGCAAGAAATTCATTTATTGTTGGGATCCATGTATTTTCTCCAAACAGTTTGAAATATATAGAAATAAAACATCTCATAATTTTGAATGTTAGTATAAAATTATATTAGGGTGATGGACATAATCCCTTAGATACCTCATGCAGTTTGTGTAATTCATGATTCCTCCAGCAACTTTCTTTGGAAATGGTTTTATAAAATCCTTTTGAAATTTGAGGTTAAGTCCAAGTAACAGCAATGCGGGAAGGAGCTGGGTCACAAAGTAATTTCATACTATCAGATTCCAAAAGGAATATGTCCATGGCTTTGAACAGTTTCGCAATGCAAAATTTAGTCTTCAGATTGAAAAGTTTTCTCTCTCCCCAAAGGACCTCTCTTACGGTTGGTTAATGGAAGCAACAGGTGTGAAGGTCGCCTTGAAGTATATCACGATAGAACCTGGGGGACTGTCTGTGATGATCTTTGGAGCATGAATGATGCACATGTGGTCTGCAGAGATCTTGGATGTGGACCAGCTCTGTCAGCACCAGGAAGTGCCCGTTTTGGTCAAGGCTCGGGCAGCATCCTCCTGGACAATGTGGAGTGCACAGGAAGTGAAGCTTCCCTGCTTCAGTGTTCTCACGCAGGTTGGGGCACACATAACTGTGGTCATGGTGAAGATGCCAGTGTCATCTGCTCAGGTATTCCTAGGCTGGGCTAATCTAGCTTCCCAATAGATCAAATGCAGTTTTCCAATCTTTGTAGACTCCTTTGGGAAACATATAGTAGAATTATTAAAGAAAATATCCACCACAATCTCCAGTTTTAATTAAAATTTGAATTAGGTGGTCTATTATTAATAAAAGTTTATTTCCTTCAAAGTGCATGTTTGGTGAGGTATACAAAGTTTCAGATGTTGGACCAATCTGAACTGCGCATTTAAAGCAGTATCATATCACTTTGAGCACTCAGGTTTCCCTGCGCCCCCCCAAAAAACTATGAACTGTAGTGCTGAGACCACTAGTCTCCTTACAAAGCTATAATTCCCTGAGTTACCTGAGAAAGGGAGATTGACTGTTAAACCAGCATAGAATTGTAGTTCTGTTAATATATATATATATATAGATGAATGATTTCATACTGCCCAAGGTTTTCACACCAAAAACCAGGATGTGCTTCTTCCAGGAAGTGCTCCCAGGTGAGTCATGTGACCCACACCTTACTCTCACCCTGGGAAAAATTGTTTTTTCTGGGCGGGAGCACAGTGCAAGAGCGCAGCGCCCAAAATGGCTACCGCAATCTTGTGTGGAAAAAATGGGATGTCCCTTTTGGCTGCGGCACTTAACAGGTATTTGATTGCCTAACATTGAAGTTTAAGACAAGATTATACTTGGCCCTGGGACATAGTATTTGTGTAATTTATGTAATTCATGATTCTTTCAGCAACATTGTTCAGAAATGGACTTAAGAAATTCACCTTGAAATTTAAAGGAAAGTCCAGGTAATGGAATTGCTAGAAGAAGCTGAGTCACCAAGCATTTTAATATCATCAAAGCCAGTTGTGTTTAGTGTCCATTGGATTGACCAGTTTTCCGACGCAGAGTTTGTCTTGTTTATATAACATTTATTTTTTTGTATGTCCCAAAGAACATTCCTTGAGGTTAGTTAATGGAAGCAACAGGTGTGAAGGTCGCCTTGAAGTATATCATGACAGAAGCTGGGGGACTGTCTGTGATGATATTTGGAGCCTGAATCATGCACACGTTGTCTGCAGTGAAATTGGTTGTGGACCAGCTCTTTCGGCACCAGGAAGTGCACACTTTGGTGAAGGCTCAGGCCACATCCACATGGACAATGTGGAGTGCACAGGAAGCGAATCTTCCCTGCTTCGTTGTTCTCATACAGGTTGGGGAACACATAACTGTAACCATCGTGAAGATGCCAGTGTCATCTGCTCAGGTACTCTAGACTGGGCTAGTCTAGCCAATAGATCAAATGCAGTTTTTCAATCTTTGTAAACTTCGTTGGGAAACATATAATGGAATTATTAAAGAAAATATCCACCACAATTTCCAGTTTTAATTAATCATGAATTAGTCTGTCTTTAATAAAATTTAATTTCCTTCATAGTTTGTGCTTGGTTCAGTATAAAACGTTTAAGATGTAGGGCCCATCTGCACTGTACATTTAAAGCATTATAATACCACTTGTTGCATTCCTGGCTCATATATATATATATCCTGGGAACTGTAGTGCTGAGACCACTAGTGTCCTCACAAGGTGATGATTCCCTGAGTTACCTGAGAAGGTAGAGTGATTATTAAACCAGCATGGAATTGTAGCTTTGTTAATATACATAGAAATGAATGATTTCTGAACATTGAAGTTTAATATAAGAATGTGCTTGGTCATGGGACATAACCACTTAGATACCTAATGCATTTTAATATCATCAAAACCCAAGATGCAATTGTGTCTAATTCATGATTCCTCCAGCAACATTGTTCAGAAATGGACCTATGAAATTCACTTAGAAATTTAAGGGAAGTACAGAAAACAGGATTGCTAAAGCAGCTGAGTCACCAAGCATTTTCATATCATTAGATCTCAAGATGCAGTTGTGCTAAGTGCCCATTGTGTTGACCAGTTTTCCAATGCAGTGTTTCATTGTCTTGTTTGTATAATATTTATTTTTTGCATATTCCAAAGAACATCCCTTGCGATTAGTTAATGGGAGAAACAGGTGTGAAGGTCGCCTTGAAGTATATCATGATAGAGCCTGGGGGACTGTCTGCGATGATATTTGGAGCATGAATGATGCACATGTGGTCTGCAGAGAGCTTGGATGTGGACCAGCTCTGTCAGCACCAGGAAATGCTCGCTTTGGTCAAGGCTCAGGCAACATCCTCCTGGACAATGTGCAGTGCACAGGAAATGAATCTTCCCTGCTTCACTGTTCTCACAGAGGTTGGGGAACACATGACTGTGGTCATCAGGAAGATGCCAGTGTCATCTGCTCAGGTACTCCTAGGCTAGGCTAATTTAGCTCGCTAATGCTATCAAGGGAATAGGGTGGGTCCTGAGAATACAAATCAGGATAAAGAGGCACACATTCACCACTTGATGAAACCTGAATATTGACGGTGACAGGCACACCTTTGTAAGGAAGGAATTCCACAACACAGAGGCTACTAGAGGCAGTGGCCTCTTTTGAGCAACCAGCACCCCAAGACTTGAGGGTGGTGGAACTACCAAGAGGCCCCATCTGGCAATCTTAACACCTGGGTGAGTATTTAGGGAAGGAAGTGTTGTCTCAGGTTTTGTGGCCAGACTCTTTTAGGATTTTAAAAATTAATGTGGGCCAATTTTGGTCAAGGGTTTGGCAACATCCTCCTGGACAATGTACAGTGCATAGGAAGTGAATCTTCCCTGCTTCATTGTTCTCATACAGGTTGGGGAACACATAACTGTAACCATCGTGAAGATGCCAGTGTCACCTGCTCAGGTATTCTAGACTAGGCTAATTTGGCAATAGCTCAATGCAGTTTTTCAATCTTTGTAAACTTCTTTGGGAAACATAAAGTGAAATTATTAAAGTAAATATTCACCACAATTTCCAGTTTTAATTAAACATGAATTAGTTTGTTATTAATACAAGTTAATTTCCTTCATAGTTTGTGTTGTTGAGGTATAAAATGTTTAAGATGTAGGGCCCATCTGCACTGTACATTTAAAGCACTATAATACCACTTGGTGCATTTCTGGCTCTCATATATATATATATATATATATATATATATATATATATATATCCTGAGAACTGTAGTGCTGAGACCACTAGTGTCCTCACAGATTAATGATACCTGAGTTGCCTGAGAAGGTAGAGTGATTATTAAACCAGCATGTAATTGTAGCTCTGCTAATATACATAGAAATGAATGATTTCCAAATATTGAAGTTTAACATAAGAATATGTTTGGCATGGGACACAACCACTTAGATACCTGATGCATTTTAATATCCTCAAAACCCAAGATGCAGTTGTGTCTAATTCATGATTCCTCCAGCAACATTGTTCAGAAATGGATCAATGAAGTTCACTTGGAAAACGCCATTGCTAAAGCACCTGAGTCACCAAGCATTTTCATATCACTAGATCCCAAGATGCAGTTGTGCTAAGTGCCCATTGTGTTGACCAGTTTTCCAATGCAGTGTTTCATTGTCTTGTTTATAAAATATTTATTTTTTGCATATTCCAAAGAACATTCCTTGCGATTAGTTAATGGAAGAAACAGGTGTGAAGGTCGCCTTGAAGTATATCATGATAGAGCCTGGGGGACTGTCTGCGATGATATTTGGAGCATGAATGATGCACATGTGGTCTGCAGAGAGCTTGGATGTGGACCAGCTCTGTCAGCACCAGGAAATGCTCGCTTTGGTCAAGGCTCAGGCAACATCCTCCTGGACAATGTGCAGTGCACAGGAAATGAATCTTCCCTGCTTCACTGTTCTCACAGAGGTTGGGGAACACATGACTGTGGTCATCAGGAAGATGCCAGTGTCATCTGCTCAGGTACTCCTAGGCTAGGCTAATCTAGCTTGCTAATGAAATCAAGGGAATAGGGTGGGTCCTGAGAATACAAATCAGGGTAAAGAGGCACACATTCACCACTTGCTGAAACCTGAATATTGACGGTGACAGGCACACCTTTGTAAGGAAGGAATTCCCCAACACAGAGGCTACCAGAGACAGTGCCCTCTTTTGTGCAACCAGCACCCCAAGATTTTGAGGGTAGTGGAACTACCAAGAGGCCCCATCTGGCAATCTTAACACCTGGTTGAGTCTGTAGGGAAGGAGGTGTTGTCTCAGGTTTTGTGGCCAGACTCTTTTAGAATTTTAAAAATTAATGTGAACACCTTCAGTTGGGCCTGGAAACAAACTGGAAGCCAATGCAGCTTTTTAGAACAGAGTTCTAAAGGTAACCCCAAAAAAGGAACGTGGATGGTGCAATTGATTGACATTTCTGAGTGCTCTTCACGGGCTTCCTCATGGAGAATACATTGTAATATTCTAATCTGTAAGTTACCAAAGGATAGAGTGCAGTCATCAAATCATCCCTGTCTCTTGATCAGTTTTGCAATGTCAAGTTTTAATTTCTTGTTGTAAAAAGGGTTTTTTTATATTTCCCAAAGAAACGCCATTGCGATTGGTTGATGGAAGTACCAAGTGTGAAGGTCGCCTTGAAGTATATCACAACAGAACCTGGGGGACTGTCTGTGATGATATTTGGAACCTGAATCATGCACATGTGGTCTGCAGAGAGCTTGGATGTGGACAAGCTCTGTCAGCACCAGGAAGTGCCCGTTTTGGTCAAGGCTCAGGCAACATCCTCTTGGACAATGTACAGTGCAAAGGAAATGAAACTTCCCTGCTTCATTGTTCTCACGCAGGTTGGGGCACACATAAACTGTGGTCATCATGAAGATGCCAGTGTCATTTGCTCAGGTATTACTTAAGAACTCTAGCCGTCATTATTAAAGGAATTCAGTCTCTAAATCTGTATAGATTTCTCTGGGAAAATGGGTGTTGCAAAGCAAAAAAACCCATCGAAATAGTACCTTTGAAATATTTAAAACAATCCAAAATGGAAAAATACTCCTTAGCCTGCTGCATTAGCAAAATTCTACCCGTTCCAAGACATTTAATCCAAAAGAAAAGCCCTTGGTAGCTGCCTTCACAAAGATCAAAAAGTTGTCACATTCAGTCTTCTGCCTGGGCCTGGAATCTTCTGTGAAGTGGGCTTGCCAAAGGTAGTTGAAACCCTCTGGGGTTCCAGTGGCACACTGCTGGCAGCACACTGAGTGGTTTTTAAAGAGTGTGTGTGCTCTCTGTGTTGCTTTCACTTCCCACAAAGTTTCAGTGGGAAGGTCGGCCCTCTTCCCAGAGGGGAGGGGTTGCAAGCAGGCTTCGCCTTCCCGCGCTCGGTAGGGGGCTTTGTCTAGGCCCCCTGCGTCACAGGGAGTCCCCAGCCTCTGTCATGCCCACAGTCAGCCAATTCGGCTGGCCGGGGGGGACGTGGTTTGCTGCATTTAAGTGGCTGCGGGACTGGGGCTCCTTCTGTTTGCTTCCTGCTTGCACGGATCAGTTTGGCAGTTAGGCATTGGAAAATGTGTTGTGTGTTGCAGGGGAGGCTGTAGTCATCACCTAACCCCCCCCCCTTTGAAGGGTATTCCATTAAAGGAATCCGGGGGTTGTGGTTCCTGTCCAAGACCCAGGTGGTGGCTAGGTCCATGACTAGACCGTCCGGTGACTCTAGGGGGAGCTTCCAGGTGATTTGCATCAACAGGCTCCCCCTACAGGTTGTTAAGCTTGTGAGACTCCCTGCAGGTCAGGCAGGAGTCAAATATAGTTGATTCGGATCCAGTACCTAAGCCAATACCATTCACATTCTGTACCCAATAAAGCCGTGGCCTTTTTTAGCCCATTAACCTAAAATACTGGTTTCCACATGTCTTCTTTCTTCAATAATGCGGGGAGCGGAGCCTCAACTCGCAACCAAGGCTTCTTGCACCCCAGTTCCAGGAATCAAAAAGCCTCTGCTCAGTTGGTCAGTAGAAGGAATGGGAAACAGAGAATTAAAGGTGTGGGATATTACCAGGCTATGCCCCTCAACTTTCCTGGCTTTCCTGAAAAATTCATGAAAAAAGAAGTAAGCATTTCAAGCAGGGATGGCTAAAATATAGCCTTCTAGGTGTTGTTAAACTACAGTTCCCATCATCCCTGGCTACTGACCATGCTGGCTGGGGCTCATAGGGGTTGGAGTCAAACAGTGTTGAGAGCTGCCAGTAAGTCATCTCTAATTCAAAGTACCGTAACTATCACCGGTGCCATCTAATAGAACAATGTACAATATTCACAATTAATGTTCATTGAGTCTTTATTTACTTTCACTGTACAATTGGGTTAATCTTATTGGTGGGAAAAGGAAATAATGAACATATTTTTGACTTGTTTGACAATAATAAATACCTTTTAAAATATTTAAATATTTCCAATTTAGCTACCTTGAGATTAGTTAATGGAGGCAACAGATGTGAAGGTCGCCTTGAGGTATATCATAATGGCAGCTGGGGAACAGTCTGTGATGATCTTTGGAGCATGAATGATGCACATGTGGTCTGCAGAGAGCTTGGATGTGGACCAGCTCAGTCAGCACCAGGAAGTGCCCATTTTGGTCCAGGCTCAGGCAACATCCACCTGGACGATGTACAGTGCACAAGAAGCGAATCTTCCCTGCTTCAGTGTTCTCACAGAAGTTGGGGGACGCATAACTGTGGTCATCATGAAGATGCCAGTGTCATTTGCTCAGGTACTCTAGCCAATAGATCAAAAGCAGTTTTGTAAACTCCTTTGGGAAAGATATACAGTGGTACCATGGGTTACATACGCTTCAGGTTACATACGCTTCAGGTTAAAGATTCCGCTAACCAATAAATTGTACCTCGGGTTAAGAACTTTGCTTCAGGATAAGAACAGAAATTGTGCTCCGGCGGTGTGGGGGCAGCAGGAGGCCCCATTAGCTAAAGTGGTCTTCAGGTTAAGAACAGTTTCAGGTTAAGAACGGACCTCCGGAACGAATTAAGTACTTAACCCGAGGTACCACTGTAGTAGAATTATTAAAGAAAATATCCACCATAATCTCCAGTTTTAATTGCAAATGAATTAGTCTATTACTAACAAATATTAATTTCCTTCATTTTTTGCATTTAGTATGATATGCAAAGTTTGAAAGATAGGCCCCATCTGCACTGTACATTTAAAGCAATATAATGCCACTTTGAACATCCATGGCTCCCCCCCCCCCCCGCCCACCAACATATCCTGGGAAGTGTAGTTTTCATGGGTGCTGAGAGTTATTAGGAGACCTCTATTCTCCTCACAAAGGTACAAAGTGCCCTGGGAAGGGAAGTGAGTTTTAAACCACTCTCAAATTGCAGCTCTCTGGAGTCATCTATCCATCACAATGGACACACAATAAACTCCCAGTCAACCAAATATTACCAATTCAGGTATTTTTACTATTACTACTATTACTACTACTACTACTACTACTACTATTACTATTATTATTATTATTATTATTATTATTATTATTATTATTACTATTACTATACCACCCTATACCCGGTGGTCTCAGGGCAAGTCCCAGAATAAAACTAAAATATAAAACCACAAAATACACAATCAAAATAAAAACAACCCCCCAGAAAAAAAACATTTTTAAAGGGTATAGGATTTCAATCAAATCAACCAAAGGCCTGGTTAAAAAGGAACGTTTTTGCCAGGCGCCTAAAGCCGTATAATGAAAGTGTATTCCTGGAGTAATTTGTCATTGTAAAGGTGATTTAATTTTTTAATCTTTGTAGATTGCTATGGGAAAGTTAATACAAACATTTAAAATCAACTAGCTACTGCAAATTTTTCTTTTAATTAAGAGACTTTGATTGGACCAATGGTAGTAGAGGAATGAGCATGTCACCAATTTCCCTGTCCTGTTCCTTGATCTAAATCACCTATCGTAAAACTGCTGTTAGCCTGCAAGGGGCGGGAGAATACATGTACTGGGTGGTATTTGTATATATGTGTGTAAATGTGTGTACATGCGCATTCTCTCTCTCTCTCTCTCTCTCTCTCTCACACACACACACACACACAAACGTGTGTGTGTGTGTGTGTAGAGGTCTTATGAGTGCCAGCATGTCCCCTTGGCTTGGTTTCCTTGGACTTCAGGTCACTGGAGGTAGATTATGTTTTCCGTGAACATGAGGTCCTCAGGATTAATTCACTCACATATTGACTCCTCTGTTGGGTTTGCAGAGGAGAGGGGCTTCCTAACACCATAGAACTTGATCCAGTGCAGAAAGTAAAAATAGGCTTCTGTGTCTCTTTTTTAGTTCCAGTCTCCAAGACTGACTCCCCTTTGTTTGCTTTCACACTGACAAACCTTGCTTATGCTGCCTCCAGGCATAATTTCCTCTCTCTTGAATGCATATCAGGAAAATGGGGAGGACTTGGAGTCCAAAGCCTACCTCGCTCTATTCCTGACTCTCCCAAAAACATCCTCTTTTTGCATTCTCCAACACCAGAGCACCACCAGCAGACCTTTCTGCCACTGCTGTAGAGAGTCAGTCATAGGAGGATCTCCCTGGCCAAAGGTCAACCTCTCCACCAGTAGAAAGTGAGTCAGACAAAATCCTATGGCCCCTGGGATACTGTCCTCAGTGCAGCAGCCTCAATATTTTAACATTATAAATTTAAACTGTTAAGATAGTTTATGTGAAAATCCTGAGATTTTCACATCCTTTGTCTAAACAAAATCTGTCTAGACAAAATCTTCTGAATTTGTCCAGAAAATCTGCTGTTTCACACCTGTTTTAGTCATTCATGGCATTATTTGTTTATTCTTTTCTTCAGGACGGACTTCATAATTCCCATTTGAAAATTAACATGTGAGCACACTGGTACTTTTGATACACCTATTGCCTCTGGTTGATCTTGCAGACCGCCACTTCAGAATGCCAAAATTAATTGATTCATGGGTGACTTTAATCAGGTTTCTATCAGCTCTGAGCATACTAATTGTGCAATTATTAGCCTTTAAATAAAAGCATTTCATAAATATATGTTTCAGTTCTCTGTAGTATTGGGAGACTCTCCATTTCATATTCACAACTGGTGTGCAACAAGAACGCATTGCTATAGTTCCTGCTGGGTGTTGTTGTTTCTGTCACACTTTTCACTGTGCACACTGGTTTGCAATGTTCATCTCACAACAACCACTTGAGATGAGCGAGACTGAGAGACTGATTTGGCCAAAAATTGCTACTGAGCCTTTTTAGCTGAGCAGGAACCATTGCCCTCAAACCATAGGACCCTACACAAGTTCAGTGTAATGGGAAGGGCTCCAGCCAGAACACTTAAACATTGCTCTGTCCAAGGTGCTGATATGACTCTGCCTTACCTGATTGAGACCATAAGTGGCTCAGTCACAGACCACTTACCCCATGAGCCTCTAACTTGGCCTTTTATACAATGCAACCCTTTTAAAATGATTTCATCCTTCATGTGCCTGGATATTCTCCCTTTTATTTTTACTGCATTGTGTCCAATATGAGGCATGCAGGAAAAGGGGGGATCAGCCATTGGTGTCCATTCTGCTGAGACACAGACACTGCTGGGTTGCAATGTTTATAGTAGTAGTAGTAGTAATTTATTGTTATTTATACCCCACCCATCTGGCTGGGTTTCAACAGCCACTCTGGGCAGCTTCCAACAAAATAATAAAATTACAATAATCCGTCAAACATTAAAAGCTTCCCTAAACAGGGCTGCCTTCAGATGTCTTCTGAAAAGTCTGGTAGTTGTTGTTCTCTCTGGCATCTGGTGGGAGGGCGTTCCACAGGACAGGCACCACTACTGAGAAGGCCCTCTGCCTGGTTCCCTGTAACTTGGCTTCTCGCAGTAAGGGAACCACCAGAAGGCCCTCGGCGCTGGACCTCAGTGTCCAGGCAGAATGATGGGGGTGGAGATGCTCCTTCAGGTATACTGAACCGAGGCCGTTTAGGGCTTTAAAGGTCAGCACCAACACTTTGAATTGTGCTCAGAAACGTACTGGGAGTCAATGTAGGTCTTTTAAGACCAGTGTTATGTGGTCTCACAGTGTTATGAAGCACTCACCCTGAATCATGGGTAGCCAACATGGCCCCCTCCAGATGTTGTGGACTGCAATTCCCATCAGCCCCTACCAGCATGGTCAAGGAGCAGAGCCAATGATACTGAATCAGTGAAGACCATGCATTCTTATCTATGACCTAAAATAAATTATTGGTGCACTGGGAGTTAACATAGATGACCTTAAGATTTCAGCCCTATATTCACTTACATGGGAGTATGTTCCATTGAACTCAATGAGTCTTACTTCTCTTCTGGGTATACATATATAGGATTGTGGAGATTTTCTAATAGGAACATACTGTGTAGCAACCCACTGCTCTTCCAGCTAACAAAGCATCATCCACATGTACTCAGTAGCTCACATTTATACATTTGTTGTTGTTGTTTAGTCGTTTAGTCGTGTCCGACTCTTCGTGACCCCATGGACCAGAGCACGCCAGGGACTCCTGTCTTCCGCTGCCTCCCACAGTTTGGTCAGACTCATGCTGGTAGCTTCAAGAACACTGTGCAACCATCTCGTCCTCTGTTGTCCCCTTCTCCTTGTGCCCTCAATATTTCCCAACATCAGGGTCTTTTCCAGGGAGTCGAGTCTTCTCATGAGGTGGCCAAAGTATTGGAGCCTCAGCTTCAGGATCTGTCCTTCCAGTGAGCACTCAGGGCTGATTTCCCCAAGAATGGATAGGTTTGATCTTCTTGCAATCCATGGGACTCTCAAGAGTCTCCTCCAGCACCATAATTCAAAAGCATCAATTCTTTGGCGATCAGCCTTCTTTATGGTCTACACATTTATACATAGCACTAGAAATTTACTAAGCGCTTTGGGAAAGAAATCAAATTCTTCATACAGCATGGCTTACAGATAAGAGACCCCTAATTTCATTTCCACACACTGATGGCCCAGCACTAAGGCATTCTTAAAATATGAATAAGGGGAGGAAAAGGAAATAAGATTTCTAATTTTCTGGATTTCTTAGGGCCCCTGTGTAAATAGTTTTTCTATGGCTGAACAATGCCACCTTGTGGACACTTAAACAAATGAGAGCAACAGGAGACAAGACTAGTCTTGTATTACTAGATCTTAACTCTTGTTGTCAAGCCCCTGTACTGGTGCTTGTATGGTGGGAAAGGGGATCCAGACACACACTATCTTACAGGTAAAACAAAAGAAACAACTAACACTCTACATATCCAGGAAGAATCTAATCAATACAGTTCCATCTTCCATTTTCTAGATTTTTTTAAAAAACCTAACTCTGTGTTGACTTGTTTCCTCTCACGCCTGGTTATGCTCCCAAACCAGAATATATTGAAGATCAAGATACGTTTCAAGCATCAATTTGCATGCACCAGCTGTGGAAGTGTGAATGTTTCATGGTTATGTTTACTTGGAAAGTGGCCCCAGCAAGGCGGGTAGAAGAGAGTGAGAGAGACAGACAGACAGACAGATAGAGAGAGAGAAAGAGAGACAGGAAGACAGAGAGACTGGGGAGACCAGGACAACAGGGGACGGATAGGGACAGTTTGAACCTTTCCTCCCTGCTGTGGTCCCAAGGACAATCACCCCTCACCAAGCTGCTGTTGGCATTGGGATGGAAGCTTCCATTTGACCTACAGTCCTAATGCTTCACAAGCTCCTCCAGAACCGCTTTTTACAGAACATCTGGTTTGGTCTTTCAAGTAACAATTGTAATGACAATGTGCATAGCTCACTGGATTTTCCATAAGCGAGACTATTGTGTTTTACTTCAACATATGACTTCCTTTCTGTGAGGAATCAAATGCTTGTACTTTAAAAAGATGTAGCTGCTGTATCATAATCTTCCCTTCTATCAATATTCCCCAGCCAGTTCACATAGCAAAAATATAGAATACAAATAATACAACTGAGCAATGCAGCCAAGCAATTAAATTAACCTATGTTCTAGCTCTTAAGGGACCACTGAATTTGAATCAGCAATACCAGAGGAGAACTCATATTTGCACTGTACTTTCTTCTGGAAGACTTACCTTTGAGCTATTTAAGTGTGAATGGTTTTCTTTAAACAAACAAACAAACAAATACTAGTAATAAAACAGATGGAATAAAACATAAATGCCAACCACCACCACCACCCTCACTTGGACTGGCGACTCTTGAATTCAACAGTTATGGTATTTGGGGAAAACATGGAGTCCTTTGGTAGCTGGGCAATGCCTTGGGCCAGGTTCTGGATGAGAAGTCATTCCATGACTTTAGAAATTCCTCTAGTCTCAGGCCAATCTTGTTTTGCAAATCCATTTTGAGTCAGCAGGCATTTTCCCTAAGCCACCGGCACCTGCCAATCAGCTGATATCACTGGGTGATTAAAGTGGGTGAGGTTCAGTCATGCTGAGTGCTGCTTTACCATCACTTTCCTTGTGGGGAATACACTGGCAAATGTGATTCCTGTATAGAGCAGGCCTAAAACCACTACTCATTATCTTGTGAAACTTACAGCACAGACCTATCTATACATGTCTACTCAAAAATAAGTCCCACTGAGTACCTACAGGGTCAGAGCCTTAATCTCTTAGGGTGAAAGAGAGATGAGTGGCGTCTTATCTTTTGGAGCTGAATTGAGCCTTAATCTGCTAAATAAAATAAGGCAACAAACTACCCAGTTAAGACAGATAATCAGAAGTTATCTCTCACTTGGGTAGATCAGCTTCCTTCTACGCATGGGAAAATAAATATATTGTGTAACACGTTTCATACACTATAAACTAGAATGCTCAGCAGAATTGAGTACAGCAAACAAATTATAGCCTAAAGATTAAATTACCCACATTGGGTAACATCACTGCAAGGAAACCTCTCCATAGCTATGCATGCTTGAACTTTTCTAGCCTAGGTGCTCAGAGATAAAGGCAAAAAACATAATACTTTAATGTTTCAACCACACACGGCGGCTTTCACTTCAAGATCTTACTATTAAAGGTAAAGGGACCCCTGACCATTAGGTCCAGTCATGGCCGACTCTGGGGTTGCGGTGCTCATCTCGCTTTATTGGCCAAGGGAGCCGGCATACAGCTTCTGGGTCATGTGGCCAGCATGACTAAGCTGCTTCTGGTGAACCAGAGCAGCACACGGAAACACCATTTACCTTCCCGCCAAAGTGGTACCTATTTATCTACTTGCACTTCACGCTTTTGAACTGCTAGGTTGGCAGGAGCAGGGACCTCACCGCATCATGGGGATTCGAACTACCGACCTTCTGATCAGCAAGCCCTAGGCTCTGTGGTTTAACCCACAGCACCACCCACCTCCCATCTTACTATTACTCAGTGTGAAATAGCAGCATGTGACACATTCAGTTTCTCTCATCTTTTACCCCAAGATCTGTTCTTACAGAAGCGAGGGCTGCTGCTTAACATTGCTTCCCCATGGTGGCTGCTTCACGCGGGGCCTGCAACTGTGATGAAGGGCTTCCCAAGTGGACTAGATGCTATTTTTAAGTGTATCTTCCCATAAAAATCAATGGAGAATTTCAGGATTCCAATGCAGGTGGGACTGGGTGCTCCTCTTCCTAAGTCCAAAGATCCCAAGGAGGAGAAAGCATGCTCGGTGGGGACAAAATGCTGAGTGATTGCTGTGGAACTCAGGATTCAGAGGGTTAGTGGATCCACATTCCACATTTCAACAGTTTGTTGCAGGGTCTCAGAGAGATTGTGTGTGATACAGACACAGTCGTATCTTAGATCCCGAATGCCTTGCGAGTCGAACGTTTTGGCTCCCAAACACCGCAACCCCAGAAGTGAGTGTTCCGGTTTGCGAATGTTCTCTGGAACCCAAATGTCCGGTGAGGCTTTTGCAACTTTCACTTGGCTGTAGGAGCTTTCTGCAGCCAATCGCAAGCCACGCCTTGGTTTCTGAATATTTTGGAAGTCGAACAAACTTCCAAAATGGATTCCGTCCAACTTCCAAGGTACCACTGTACTTTTAGACCTGCAAAAACCAGGCTACTTTGCCATTACTTGCTACAAAAGGGAGGAAAAGCCATTCATGCAATTGCTCATGGTGTGTCTGATGTCTGGCCCTACTTTGGCCCTGAAACAAAAAGAGCTCACCCTCCATTGTGTACAGTTAAATACCCAGGGAATAAATTCTTGATGACCTTCCAGGATTTTCTTCCTGCTTCCTTATGCAAGGTCTATGGGGACATTTCCTGATCCTTCCTAGCCCAACAGAGCAGGGTTAACAATAAAGGCCAAACCTCTTCACCTCTTCTTGAAGTGCTGAAAAAACCTCAGTGTGGGGCAGGGTTTCCTCCTCATGCTCTTTTGAGTGGGAACTTTGCCAGCAGAAATTTTAAAGAGATACTATTGTATCACTTTTAAACATTCATCAGAATTATGCACTTCTTTAAATTTGATTGGAAATTCATAGAAACTCAGCATCATAAATGGGAGACTTTTTACCACATTCCTTTCTCAGAAAAAGAGGGAGAAAGAGCTCAGTTGCACAGCTGATCCAGATGTGTCTGGTACCTGCAGATGGACATGGTTTGGGAAAAACACCCCAGATTATAGGGTAGGATAATACTTCAGGTTGTCCTAGTCTTACCAGGTGAAGTTTGCTAACCAAACACTAAAAGGCAAGGAAGTGCCTACTGGCAATTGTATTCCCATTCATATATATGGCACGTGTTTAATTTCAAGCATTGAAAGGAAGTCTTGAAAGACAGAAAGAACAGGTAGTTCCCAGGATTTCCTACACTGAGCAACACACACACAGAGAGAGAGAGCTGATTCCTGCCAATCAACTAAACTTTAACAAGCCACCTTTGTTTCATAGGTAGGCTTGACTGATATTTTTAAAACAGATGTTATTGCAGGAAACATTTTAACAATCATTCCATGTCCACAAAGGTCAGCCTTGATGTCACATGCACTTCTCCCCCCTTTTGCTTATTTAAATTAAATCTGTCTATCATATCTGGATTAATGACTAAGCACCTTTGTGTGTTTTTTACCCTCGGTGTCAGGCCTCTGCGAGAAGCCAAATTGCCCAGTATTTATTGTTCTTTGGATTTGCAATTTTCTTTATGATGTCAGTATCTTGTTCCTTACACCGGAGCAGCTTGGTTGTGATGCACTGTGGACAACATACCGGCTCATGTCATTGTGCTCATAAGAGAATAGAAGGAAGGAAATGCAGAGACGGGAGTGGGGGATTAGGCCCTCGTTCCCAAATTCAATGCATTCACCAATTGTATCTGGAAATAAACCAAATATTTATGTTCTACAATGTGTGGTAGTCAGACAAGTTAGTGTAGACCCATTCAAATTAATGGACAGGAGTAAATTAGGTCCATTAATTTCAGTAGGTCTACTCTGAGGAAAACGTGGTAGAATACCACCCATACATTGAATGCACATTTATTTATTGTTATATTTATAGTCTGTCTTTTCTCCTCCCTGGAACCCAGAATGACTTACATAATCTTTGTCCTCCATTTTATCCTCACAACAACCCTGTGAGGTAGGTTAGGCTGAGAGTCAGTGACCGGCCAAAGGTCACCCAGCAGTTTCATGGCCAAACAGGGTCTAAAACCTGGATTTCTTGTGTCTCAGTCCAACACTCAACCACTACATCACAGTGACCCCATTCATGGCTTCCCACAAAGAATCTTGGGAAAGTCTTTAAAGGTTAATGTGGTATAAGAGTGTTTTAAATGGATGTGACCAAAGTCTGAAGGCATGTTGCTAGCAAAGCTTGAAATCTTAGGCTAAGTTTCAATTTAACTTCATCACAGAGAATGACTGTCCTTCACAGGGACTGAGACTTAAGGGACTGATTCCTGCATTCACTGAACATCATGGTGGCTACTTCAGCTTGTCTCCCTGCCACACTCCAGCAGAGATGATTTAATACATTTTTCTGCCTGGGCCAAGGTTCAAGATGCTTCTCCCACCTCTCATTCCACTTACAAATGGTGACCAGGCTGGCAGTGGAAACTTTCTTCAGCACTGGCAAAAGAACAGTAGCTTGACGTAGACTGGGAACATTATGTGGGAGATAAGGGGCTTTAATCCTTTGCTATCCACTGTGGCCCTGATTTGGTGCTGTTTATCAAGAGGGAGAAAGATGAGGCATTGGGGAAGTTGGGGAGGTGCAGTCAAGCAGTGAGGGGGCTGGTTTGGTTCTGCTGGTGCACCTGCACCATGCTGACCTCCTCGCCACCTTGACCCTTTCCATAAAGGTCAGCAACACACCTGTTGAGAACTAGCCTTGCAGCTCCACTCTACTGGGTGAGCCATTTTCTCCTCTGATCTAGGTCGGAGGTCTACACCTGCTATTTACTTTTCAAAAAGCTATTCAGAAAATTGCTAGAGGCATGAATGGCGCCTTATCCAATTTGGCCCAGCAATCTCTAGCAGAGCAATTGATGTTCTGCTTGTGAAATGAGGCTTTCCTCCCTTGTCCTTCACACTGCAGTCCTTTGTGCTCCCCCAAGCCATGTAAGAGGACCTCCGGAATGGCATTGCATGTGAAGCAATATGGTAGCAGCTGGGGGGGGGGAGGATTAATGCAGATCTATATCTATTAGGTCGCCACCCTTTCTGAATATGGACTTGCTTTCCACGCATTCTAGGGCACTTGGGGACCAGGCGTTTATCTCTTCCAACAAAATCAAAAGGGGGAAACTAGCATGCGGCCCAATCAACATTTAATGTATACGACCAATCCATTTTGAAATAGAAATGGGGGTTTGAAATAATTCTTAGCATTTATTCAGCACTTCCCAGCCTCAGCTTCCCCCCTTACATCTCAGGAATCTTCATACTACCACATAAAGTATGTCAGCATTCTTATTCTAGATTGCAGATTGGGGAGGTGTGAAGTTGAAAGAACGGCAGCTGACCTGTGACCATGTAGTCACAACTTCTCCAACGCCTTAAGGGGTGAGGCACACCTTGAAGCTGGAATTTCCCAGCTCACAAGCTTATCTGCTCAAGATCAGCTTTTCTTTCTATTATTGAGCAAGACTTGGCAAATGAAGCTTGCAGTCACTAACACCTGTTTTTTGTGGATTAGTCCCAAACAAAACTTGATTTATCTTAGCAGAATTTCTTGTAGTTTGCTCAGTAGTATGGCCCCTCCAGGCCTCAGGATTCCCCCCCCCCCAGGTCACACACTCTCACCAGCCCTACTCTGAGTTTTCCTTGAGTGGTTTACTTAGCTTGACTGCGTCTTTGCACTTTGCACTGTATGGCTTCTTATTGGGTGTATAAATATCTGCCGGGTGGGAGTTGTGTGTATAGAAACATCTGGTTTTTGTGTGCTTAGAATGCAGCCTCCTATGCAAGGCTTAGCATCACAACTGCTGTTTCACCTGCTATTGCCACATCCACTACCACTAGCCACGTCCATTTTTGCTCCGGCAATTGCCCTCTAGAAGATGAAATAATGTGGCCCTTGGGCTAGAAAAGGTTTCCCACCTCTGGTTTAGAGCCAAACACTTTCTTTGACATTAAAATGTGTACCTATTCTGTGGAGAATGTTAGGAGGAATGGGGGAGAATTTAGATTCAATTCGATTGGGCAAACCAACTAATTTGCACTTTCTGGAACAATATGGGGACCAAAAAGCAGCCATTCTTTGAAACATGGTCCTGTTCCAACTCTGCAATGCAGTTCTGCCACCCAAATAAACATGGGCTCTTCTGTGGTTTTGTTAGTTTTAATTATTGTTTTAACTGAAGTGTATTTCTGTAGCTGTTGTTTATTTTATAATATTCTGAAAACTGCTCTGAGATCAGTATAAGTGATGAAGGGTGGTCTACAAATCTAGATAGATAAATAAACTAAGGCAGAGGAAATGCAATTAATAGTTGTCATACAAGCAAGGTTTGCTGAAATTCCCTCATCTACACAATTATTAATAGTAAAAGGAGCCTTTCTTTTTTCTCACCTGAGCACTCTATCTGTACATCTAGGATAACATGCTGGTATTTGGAAAGCAGATTAAACAGCACCATTACCTCTGGGGGGAAACACTAGTATTTCCTGGAGCAGTTAAATCAGATGGCATTATATGTGCTTTATTGAGTGTTGGACACTGATGTTCCCACTGGCTTCTCCAAAGCAATAATAATCAGTAACTGTCTATTTCCAGGGATATGGATTGTGAAATGAAAATATCCCAGACTTCCGTGACATAGATCTGGGAGTTCAAGAAGAAAGATCAAATTGCAAACCACATGCTTTCCGGAGCAGATTAGAATGCTTATAAATTCTGAAATTCACCATTTCTTTATTTTAGCAGAAACCCACCCGAAACATGGGTGCCCAGATACGCTTATTTTGGATGGTGTTGATACCTTCTGCTCTCCTACATGAATCAGGTACTGTGCTTATATTGCCTTGGGCTTGGGGATGGGTTGCTTCTCTGCTTAAAGCCCAGCAAAAGTGGGCTGGCATGAAACTGGTAGGCAGCTGAGCCTATTCAACTATGCAGGAAACCACTCAGCAATTAAGTCTACTAAAACTACGATTAAATTTTATCTCTTGGTTCCATGGGCATACAGGAACAAAATAATAGAACTCCAAGGATGAAAAGTTCAATGATATGTATTATAAAAACTGAGTATTCAGGCAAACTGGGTTGTACTCAGACTTACCCTCAACTGGCAGTAACAATTCCAAAGCAGAATTCTGCCCAAGATGCTTCCACCAATGGAAAGAAGAAGGGAGTTATTTTTTGCCAATTCCTCCTTCCTCCTGCAGCCGTACTGTTCCAGAGGTTCCTCCAGCCCTCCAGATTTTGGGAGGAAATTATGAAGAAGGAATGGGGGGGGGGGAGTCTCCTCATCTATTTCACCAGTGTGATTTCTCCACTTGATCAAAAGCCTTCTGTGAACAGACGAAAGCTGCAGGAGGCAAAATTTATGTGTCTTAACTATTAGGAGTGTGTCCCACCTTCTCAAGTTCACTGGTGATTCCCAAGAGCAAATTACACATTACCCATGAATGTGCATAAAAGCCTTAGCAGTGTGTTGATGTTTAAAAAGAAAGGCTATTTTAAAGGGTGGCAATTGTGAGTCGAGAAATAGATTTGGGTCAGATGAATATGCATCAAGGAGTAGTTGATGATCAGGCTGTACGTTGGTGGAGGGAGGTAGAATCTGTCCTTTTAGATTGTTAATGAAGTTCACAAAATTGCTTCTGTAGAATTCTGTCTACAGATTTATGTGGGTAAAATAAGTTCTCCCAGGAATTAAGACATCATAAAACTTGTATGTATCCACCATCTCCTGCACTGCTACCAAACACTCAATAAACTTGCAGACTTTATGTTTCCTTATAATACAGAACATTATAGAGCTGGTATACTTGAATTTAACTTAACAACCATTTTGGGTTTTTTGTTTTACAAAGGTGCTCAGCAGTTGCGTTTAGTGAATGGATGGAACAAGTGTGTTGGGAGAGTTGAAGTCAACCACGAAGGAACTTGGGGGACTGTTTGCGATGACAACTTTGATAAGAAAAATGCACATGTAGTGTGCAGACAACTTGATTGTGGAGAGGCAACCACAGTGTATGGATGGTCTTATTTTGGCCGAGGAGCTGGACCCATACTCCTGGACGATGTGAACTGCACAGGAAGTGAACTCTACCTCTGGGACTGTCCGCATGCTACATGGTTGGTAAATGACTGTGGGCACAATGAAGACATCAGTGTCGTCTGCTCAGGTAACATCTCTCTGTACACTATGTAGGGTTTTACAATTGCAAACAAACTTCAAACACATCAAAGAATGATGTTACAAGTAGGGATGGGGAAGAAATTAGATTCAGTTCGAATGGGGAAACCAAGTAATTCACATTTTCTGAAACAATATGCGAACCAAAAAGCAGCTCTTTTATGAAACTTGTGCTTCTTCAACTTTGGAATACTGTTCTGTCACCAAGATATATGTAAAAGCAAAAATATACCAGGCAAAGTGCGCATAAAAATGCATATATTAGCTAAAATAACATCCAAACAACCATTATACTTTGAGAAAATGCCTTGAAAAATTGTGTATATCAAGTAAAACTGCATACAACAATGTATAGATTAGGAGAAATTCACACTAAATTGCTGGTGGATTTTCATGAGAATATATATATATATATATATATATATATATATATATATATGCTGATGTGGAAAAGTGGAGAATTGAACTTATTATTGGAAAAATGAGGGACTGAAAAATGATGAATTTGCCCATCCCTGGTTGCAAGTTGAGTGTTTCAGACAAACCACTTACTATAGGCACAACACAATTTCCATTTATTCAGGTGGTTTGGGAGTAATACAATTTGAACAATCAGAGAGTTAAATAATTGGGAATGCAATTTGAATAGGGTTATGTTGCATACAGAACAATTGACTGTGGACAATTAGAATATTTGGATGACTGCTTGAGAATCAAAGAGCATAGCTTTCAATGCACAAGCAGATTAAGCATGACTAGTACTAAACTTTTTTACTGTTATGGAAGCTGAGATATCACAAGGAAGCAGATATTTTGATGGAATAGGGCACAGAAAAATGAATTCATCTGGAACTCAGCTATGACAGACTTGTAATCTCTAATGACACTGACTATTCAATAAGGGTGGGGAGTTGCAAGCAAGAGACAGCATAAAGCTATTAAAAGGTTAACTCTATGTCTTGATAGTTATATAATTCAGTTAACCTAAGTATCAATGACACATGTGTTTATTCCAGTTTTGTAATAAGAATGAATAAAAAATTCAACAATACAATACACAGCAATGCACAACTACATGACACTAATCACAACCCCATGGGATCATGTTCATCAATGCAACATGAGAGTACAAAAGGTATCAGGGCAGCATGCTTAACTAGAAGGATTTTCATTAAAATCACATATTAACAGCACTGTGATTTTTACACAGATACAGTTCAGTAACCATAAAAATAACCATTTCTGTTTCTTTTTTTACAGATGCTGGCGATCAACCAACAGGTGAGTCTGTTTATTTGTGGCATAGGCAAAAGTATTCACCAGATTGTTGGATGTTCCTTTCTAGGTTGCAACCAGCGGGATTTCAATTACATCCTGGGAAGGGACAGGGGAATTTGTGACCTTCCATTAATTGTTGGATGACAGCTCTCATTATCGCTGGCCACTGACTATGCTGGCTAGGGCTTATGTTAGCTGGATTCATCCTTGCTCTGGGGGTGGTAGTGATAATATCATTCATGCCTGGTGTCATTCATGCCATACAGTTCTTTTTTATTATTTGCTTCTTGCAAGTCTTCTTTCACTTGGAAGTGAAAGAAGAAAACATCCACTCCAACCACACTTCACTTTCCCATGATGAGCTCTTGTTATGCCTTGGCTGTGAAGAGTATTACATGCTGTCAGTGAGAATATCCCTAAAGGAGTAGGGCTATTCTGCTCTCCATGGTAGTGGTAACAATCTGCTTTGTTTCTCCTTGTTGGCGTAAGCTGAATTTCCGCCTGTTACTTTGTCCTATCTTTTGTCATCCTGCCCACAATGCACAGTGCTAAATGATCTGCTCCCATCGTCAGAGTAATTCCTTTTCTTCCATGCCTTTCACAGTAACCTCTTTAGCAAAAGCATTTCCTGCTCCTTTTGCTTCTCTTTTTTAACTTCTCCATTTCTACATGACTTTTCTCTCCCTACTTTCTTCTTTCTCTAACCTTTCTCCCTACTTTTTCATCTGATGCAGATTATAAGCCCTCCAGGAACAGTGTCTCTTTTGTGTTCTGTACCTGAAGAGTATGCCAAACTGTGTGGTATTTGTGAAGCTGCAATGACTTTGGTCCAAGCGTGTCCTTCCTCATGCAGAGGGCACGTGATGATAACAGAAGGGCCATTTTACATCTTGTGCTCGAGTACCGTGGGAGGAAAGTGAAACAAAACCCTAAATTGCATAATCTCTTGGCTATAGAATCTCCCTGTTATAGCACTGTGCAAACCATACCCATCTCTGCCACACCTGGAGTGGCATCAGGTTTGAAATTGGCTACTATGGATTTCCCTGTTGGAAACCTGGGGATGCAAATAATCCTAGCAGGTTTCCTTTTTGTGCCAAATACCTCTGTCTGATTCACAGTTCAACATCCTGCTCTTTGTGTCTTCAACAGGTTACTTGCCTGTCCAGTTGGCCAGTGGAAGCTCAAGCTGTGAAGGCCGCGTTGAAGTGCTTTCTGACGGCCAATGGGGAACAGTGTGTGATGACACCTGGAATATAAGAGCTGCAACTGTTGTATGCCAGCAACTTGGTTGCGGTGAAGCCGTCTCGGCTCTGAAAGGTGCTCCTTTTGGCCAAGGCACAGGCGATATTGTTCTGGACAATGTGGATTGCGATGGAAATGAGACAAGTCTGGGAGAATGCTACCATCAAGGATTATATAATACTAACTGCAATCACAGTGAAGATGCAGGTGTTATTTGTTCAGGTAAATGTGGTCTGTGAGAGCCCAGATGATCTCGCCATGGATCAGGCTGGAACATATAAAGTAAACATAGGAATGAAAATACCTCTGAGCATGCACAGTGTGTTTTCCCATTACTACTAAATAACCAAAGAAAGATAGTTCTCAAACTCTCAGAACTAAAAAGTCATGCTTTTAGGTCCAAAGGACTCATCTAGGCAAGCTAGGGCTCCCAACACCTTTCCCCCTTACAATTTAAGAACTAAAGCCACAGCACTGAACTTTTTGGAATAGTCCATAGGGGGTTATGCATACAAGCTCTCTGCAAATGACTGAGGTTTGGGGGTTGTCTTTAATTTTATTTTTGCACTGTTGATTGCACTACACACATGACATCTAAACAGTTCTTTAATGAAACATACCATCATTTTCCATACCACTATAGCGCTTGGTGATGGGAGTTGAATAGTTGCATTTAACATGGTGATTTGCCATTCATCACATGAATGGTACACTCCATGCTAACAAAAATGGCTCTCAACACAGGGTGCTTCTTTCAATTAGCATAACAGTAGCGAAAGTATGACAACAGTACAATGGGGAGGAGCTGTACAAAAAGGTCTGGCATTTAAAAAAGAAATATTACAAAAATAATTTGCAAGAGCCAATGAGCCTCAGGGCAGCATGCAAGTCCTTCCATGCATGCCCAAGGCTTCTTGCGGAATATTTATTTTCTTCCTATGGCTGTTTCAAGTTCATAGATTGGCTTGTCAGGTAGTAGGAGATGCTGCTTTTCAGATGGAAAGCAGTCTTGAGAAGCTACATGAAGTGCTACATGTTCCAAGTTTCCAGGACTGCCCTTTGTGTCCTTGTTAAATGTCCAGTTAATTTAGTAAGTGATTCCATTTATATCCAATGTGTGCTCCAAAGAGCTTGAGATGGCACACATTCTTCTCCCCACCCCACCCTCTTTTTCCACCATGTGAGGTAGGTTAGACTGAAAGACTGGTCCAAGATTACCCAATGAGCTCCATAACTTAGTGGGGATTTTATCGTGGGTCTCCCCAGCCCTAGTCTATTCTCTCCACAAAGTTGACATCACTCAAGGACATGGAAACTATGAGAAGAATCTGTTCTTTCCATCCTGGAGCTGCACCAAAAATGCTATCTTTGTGCATAGACACAATCCAAAAGTTTATCACTTCTGGACTTTATCTTTATGAAACTCAAAATTATTTTCGTCTCTTGGCAGCTCACACGTATTCTACAACACCAGAAGGAACCACTGTGACATTGTTGACAACAGAAGGAACCACCCAAGCAATAAGCACAACTGAGGAAACGGTTACTCCTGAGATGCCAACCACAACTCAAGGAGGTACACAACAGGCTGAGAAAATTAGTCTTACCTCTGTGCATGGTACTGTGTGGCTTAACTCAATTATTTAAATTTAATAGATAGACAAAATCAAAGAAAGACAAAAAGCACAATTAGGGCATATCTAATCAGGGTGGGTATCTACTGTGCATTTGTAACTTACATAGGAACTGAATCTCTTTATTGACCTGCTAATCACAATGGAAGGTGAGAATAGTAATGAGTTCAAGTAACAAGCAAGTCACACATTACAGATCAGCACATTCCCCACATATTAACTATGTGATTTTGCTGTGAACCCAGAAAGATATGAGGTAACTAATGCCTTTATTTTTGCTCGGCATCATGCAGAGCCCTGCATCTGATGCATGGTGTGTTTGCCAGCTCTGCAATGTGTGATGCGATGCCAAGTTGGCGAACTAGTTTTGCTGGAAGCTGCTGTCTGCAAACAGTTAATATGTCTGCTACAAAACTGGTTTATGGTTTGGTTTTGCACATGTGCTGCCCAACAAAACAGACCCAGAGGTTTCCAGCTCCTCTTGGGATATATGTGGTCAACCATATATAGGTACATGTAGAAGTGACATGAGAATCATTGCATGCCATAAAATACATGCACAAAATTTCCCTACTACCATTGTTCTGTATACTGCTCTGCTTCTTGACACAATCTAAATTTGATTAGGAGAGAGGGGAGGATTTTCTATAAGTTGCAAATTTTATTTTTGGTATCAGAATGGTGACCACAGAATAACCCCATACATACATTGTGCCACAAGAGTGAAAATTTCAAAACTCTTCAGGAACCTTGAATTCAGGTAAACAGACGTACAATCTGATGAAAGGAGAACATATTGTAGACTTTCTTGAGCTCATGCATTTAGAAGGGGTATAAACACCCAATAAATAAATTATCACAATGCAGTTTCAAGTATATTGGAATCAGCCACAGAAATGTATGCTTTTCAACTATGTGTTTAATGGTTACTCTTTTATTTTGCTGCAATAGCTCCCTCTGTTGTCACTGAAGTTCCTAGCACTTCGGGTAATTCTTTCCTTGTTTTCCCCCCCTTTTGAATCCATTAAATGAGCCTAGATTAGTAAAGACTCCCATCACAAGGTAAAGTGTCTACAAAAGGGTTTGGCATCCTCAGAGTAGGCTGAAAATTACTGAGCCCCATCAGTCACAAAAAGGTGGTGGTGGTGTTAAGGATTGATTGTTTCTCTCTCTCTTTTTACATTTGTATACAATTGTCAAGGTTACATATTATTAAATGAGAAACAGTCTTGTCACATTCTTCATCACCTTTTGCAGAGACTTCGCCATCAGGAACATCAGCAAATCCTTTCTTCCTAAGACTGGTGAATGGAGAGAACAGCTGTCAGGGTCGTGTTGAAGTCTATCATAATGGGGAGTGGGGGACCGTCTGTGATGATGAATGGGACATTAATGATGCTCGCATTGTCTGCAAAGAAGTTGGTTGTGGAGAAGTCATTTCAGCTCCAACAAGTGCCCAATTTGGTCAAGGCTCCGGCAGCATCCTTCTGGATGCTGTACAGTGCAGTGGAAATGAATCTTCTCTTAAGGACTGTCCCCATAAGGGATGGGGGGTCCATGACTGCAAACATAAGGAAGATGCCAGCGTCATCTGCTCAGGTACCTCAAACTATTTTCCATATGTGTTAATTTTTGCAGCATAGCTTCTCGATCTGCATTGGCAAATACAGTGATACCTCGGTTTTCGAACGTAATCCGTTCCGGAAGACCATTCGAGTTCCTAAACGTTTGAAAACCGAAGCATTTACTTCCAGAAGCATTTACTTATGGAAAACTCAGTATGGAAGTCACATGGCACGTTCAACTTCCGAAAAATGTTCGGAAACCGAAGCCTTTACTTCTGGGTTTACAGCGTTCAAAAACTGAAACGTTCATCAATGAAGAAATTCAAAAACCGTGGTACCACTGTATAGTAGTGATGCAATCTTTTCTATATATTTGGTAACCTCATTGTATACTGTGGTATATAAATTGTTGATGTAAATACAATGGCTTGTATTGTAAGAACATGATTAGGCTCTTTTTATATAGGAAACTCCTCCATCCACTACCGAGAATCTTATTTCATCTGGGAAATGGTGCTGAAGCTTTCCAGTGCTTGCCCTTCATCCAGTATTATCCCTTTATTTGAAGACTGCACACCCTTTGAACTAATTTTAATAATAAACCCAGAGGTTTATTCCTTTGGATATAAGACCCTTTGGATCTTGAAATATGGGTCCCCCCAACAAAATTTAAAATTCGGAATTTATGTGATGTGATTTAATTTGATTGGTCGGTTAATAAAAATTATTTTTAAAAATAATATTAATAAACTCAGAGGACAGAATCCAAAGGCCAATGTGTGGGTGCCTAAGTGCAGTCTTTGAGTGCCTTTAGAAGGTTTTGTGAGAGGACAGAAGCTACACCTATGGCTCTTTGGATTGCACACACTGCTAGCACCAGAACAGCCTGCAGAATAGCCCTTGGTTCCATATTTCATACCATTATGTTATTTGTGATACCATTTGATTGGCAGGTGGACAGCCCTGCCCAGCTGTCAGATTTGTCCTTGCACAGTGGTTCCCCATCCCTGGAATTGCCATGGGGTTAGAAAAGGAGAGTGGGAATAGCAACAGGGAGTTGAAGAGCAGAGAAGAGCAGGCAGGGGTGCAGCTCCAAGTAAATAAATGGCAAATAGGAGGTATTCAGAGGTATTCTGCATCTGAAAATATAGGCTCTATCAGGTTAAGATGGGTAGCAGGTACTGATAGTAGACCGATTCAGTTGGAGTTTTACTGAATACTGCCGTGTATGTGTGTGTGTGTTTTGGAATGAGTTAGTGGTTTAGAAATACTGTTATAATTACAAATAATTAAAATTTCCTTTATTACTGCCTTTAAACCCATAATTAGCAGCTATCACTACAGATTATATCAGCAACTCATATGATTTCAAAATGGGTCATACAAAGTAGTACCTTCCTTGGCATGACCATTAAATGAACAGAGATTCCACTGTTGCGAGGAATCATGGGGTTATTTATGGCTACTAATCCTGATAGCTTTATTATACCCCCACTGCTTTCCTCCTTTTTAATTTTTAGAACATCTAACCTGTTCTTTCTAATTTTTAGAACCTCTAACCACCACAGAAGTACCCACCACACCTGGTAACTATGGGTTTCTTGATTCTAGTGTTTAAATGGAATTTCTTTTATGCTGTGCTTTCTCCTTTCAAATTTTTGGAGCTTCTATTTTTTTTTTAAGAAATATTTATTAAAGATTTTCTTAATACAATAAAGAGAGAAAACAGAAACGGAAAAAAAAGAAAAAAAGAAATAAAGTTTACATCTTATACAAAAAGCATAAAATAGAATCAAATAGATCGTAACCATATTTTCTTCACTTTTTGGACTTCCTCACATCTCTCGTTCCTGCGTTCCTAATTTATAACACTTTAGCCAGCAATTTATCACCTTGTTTCAATTCTTGTTTTATAAATTTCCAGTATTGTGTCCCTAGTTTTAAATACTTTTATCTAAGTCTTAAATACTTAATTTAGACATAATATTTATCCAGAATTTATCTTTCTCTTAAATTTCACCAGTTCTCATATTCTTTTCAACTAGCTTAATGGTGCCATGTTATTTTCAATCTCGCATCCTTCTTAACACTCATACAATTTGCAATATTTTTGTAAATAATCCTTAAATTTCTTCCAATCCTCTTCCACTGCTTCCTCTCCCAGGTCTCGGACTCTGCCAGTCATTTCTGCTAGTTCCATATAGTCTATCAGTTGCATCTGCCATTCTTCCAGCGTGGGCAAATCTTGGGTTTTCCAGTGTTTAGCGACAAGTATCCTTGCTGCTGTTGTTGCATACATAAAGAATGTTCGGTCCTTCTTTAACACCCTCTGGCCGACAGTACCCAAAAGGAAGGCCTCTGGTTTCTTAGGGAAGGTATACTTAAATACCTTTTTCAACTCATTATATATCATTTCCCAGAAAGCCTTAACCCTCGGGCAGGTCCACCAGAGGTGAAAGAACGTTCCTTCAGTTTCTCTACATTTCCAACATTTATTGTCAGACAGATGATATATTTTAGCAAGCTTGACTGGGGTCATGTTCCACCTATATATCATTTTCATAATATTTTCTTTCAAGGCATTACATGCTGTAAATTTCATACCGGTGGTCCATAACCTTTCCCAGTCAACAAACATGATATTATACCCAATATCCTGAGCCCATTTTATAATAACTGATTTAACCGTTTCATCTTGTGTATTCCATTTTAACAGCAAATTATACATTCTAGAGAGTACCTTAGTCTTAGGTTCTAGCAGTTCTGTTTCCAACTTCGATTTTTCCACCTGGAATCCTATCTTTTTATCCAAATTAAAAACCTCTTTAATCTGAGCATAATGTAGCCAATCTCGCACTTTATCTTTTAGTTTCTCCATACTCTGCAGCTTCCAATTATCTCCGTCTTTTTCTAGTATTTCCCAATATTTCGGCCATTTGGCCTCCATATTGAGTCTTTTTCGAGCCTTGGCTTCCATTGGTGACAACCACCTTGGGGTCTTGTTTTCTAATAAGTCTTTATATTTTGTCCAGACATTAAACACTGCTTTCCTAACAATATGGTTCTTAAAAGCCTTGTGAATTTTAACCTTGTCATACCACAAATATGCATGCCATCCAAAAGCATTGTTAAATCCTTCCAAATCTAAAACATCAGTGTTTTCAAGAAGCAGCCAATCTTTCAACCAGCAGAAAGCTGCTGATTCATAATACAACCTTAAGTCTGGCAGGGCAAACCCCCCTCTTTCTTTAGCATCAGTTAATATTTTAAACTTAATTCTGGGCTTTTTGCCCTGCCAGACAAATTTGGAGATATCTCTTTGCCACCTCCCGAAACACTCCACTTTATCCACAATCTGTAAAGTCTGGAACAAAAACAGCATCCTTGGCAGTACATTCATCTTTATAGCAGCAATTCGGCCCAACAAGGAAAGTTTCAATCTTGACCAACCTTCTAAATCCCTTTTAATTTCTGACCAGCACTTTTCATAATTATCCTTAAATAAACTCAGATTCTTGGCTGTTATGTTTACCCCTACAAATTTTTGGAGCTTCTAACACATTCTTTCCAATTTTAGAACCTATAACCACTACAGTAGAACCCATCACATCTGGTATGTATTTACTTTATCTTGCTTTTTAAAATATAAATAAAGCTGCCTGGTAACCCAGTTACTCTCAGCATCCAGAAGCATCATAGCCAGACACTGGCGAGACCTGTCAGGAGTAGGCATGGACCACTGGTACCAAATAGTATGGGAAACAGCCTTACTAGAAAAACTAACCAATAAACTAAAACTGACATGGGGACAAATAGAAGAAGACATCTTTACCCCGGTTTGGCTCCCCTTGTGCATTTATGTGCAGACTGCACACCCACGGAACTGATTTCAGAAATAAATGTGTGGGCTAGAGTCTAAAGACAAATGTGAGCATGTTTAAGCACATAAAGTCACGTCTTGGGATGCCATTAGAATATCCTGTGAAGTGTCAAAAAGTCTATAGCTTTGTCTCCACATACTTCTTGTAACTCAGTAACTCTAGTAACTTCTGTAGTACACTGAATCTGATGGTGTAACTCCATTAAGGTAATAAGGCTAATAGTCACTGATAGATCAATTCACATGAAATTTGTTGTATACACTCTCCTGATCAATACCTGTCTGCAGCAGTGCACATCCTGCAGCAGAATGTATTCTGAGTCTATTCTAGGTGGTGGCAAAAGAATTCATCTGGTCTATCCTAAATCTACTGCTTATCTCTTTCATCAGATGCACTGATGTTCTCAAGTAGTGAGGAATTAGACCGGGATCATAGTGTGGAGTGAAAGGGGCTCGCCATGATTTGCTTGGAGAGGGGGAGGGAGAGATAAGTCATAAGTTTAAGGGCAGGTTCCATATTTTGAAAGACAAAACCTGAAATATTAGGAACCTGAATTTGCAAGTCAAGATGGTGGTTCCTTTGCACAATGCGTAACATAAGGTAGGACTTAGACGAATCAGGTTCTAAACATTAAATCTCTCTGACATCTACTTCGTGGGGTGCCATCACTAAGAAGCATATAGCTATGAGTTTCCTTTTTCTAATGTTTGCATGTACTTTCTTTTTATGCTGTGCTTTCTTATTTCCATTTATAGGCCCCATAACCACCACAGAAATACCCATTACATCAGGTATGTATTACCCTGGCTCTGTGTGTGAGAGAGAGAGGGGGGAGAGAGAGAGAGAGACAGAGAGAGATTTAATCCATGCTACCATTCTTGGTATAATGCTGCTCATATTATACTCAGTGTTGGGCAGAAAGGAGAGTCCAATTGGGTTTCCTAACAGCAGCATATATTGCAATTTCCCTTCTTTCATTGGTCTGGCTACCCTATATCTATGCCGTCCTTTAGCTCTCTGGCTATTCATTTGTATACCTGTGGATACAGGGCAATATACAAATTTAATTCATTCAGCCATTAATAATACTATTAAGCATATTATTTTAAAGAGAAAGAGATTTACAGTACATCCCTCTTCTCTGGGGAAAATAGCATGTTTTAACTTCTGCATTTGGTTTACACATTCATGCGGCAGCAATAGGAAGAGTTTGCCCTTCCATAGAATGAATTAATTTGAAAAGAAAGCTGTTGGGAAGTTCAAACACACTTTTATCAGGCATCTTTATTTTTTTTTTTTATTTATTAAAATTTATACACTGCTTCATTATAAAATGTCTCAAAGTTGTTAACAAAAAATATAAAACAATAAAGTAATTGTGCTTTTTTAAATGAATTACAATAATTTGAAAACATTCCAAGAATTAAAATCAACAGTAAACAGATTAAAATGCTCATCAATACTAAATAGCTCACTTGGGTGGTCTAAAGAAAAATCTTTTTAGCTGACGCCAAAAATAAGAGCCAATAATTTACATTCAAACCAAGTTTACAAAACAATAACAAATGTATTTTCTGAGTTTTATTGAAACAAAAAACTGAGACATGACTTTTTTTGTTCATTCTATGTGAGGGGACATGATAAAATATGAACATCTTATATCTGAAGGCAACACACTTGAAGTTAAAGGTCTATAGGCCAATACGCAGTTACAAGAAACCCTGAAAAGTCAGATTTGAAAAACTTAATTAGATATTTAAAAGTGGTATGATATAAGACAAGGTTTAAAATATTTGGCATTATATCTGTTTCTTTTTAAATTAGGAACTCCACCACCTCCATCTACTGAACAGAGTGTTACAACAGGTAAGTAGCAATGCTGGCTTTTAGTGGAAATAAATGCAGTTGTCAGTATTATATGTAACTGGAGAAAGAATAGTGTTGTTACGTTCTTCATCAACTTTTGCAGCAAATTCTCCTTTAGAAACATCAGCAAGTCCTTTCTCCCTAAAACTGGTGAACGGAGAGAACAGCTGCCAGGGTCGCCTTGAAGTCTACCATGATGGGACATGGGGAACTGTCTGTGATGATGATTGGGACTTGAAAGATGCTCAGGTTGTGTGCCAACAACTTGGTTGCGGAGAAGCCACTGCAGCCCCACTAAGTGCCCACTTTGGCCGAGGCTCTGGCAGTATTCTCCTGAATGCAGTACATTGCAAAGGGAATGAATCTTCTTTTGAGGACTGTTCTCATAATGGATGGGGAGTCCATGACTGCAAACATAAGGAAGATGCCAGTGTTATCTGCTCAGGTACATCCAGTTATACTCTGTATATGCTTATTTCTAAAGCATCTCTTCTACATCTGCATTAAACACATTGAAGTTATTGTGTCTACACTGTAATAGCATGGTTTACTTTTTATGCTCTCTTTGGTGCACTTCTGGGAATCTTCTTTCATGTTTACAAAAGGTTGCTGTAGTTTTTCTGTGCAAGTTTCTTTTTTTGCAATGCATTATGTATCTATATGAGGTCTGCACACCCATTGAACTAATGTCAATAATAAACGTATAGGCTAGAATCGAAAGAGAGATATGAGCATACTCAAGCACATGAGATCACAAGTCTTATTAGAATATTCTGCACTTATTAGAAGCACTTATTAGAATATTCTGCAAGGGGATAGAAATTCTTATTTGGCATCATAAAATGCTGGTAACTAGTATTCAGTGACACACTGGATTTTATAGGGTTGGCATCCTGTGGCAGAAAGTCACCTGAGCTCATTTCAGATGGTGGGAATAAGTAATGTATCTGGTCTTTCCTTAATGTGCTGCTTATCACATTCACTAAATGATCTGATGCCCCAGTATACTGAGGAATTATACTGGGACCATAATGTGTGAAAGGGGTTCGCTTTCTGTCATTTCTTCAGTATGGTAATATGGCACAAAGCAAAGGTTTACCTTATGGGTGATGAAAGGAACATAAACATACACATAGTTTAAGTGCAGGGTCCATCTTTTTTATAACAACAACAACAGGAAGTATAAAATTTGGAAGCTAAATCTGCAAGTAAAAATGGTTCCTTAGCTCAGTCTGGGATTCAATCTAGGACCTGAGCAATGTGAGTTCTAAACATCAACTTACTCTGATAGCTTCCTCCAGAGGTGCCATCATTTACCACAAATGTCTCATACCCAAAACTTCTCTTGGTGGTTGGAGAAACTCCCCTAACAGATTTAGGGGGTGGACAGTGGGAGGGGGGAGAAGAAAGTTCCATTGCACAAGCAGAAGTTGTTCCACTTGTGGTAGGAGTTATGTAGTGCTTCTTGAGTACAACCCCAAATACAAATGAAGTTCTAAACATTAAATTTATCTGATAGCTGCTGGCTTAGGTGCCATAATTAAGAACCATAGGATTATGCATTTCTCTCTTCTGGTGTTCAAACAGTCTTTCTTTTTATATTGTTCTTCCTTCTTTCCTTTTTTAGGACCTCTAACTACCACAGAAACACCCATTACATCTGGTATGTATTTACTTGAATTTATGTTGTTTTTAAAGCAACAAATTTGCACTCTCTGCTGCCATTCCTTTGTATAATTCTGCTGGACTGACCCTCAGCATGGGGCAGAAAGGAGAGAACAGTTGGGTGTCATTAAAACATTAATTAGATTATTTAAAAGTGATATGATATGGAGACAAGGTTTATAATATTTGGTATTGTATCTGTTTCTTTTTAAATTAGGAACTCCACCACCACAATCTACAGAACAGAGTGTTACAACCGGTAAGTATGGATATGAGCTTTTAGTTTTGGGTGTTGCTGTTTTTTTACAATTGTCAATATTATATATAACTGAACTAAGAATAGTCTTGTAACATTCTTCATCACCTTTTGCAGAGATTTCACCATCAGAAACATCAGCAAGCCCTTTTTCCCTAAGACTGGTGAATGGAGAGAACAGCTGTCAGGGTCGTGTTGAAGTCTATCATGATGGGAGTTGGGGAACAGTCTGTGATGACGGTTGGGACCTGAAGGATGCTCAGGTTGTGTGCCAACAACTTGGTTGCGGAGAAGCCACTGCAGCTCTCACAAATGCCCACTTTGGCCAAGGCTCTGGCAGCATCCTCCTGAATGAAGTACATTGCGAAGGGAATGAATCTTCTTTTGAGTACTGCTCCCATAATGGATGGGGAGTTCATGACTGCAAACATAAGGAAGATGCCAGCATTATCTGCTCAGGTACCTCAATTTATTTTCTGTATACACATACACTTCTTGTCTAGATCTGTATTTGCAAACATAATAGTTACTCTGTCTATATATAAAGGAAATGATTTGACTCCCCCCCACCCCCACCCCAAGTATCATCTATTGACTTCAGTGAATCTTATTTCATCTAATAAGCGATGCTGAAGTTTTTCTGACAATTCTTTGCATCTGGTTACGCATTTATTTGAAGACTGCACACACATCATACTACTACTACTACTGCTAATAATAATAATAATAATAATAATAATAATAATATATGTATAGGCTGCAATCTAAAGAGATATATGGGCATGCTCAAGCTGGGATCATAGTGCTATATGAAAGGGCCTGCCATCTCTGTAATAAAAATCACGGCACAAAGCAAAATTTGCCTGGGGGAGGGGAAGGAACATGCACATAGTTTTGCAGGCTATTGCGCAGTGTAGCTGCAGGTAGTATAATGATAGAGTTGGAAGTGATCCCAAAAGTCATCTAGTCCAAGCCCCAACCCCACACACTGTGGTGCTGTACTGGGCCACAGCCATCGCACACCCCAAAAGGTGGGTTGCATCTCTCTGGTAGCTGCTCACTGAGGTGCCATAACTAAAAACCATACAGCTATGAGATTCTGTCTTCTGGTATTTAAATAAGCTTTCTCTTTATACTATTCTTTCTTCTTTCTATTTTTAGGACCCCTCACCACCACAGAAATACCCATTACATCAGGTATGTATGTACTAGATTTAGCTTGCCTTTAAAAAGAAAACATATTTCCACTCCCTGCTGCCATTTTTTGCCATAATTCTGCTGGAATAGCCCTCAGTGTACTGCAGAAGTGATGGACCAATCAGATGTCATAACTTTCCTTTGGCTCTCTCCACTGGCAATTCTCTCTCTCTCTCTCTCTCTCTCTCTCTGTGTGTGTGTGTGTGTAGAAAGGTTCAATGTATCTCCCTTATTGTCAGTTAAAATAATAAGAGGAATCTGCACTGCCTTAGGATAAATTAATTTCATGGAAAATTCAAAGACACTGGAAGGTCTGCCATATATGGTTTGTAAAGATTTATGAAATTTGAGTTGCTCTTCAAATACACACAGACTGCGCTGAAATATAGGCTGAGATATAAGGTGGTAAATATAGACCATATATTTAAAGATCATTTTGCCTGAAAGAATCCTGGGAGCTGTAATATACTGCTCACAGAGCTACAATTCCCAGCACCCTCAACAAACAATACTTCCAAGGATACTTGTGGTATGTGTGTTCTTTAAATGTATGTTCTGTACACTGCCAAAATTATAAACTATGGCACAGAATTATGGGCATAATAGGCATGAGCATTAAATTTCTGCATTTTCTTCTCTGTGCTATATGTAGCTTCTGAATTTGCAGCAAAGCAGTTTTCTCTTATTTGCAAATCCAGCAAACTATGCAGGAGACAAAAGGTAATTTGCTCTTAAGTTGCATCTGCAAGCCAGGAACCAAGCAGGGTATTTGAGTTTTTATAAAACCAGAAACCGAGAAATGACATTTATGTTTGTTCTACGTGAGGTGACTAGATTAAATGTAAGCATGCTATACCTGAGGACAACTCTGTGATCTGTTGGATGAGAATTTGGAATAATAAGTTTAATGATAATGTTCAGTCGTACACTGTTTTCTACTTGTAATACTATCAGTACTTGTATATAGATGTTTTATTTTCTTTATTGAGCATTTTTAGAAAAAGTAACATAGGAGTAAGGTTAAATGTGTATAGAGTAGTTTGTCATCACAAACAACCCTGAAGGGTAGATATTTATAATTAGATATTTAAAAGTGATATGATATGGAGACAAGGTTTGAAATATTTGGCACTGTATCAGGTTTGTTTCTTTTTAAATTAGGAAGTCCACCACCACAGTCTACTGAAAAAAGCGTTACAACTGGCAAGTATTAATGTGGCATTTTAACTTTTTATGATTGTCAATGTTATCTATAAACAATAAATAATCTTACATTCCTCATCAACCTCTGCAGCGAATGCTCCATCGGAAACATCAGCAAGTCCTTTCTCCCTAAGACTGGTGAATGGAGAGAACAGCTGTCAGGGTCGCCTTGAAGTCTACCATGATGGTACCTGGGGAACTGTCTGTGATGATGATTGGGACTTGAAGGATGCTCGGGTTGTGTGCCATCAACTTGGTTGTGGAGAAGCCACTGCAGCCCCACTAAGTGCCCACTTTGGCCGAGGCTCTGGCAGCATCCTCCTGAATGCAGTACAATGTGAAGGAAATGAATCTTCTTTTGAGGACTGTTCTCATAATGGATGGGGAGTCCATGACTGCAAACATAAGGAAGATGCCAGTGTTATCTGCTCAGGTACATCCAGTTTTTCTCTGTATATTCTTATTTCTAAAGCATCTCTTCTACATCTGCATTGAACACATTGAAGTTATACTGTCTATTCTGTGCTTTCTTCTTTTCATTTTAGGACCCATCACCACCACTGAAACATCCATTACATCTGGTATGTATTCACTTGACTTACACTTGATTTTAAAAACAAAACAAAACATACTGGCACTCCTTGCTGCCATTGCTTGCATAATTCCGCTGGAATGGTCCTCATTGTGCAGCAGAAATGAGGAACCAATCAAATGGCAATACAGTACCACTAATTTCAGATTCTCTGCTTGCACATAATTCACCTTTTCATTGGTCAATTAATCTGGCCACCTAATATCTAGACCTCCTTTAGCTCTCTCTTCAAGCTATGTTGTATACAGTGGTACCTTGGTTCTCAAACTTAATCTGTTCCAGAAGTCTTTTCCAAAACCAAAGCATTCTAAAACCAAGGCATGCTTACCCATAGAAAGTAATGCAAAATGGATTGATTTGTTCCAGACTTTTAAAAACAACCCCTAAAACAGCAATTTAACATGAATTTTACTATCTAATGAGACCATTGATCCATAAAATGAAAGTAATAATCAATGTACTGTACTATGAAATAAATAAGAAAGTACTGTAGATGATAATTTTTTTAAAAAAAAAATTATTACCTGCACTGATGATAGTTATTGTTTGGATGGGGGGCTTTTATCTATTTCCATAGTCACACAATCAATCAAATCATAAAATGAAGAACAAACCACAGTCCCAAAAACAAAAAAGCCACACAAATTAAAACACAAAAAAACAAAAACAAAAGCACCAAATATAAGCTCCAAATATCACCTCAGAACACTGCAATCAGAAATGGAAGGCTTTGGTTACAATGGGGGGGGGGTGCAAATTAGCAGTGCAACACTGAAAACAGGAGGGAAAAGGCTTTGATTACAATGGGGGGGACACAAATTAGCAACGCAACAGTGAAAACGGAAGCTCGGGAACATGTTCAGCTTCCAAAGCAAAGTTCGCAAACCGGAACAGTGACTTTGGGGATTGCAGCATTCGAGTTCCAAGTTGTTCGGGAACTAAGCTGTTCAAAAACCGAGGTACCACTGTATTGTTTTAGAAAGAAAGAGATTCACAGCAGACCTATCTTTTTAACTAAAGCAAGGGTGAAGTTACAGGTGTACAGGCGAGTTTGCACTTACAAACAATTCCGAAGCGCTAGGGTCCAAAACTTTAGCTACATATTTAAAAGTGATATGATATGGAGACAAGGTTTATAATATTTGGTATTGCATCTGGTGTCTTTTTAATTTAGGAACTCCACCTCCAGAATCTACAGAACAGAGGGTAACAACTGGTGAGTATTAATGTGGAGTTTTAGCATTTTTCCACAAATGTTATTATTATATATTACTGAATGGGAAATAGTCTTGTAACATTCTTCATCAACTTTTGCAGAGAATGCACCATCAGGAACATCAGCAAGCCCTTTCTCCCTAAGACTGGTGAATGGAGAGAACAGCTGTCAGGGTCGTGTTGAAGTCTATCATAATGGGGAGTGGGGAACCGTCTGTGATGATGAATGGGACATTAATGATGCTCGCATTGTCTGCAAAGAAGTTGGTTGTGGAGAAGTCATTTCAGCTCCAACAAGTGCCCAATTTGGTCAAGGCTCCGGCAGCATCCTTCTGGATGCTGTACAGTGCAGTGGGAATGAATCTTCTCTTAAGGACTGTCCCCATAAGGGATGGGGGGTCCATGACTGCAAACATAAGGAAGATGCCAGCGTCATCTGCTCAGGTACCTCAAACTATTTTCCATATGTGCTAATGTCTAGATCTGCATTTGCAAATCTTTTGTCTCTATTGTAAATCCATGAATCAACTTCCTCTTTTCTCTCCTTTTAATTAGAATTTCTTCCATCCAGTGCAGGGAATCATTTTTTCATATGATAAGTCACATAGGAATTATTCCCGTGCATTTGTTTTGTTTGTTTTTGCATCTGCTTATGCATTTGTACACTGCACATCGATTGAACTAATTTCAATAATAAATATATTGTTTAAAAGCTAAAGAGACATGCAGAAATGCTTAAATGCATGAGGTCAGAGGACTTCAAGGATTTGAAGAACCTGCAAGTGGCCAGAAACTCAAACCCTTTGGATCCTATCAACTTTTAATGAATAGTATTGAGGAACATAATGGATTTGATGATAGCTAATATACACGGACAAACCAATTCACTTGGAATTCATTTAATTTAGATTTCTCCATTAGAGATATAGTCAATAGCTGTCAGCAGCAGTGCACATCCCATGATAGAAGAACTTCTAATTTCATCCCAGGTGGTGAGGAGAATATTTGCTTTGGATCTATTATAAGTCTATTTTTCACTTTCATTACATGGTCTGGTATTCCAGAATAGTGAGGAATAGGTGTGGAGCCATAGTACTGAGTGAAATGGGCATAATTCTTACCATTTTCCCAGTGTACAGTAAAGCACAAAGCAAAGATTTGTCATGTAATGAAAATGGACACATACCCATACATTTTGGTGAAGGTTCCACAAGAGGAAATAAGAAAACTAGAAACTAAATTAGCAAGTTAAAATGCAGGCTCCCTCACTCAATCAGTTTAGCACTTATAGTAGAGTGAACAATGCAGATAAGGTTCTAAACATTAAATTTCTCTAATATCTGCTTGATGAGGTGCCATAATTAAGAATGAAATCCAGTAACAATGAGTTCCTCCTTTCTGGTGTTTAAATGGGCATTATTTTTATGCTGTGCTTCTTTCTATTTCCAGGACCCCTTACCACCACAGAAATACCCATTACATCTGGTATGTATTTTTTGACTTTATCATGTTTTATAAAAAAGGGGGGAGGACAAACCAACAGATTAATTTTCCCTGCTGCGATTGTTTGACATAATTCTTCTGGAATGGCTCTTAGCATAGGGCAGAAAGGAGAGAGTTTGAGTGTGATAGCAGTAGCACCTCTTGCAGTTTCCCCCCATTCACCCTGGTTGCCCAATGCCCAACCTCCCTTAAGCTGTCTCCTGCAGCTGTTTAGTATATAAAGAGAAAATAGCCCTCTTCAGAGAAAATAACATGGTGTACATTATACTCCTGGTTTTCATGTATCATGGGGCAGCAATATTACATGTTGCATATTACATCTGGAGGCAACACAGTAACATATTTATAACACAGAGAAGAGGTTAAAGATATATAGGCCAGTTTGCAAACAATCCTGAGGAGCAAATTTATAAAACCTTCCTTAGATATTTAAACCAAATGGCATTATATGTGGACAAGATTTAATATATTTAGTATTGCATCTGGTTTCCTTTTAATTTAGGAACTCCACCTCCACAATCTACAGAACAGAGGGTGACAACTGGTGAGTATTAATGTGGAGTTTTAGCATTTTTCCACAAATGTTATTATTATATATTACTGAACGAGAAATAGTCCTGTAACATTCTTCATCAACTTTTGCAGAGAATGCACCATCAGGAACATCAGCAAGTCCTTTCTCCCTAAGACTGGTGAATGGAGAGAACAGCTGTCAGGGTCGCCTTGAAGTCTACCATGATGGGACCTGGGGAACTGTCTGTGATGACGATTGGGACTTGAAGGATGCTCAAGTTGTGTGCCAACAACTTGGTTGCGGAGAAGCCACTGCAGCCCCACTAAGTGCCCACTTTGGCCGAGGCTCTGGCAGTATTCTCCTGAATGCAGTACATTGCAAAGGGAATGAATCTTCTTTTGAGGACTGTTCTCATAATGGATGGGGAGTCCATGATTGCAAACATAAGGAAGATGCCAGCGTTATCTGCTCAGGTACCTCCAATTATTTTCCATATGTGTTTGCAGCATCTCTTCTAAATATTTCCAAATATATATATTCTGCCTGTATTGCAAGGATACAGTTATACTTTTTCATTTCTGTTTTTTAAATTAAAAACCCTTCCATCCACCACAGAGAATATTCTTTCATCTCATAAGTGGTGCTGAAGCTTCTGAAGGCCAGGGGGGTTGCATCTGATGATACATTTATTTAAAGACTGCACAGCCATTGCCCTAATTTCAATAATAAAGACATAGGCTAGACTCTAAAGACATACTGTATGTGGGCATACTCAAGCTAATAATACAACAAGTCTTGGAGCTCCACTGGAATATACTGCAAGTGACAGGTGCTCTTTGTCTTTAGAGCCATCACCTGCTAGTAAGTGATATTCCAAGGATATCTGGAACTGGAATTCATCTAATTTACTTTCCACCTTTAGAATCATACTCAGTAGCAATTAGCACCAGGGCATATGTTGTGGTAGCAAGTCATCTGGTTTCATGACAGGTAGTGGGAAGAAGGAGTATCTTCAGTCCATTTTGAATCTTCTGCAAATCACTTTCATTAGATGATGTGATGTTCCATTATTGTGATGGATGAGATTGAGGCCAGAGTGCTAAGTGAAAGGGGTTCACTTCCTGACATCTTCCAAATCTAAAAAGTACCACAAAGGAAAAGTGCAGATGCCATATTTTAAAGACAGGAAATGAGAACTTTGGAAACTGAATCTGCTTGTCAGGTTTTCTGGCTCAATCTGGAACTCATTCTAGGATTTAGAATAGCACAATCAGAATAAATCAATTTATAAACATTATATTTCTCCGATAGCTATCTGCTAAGATGTCGTAACTAGGACCCATATAATTTTAGGTTTCTCTCATTGAGTATTTAAATAAGTTTCATTTTTCTCTTTTGCACCCTTCTGTCCATTTTCAGGACCTCCAGCCACCACAGAAGCACCCATTACATCTGGTATGTATTAGCAGCAGTCCCTCCTGCCATTTGGTTGGTAAAATTCTGCAGGAAATTGTTGCAAGGGTGGAGGACAGAGCTGAATAAGGTTTTGTTGCACAAATTTAGTTTTCCTTGGCTGCACCCAAATCAGTGGTGCAAACTAGGAAGAAAGGTGGTTTGTGAATTCTAATGGAAACACAAACTGAGAATGGAAGGGGTTTTCTTGTTGTAAGTGGGAGACAACAGAGAACGCAAGCATGTTACATCTGAAGACATCAAAAAGAAGCACTTAATAACACAAGGCTGAGGTTAAAAATGCAAACACCAGATGGTTATTGCAAACAACCAGTGAAGTCTTCACTGTATATTCTGTGGAGGTTGAAAGTAGATCTGATTTACTCTTGAGAACAGTGGTACCTCGGTTTACAAACAATCTTGTTTACGAACTATTCGGTTTACAAACTCCACAAAACCAAAAGTAGTGTTCCGGTTTGCAAACTTTACCTCAGTCTATGAATGGAAGCTTAACAGTGGAAGGGCACCGGTGGCAGGAGGCCTCCTTAGGGAAAGCGTGCCTCGGTTTAAGAATGGATTTGGTTTAAGAATGGACTTCAGGAACGGATTAAGTTTGTAAACCGAGGTACCACTGTAATTAACAAAAAAATGAACTGGGCACTGAGGTTCAAAATGCAGGACTGTGCACATCCTCCAGCAGAAGAGAGCCCCCAGCAGAGTTAAAAATGTTTTCAGAGTTAACCAGCAGCATAGCATGGAATATAGGTTGTTAAACACTTTTGCATATCCCATTATTGAGCCATTAAATGCTTGCCCCTTCTCTCTAGCATGCTATTGAGTATGTTTAAAAGCTTTCCTTACTAAATCCAAAAGTCTAATTCATGCACTGTTCCATGCAGCAGCAAAGAGAACACAGGTAGATTACACTTGGGTACAAAATACACACTATAGTTTCAAACATGTGGTCTGAACTTAGAGCAAGTTCAGACATGTCCATTCTGGTATATTACGTGGCGAGAAAATAGTGAGAGAAAGGAAGAGAAGAAGCTTCACATCCTTCTTTGACCTAAGTGAGTCTAGGAAAACAGCTCTGTGGTTTTAACACCTTCATGCATTAACTAGCACTCATGCATTAGTTATGTTTGACTGCAATTTGACTACTGTAGTCAACACCACTGAAATAAATATGTAGACAAAGATTTAAACATTTAGCGTTGTATCTTGTATATATTTAAATTAGGAACTCCGCCACCACAGTCTACAGGACAGAGCATTACAACTGGTAAGAACTAATGTGAAGTTATAACAATTTTTTTTACACTTGTCAGTATTATATATTAGAAAAGGTTGCATTTTTCCTCAACTTTTGCAGATGATTCTTCATTGGGAACATCAGCAAGCCCTTTCTCCCTAAGACTGGTGAATGGAGAGAACAGCTGTCAGGGTCGTGTTGAAGTCTATCATAATGGCGAGTGGGGGACCGTCTGTGATGATGAATGGGACATTAATGATGCTCAGGTCGTGTGCAAAGAACTTGGTTGTGGAGAAGCCACTTCAGCTCCACTAAGTGCCCACTTTCGCCAAGGCTCTGGCAGTATCCTCCTGGATGCAGTACAGTGCGAAGGGAATGAGTTTTCTCTTGAGAAATGCTCCCATAAGGGATGGGGAGTCCATGACTGCAAACATAAGGAAGATGCAAGTGTCATTTGCTCTGGTAATGTACATTTCTATTGGTTTTCACACATTACATATTGTAATAATATTTGCAAGGAACCTCTCTGCAGTATAAATTCATATTTTTTTAAATTCTTTCTTTCATTGTTTTAGGAAATGTTTCCTATACTACAGGGAGCCCCATTATAAGTAGTGAGTATTAATTGAAAGCTGGGAGCATTATGATTTGTTGTTGTTCTTTTGCATATAAGACCATCTCCATGAAATTGAGAACCCCTTTACAGAAGAATTGCTCATTCGTTTTATCAGTGCATGAGGAAGGCCACACAACCAGACAATCCCTGGATGTTGCACACCCCAAGAAGACCCATCCCCTGGCATCCACACATAAAGCTTATACATAGGAAGCATGGCACAGTAGGAGTAAAGGCTCCCCGCCCTGCAGATGTTCACACTGTATGTGTAGATTATAGGAAAAGGAGCCACTCAGAGTGAACAATGTTGGGGGCAAATCTAATTGGCCTGGCCGTGTTCCACACTAGGAGATTGACCAAATGTATGGCCCATTCTTCTGAACAGGGCTAGAAATTAGGGGAACTGGAATTCCCAAACCTTTATATTCAATGGGGCTGTAGTGCCAACCCAATATCATGTTTTCATGAAAATGGGTTTTAAGAAACCTGGGATTTGGGAGACCTATGCCCCCACAGAAAATATATTGGCAGGTGTATTTTCTCAGAAGCTGAATCTCTGCCCAATTGGTCCCTTCTCTCTCCCAACTGAATGTGAACATTAGCACTACTAGGGTTTGATGGGACAAGTTCCATCTTCCTAGCACTATGGAAGAATCTTTTCTACAGTGCAATGCCTATGCACGTTTACTCAGAAGTAAGTCTCACTGAGGTTTTTACTCTGATGGGTATAGATAGCATGAATTATCATGTATCAGCACACCAGTGAAGCAGTTCTCTCTGAATGGTACACATAATGTCACAGTAAGTTATTTTAATAGAACTCATACATCTTAATGTTGGCATCCAAGTACAAAATCCCTTCTTGTTATGCATGTTTTTCACAAAGCAAAACCTAGTTGAGTTCACAATATTTTGCTATGTTGGTAAATATCAGCAGTCAAAACCTGAAAAGGAAACAGAAGAATTCTCTAGAAACCAATAAAATGCTATTGATTTTTTGTTTCTAGAGTCATACAAAAGTATGGATGAAACAAGATTAGTCCCTAACAGGCTGTGGAAGCCACAAATGTGTCTGTATTTCCTTTTTGTTGTTTGTTTTTATCTATGATACTATTATAATTCTTTCCTCAGCTCCAGCAAGAAATCCAACAACAACGGCACCAGGTATTTTATAATTATAGCACATTCCATTAATAGGCTGTGATCCAGGTAGAGTCAATGTGCTGGCCTCCTGATGCTGTTGGATTAAATTAAATTAAATTAAATTAAATTAGGTAAATCTTTTCCCAGTCATATAATAATTCATCATTTTAAGTGAATAAGCATAGGAACTGTAGTAAATATATAATATTAGAGGGTCTTCATGCTTGGTAATTAATAGTGCCTGCCAAAGTATTTTTACCTAAAAGTAAAGCTGGATCCAGACACATCAAAAAAATGTTTCAGGAAAACGCATTGTACACCTCATAATGGGAAATTGCCGAAAAACGGAATTCTACAGCACCATCTGGTGTCACAGTGTTATAATGCATTTAAAGCACACTTTTAAAAAGCACAAAAACGTAATGCAGCTGTCCTAAGTCTTTTTCAATTCACTATCAAGCATGTTCAGGATTGCACTGTAAACCTATATAACCACTTAGCAAAGAGTATGACTGTACACCCTATACATTTAAAGCACATTCAGAGCTCATTCTTTCTCTCAAAGAATTCTGGACTATAATTTCTTAAGAGTTACTGGGAATTGTAACTCTGTGTGGTGTGAACTATAGTGCCTAGAATTGCCAGATGGAAAGAATATACTTTAAAGGTATAGTGTATAACTACATCCCACTGAACTCTTGTATAGGATTACTCCATAAAGCATTTTAATTTTTTTTGCTATAAGCTAACATTGTATTGAATATATAAGGTGTGTTTTTTTTCTTGTATCCTTTTTTCCCCTTTTCCTTTTGTTTGAAATAATTAACCGTTTGAACTACTGAATAGATGCTTTTCTATTTCAAATATTAACTGTAGGGATAAAAAAACTGAGGAAGCATATGACCTGGGTAACTGTAATTCACTGTTTTCTTTCAACTAGCACTGACACCTCTGAGTACCACTCCTGTACCTCGGCCTAGCACCAAGGCGTCCACTACTTCTGGTAAGCCTTCAGCTAGAAATTTAATCTCAGCATAATTCAGTTTAATAACAGTGCAATCCTACACCTATCCACTCAGAAGTAAGTCCTCCTGAATTCAAGGGAATTCAAGGCAGATGGGTATAGGACTGCAGCCTTAGTAGTTTTTAGTCCTGCTATTGGAAATAATTTCTTCAAAGAACGTAGTATTTGATTTGGTCCTTTCCCCCTCTTCTTTTGTTGTTTCTAGCTAACCATCCTGCTTTGCCAGGTATGTTTTTCTCATCTTGTATGCATTTGTGAAACTTTTTAAAAAATAGTTTTAATACATCAGACGGACAACCTGGTTATCTTGTTTACATTTGGCGGTGCCTGATTTTGTAACACAGCAGTGGACAACCTGGACCTTCCAGATTTTTTTGGAGTGACAGGTCAAGCATGATCAGTACCATAGAGTGGGTTAGGGAATCTATGGGCTGTTGTCAAAAAAACCAGCCTTGCAAAAAAAAAAAACTACTCCTTCATCTGATATAAGTTGTTTCCTCTTCTCCAAGACATAATATTAAATCTGGATATACAGTATTGTAGAATAAGTTTATTATGAAGGAATTGGTAAATAAGTAAATGCAGATTATATATGTCTATTACATAGAGTTTGATCTGCCAGTGGGAGGCAACTAATGCTTCTCTTTTGTCTTTCTAAGATGGCACCGTGAGACTAGTCAATGGAAGAAACAGATGTGAGGGACGGGTTGAAGTACTCCACAATGGAATTTGGGGGACAGTCTGCGACGATGAGTGGGACTTAAGCGACGCAAGTGTTGTGTGCAGGCAGCAGAAATGTGGGCCCGCTCGCTCAGCAACAGCTAATGCTCTGTTTGATGAAGGCTCAGGGCCAATTCTTATGGATGATGTCAGGTGCACTGGGAATGAAATCAGCTTGGGACACTGCTCCCACAGAGGCTGGGGATTGCACAATTGTCTCCATAGAGAAGATGCTGGTGTCATTTGCTCAGGTACTCTTTGATTGCAGCATGATAGAATATTAATAAGAATAATAATAATCTATTTATGTCCCACCCATCTGGCTGGGTTTCCCCAGCCACTCTGGGCGGCTTCCAACAAAAGTTGTTTTTCTCTTTGACATCTGGTGGGAGGGCATTCCACAGGGCGGGTGCCACTACTGAGAAGGCCCTCTGTCTGGTCCCCTGTAACTTGGCTTCTCACAGCGAGGGAGCCAGAAGGTCCTCGGCGCTAGACCTCAATGTCTTGGTGGAACACTGGGGGTGGAGACGCTCCTTCAGGTATACTGGACCGAGGCCTTTTAGGGCTTTAAAGCCTTTGCCAACCTGGTACACTCCACATATCTTGGGTTACAACTTCTGTCACCCCCAGCCAGCATGTTGCATGGTTAGGTATGATGGGAATTATAATCCAAAACATCTGGTCGGCACCTGGTTAGTGAAAACGTATATAAAATTTCAGTCCAATATCCACTTCTCTGGGAGTACAGTAAGTCTAACTGAAGTCCATGGGGCTTATATCTGAGTAGGCATGTATAGGATTGTGTTGAAAGTGACTGATGTCAGGGAATTACCTTTGCTTCATGCCTTGTCTGCCTTTGCTGGCTTCATGCAAGAAAGCAATTGTAAAGAACATTCCCTATTCTAATATCTAATTTCTTGTGATCAATATTTCAAATGATGTTTCGTGGGTTTCTCCAGAACACACACCAGGCAAAGAAAACTGACTTGGTCCATTGGAAAACTTTCAAAATACACAGCAGGGCACACTCTTTGTTGGGGCCATAACCCAAAATGCCACAAATTGCAAAGTCTTCATCATAATAATAATCAACACTGATGTTATGCCATACAGGGCTGGCATGATGTCCAAGCCAGTAGGCTAAGGCTTTGTAGCTAAGAACAAAAACAAAAGAACCAAAGCACTCACAGTAGTCACTTTCTTATAAAGAGCAGAGCTGGCCCACCTATTAGGTGACGTGAAGCAACTGCTTCCACCAGCGGAAGTGCAAGAGGCGGTACCTAGTTCACAACACCACTTCTGCTGGAACATTCCCCTGTTGCCAGGCTTTGGCAAGAGGGAGGTTTACTGCTGTGCAGTATTGCTGCTTCTCTTCCCAGCCACTGGGGCAGAGAAGATGAGTGCCAAGGCCTTGTGGAAAGTTTCTTGATCTCATCTAGTGGGGGGGGGGGGTTCTGGTGGTGGAAGTGGGGGGCTGGCAGGGCAGGACTATAGATGGGCAAGAGGCAGCACATTCTGGTTTTGCCTCAGGTGGCAAAACATGACTGGCTGTCACTGATAAGAAGTATATTCTGTTACGTTTTATGTTCTATGTACAATTTTGATTTCACTGAAGTTATATTTACTCTGCTATTCCACTTTTTCTCTTTCTTTTCAAGTACCAACTGTGAGCACTCCTACTCCAAGTAAGGGACATTTCATCTTCTCTATAATATAATCCTAAATTCTAGTTTTTAGTATACAGATTCAAACTGGCATTTAAATCTATTAAATGCATCTATATTTCTGTATGTATAAGTCTGTTTTAACCATTGATTCCTTCTGTACTAAACGGAGTAACTTTTACTGCATACTAAACTACATAACTTACTCTATTTTTACTACAGTAAAAATTACTTCAGGAAAACTGTGTTCCTCACAATATTTCTCTTACTTTCTCTTTTTTTCTTCTTCTTCTCCTCCATCTTTTGTGGGGGGTTTTTCAAGGACCTGCAATTAGCAAGGAAACTACACTTTCAAACGGTAAGAGATACCTCAGCTTCCTCATGAGATATCACACTAAATGTTAGCTTTGGCTATGCAGGCTTTGTAGAATAGGTATTTTCGTGGATGAATTGACTAATGCACAGCCCACAAATGCAAAATGATTTATAAATGTATAAATGCCATATCTCACATGCACCATCCGTACCCCCAATGTCACCGTGCCACCTCTTTGGAAATAAAGGTGCTGGCAGCTGCACATGATTCACTCAAGGGTGCTTTTCTCAGTGATGCTACCACCCATCCCTACAGTTGCTAGGGATTGATGACCCTCTAAAAGCCAGGTCCGTCCCAGTTCTGCTTGGAGATGGAATTAAGTCTGTCCCATCCCATTCCTGCGCAGATTTTAAAGGGACATTCTGAAAAATCAGAAATATGAAAGTTAAAAAAAAGATGAAAAAAACAAAAGTTATTTGCAAGGTGGTCCATGAGCTGCAGTGCTGCCTCTGTCTATTTAACTATGTTTTTCCTTGACTTTTTAAAAAAATTCCAGAACCAATTATCTAGCTGCCCACAACCTGGAGTGTCTAGCGCATGGTGCTCCTTACCGCCACACTGTTTGAATGCAACAGAGCAAGTTTCTCTGGGGGCAACAGAACTTGATGACATTCTGTCACCCTCAGAGGGGATTGTATGGGTGAAATATGGATTCCTCCAGTTTTTACTCTAACCTATCGCCAGAATGCCTCTGGTTACCACGTTAATAAATATGTCAGTGGTTTGTGCAGTCAATTCAACTGGCACTTCTCTGCTGATCTCCCTCACCCCAAACCAATGCTTTTTTTCTATAAAAAAAATAATCTTTAGGGGTACTCTCATTTTGACTCAAGAAAATCACCATTTTATAGTTCAAATAGGGGAAAATAAATGGAGAAAAGTACAAAGATTCACAAAATGTTTAGGGGGTATATGTACCCCTGCATCCCCCAGAAAAAAGCACTGCCCCCAACTCACCCCAAAAAAACTGAAAAGCAAAATTAAATGGGATGGTTATGTCAGTTCAGATGGGCAACAAACATTTGCTCCATATGCTGATATTGTGACTGGGCCTCTTTATCTACTAGTAGTGAACCCATGTTTCTCTCTTCTTTTTCTAAGGAGCATCTGTGAAACTAGTCAATGGAAGACACAGATGTGAAGGACGGATTGAAGTGTTTCACAATGGAAGGTGGGGGACGGTCTGCGATGATGCGTGGGACTTAACTGATGCAAGTGTCGTATGCAGGCAGCTTGGATGTGGGCCTGTTATCGCAGCACCAGGACAGGCTCGATTTGGTCCTGGTCCAGGCACAATCCTCCTGGATGATGTCTCCTGCACTGGGAATGAATGGCACTTGGGCCAGTGCTCTCACAGAGGCTGGGGGGTACATAATTGCCTCCGCAGTGAAGATGCTAGTGTCATCTGCGCAGGTATTTTCCAATTGCAGGTTGATAGTTCCTTTAAAAATTAATGGACATAGACCAGGCTTCCTCAACCTCGGCCCTCCAGATGTTTTTGGCCTACAACTCCCATGATCCCTAGCTGGCAGGACCAGTGGTCAGGGATGATGGGAATTGTAGTCTCAAAACATCTGGAGGGCCGAGGTTGAGCAAGCCTGACACAGACCAATTGTGGGGAACCTTTGGCCCTCCAGATGTTCCTGAACTACAACTCCCATAAGCCCCAGCAATCATGGCCAGTAGCCAGGGATGGTATGAGTTGTAGTTCAGCAACATCGGAAGAGCCAGAGGTGCAAAGATGGATCTAGAGGAGCCGACGTGCTCTGCGCATGTCTGCAGTGGGCCAGCTTGCAAAACATGCTCAGGCTATAACCCTGAGCTGAAACCCTGAGCCATTACTGTTCCAAATAACCAGGACAGCCTGTATTTGTTCACCAAGCTGACTTGTTCCAAACATGTGTACATCACTGGGGAGGGGGCAATGACCATTTAAGACCATTTAGATTGAAAGTACACTGTTTTATAATAACCAAAATTGAATATATTACAAAATAATTCTTGAGGAATTATATTATCTGCATAATATTGAACAGATATGTAAAATGCTGTTGGTTGGGTAACACGTACAATCACTGGTTTGATAGGCACTTAAATGCAGTTACAGTACTTCCCACTTGTAGTCACCCATTTACCATTTTATTTGTGTAAAAAAACCTTAAAAGAAATATTGTTCACATTATACCACTAAAGATGGTAACTAAAACATCGCCCTAATTGAAGCAGAAATTGGATTGCTATATTCCACCTTCTTCACCCTTCTTAATACAAGAACCACCCATGACATTCATCTAATCTACTTTTCTTGATAAGGAGCATCTACTGCTACATTTTAAACCACATCAGTCCTATTTACAATGTTGATACCAGTGAAAGTATATTCTACTTACTCCTCTTCTTCTTTCTTTTCAAGAACCAGTCCAGACCACTCCTGCTCCAACAGGTAAGAGGCTCCTCGCCTTCTCTATAATAAAATCCTAAATCTTTCTTCTAAACATGAAGATATTATGGAATAGGCTTCCCATGGAGGAATTGTCCAATGAGCAGCACATGTGGCAAAATTTATATAGAGCTAACCATTGCAAACAATCCTTCTCTTTTGTCTTTCTAGAAGGAGCTGTGAAACTAGTCAATGGAAGACATGCATGTGAAGGGCGGGTTGAAATCTTTCACAACGGAAGATGGGGGACAGTCTGTGACGATTTGTGGGGCATGACCCATGCACAAGTTGTGTGCAGGAAGCTTGGTTGTGGAGACGCTGTCTCGGCACTAGGAAAGGCGCAGTTTGGTGAAGGCTCAGGCCCAATTCTTATGGATGATGTCCGCTGCACTGGGAATGAAGACAGCTTGAGTCAGTGCTCCCACAGAGGCTGGGGAATACATAATTGTGTTCATAGGGAAGATGCTGCTGTCATGTGCTCAGGTAAACTTGGGTTTCTGGATAATGGATAACAATAAGATCTGTTAATGCCTAAGTGACTGGTATACAACAAACAAATTGTCTTAAAGGTTGGTTTGAACATTCCCTTTCCTAATATGTGACACCTTGAGATCAATGTCTCAAATTACATTTTAAAAGTTGTTATCTGCAATAATGGTTACAGAGGCATCTGAATACTTGATTTGGTCTCTGTCAATCTATTTTTGCATAGCCTTTAGCTGCAGTAGATGCTGAGGGGTGGGGAATAGCAATGAAATGTTGGCAGATTACTACACAGTCTGCCTTGAACCCCCTCAGTAGGCCCTTCAGTATGGTGGACGACACTTTCCCATTGCCAGTGTTGAAGTAAGATTTGACTGTTAATCTAGTGGGATTCCATACACAGAATGTGGGAAGACACCATCTTGTCATTTGCTCAAAGCAGTGATGGGGGAGCTGGATCCCCACCTCCTGTAGGCCATGTTAACAGATGAGTGAAGCCTTTCACATGTCAATCAACTGATGCTACATGATGCCAGGTGACTCACCTTGAAAGGAAGAATCGGGAGTGCACTTGTTCTCCCATCCTTTGCAAGCGTATCTTGGATTTAAAAAGTGCTGAACTCTACCAGTGGCTGGAAAGGGGAGAATCTTATTCCTTTTCTGTTTGATTCTTCCTTTTTTCCGTTTGGTTCTGTGGATTTATCTGTTCCACACCTGACATCACTTGATGTCAGGTGATTGATAGGTAGCCATAGTTTGGACCAAACCACTCTGCAAGCCAAATGAGGAACCTAGAGGACCTTATCTCAAGGACGTAATGCTTTCCTTGTATTTAAGGTGAGCATTATGAGTCATGAGGTTTCGTGATTTCATAATATCCTACCTCTGTGGACATTGTAGAGTGGGTTTTTCAGGTAGGAATTTGCCAATGAGCAGCATAAAAAAAAGCAGGTGGTGCATAACTTTTAATATGTTGAAAATATGTATGCAACTTTAAAAAATGAGTGATTTCATTTCAATCCTTTTTTATATAACAGCAAAGGCTGCCCCCCAAGCCACCACTACAGCAGGTAATTAATATTTTTGTGATATACAAATAATTCAGACATGCATGTTTTTAGAGTTGAAAATATGTGCTGTCTCACAATATCAGGAATGCCTGGTATTTGTCAAGAAACCGCTGCCTACACTGGTCTTTTTGACCATGGAATAACTCTTGTATTGGAGAGCCATTTAGGTACCACTCCTAAAATATATTGCACTAAAACAATGTCATAAACAAACAGTCTTTATATGTTATCTTCTATTATCAAGGAGATAAATAACTATCCAACTTTTAGAAGACATCTGAAGGGAGGTTTTTAGTGTCTGGTGTTTTATTATGTTTTTATATGTGTTGGAAACCGACAAGATGGGTGGGGTCTAAATATTATCATCATCATCATTATCATTATCATCAACAACATCTTTGTTTTTTCATAGCTCCTGTGGATGATACAACTACAGATCCTGGTAATGTTAAAAATGATATCGTTGCTTTTTAATTAATGTATTATAAATATTTCACTAAGACATTTTGTGGGCCTTTGGCAAAATAAGAATATTTTGGACCATGATGTTTCTTCCTTCAGTGACAAAAATGCTACCCACTCAAAAACCTCCTGTTTTGAACATTTCTGGAATCCAGGTATAGTTCTTACCTAAGGCCTCAAAATTAGCCTTCTCATTCTTCTCCATTCCTTGTTGCTTGAGGCCATGGTGAAGTATGAAAAGGGAAGGTGGTTCTACTTGTTGACTGAAATAATCTTTACAAGAACATATAGCCGGGAAGAGAGATGGATAAGAATTCTGTTCGATCCTCCTTTTTAAGCAAACTGACCTAACCAGCACCTGCTGGACTAATGCACAGTTTGGAACCTAATGGTCCTTCAGATGTTGTACTTCTCTATATTTTACAATATGGCTCACAGCTCAAAAAAGCTAAACAAATATATAAGAATTGCATATATCAAAATATCAAGGTCCTCTGGGTGAAATAAAACCAAATTATCTAAAAACAATCCAATAAAGCACTATAATTGAAAAAAACAATATAAAGTGACCATAGGCTACAACAGAAAGGAATTAGTGGAAATCTAATGTACTGTGAGAATGTTTCTTTTAACCGATGGGCATATGTGCATGTACACAACATTACATTATTATTTTCTTTGCTTATAGTATCCAACAATACTTCTTATTTTTCCCCCCTTCCCCTGTCCAGTAACACTTGCATGTTTGCCCGAATACATGAAGGCAGTTATTGGCAGAGAATACCTTACTTCAAAAGGCTGCTCTGAGTGCAATCTGTACTTGAGTGACCAAGCCTGCAAACCTGAGATTACAAGAGACGAATTTATATTCTATATACCATATGATGGTTGCGGGACAAGACGGGAGGTAAGGAAGTGTATATCTGATCGTAAGACATATTGGTATAATTTGATAGCTTTTATTTGGGTAACTTTAAGAATGTGAGTTTCAAAAAATAATACAGTTGCCAAATTATACCCCCTGGGGCCCCTTTGCATTCAAATTATCATATATTGGCTTTGTAAGCCATGTATGAACAAGGCTTGTGGACATGCATACAATCCATTCACTCCTCTTTTCATGAATGACCTAACTAATACGTCTTCCATTAACTGTAGTTTCCTGTTTAATCTGAACCAGGAAACTATGCTTTGTTGAATAGCTCCTGGTTTGTTTTTACTCTGGTTTCATTTGCTACAGTATATTTAAACTTACTGTCCATGTGTTTTGTCTAATCTAATGCTTTAACAGAACAATGGAGGGGTTAGCAGTTTCTCCAATACTGTCAGCAGCCGTGGAACTGGTGTAAATCCTCAGTTTATCTTCATCTGCAAAATGGAGCCAAGAGCCATGAAGGAACTGACGCACAACATAGATGAAATGGAATCCACGGAAGAAGGCCGAAAGCAAAGTGGATTATTCCATATGAAATTCTTATTTTATGACTCACCTTCCTTCGCACACCAAGTAGCTTCCATGCCCTACTTTATGAAGATGAACCAGAACAAAAACTTTGAAGTCGAAATCTCTAACTGTAATCGGAGGCAAATATTCTTCGTAGACACCTGTGTGGCTTCGCCTAGCCCTCATGACTTCACAACTACAACACATACTCTAATACAGAATGGGTAAGGGGGAGAATAAGCTGACAAACATTTCTGCATACTTTGGACAGGGTCAATTATTAGAAAACACACATGGGGGGGGAGACCCTGTGTCAAACTTTCACTTCAGCTGGCTCTATCCTGCCAGGACTCTAAGCTCCTCACAGCCATCCTTTTATTATTTTGTCTCTGTAGATTCTACCTTGTATTTGGCCATGATTGGCTCCTACCTCTTTCCCTGGATTTTTTTTCATCTTTCCACTTTCCTTTTCTAAATTTCTCAGTGCAGTTCTATGGTGTACAAAATGCACATACAGTGGTGCCCCGCAAGATGAATGCCTCGCTAAACAAAAAACCCGCAAGACGAAAGGGTTTTCTGATTTTTTAGCGGCTTCGCAAGACGAATTTCCCTATGGGATTGCTTCGCAAGACGAAAGCCCATAGGGAAATCTCCGGGGACAGCGGGGAAGCGCAGCGCGCCTTCTCCTCTGTTCCCGGACCTGTCCTAAGGCTTGCGGTGGGAGGTCCGGGAACAGAGAACAAGGCGCGAAGGGCTTCTCCTCTGTTCCCGGGGCTTGCAGTGGGAGGAGGGTTTTTCCTCCCCACCGCCAACATTCAGAACAGCCTTCTGAATGTTGGCGGTGGGGAGGAAAGCCCTCCTCCCACCGCAAGCCTTCAGGACAGGTCCAGGAACAGAGGGGAAGGTGCGCAGCGCTTCTCCTCTGTTCCCGGACCTGTCTTGAAGACTTGCGGTGGGAGGAAGGTTTTCCTCCCCACCGCCAACATTCAGAAGGCTGTTCTGAAGGCTGGCGGTGGGAAGAAAAGCCCTTCTCCCCCGCCAGCCTTCAGAAGAGTTCCCGCCTAGGCTGCGGATAGCAGCCTGCTGCCCCGCGTGAGGGGCGCTCTGCTTAAGAGCGCCCCTCGCGCGGGGCAGCAGGCTGCTATGCGCAGCTTGGAGAGCCCTCTGGACCTCTTCTGAAGGCGGGCGGGGGGCAAAAGTCTTTGTCCCCCCTGCCTGCCTTCCCGGGGGCTTTTAAATCGCCCCGGGACAGCTGAGAATTCATCCGCCGTCCCGGGGCGATTTTATAATGCTGGCGGGCGGCAGCGCTGCCGCCCGCCAGCATTTTAAGATCGCCCCGGACAGCGGAGAAGTCCTCCACTGTCCCGGGGTTTTTAAAATGCTGGGGGACGGCAGCGAAACCTTCACTGCCGCCTGCCAGCATTTTTAGATCGCCCTGGGACAGCGGAGAAGTCCCCGCTGTCACGGGAAGGCAGGCGGGGGGAAGCAAAGGCTTCCCCCCCCCGGCCTTCAGAAGAGGTCAGGGGACAGACTGTCCCCGGACCTGGTCTGAAGGTGGTTTCCATAGGAACGCATTGATTGATTTTCTATGCATTCCTATGGGAAACCGTGCTTTGCAAGACGAAAAACTCGCAAGACGAAAAAACTTGCGGAACGAATTAATTTCGTCTTGCGAGGCACCACTGTATTGGGGTCAAGTATGAATATAAATGTGTGTATTCCTGGAAAATAGCATACAGAAATGCATTATATTATGGAATACGGCTTTGCAACAATGTGTCTATTGGGCAAAATTGCAATTGCTTATCATTCCTTCTCCATTTTTTTCCCCAGGTGTGTTAAAGATTATACCTATACAGGTTCTTATAGACAGAGGGTCACCCGCTTCAGCTTTATACCCAACTTCAAATGGTCAACAGTTTATCTACAGTGCAAAATTGTGGTGTGCAATGCATATGACTCTAGATCTCGATGTTACCAAGGCTGCATGCCCAGGCGTAAGAGAGAAATAAGCGCTGGTCAAGAACACGTGCAAGTTATTGGGCCATTTAACCTTCATTAAGTAGTGTCACCTAGCAATGCCCACCAAGGTCAATGAGGATACTTGCATAATGACTCTGTCTGTGGCATTATCTTGAAGTAATTCATCACTGTAGACAGTTCCATAGAGAAGCTGGCACTTCAGATGCCAGAATACATGCTTTGATCTGCCTTTGTAACTCCGATCATCTGGTATCTTTGTAGTCAATATGAAAGATCTGTAAAACCTTTGTCTTGAAGTCATCACAGTTAGTTGGCTCACTGACTTAGCAAAACAAATAAAGCTAGCTGTAAAAAAAAAACATGTTTCTGTGTATCTAATCATAAAGTAAAGGGACCCCTGACCATTAGGTCCAGTCGTGACCAACTCTGGGGTTGCGGCACTCATCTTGCTTTATTGGCCGAGGGAGCCGGCGTACAGCTTCCAGGTCATGTGGCCAGCATGACTAAGCCACTTCTGGTGAACCAGAGCAGCTCACAGAAACACTGTTTACCTTCCCGCACTTTGACATGCTTTTGAACTGCTAGGGACCAAGCAATGAGAGCTCACTCCGTCACGGGGATTCGAACTGCCAACCTTCTGATCAGCAAATCCTAGGCTCTGTGGTTTAACCCACAGAGCCACCCGCGTCCCGTATCTAATCATATCGAGACCATAATTCACACATTCAGGCCACCTGGGCAACCCCATTGAAAGCAGGCAACCTTTCATCCAAGGTTACTGAGCAGTTGGTTGTGGACCAGATCCAGGTGCTCTTGGAGGAAACTGATCAAAGGTCAAAGACAGTTACGGTCAAAGGTCAAAGACACTGCTGCTGGAGCCATACAGGTGGCACATGGTATAAACAGTATTAAATAATATATGCACGTATATAGTCATATGAGCAATAGCAAAAATGAACATATTTAGGCTGCATTGGTGGATGAGCTGAATGCCCATTTTACCAGGGCATTGCTTATGTTTACACAGCTGCATTAGCTTTCTAATCAGAAAAGACATTGCATCATTCCACCTTGAAAATTTGCCTTGAATATCTGTACAAGTGTACATATGCACACACCAGTATGCGCACACACATATGCTATCTAATGCAATGTGGCTCAGGCTTTGGATAGCATCACATCTGTGACTCTGGCAGGCTCATTGGCTGGGATCATGGAAAACCTGTAACAAGGACCTTTGTCGTCATAGCACAGAACTCTTCCCCTTGATATTCTCCTGCATTCCTCTAGTCTTAAATTTAAAAAGAACTTCTCTCTGTGTCTTATTTACTTATTTATTTAAGTCATTCCTATATCTTTTTATATTTAATTTTGAAAGAATATCGAAGCACTTTTCAGCCTAAATTAAAGCAGCAAATATAACACTGCAAGATATCAAAATAAAAGAATACCAGTAAAGGTCAAGTATAAAACGCGCATCTAAAGTGGCACATTTAAAAGAAAAACAGAGCATTCTCTTAGAAGAAGATTGTGGATAAAAATCATATGCAACAAACACAAAATGGCATAATTCATAATAAAATAAAATAATGGAGATAGAAGCTGCAGCACACTTCCCTGCCCAGTAACTTCTCCCAAATACATTGTCCTTATCCCGGTCTTACTATCATGCATTCCCACCAGCCGTACAGATATCTAATCCCCGGTCAACCAGTTATTAAACAGCAATGTTTAGCCTACAAAAACACACTAAGCCTAATTGACAACCCACTCATTCACCCACCTTCATCTACCAGCATGCCATGCCTTTCAAGGACGTTCCCAGCACATTCTTTCCCCCAAAGGATTCTGGGCAATGTAGTTTATCCCTCACAGAGCTACAGTTCCCAGCAACCCTTAACAAATTATGGTGCCCAGAATTCTTAGAGGGGCCAAATTGCGCTTTGAATGTGCATGGAAGGTATAATGTGTATGCAGCTATAGTGACTTACAGCAACATAGCCAATTCTTCCCCACCTCTCACCAAAGAAGGGCTGCACTCTAGGTCAGTTCTGGCGCAATGAGTGACGTTGAGCAACTGCGAATGTTTAGGGGCAAACCTGGAGGGGTATATTTGTTTTGCGCTGACCATGTGCTCAGAGGCCCCCTTCCCATAACTGTTAAATTGTGCCTTCCCTCCTCAGCCTCTATTTTACAACTGGCTCTTGTTGGTGGACCTTCAAGGTCTTTGCTTTTTGCGTTTCCATTTTCACAGAAGATAACACAACCCAAGCCTGCCCACCCCTGCTTATCTAGCACACCTAGCATGTCATGCAACACCTGTGGCCTTCTCACAGGTATTTCCGGCCACAGCTCAAAGCACCAGTAAGATCTGCAAAGATTATGCAAGCTGTTATCGAACCATGTGGGCCAGAATGATTATGAAATAAGAAGAGATATAAAAAGGGCCAGGAAAAGTGACCTCCTGTCTTCAGCAAAATGGAAGCTTTCAGGCAATGCATTTTCTTGGCACTTTTATTTGGTTCGTCTCTTGCTGAAAATAAGCTGAACGAAATCCAAGGTATGAAAGTTTCAAAAACTTTTTTTAAAAAATTGATTTAAAGCCATGCACTCTTAAGATGCAACTGCTTCTAAATCACAATGTTTGCTTTAAATGTTAAACAAAGTCTGCAGTTTTAGAACCTGAATCCTGTTGATTTCACTGGGCATGATTTAAGAATGGAAATCATTTTCTCATTTTCTCTGAATTGTTTCCAGATGTTTTTTTGGGAACAATGTTTGGCAACCAAATCTCTAACTGTTTACATTGCATGCATATATATATATATATATATATATATATATATATATATGCAGGTTTTGGTGTCCTCGGGTGTCTTCCCGTGTAAAAGTTGGGGTGTCTAGGCGACGTTTCGACGAGGTCTCACTCGTCATCTTCAGGCTGGTGCTTTCGGCTTCTTGTTACTGGAACAGAGCGGGATCTCAATGTTTGAGTTCCTATAAATACTGTAGAGGGGGTGTGGTGTCTAGCCTCCAATGTTCTGGGCAGAGAGGAAGTTCCCAGGCTAGTGTGCCTTTTCTTCTTTTGTTCCTTAATTACTTGAGAGATACCTTGAGTGATTTCTTGAGTGATATCCTGAGTACCACTTAGGTGGGTCATTAGGTGTGGATTAGTTGCTAAAGTCTTTGTGTCTTGACCTCTTGAACTTTGTGAAGAGTTTTCCTGAGAAGATGGCTGTATTGCACTTAGTTGTGCTTTGGCTTGGCTTCGTGTATAGGGGCGAGCTGTGGTTTTGTGGCTTGTGTCAGCCAGATCTGTGTAGGGATTGCAGGGGGGTGCAGCATCCGGAGGTGCCACCATGGATTGGCTACTGGATGGTGTCAGTAATTCATCTGTGGAGAGGGTCTGGGTTTGGGTCTGGTGTGGTTGATTGGTGTTGGCGTTCTGTGTGCCTCTGGATCTGGTGTCAGTTTTTGTGGGGAGGGCTAATTTCCAGATGTCTGGCAAGCGGGATGTGTCGTCACGCTTGTTCATGTTGTGAGGGTGTTTCTCTATCTCGATGGCTTCCATGATTATTCTCTTGTGGTGATGTTCCGTGTTAAAGAGCAATTTGGAATCTGCAAAATTAATTTCGTGTCCTGTTTCTTTCATGTGTTGGAAAAGAGAGGAAGTTTTTTCTTCTTTTTTGACGGCATTCTTGTGTTCTGCGATACGTGCATTTATTCGTCTGTTTGTTTGTCCAATGTACGTGGCTGGGCAGACTTTGCAGGGTATTTCATAGATCCCTTGGTTTTCCAACTGGATTTTATCCTTGGGGTTTCTGAGGATATTGGCTATTTTTTGGTTGGTGCAAAAGGCTGTTTTGATATTGTGTTTATGGAGGATTTTGCTAATTTTATCTGTAGTGCCCTTGATATAAGGAAGGAGGGCCATGCCATTGTTTTCTTCTGTGTCTTGGTTTTTGGGGGGTGTTTCCTTTTGGATTAGCTTCGTAATCCTGTTTTGCTGGTATCCATTGGCAATTAACACATTTGAGAGATTCTGTAACTCAGTTGTCAAGTGGTCTTTGTCAGCCAGGCGTTTGGTTCTGGAGATGAGAGTCTTGGCTACGGAGTTTATTTGTGCAGGGTGGTGGTGTGATTGTGCATGTAAGTAGCGGTTGGTGTGTGTTTTTTTCTGGTAGATAGTGTGTCCTAGGGAGCCATCAGGTTTTTTGTTATCCAGTTTTTCCAACCACTGCCTAACCAACACGTACTTCATCCACAATGGACAAAGATACAAACAGATAGAAGGAGCACCTATGGGATCACCCCTCTCACCGGTCATCGCAAACCTGTACATGGAACACTTTGAAACCAATGCTTTAGACAAGTCAGAACACAAACCCAAACTTTGGCTCAGATATGTTGACGACACCTTTGTAATTTGGCCACACGGGAAGGAAAAACTGGATAGCTTCCTCACACATCTCAACAACTTACACCCCAAAATACAATTCACTATGGAAATAGAAGCCAACAACCAACTTCCCTTCCTTGACGTCCTAATCTACAAAAAACCTGATGGCTCCCTAGGACACACTATCTACCAGAAAAAAACACACACCAACCGCTACTTACATGCACAATCACACCACCACCCTGCACAAATAAACTCCGTAGCCAAGACTCTCATCTCCAGAACCAAACGCCTGGCTGACAAAGACCACTTGACAACTGAGTTACAGAATCTCTCAAATGTGTTAATTGCCAATGGATACCAGCAAAACAGGATTACGAAGCTAATCCAAAAGGAAACACCCCCCAAAAACCAAGACACAGAAGAAAACAATGGCATGGCCCTCCTTCCTTATATCAAGGGCACTACAGATAAAATTAGCAAAATCCTCCATAAACACAATATCAAAACAGCCTTTTGCACCAACCAAAAAATAGCCAATATCCTCAGAAACCCCAAGGATAAAATCCAGTTGGAAAACCAAGGGATCTATGAAATACCCTGCAAAGTCTGCCCAGCCACGTACATTGGACAAACAAACAGACGAATAAATGCACGTATCGCAGAACACAAGAATGCCGTCAAAAAAGAAGAAAAAACTTCCTCTCTTTTCCAACACATGAAAGAAACAGGACACGAAATTAATTTTGCAGATTCCAAATTGCTCTTTAACACGGAACATCACCACAAGAGAATAATCATGGAAGCCATCGAGATAGAGAAACACCCTCACAACATGAACAAGCGTGACGACACATCCCGCTTGCCAGACATCTGGAAATTAGCCCTCCCCACAAAAACTGACACCAGATCCAGAGGCACACAGAACGCCAACACCAATCAACCACACCAGACCCAAACCCAGACCCTCTCCACAGATGAATTACTGACACCATCCAGTAGCCAATCCATGGTGGCACCTCCGGATGCTGCACCCCCCTGCAATCCCTACACAGATCTGGCTGACACAAGCCACAAAACCACAGCTCGCCCCTATACACGAAGCCAAGCCAAAGCACAACTAAGTGCAATACAGCCATCTTCTCAGGAAAACTCTTCACAAAGTTCAAGAGGTCAAGACACAAAGACTTTAGCAACTAATCCACACCTAATGACCCACCTAAGTGGTACTCAGGATATCACTCAAGAAATCACTCAAGGTATCTCTCAAGTAATTAAGGAACAAAAGAAGAAAAGGCACACTAGCCTGGGAACTTCCTCTCTGCCCAGAACATTGGAGGCTAGACACCACACCCCCTCTACAGTATTTATAGGAACTCAAACATTGAGATCCCGCTCTGTTCCAGTAACAAGAAGCCGAAAGCACCAGCCTGAAGATGACGAGTGAGACCTCGTCGAAACGTCGCCTAGACACCCCAACTTTTACACGGGAAGACACCCGAGGACACCAAAACCTGCATTCCTGTACCCGTGAAAATCTACGAAAGCAAATATATATATATATATATACACACACGAAGTATTTTATTTCAGGTAGGTAAAAGCAACAACAACACCCTGTGATGGTCACTTTAAATTTTCATACTTGGTTTGGCATTTCCACATTTTGCAAAGCATTTAAAAAATCCAAATTGCTACTTTAGGAAATTAAACAGTGATGCTCAGGAACAGGGAAAGCAGCTTAAATTATATTTGACTGCAACAGTTGATAAGGATTTTGTCTGCAGCTGGCAGAACAACTGTTGTGGTGCTCTAATTCAAAGCATATTGTAATGCATGAAATAAAATGATTAAATGGCTGTTTTGAGAGGTCTATGAGATCTATATTTATCATTACTAGTGATTGATCATTAGATGTTTTAGGCCAGGGTCTTCCATAAAATCTTACTGAGATTAACCAATGGTTTCTGATTTTATAAAAATAGCAAAAAGTGCATGCGGTGGTATCCTGAACAATAACTATAAAGCACTGCCGCTTACACTCAAGGCAAATGAAAATTGTATCTGGCAAATACAGAGAGATGTTAATACAACTGTGCATGTGAATGAAACAATCCGACTCATCTTCTCTTCCTATGAGTGAGTATTCTTTAAATGGGTTCTGAACAGTACAGCTGAAAAACACATATTTGGGATTAATTTTCAAGTACTTTGAGATTCATTGAAGAACAGCTAAAGTACACTGATAAGACTGAATTTTAGAAGGTTGTACCAACAGCTAGTTTTTCTTTTCTTTTTTTAAAAAAATAGTTTATTTGCCACAGTATATATTTCAAATATTCTCATAATCTTAAAAACCATAAAATAACATATCATGTGCTCCAATCTCATTAAAAGGAAGGAATACGTTATAGCTACAACAATTTGAAAGGTTAAAATGTATACTTCAAGTATTCCAAACTAGGTTACAGATAGTTCCACATGCCACAAAGGTGCTTTCGATTCAAGGAAGTATTAGCCTCCTCACAGCCCTTATTGGCACTTGCATCTAAAATTGTTTTCCCCCCCACATTAATTTCTCAGGCCTTATTTTATTTTTATTATTTATTGAATTTGTGTAGCACCCTACACCCGCAGGTGTCATAGGTAAACTATAGAAAGGAAGGATAGCAAGAGATAAGGAAACATCGCACTATATTCACAGGGAATTATAGCCAATGGCAGGTACTTATTTTTAGCTAACATTCAAGGTAGGTGTGTGTGTGTGTGTGTGTGTCTGTGTGTGTAACTCTAATGCTAGTCTTCTTACCTTTACTTTTAGTCTTTGTGTATCTTTGTGATTTGCAAATAGCTGCCTTCCACGGCAGAAAGTGAACCACTTATGGAACTGGACTTTCCAAAATGGCTTCTTGTTGTTAAATCACAACAAACAAACAAACAAACAAACAAACACTTTTGTTCATTTAGAATTCCAAAGCTGCAATCCTGTATTCAATGTAGCGTTAAGCAAATTGTTCCGTCAGTGGATTTCCACTTTTGCAATGGCACTTCCCCTCCCTGGATGGAAATCTGTTCACTTGACCCTCCAGAACTGATCTGGGGATGGCACAGCACATACTCAGAGGAAGGAGAGGGAAGGAAACCTATTTGTGCTAGTACTATTACTTGCACTAGTGCAAAAACATAACTCAATACCGTCAATTTTTTAAACTGTTTTTAAATTTGCGAAGTGCACAGGGAAAATGATAACTTTGGTGTTTTATACATGCCAGAAATAAATGAACACATTTACCCAAGACTAAGCCCTATTGTTTGACCAAACTGCGGGAGGTAGTGGAGGACAGAGGTGCCTGGCGTGCTCTGGTCCATGGGGTCACGAAGAGTCGGACACGACTAAACGACTAAACAACAACAAAGCCCTATTGAGCATAAGGTGGTGTACTTCTGAGTCGACGGAAGTAATAAAAGTTAAGCTGGATCCTCTGATATATTTATTAACTAATGGTGTCTTTCCCCTGCCGCTCCAGATTCAATCCATCATCTACATGTGACAGAGAAAATATTGAAGTATATGATGGCCCTTCAACGGATGCGCCTCTCTTGGGACAAGTGTGCAAAACCCACATATCTGTTCCCATCTTCCACTCATCTTCTGGCTCCTTAACATTTCGCATATCAACAGACTCCACAGAATTTACACGGACCATATTTGCATTTTATTACTTCATCTCACCAGATTCACGTGAGTCATCATCGAACATCATCGAACATAAGTGACAATAAGGGGGGAAATTCTTGAAAATGAATCAGCTTGCCTAGCTAGTCAGTATTTAACAAGCCTTCTATTATCGTTGCCCTTTTATTGCCCTTCTATTATCCTGTGTATTCCACTCTCACATGCCACTTTAATTTGCCACAAGAATCCAGACCTTTTCATGCTTGCTGTAAAAGGCTTAACAAGGAAACCCTCCAGAATTTGTACTTTCCAAGTGAACTATATTTTTATAGACATTTGTCACATACACTTCAAGCATGTCAAAGGCCGAGGCGGCGCATGATGATTTGCCAATGAGCCATTGAAGAATGTCCATTTAGCAGCTGTAATACTAAATATCTGTGGGTCATAGATATTCAGGAGAATGGCCTACTTCTGGTTGATTCTTCATTTTCTTTTGTACAATATTAGTATGATAAATATAACTGGTGACTGTTTATTTCACAGCCGAAATTGAAAACTGCGGGGGTCTCCTTACTGGCCCAGTTGGATCATTCGTCAGCCCCAATTACCCCAAGCCACATCCAGAATTTGCATATTGCGTATGGCACATTCAAACAGAAGAAAATTCCAAGATAAATTTAACTTTCAATGACATTTTGCAAGTATACTTTCATATTTCATATCAACTTACCTTATTGGGGATGAAATTGTATAGATCAACAAGCAAAACATGGGAGAATCAAGTATTCATTTGGCCTAACACAAGGCCCTCGCATGAGCCTATGCAGCTCTTTGGATCCCAGCTAAAATGTTGAGTTTTGTGTGGTATCCTTATGCATCTTCATGATGTTATATAGCCCTGCCCCTGCTCATCATGAAAATGTAATGACATACTGTACCACTGGAGGGGGGAGACCGTGTCATCAACAACCAGTGTGGTGTAGTGGTTAGAGCACCAGACCCAGGTTCACATCCCCCCTCATCCTGAAAGCTCATTGGGTGACCATGGGCTAGTCTCTACCATTTAGTCTACAGGGTAAAACAGGATAAGAACCATTCTGGGCTTCTTTTGGAAAACGGTTAGGATATTTAAAAAAATAATAGAAGTTAAGGTGTGTTACCTGGAAGTCACTGAAGAACCACATAGATGAAAATAAAAACTGCTGCTGCTGTTGCTACCATCAGTTATTTGACATTTTTCTTTATGTCTGTAGTCTAGAACTAGATGACAAATGCAGATTTGATTTCCTTGCCATCTATGATGGTGCAACAACGGACTCTGGCTTAATCGAACAAGTATGTGGGCGCAAATCTGCTGCATTTCAGTCTTCTTCCAATGCGATGACCGTTGCATTGTCTACAGACTATGCCAATTCATACAAGGGCTTTTCTGCTCACTACACAAGTGAACCAATACCAACACCAGAGCCCAACAGTAAGTCTCATTTCTCTAGAATGATTCCTGACTGTTTGGTGTGTGTATATAGAGAGACTGAAGATTCATTATATGGAAGACATGCCGGTCTTTTAATTAATGTGGTATGTACAAATAAGCAGAGAGGAATATGATCTATAGCATCTTCTCTAGTCTCTGAAACAGGGCAGGCAGTATGGTCAAATTTGCCTTTTTAATATGCTCTGGGATTGAAATTCTGCAAAGCCATGTGGCTGTCAGGGATGACTGCTCCTTCCGTAGCCAGTTGCACAATTATGATCCATGCTCTGGTAACACCTAGAATGGACTACTACAATGTGTTGGGCAAGAGGCTGCTTTTGAAGACTGTTCAGAAAATATATTTCATACAAAATGCCTGTGTTAAGCTGTTTATTGGAACTCATTAGAGGGGGGCATACCCCACTAGTTATTGAAAGAACTTCATTAGGCCAATAAAAGCAATTACTTATCCTCTGCAAAGAATGAACTTTGACACTGCATTGTAGTCCTTGCATTGTGAATTTTGTTGCCCGTGCAAAAGGAGGCAGTGCTAGAGCCCACAAAGAATAACTAGGACATTACCACAGCAGAGACAGTTCTGTATGAATTGTATTTTATTCTTTGCTTTCCTCCCTCCTTATATTGTCAGAATCCATCAGTTGTTCTTCAGACATGATGACAGTTATTCTCAGCAAATCTTATTTGGATGCACTTGGCTATGATGAAAATGACTTGACGCTAAATGACCCGTCTTGCAGACCAGTTGCGTTAAACCCAGTGACATTTTCTTTTCCACTCAACAGCTGCGGAACAGTTAAAACGGTAAAAATAACCAAAACAAAACAGTCAAACCATACTGCTGTGAACCGTTCCTTTGAGCTCGCATTATGCCAAACCATCTTGTTTCCTGTCTTGCTTGCCTCCTGAACAAGGACTGGACCCAAGTCTGTCCTGTTCCAGCTCATTCTTTTCTACCTACACAAAAACAGCCAGGGGCACTTAAGCCTGAGCTACCCAGACAAATTTTGAACTTATCTTAACATTTTTTCTCCACTTGGTTGGGATTGCCTGGGAAAAATCAGCACCATCAGAATCAGAGAGGTGGATAATAAGAAAGTATATCATGAAGAACACCACAGAAACATAAATGTCACAGAACAAACCAGGCTAAGATTTGCTCCTTTCTTTTCATTGGTATATGTAGGATTCTGCTGGAATATCTTCAGTAAGATTCACTGAAATGAATAGGACTTAAGGTTCACATCCCTGTGCTTATGATCCCAATATTAGACATTTAAAACTGCAATCCTATACACACTTGCATAATAGGAGTAAGTCCCAGGGAATTCAGAGGAGCTTGTTTCTGAATAGGCATGCATTATGAAATGAGCTCCATGGACTGGACAGAGGGCAGTCCAATCCACCACTCGTTTCCTCAGAAGTAAATGTCCCCTAGGACATACATCCTTTTTCTTTTCTAGGACTGTGGGTTGCATTCCTTATAATGACAAATGCACACCAGAGCATAAAAGGTAAGATAAAGGGACCCCTGACCATTAGGTCCGGTCGTGACCGACTCTGGGGTTGCGGCGCTCATCTTGCTTTAGTGGCCAAGGGAGCCGGCCTACAGCTTCCGGGTCATGTGGCCAGCATGACTAAGCTGCTTCTGGTGAACCAGAGCAGCGCACGGAAACACTGTTTACCTTCCTGCCGGAGCGGTACCTATTTATCTACTTGCACTTTGACGTGCTTTCGAACTGCTAGGTTGGCAGGAGCAGGGACCAAGCAACGGGAGCTCACCCCATCGCAGGGATTTGAACCGCCTACCTTCTGATTGGCAAGTCCTAGGCTCTGTGGTTTAGACCACAGCGCCACCCGCGTCCCACACCAGAGCATAGAAAGCATAAAAAGTGAATTAACAGATTATCAATACTGTGGCAAGTGCTGGTGTGTCTCCTCTCCTCCACCTCCCCATCTTATGCTGACCTCAAAACATAGAATACAGATTAGCTACTGCATACAGACATTTGGATCTGTCTTCCAGTGGAGAAACTGCTAAATACCTAAGAGGCTGAACTCAAAAGGCTGGGCCATTCTGTAATCATTTAAAGATGTGCCTGACTAACGCTAGCATGTGATGACTTTGTTGTAGTTTTTATATTCCAAAACTTGAGCCAAGACCCACTGCGTGCTCTTCTTCACTACAATATCCTTTCTTCCCCAAAAGGCAAGTGGGTAATGTTTTGTTTCTGTCTTACACAGGGAGAAAACCACACGATCACTTACACCAACAGCATCACTGCTTCCCCAAATGGCAATGTGATTACCCGCCACAAACAGGTTGACCTCATTGTGAGGTGTATAATGGAAAACAATTCAACTGTAGAAGTCATGTATGAAACAAAAAATGTAGAAAATGATGATGAAAGTGCTTTAGGGAGATTCAATCTCAGCATGGCCTTCTACGATTCTGATTCTTTCTCCCAAATGCTTGATTCACCATACTTTGTGGACTTGAACCAAACACTCTATGCACAAGTCAGTCTGCATTCCAGTGACACCAATCTGTTAGTGTTTGTGGATACCTGCACTGCGTCACCAAACCTTGATTCTACATCACCAAAATATGAATTGGTCAAAAGCGGGTGAGTGCCGTTCAGTATGGTTGGCATTTACAATTAAAGTCCTTCTTGGTGGATTCAAATGTGAAGAAGTGACACAATTTCTACCCTTAAAGAAAACTAAGGGATAGTGGAGATTGTAAGTTGGCAGTGGAAGAGTTTGATGAACAGTTTGATGAACAGAGGAGAGAAGTGGGGGGTTTTTGGCCATAGGGAGCAGCATGTCAGAAGGCTTGGAGAATGTGGGTGGGACAAGAAAACAAATGGGGCTAATTTGAGACTAAAGGAGCCTGCATAGCAGCGGACCAATGAGAAAAGAATGGAAATACGATGTTGTGGTGTGTGTACGCAAAACTGTACGTTTTTGAAGTATCACAAAAACTGTAGGGTAAAATGAGACTCAAGTATCAGCAGCACATATATTTATGTAGTTTATCATGGCTAAAATACAGTCCAGAAGACTGAGACTCAGGGAACAGGAAGTGTGGTGAAGGAAAGTGTTTGTAAACATTTGCAGAATGTACTCCTTAGTGACGGACATCCGTTGCTGCCGTGATTAACTTTTAGGGAAATTTCTATAGTGTTCCTGTTTACCTAGGTTTTGGATCCTTGCAACCTTGAAATCATTAGTTTGACAGTAGGTGATTGCTTTTAGTGGTATTAAACTGTTTTAGTATATTGTTTTAAACTCTTTTTAAATAAGTTTCAGTTGCATTAGTATCACTGCGTATTCCATCCTGGGCTCCTCTGGAAGAAGGTGCGGAGTATAAATCTAATAAATAATAATAGCAATAATAATTGCTACAGGTGGGGAGTATTCTGTTACGGACTGTGTTCTTATAGCTAATCTCTTTATACTGTCCAATACTGATGCTATGATGATGGTGGTGGTCAATAATTCAAGTTACTATTACCCATCCTTAATCTTAAGTTCCCAGGCAGGTGAAAACAATTCAAAATACAATGATTAAAACAGATACAATTGCAAAAAAAATGCAGGCCACTAGGCCAAACCTCTGTTCAATTGGCTATTTCTGTAAGGCCGATGGCAAGGTGGTCCTGTGTCAGATTCACAGAGTAATTTGTTTTCCACATTTTCTTCACTTAAAACATCAGTCCACCAACATCCTATCTGGTAAACATCTAATATTACTGCAAACAGGATCAAGCGACTGCTGATCATTATAAAGTGATGTGGACGTTCTATTGCAGATGCGCAGAAGATGACACTTACGTGGCTTATCCAGTCCTTGAACATTATGGGAGATTCCGGTTCAATTCCTTCAGGTTCCTACGCTATCAGCCATCTGTTTACCTCCGGTGCGAAGTTTTGATTTGTGACAGCAAGGATCCTGATTCTCGCTGCACTGAAGGTTGTCGCCCTCGACATAAGAGAGAGCTTTCTTCCTACACATGGAAAGGGGAGGCTGCAGTGGGACCGATCCTCCTGAAGAGAGAACTCAGCTCTATGGATCGCTCAGGTGTGTATATTGCAAGAAGAAGACTGCCTTTTGGTGCTTCTTTGGGTGATCTTATATACACAGATATCCCTGTTCTTAAAACACTATCAGTAAAAGAAACGATGGGGAACCCATGGCTCTCCGCAAGTTGTTGGGAGTCCAACTCTCTTCATCCCATTGGCGATGTGGGTTGGAGCTGAAGGGGTTTGGATCCAACAGCACCTAGAGGACCAAAGGTTCCCCAACACTGATTTATTTACTCATTTGTTATTGTGAGCCTTTATGTGCCATTCTTCAGCTGAAAAGCATCCCATGCTGGCTACTATGCAATCAGTTAAATAAAACAAGACAGTCCCTGCTTGCACAGTTACAATGTAAAAGGCATGACACAAAAGGGAAACGGGAAGGGAAGAGGGACATGGAAAATGAACATTTATAACATCGCCATCAAATTGCAGGAAAGCAGTGTCCTTGCTCCTCAACAATCTCTCACTCGATCTAGCAAATGAATGAAAGTGAAAGGGATATTTTCCCAATGATTATACAGGTGTGTGGGTGGGTGTGTACATGTACATGCTGGTATAGAGGTAATAAATTTTTGAACTACATTTTACTCTCCCATTTGTTTTCTGCTTTTTACATTCAGATTCTTCTATTCAAGTTCATCCAGAGGAAAGCCAGAATACACCATCCAAGAGCCTGTATACCCTTACGTTTGTTGTGTTGGCTGCAAATGCTGTCCTCCTGGCTGGTCTGGCAGCGAAGCGTTTATTCACTCGAGAACCAGGATACAGATACCAGAAGTTGCAGAGCCCTTAACTGAGCACTCCCGTTCCCTACTTCAGTCTGAACCCTAAGTTTATGTAGACACACTGGAAGATTTGTGTTTTCATCAATCTTGCCTTTAAAATAAGATGTATGGAAAAGGGGGAAGAGATTAAGTATAGCCTATAAAATCATCACAGAGATGTTGTCCATCAATGGGTTTAAGGGAGATTAAACTTATTTGGGAAAGATAAATGGGTGAGAAACTGCAAAATGTACTTCTGACTAGGATTTTAAGGTAAGTTAGCTCATGGAAGTTCCCTCATGGCCCCAGCAGCAACAAGTGCCCCATTCATTTTTTTCAGGAGGCGGCTTTGGAGTGGCTTTTCAGGGGTGTGCAAGAGGCTATAGGGGAGGAGGGGATGGGAGATATTTTTCCTTCACTTCTTAGGATCCACGATTTCAACTTGGTCATTTATGCAGATGTACAGGCACTCAAGTTATCTGTTTCTACTTGGTTTTCTAAGCAGAATGCGAATTAATGTGACAAAAACACAAAAGAACCAAGCACCTTATACTGTTAGAAATTGTGCTGGTTCCTGTTGCAAGACCAGAGAAACTCATATCACCTTATGTGCAATTCTAATTCTGGAACAGTGTGCTCAAACATGTGTGGCATATTGCAGCGCCAGCCAAAGGGAATGAGTGAATGATGGATAAGAAATGGAACAGACCTTAGAAGAACCATCTAGGAACCAGTGTGGCAGACAAGCCAAGATAAAACACCCACCCCTACATTGAAGACGTCTGCACTTCTCCAAAAATAAGGCTCTTCATATATGTAAATAAATGAATACAGGCAACCCCCAATTTGCAGGGGGGTTGTGTTCCAGGTCATTGTGCATGACAGCAGAGGACACGTAAGCCTGCTTCACCCTGTTATGCCCCCCCAACCCCCCCAACCCCGTTCTGGTCCCTTCCAGGTCACTGCAATGTACGCAGGTGCAGTCGTGTGACAACTGGAAGTGTGTAAATTGGTCATTGCCTGAAAACAGAATTGATTTAATTCTTGCCTACAGTAGGACATAAGACACCACAGTTAAACCTGCAAACTACTTTATTTGGAGAACTTTTCTTTAGTTCAATGAAAGAGGGGCAAACGCCCCAAAACAGTTACTTTTTTGAAATGTTTATGAATAAATAAGTCCTAAGGAAATATAGAAAAGATCTCTGAACCAAAAAAATATTGGGTTGTTGGGTTGTTGTTTTTTGCAAGTTACAGATATACAAACACTAACATTAGTGTACAATATTTGGGGAAATTACAGTAACAAGTACAAATACTGAGGTCTCAAGTATTTACAAGCTTATACACATAGTTTTGAAAAGCTTGCAAAATAAATAGTTGCCCTTGGAAAACACTTACATTGAAGCCGCCCATGTCCCAAAGACTGCTTACCTCTTCCCATCTGAGCATTCTTCAGAATCATGTTCTTTTGAAACATTATTGGAATTCTGAACCAAATCAAACAGAGCAGCAACTTTATGATCAAGATGTTCCTGAAGTTTCTGCATACGCAGATCAATATGGTCCATCAATCTCTTCTCCATCAGTTCCATGTTTCTGGCGATGACCTTTTCCATGTGCAGAAAAACAGGCTGCTGTTCCAAGCTGCAGTAAATGGACACACAAGAAATAATTTACTCCAGCCCAAAATATAACTGACTGTGAATATTAACTACATGAAATTAAAATGCCTCAACAGAAGGCAAGACACTGAGTCAGTGTGTTTCTGGACTATGTTACTGAACACCTAATATGATTTAATTCTGAACTGTACAGTTAACAACGCAAACTTAGAAATCATAACTATTATATTATAACTATATATATATATATATATATATATATTATAACTATTCATCTTTTCACTCTAAGTATAGGGTTGCCATATTTTGAAGAGGAAAAAAGAGGAGACATTTGCCATCTTCTACTTTTAACCTCAGGAGGGACGCAGGTGGCGCTGTGGGTTAAAGCCTCAGTGCCTAGGGCTTGCCGATCGAAAGGTTGGCGGTTCGAATCCCTGCGGCGGGGTGCGCTCCCGCTGCTCGGTCCCAGCGCCTGCCAACCTAGCAGTTCGAAAGCACCTCCGGGTGCAAGTAGATAAATAGGGACCGCTTACCAGCGGGAAGGTAAACGGCGTTTCCGTGTGCGGCTCTGGCTCGCCAGAGCAGCGATGTCACGCTGGCCACGTGACCCGGAAGTGTCTCCGGACAGCGCTGGCCCCTGGCCTCTTAAGTGAGATGGGCGCACAACCCCAGAGTCTGTCAAGACTGGCCCATACGGGCAGGGGTACCTTTACCTTACCTTTACTACTTTTAACCTCAAATCACTATCATTTTAAATACCCCTTTTAAATTGCTAGTGGCAATGTTCTTAATTTTCAACAAACACCCTTTAGAAGCCAATGTGTGTCACCCTAGTTGGAAGTATGCTGTTTCTACTGTCTCTGGGAGCCCTCTTGCTCTTTTTGCTGAGTTTCTACCTGAAAGGCCTACTCTGACAGCACAACAACTACAGCAGCTCCACACCTTAGGAAGTAAGCAGCCTGAATAAATGTGGACCGTACTATACAGACTCCACTCAGGATGTGCTTAAAATCAAAACTGTGTCCCTTCAATTAGCTGACTAGCACAGCAGGGCAACAGGTTTTTTCCCTCCACCTACTGGGCTGGTTTACTCAATGCACACAGCATTGACATTCACCGTCAATCCCAGAAGTCTTTAGTGTCACAGTCCTTAATTTCAGTGCCTCAGTCATCTTCTGCCTTGTTCTGTGTTAGGGGTAGAGGCATCCTACCTGTGCACCTCAGACAAAGAGAGCAGTACAATAAAAACCACCCTCTCTTCACATCCACACACCCCTGGTTCCCTTTCTAAGCCCCTGGAGCAAAGATAAAAGATTCCTACAGAGCATTGGTTCACTGCAATGGAAACTGGTGGGGGGAAATGCCCAGCCAAATTGTCTTGTCTTCTCTTCTCTGCTCACCTTCAACCCCAAACTCCCTCAACCCTGAAAAGCAAAGCCTCCAAGAAATGGTCTACTCAGAGGCAAGTCCCACTGAATGAATTGGAGCTTACTCCCAGGAAACTGCGGAGTTAGACTTGCAGCCCTCCAACGCAGCAACGCCTCTAAAGGACAGAAGATCCCCCCAGCTGAAGGGGGAAACCTGAACTCCCAGGTTAAGGAGAGTCCCCTCCAGCTCAGCTGCTCCTGTCCCGTCAATGGGACTCCTGAACTATTACTCCCCACACTATTCAGTACTACCCGCTTTTATTTACTGGTGACCTGGATCCCAACCGCCCCCTCCTTCCCTCCCTTCCTTCCTCTGGCCACTAGTGAAATTGCCAAAGTAAAAGTAGTTTGCGAAGTTCCGCAGTCAGGACTCACCCAAAAGTCTGAATCCCATCCTCCTCAGATGCGGATCTGTTCTCACAGTGCTTATTCCTTTCATCTATTCGTAACCGATTTACTTGACCGCATACCGTTTGAAGGAGTGGAAGCAGCAGCATGGAATTGTGTGCGTTTGGGTTTTCACTTCCTTGCTCTTGCAAAAAGGATGAGATTAAACCTTTGAAGTCATTCTGAGAAAGTCCAGCGCTGGGCTGTGGAGCCTGAAGTCCTGGAGTCTCACATACATTTTCTGCATTAGGAATCTGTTTGTTCATATCGGCATGCCTCTTTAATTCTTCTATAGCCATTCCAGCTGCTGCATGAGCTCTTGGAAGAGATGGCCCATTGGGCAAGTGGTCTAATCTTCCAATATCAACTACCTTTTTCAATCCATCAATGGTATGATTGTTTTCAAACCCAAATCCGTTTTTCCCAAAGACATTTTGTAACTTGCCTCCAAATGGAAGACCATTCTAATAGAAATAAAATGTTAACAACTTAAATGTGAAGCCCAAACAAACCAATACATGCAGCCCTATCCATCAGACATCGCTTTGGACTTGTTCATTTTGAAGAGGCAACGTGAGGTTGGGGACTACTTCTCTTGCCGTTTTATCACCCTCTCAGCCTGGAAGAGCATTTGTTCTTTTCTGATCACATATCTACCACCTTCTGCTCCCGAATTGCACCCTGCTCTCCCTGTTGGTTCCTGTTCACCTTGGGTACTAATTAATATTGCTTACAGAAATGTATAGTGAATACGATTTTGTATACTGCACAATAATTGGAATGGGGAGACAACCAACTACATTAGGAGCCTCTACTGGAGTACAATAAATGAAGAACAAAATTGCCTGGAAATGTGGGCAATCAGAGCAAAGGAAGAGGGCAGCAGACAGAGGAAACTATAGAAGGTGCAATTCAACATAGCGTGAAAAGGCATCCACTCATGCAAAAGGTGTTTTTCCTTCCTTGTTCCCCTGTGCACCACCAAACTCTGCTCCAGAAGGTTGGGGGACATTTCAGAGTGGATTTTGGGGGTGTATGGGGGACCGGAGGAGGTGAAAGAGAAACCAGAAGACCCATTGCACAACTGCATTTCTATCATACAATCAAGCTACCACAACTGGGTATCCATAGTATTTTCACTCTTCTTGTCTTCACTGCCTACTTGCTAAAGGATCTTAGAGGTGCTTTAAAGGACTGCCTATCTCTTATTAACATCACAGTGATAAAATCCATTAGGGTGCAATCCAACCTCCAACTGCACACAGTGAAGAGGCTTTGCAGAGCAGCCACCACATCCATGTCCCTGCTGCTCATGGCAGAGATGGCAGAAGGTGGGACAGGACAAGTCTGATGCTTTTGTATGACAGCAGCGGGATCTTGCCCCAACACAATCCTACCCCATCCTCATCTTAGGAATGCATCCTTTAGGGGCTTTCCACTGCCTCTGCCAGTGGCCCTCCTGCCCACATGTTCTGGGGGGAAGAGAGGTTGGTGCCAACTGAATGCCCCTTGCATCACTTCATTGGCGGCAGCTGGTGGGAAGTGGATGGAGCTAGGAGAGCTGGGTACAAACGGACACCTTGCTTAACCCCACATCTCCTCTCCCCAGTCCACTGTAAGGAGTTTGCTCTGTTCATCTGGCTGGTTACATAAGGGCTGCCTATGTTGTTGTCTATTCTAGCTTAGTTCTACAGCTGAAATCTAGAAGACAAATCTTGCCCTCGCTCCAGGCAGTGAGAATATCAGCCCTTATTGGCTGAAATCCCACTAAGTGCATTCATACGATTTGTCTCAGTACACAAATGCCATACATCCCTCACAGGGAACCCATGTCCGTTCTCCACCTCATTCACCACTGATAATAGTCATTTCATATATAACTTCAAATAAAGGATAATAACTTACCTTCTGTTGAAATACAACCATATCCAGGAGTTGCTGAGCCCCAGGTGATAATTTGGATCCCATAGATTCCATTATTGTTTGCACTTTGCCCAGGTCTATTCCTGATCCTAGCGCAGCAATGTCTGGCACAGGGTTCACACAGACCGGCTTGACTTGCACTATGATTTTACTGATGAGGACCCTTTGTTTTTCAGGGATGGACAGCAGCTGGATGGTGGAGGGGGGAAGGATACAGACAGGAGTGAACTGATGAAATAGTTAAATAGTCACTCATCTCTACAAAATATTATGGATTATAAGCAGTAAACTTGGTCTAGAAAAAAGAACTTTTTGAAAGGTGATTATTATGGAGTTGCTGTCTAGGGAGCACCATGATGCAGGGCTGTTTTTTTCTTTTGGCAGGCCAGGGGTAGGTCACCTCTTCCCCCAGTGGTCCCCCTCTTCATCTCACAGATAAATTGATGGCTGGGATATTGTTGCAGAACTGGCCTGGCCTAGGTGGGTCTTTCCCCCTCTCAATTCTCTCCCAGAAATTTCCACAGTAAAGTAAGAATCTCGGTGTGCTTCCTGCTACAGGCTCCTTGTTTAAGGTCCAGCATCAGCTCAAATTGATTACTGGTCCCTTTGTCAATGCAAGGCATCCAGGAGATTCCTGATCACATCAGTTGCCAACACTAGGTCTGACTGTAGATACAAGACTCTCATTGCTCTTTGGAAGGAATCATATTTTATCCTTTTATTTCAGTACTCAGAACAGAACACAGAACATGGCGCTGTGTTGGTGCTGCCTTTTTGAATAAATAAGATTGATAAACACAATTTAAGAAATAATTTCTGTAACTTCCTACCTTAATCTTACAAGAGGCTGCGGAGCACTCCAATTTAAGTGACTTTTGGTATAATGAAACCTGGTCATTTTTGCTAGAAAAAAAAAAAAAATACAAGCTGTGGAAATTCTGTATAACAACATGAAGTTTTACGCAACAGCTTTTCACAAGAAGCACAACACAGATTAGCCTACTGCTTACACTGATGCCCAGGAAAAGAAAAGAAAAGAATGACTGAAAATCTCAACAACTTTGATATATTTTGAGTGGTTTGATGGGTCCAAATATGATTTAAACATAGTACTGTATAAAAATGTATGTATCAAGACTATGATCCGGAGAACCACATATACAAGTGTGGCTTGCATGGATGCACGAATTGGGTCCTTTCAGTGGCATCCCCTCACCCCATATGCAATCATGCTGGTCCAGAGGGCGTCTTGACACTTAGGGTAAGGCAGAGGTGTAGTGGGGGGGGTCCATGGGGGCCGTGGCCCCAGATGCAATTTGTGGGGGGGCACAGACAGGCGCCCCCAAAGCAGGCTCCTTCATTGGAGCCTGGCTCTGAGTGAGAAGGAGCTGCGCCTTGGTCGCAGCGCTCATGCCTGGGCACAGCTCCGCCCCTGGGTCAGACCTGACCTGGGGGAGGAGAGAAGGAGAGTGGGCAGCAACAATGCCACCTACCCTCCTTGGCAACAGCAGCTCTGCTGTCGGGTCAGGCCCGACCTGGTGGTGAAGAGCAGGAGGGGAGTTGGTGGCAGCTTCCCTGCCCCCCCTCGGACTGTGACGCTTAGGAGGGTGCCCTCCAGCCCCCAGCCCCCTTGGGGGCACACACCCCCAGGCAGTGTGGGCATATGCTCCACTGCTGGGGTAAGGAGGCCACTATGCACCATAGGGGCACAAGCATAATAAAGGCTCTGGTCCCAATGCCATTCCCATATAAACTTCTTGAAATGCATGTAGTTGGAGGATCAGCTTTGTCCAGTACACCTACAGTTTTACCTATCAATAGCCTTTTCTTTCTTTTGCAGCATGAGGCTGGTTGCCCTATCCACAAAGGGTCTCATTGCTAACCTCTCACCCTCTATCCTCCTCCCTTCAGTGAGTCAGATGCAGACACTTTTTCTTCGGGGGAGAAACTTCTTTTAACAGTAGCTCCCAACCAGCATCCCAAATGTTGCTTTGCATTTCAATGCACTAGCAGAAAGCAGTCTGCATGGCAATATCAATGCATAAGTTGGTAAAAAAAAGAAGTAGAAACAACAAAATTTGGTTATGCAGTGTGACAACATGCTTTATCTAAAATCCAAATTGTCCATCTCAAACTAGGTCTTTATCTTTTAAATGACAAGTCTCTCATTTGCTTTAAAACTTGGGTGGACTACAACTCCCATCATCAATGACCATTGGTCATGTTGGCTAGGGCTGGTGGGAGTTGAGAGTCCAACAACAGTTTCCCCATCCATTCTTTAAAAGAAACTTCCTATATATCCACAGTTCCTTGAAATGCCATGCCTGAGTTTTCAAAAAGATGCAACTTAAAAAATGATTCTCTTGTAAGAAATGAGTACGCTAGCCTTATAATGCATTGGAGCTGCCTCCAGGTGATCAGGTAGAAAAGCTTTTTGTGAAGCGGAATGCATATAGTTCTTTCCTTTCAGTGTGCCACATAAAACTAACACATCAGCAACCTGGAAAAAAGGAGAAAACAACTGACCTGCTATGTTGGCCAGTAAAGACTTTTGCTCCTCTGCCAGTTCCACAGTACTCGTCACCAACGTAGACTTCCATGTTCCGGGCCTCACTGACAATGCCAAGACCAGTAATTTCTTCTGAACCGTGGGGGTCACAGTGCAAGTACAGTAAGCATGGAGCGACGTTGTCATTGTGTAATCGTCCTTCAAGAACCACAACATTCTCACTAGAAGGTGGGAAAGTCCATCTAGAATTATACATTTAGCCAAAGCACTGACAGTTCCAGTTACTAAACAGTAAAGTTTTGTTAATGACAAACTGCTCATGACAGTGTGTGCGTGTGTGTTTTAAAATACTCCTCTTACAAGTGTTAGTTGGTGAATAGTGTTGCATTTTTAATTGAGATCGGAACCTGTGGGTGCCAACTGCACTGTGCAAATGAACTCCACTGGGACTTACAAGACTTGCTTCTGAATGAATGTGCACAGGATTGCACGGTAAGATATAATCACCAATATAACTTAAACTCTACATCTGTATAATAAATGAGAGAATAGTGATATACCTCACAGGACTGGATCTACCCCTGTTGTTGCCACAAAGTTCAAATACGGTTTTTTTCTATGTCTGAATGATAGGATACTAGAGTATCTGACCATTGTTGGCTTGGTGAAACTACTGTTTTAGATCAGTTAATGAGCTTCTTTGGAAAACGAGGACTTGAATTCAGATCTAAGCTGTAGCAGATCTAAGCTGTAGCTGCTGCAATTTATTAGTGTTACCATTCATAGGCACAATTTAAAAAAAGAATGATTCTGGTAGCTCCGGCTAACCATTGCAGAGAGATGAAGAGAGCAGTACCTTTAAGAAAAATCTATTTCTGAGGAAACTGTTAAAAGACCCAGGAGCTGTGCTGGTCAGTTGCAGCAAAGACAACTAAAGGTCTTGTGAGCACTTTTTAAAAAAGGTTTTATGTCACACTTATCTGTGAGCAAGCCCCACTGAGTGAAATAATACTTACTTTGGTGCATGTACACAATCACACTGCCATTGTAAAATAAGCTTTCATACTTGGATCCATGATAGCTTGTACTACAACTTTGGCCGTCTGCTCAAAAGTAAGGCCCACTGTGTCCAATAGGTTTACTCAGCTTTGGAGCCTATAAACGTTATACAAGACACTGCCTTATACCTATTCAAAGCACTGGTCCCATCAAACCCAGTACTGTCCACTGAACCCCTAGTGGATTAGTTTGGTGCTGGGAGAACCTCTTCCCTCTGTAGCCCCTGGCGGTGTTCTCAGTGGAGAGCAGGCTACTACCCTGATTTGGAAACCTAGCTGCTAAACCAAATTAACAGGAGCTACCATATGTAAATTGGGACCCCTGTTTTAGGTAGTGGAGGGTCACTGCAAGGTTGCCAGAATGGAAAAATGGAGCTGAGACTTCGGAACCTAACTTATAAAAGGGACTTGTTCTAGAGCTGTGGTTCCCAATGTGGTGTAAACGCCCCACAGGAGGGCAATTTGATTTTTAGGGAGTAGGGACAATTCAAGAATGAGTTAGACCAAGTTAATGGCATTTTAGGCTTCCTCCACGTGAATAGGAGTTTACTTTTTGAATAATAAGAATTATATGTCGCAGAGGGGGCGGGGACGACACCAGGATTTTAGAGATACTTACGTGGGGCACGGCCAAAAAAAGATTGGTAACCACTGTTCTAGAGCAAGTAAGAAAGCTACCCCAGAGGGGGAAGGGTGGATTGAAAAGGTGGAATGAGGACAAGAGCGTATTCTTGCCAGGCTGCTGCTACACCCACTGGTCTTCCAATTGATCCAAATTGGGTCATAGCAGACGCCAAGTGCAACCGTGCAAACTATACGGCCAAAGATTTAAGAAGCGGGTCCCCCGAGTGCAATGTGTTTGGGTTCAATTTGGGAAAAGTTGACAGCAGGAGCTCTCCAAGGTTTCCAAGGCAGGGATCGACGCCGGGAACTGATGAGCCTGGGATCCTTTTCGTGCAAAAACACACCTACACCCTGGCCACTGAGTCACGACGCGGAAGCCTCTGTGGTTGTTTGATGCTTGTTCAGCATTTGGCGGTCATTCTGGGGGGGGGGGGGTTCTGGAAGAGGGGCAGCTCCCCGCCAAGCCCCTCGAGGCCACGTCTCGGCTGCTCCTCGCCTCCTTCCCACGGCTCCCGGGGCTCCTTCCAGAGAACAGGAAGGCCCGCGACCTGGGGCGTGTGTATCCCCCCGCCCCGTACCCCGGTCTCGGGCGCCTTCCTCACCCGTTCAGCGGGTGTCCCAGGGGCTCGCAGGCGTCGGCTTCCCCCTCCGGGACCAGGCGCAGGACTCCCGCCAGGTCCGCCCGGCACTCCCAGGAGCAGGCGGCCGACAGGCGGCCGGCGGGCGCGACGGGGCCTCCGGCGGCGGGAGCTTTTGCGAGGCCTGCTACCGCCGCCAGGCTGCTGCCGCTCGCCATGGCAAGCAGGAAGCCCCCCGGGCTCTGGGCGCCGAGAGGATGCTACGCGGCGGGACCATACGCGGGCAGCGGGGAAGAAGAAGGGCGGCGGGAGAGGGGCGGTTCTCGAGGGGGGAACTCAGCTTCCCAAGATCGCGGGGCTCGCCGGACGGTTCTTCCCCGCAGGAACTTCCGCCCTTCCGCAGCTTCAACCGTAGACGTATTAGCATATGATAGGATGAAAGCTGGCCATAGAGAAAAGGCGAAGTTTGGCTGTCCGCAGCCTGGATTCCCGGGTTTCTGTCGACGCCGCGGCTCCCTCTGGTTTGAGTGGTGAAAGGAAGGAGGAAGCCGTTGCAAGGATTTGACCGTATCCTGCCCCGCTCATTCCACGCGCACCCCCCGCCCCAGTAGAAGCAGAGACAGAAGTTCATTCTCGTTGAAACCCAGGTCTTCTTGTGTGGGGGGCGGGGGAAATGTCATTCGTGTATTTTGTTCTGGTTTTGTTTTGTATTTTAAGATTCGGCTTTTCAGCTCTCAGTAAACTCTGCTCGCTCTAGGAAGAGGGAAATAAACTCTCCAGATTACCCACTCCAAATTGCACATGGGGTCTCAAAAAAGGTGCCTTGCGACAACCCTACGACGCAGATCTGACAGTGTCATTAGCCTCCTCAGTTGCAAATTGGGGGGTGGGTGGGCAAGGCTGCAATGTGATGCGGTGCATTCCCAAAATGCAACGTGCTTTTGTGTGTGTGTGCATATATAGAGAAAAATGCATTTGGGTAGTCCTGTAGTGTAGTCCACTGTATCAAACAATATATCCATGCTATTGTAAACTGGAGGGGCGAATTACAGCTACACAGAAGCACCTCCATGTTGTAGATGGGCTTCTGTATTATGATACAAGCTATATATTAGGACACCTGCTATAAACTTAATAACAAACACAACCAAAATATGCAGCTGAAAGCCCGACTTTTGTCTTCAATATATTCAATGACATCCCACTCTCACTTGGATCTCAACTGTAGCCCCAAAAGCAAAGGCATAACTTCACCAGGGTCCTGTATCTTGAACCAAGAAAGATCGTCCTCATAGCATCTCCCCTCCTGGCTATATCTAGGTGACAGAAGAAACAACTTGGATCAAGCCTCACTCTGGCAGATGTTCTCATTGCTGTTGTCATCATCACTAAAGGGTGTGTGATAGCCTTCATGTGCCAAAAGTAGAGCCAAGGCACTGGCTGTTGATCCCACAAAAGCTTGTATAACTAGATAGTGGCTCTAATAAAATCTTTTTTAAAAAAAAATAATCACCTGCTTGATCTTTAGTTGTAGAATATATTGTCACTGGTGCGGATTTGCAATACTGTATAATACAAAAACTACCATGAATGGAAGCAGCAGGACATTTATACAGGAATGGGATATAATGATGTTTTAAGTGAACTTCACTAATACTGTGGCTGTGTACACACACCCTTATAGCACATCCCCTCCCCCCAAAAAAGCAGTTTATTCCCTGCAGAGTTACAGTTCCCAGCAACCTTAAAAAACTTCAATCTCCAGAATTTTTTGAGAGGGGAAATCTGCTTTGAACATGCTTTAAACAGCATAGTGTGTACACAGCATGAGGATGCAATCTTATATACACTTATTCCTGGGAATAAGTTCCATAGTTCTCAGTGGGACAACTCTGACTAGACATGCATAGGGTTACACTGGGACAGAGCAATTAATCGAAACCCATTTATGCCTAACTGGTGGGCTGGGATTAAGTGGAGGTGCTCCTCTGCTTGGCTCTCCCGATTGAACTACCTTCCTACTGCATGTGCAGGCAGGAGGCCCACTGGTGTATTCCTGCCAGCAGAAAGCCCTGAAGTGGGGTGTTCAGAGGGTAGCGAAAGGGTAAGGCAGAGCCAGCCCAGGTTTTGCTAGATCCTGAGTTGGGCTCAGAGGTGTTGATTGCCCTTCCCACCCCGTAACACCATTGCTACTGTAAGTGAGCGGATTGTTGATGTGGATCTGGTGGTGGCTACACTTCCCCACAGCACCCTGCAGGTATGGAGGTTCAGAGTTCGGCTTACAGCCTAAAATACTTTATATCATCACCACACCATTATGTTGAAAAGGGACTATTATACACAGGAACGGAGATCCCGTATGGAAATGCACATCTAATTTCAGCAAAGGCAAATCTACCTAAATTGCCGCCTGTATCTCTCCTCCCTCCCCACTAAAAAGAAAAAGCCAGTGCTCATTATATGCAGACATGTTGTGTTCCCTCTTAACACCGTGGTTGCTCCCAGACATAGACAAGTTAATGCTATCCTTTCATTGCTGTTCTGTTTTAAACCGGGTGTGGAATAGCAACACTGCTTCCAGACTTCTAGCATTCTACGAAGTGAACAGTCCGCCACTCCCCGACCCCAGATGTGAAACCTGTCTGCCTTACAAAACGGTCATAAGATCAAAAACAAATCTTTCCTGCCTACTTGTGGTTAGCAAAAGGAGAAGCAGAACTGTTCAGTTGCATGTCTTCACTGGCCTCTAGAGAATTTTGCTGATGCCAGTTTCCAATGTGGAAACTGGTTTTTAAATATTACTATTATGAGCTGGAGCAAAAGTATATTTCATAGGTCTTCAACTAATGGGTCAGGACCCACAGGAGGATTGCAATGCAATCCTAGGTGGGTTTTGAAAAGTTGTTGCTGCCATGTTGGACTCCAGGTAAGGCTGATGAGCATTTTGCCAGCTTTCATGAGTGCTTCAAAGAGGCACGTGAAAGGCAAGAGCCTTTTTTTCAGTTAGGTATTTTTGGCAAACTCTATGGCCCACCTTCCTAAAATTGTGCCTATAGTGAGGGAGCTCTCACCGCTCACTTTTTAGTCTGATTTGATGGCTTTCTAGACTTCTCCAAGAAAAGAAAGACGCTGGGGATTAGAATTCAGAAGTGTCCACTGCGGTGGGTAGCTTGGCTGCCCAGCATGTTGCTGTTGTGGCAGTTTTGGGAGCCCAGGAAGTGATGGCAAAAGTCTGGCTGCAGAAGGTGAGAGAAGTAGGGGTGCCATATGATCCTTGCTCCACTCCCTGAAGCCTGAAATAGGGTTATGTCAAGGGAGAGGTTCATTGCTTGGGAACTGTTTATGGATTTCTCTGTACAGTTGCCACAGTCCTAATGCCTCAAGTGAATCCTTTTTCGGTAAGAAAGTGCATTTATAATTGTGTGTCTCTGCACACTTCTTAGGCAACGATAAAAGAAAGAGAAAACCCAAGGTGTGCACACAGCTATCTGATGGATTCCCTGTCAGTACTGTACTTAATCAGCAATAGAGAATCAACAAATTAGATGGTGGGGACATACTCAAAAGGGAACGCCTACTGATATGAATGAGAAAGACTTAAGTTGTTCGTATACAAAGTCAAATACGTGTGGATGTGGACTACTTTGGTCTAATTCAAACGGGAGGAAAGTGAATTAACAGCTAAATAATGTTCGAGTGTGGACAAGCCTTTTTTTCCCTGTAGAGGTTTGCGTTACTTCAGAAGAAATCTGTCAGCCGCCACTGCATCTGAGAGCATTTCTCTCTCACCCCTTTTTACTATTCCCCCTGTAAATCTCTTTTTCTTTATTTCCCTGACATCACTTGATCTCTTCTTCCTTGCATAGTGGACTTACCAGGAGAGATTGTTCATGTCAGAGGTCCAAAGTTGCAGAGGGCTTTTTAATTAAGAAAAAGTCTATGTAAAATGTAGCCTAGGGCCATGGATTGACCACCATTGTTTCGGGGGGGATCTTAGTGATTGTCCCTCAATCTGACTCAGTGGCGTAGCGTGGGGGGGTGCAGGGAGGGCCGGCCGCACCGGGCGCAACATCTGGGGGTTAGGGTTAGGGGGCGCAAATTACTTGCCTTGCCCCGGGTGCTGACAACCCACGCTACACCACTGATCTGACAGCCCCCCCCCCCATTCTTCAAGGCAGGGACTAGACTGCTCTGTGGGACCTGCTTCTCTGGTAACACATCACTGCGCCAGGTTGGGAATTATAAACAAACACTAATAATAATAATAATAATAATAATAATAATAATAATAATAATAATAATTTTATTTATACCCCGCCCTCCCCAGCCAAGGCCAGGCTCAGAGCGGCTTACAAGCAATAATAAAAACAAGATGAATGATTACAACTTAAAAACAAAAATAAAATATACAAATGTGTTGATAAAAAAACTCAGTTCATCACTGCCAAGTATTTCTACATTGTAGGTACATCACTTTCCATCTTCAGAGTTGCTTTTGAAAGGAATTTTAATATATTTTTAAGGCTGGGTGGGGACCCACTTGCAAATGAAATCATTCTGGTGCAGTTCCTGGTCAGCTGAGTACACGGCTGCAACTTTAGCGACAGCATTGCTGGCATACTTTATTTACTCATCTCATAATAAAACTAAATCTGCTGGAAGTGGATTTTAGGTCTTTTGTTTCAACATCTCCACCCCACCCACCAGTGTCTGTGCTACAGTTCTGAAATAATACACTGTCTAGGATGTCTTAATGGCTCTTTTCCGCTCGCTATCCTATATTTGCTGCAGTCACAAGTGACATGCTCCAGGCTAAAAGGCGGATGTTTTTCACTTTAGTTGTGAAAAAAAGCCCTAGGGCTTTGTAAAATAGTTTTAGAGGAATCTAGTTTTGTCATCTTTACAGTGAAGTGGACAGGGTACATTTCTCCAGTTACACCGCCTGTAAATGGTAAGTTGACAAACCAGTTTTCTGCAGTGTTGGCTCAGAGAGTCACTTCCCCTTTCCTTGGAAGTGTTATCTGAATTCTTGTGTTACTATGTCAGTCGCCTGCCGTCCTGAGATTCAGTTCTGTTGCTTTATGGCCATTAGGTGAAATTGCTGGGGCATTCCAGGCTGGAGCACCTTAGCCAGCGAAGCTGGAGGAAGAAACCATGTCAGAATGCTGCCTTTATTATTTAATCATGCTAGGACTAACCAGCATTGGAAAACCAGTCCTAACAATGGGTAAGTTCTGCTTTGTTTTCTGTCTGTTTTAAAAGTAATTAGAAGTTTACATTGGCAGCTTGATGCCCAAATCAGTACTTGGAGGGGTGGTTTAGGCTGTGATCTTTAGCACTCATATAGGGACAAATGTTTATTATGTGCTTCAAAAACAAAAACAAAAGGTCCATTTCAGATCAGGGTTTTAAGAATGCTTCCTTTCTCTCAGAAGAAGTTGTGAATCAGGCAGCTAGAATCTCTTGATGCAGTTCCTGAAATGGAACCAGTCATAGCCTAAAAGGAGCATATTAGGCAAAATATTCAGTAGTTTAAGCTCCTTATTTACATAACTATGTGGCAAAAGTTTACTTTTCACGCCCACTTCAATCTTTAACAAACAGTGTGGATGCTGAGTCCTAGGATGGAACAGAGTATTGGTCCTGATCAATTTTTGGTAATATGTATTGATTTGTAAGTTTAAATCCAAATGCAGGTTTTATATATACCAACCTAGAAATCTTTATGCCAAAACAAGGAAAGTGAAGTAAACTATAACCCAAATAAACCAGAGCTGGTTAGGAAATTGCGGAAATTAAGTGCCGTCAAATCATCAACTATGTTGAAGAAGCAAGGAGTATACAAAGTCGCATCAAAGAGTTGACATCCCATTGTTCAGAAAAGAAATTGGGGGGGGGGGTGGTATTTGGAATAGGAATATATGGTGTGCTGCTGTAATATAAGATGAAAGATCACATGATGAAGGACTTACCTTTAAATAATGTGGCGTTTTGGAAATGTTTCAAACTGACAAGAGGATCTGTTTTGAAAAATCATTATGCAGAAGAGGGTGTGTGTGCATAAATTAAAGTAGCCTGTGTTCTTTAAAAACTGTTTTTGCTATATTAGCATTCAGCTGTTAATTAGTAGCATGTTTGTTTTTAAATGAACCTGGTGCATTTCAGTGTGCAAAAGGAAGCTGGTGCATAGTGGGGAGGGAGACTCCTTTCGTGAGCAGAATTACAGGTAACAAAGACAAGTTGTATGTCAGATATGGGTTTTTAGGGAAGGACACTCTTTCATATTTCAAAGACCATTTCTAGAAGATGTGAAGCTTGGTTTGTTTTTTAAAAAAGCTGTTTACTCAGTGAGAACCTTTCTATAAACACTGATTAACAGGCTTTATACAGCACCATAGAGGGACAGAATTCTTCCAAGCAAGTTTGCCTGATATTGAAGTAAGAACAGACACTAGTGAGTCAGGCCTGCAATTCATACATTTAATTTATAGTTGCTTCAGTAGCTCAGTGGGTAGAGCCTGAGACTCTTAATCTCAGGGTTGTGGGTTTGAGCCCCATGTTGGGCCAAAAGATTCCTGCCTTGCAGGGGCGTTGAAGTAGATGACCCTTGTGGTCCTTTCCAACTTGTGTTGATAGTTCATCCAGTGACCAACATAATATGTGAACCAGTTAATTTTGTATCACTGAGGTAGTTTAAAGGTATGTACAGTGGTACCTCGGGTTACAGACACTTCAGGTTAAAGACTCCACTAACCCAGAAATAGTACTTCAGGTTAAGAACTTTGCTTCAGGATGAGAACAGAAATCGCGCAGCAGCGGCGCGGCAGCAGCGGGAGGCCCCATTAGCTAGAGTGGTGCTTCAGGTTAAGAACAGTTTCAGGTTAAGAATGGACCTCCAGAACGAATTAGGTTCTTAACCCCAGGTACCACTGTACTGTTTTGTATAAAGATATAGATAATTTATTACGGTCGGAGACCAGCTTATAGAACACACTTGGGGGTACAGTCACAGAAGGAAAATAAACAATTAAAACAATGTACAATAATAAATTTAAAAACAAAGTACAACAATAAACTACCGCAGGGAGCTGACCAAGAGTATAAAGATATTTTTGACCAAGAATCAGCCCTATCATTAGGTATAAAGAGGTAGCTGCTTCAGGCGGCTGAAGTGGAAGGCTGAGCCATGCGTGCCTCACACAGGCCTGTGCAAAGCTTGTCTGAAGCCCAGGGTAGATGAAAGGCACAGGGTGTTCTTGGCATGACAGCTTAAGACCATTAGGCCCCTGGCAGAGTCTCCTGTCTGGCTTAGCCCTCCAAGGCTCAAAGTACCTGGCTGCCCACCACCACATGGGCCTGGCCAAACAGACTACCCAGCACCTCCCAAGCAAATTTGGAGCCCTCAGGTGCTGTAGAAGACACAATCCCATCAACAGTTTTGAAGTAAGATACAGCTACCAGTCTGGGCAGCTTCTGCTCATGGAGGGGTGGGGACACATATAGCCATATTTCTTAGACAGCAAAATGTCTTGGGCTCACCCTGTTTGTAATAATAGACAAAGCAAGTAAGGGGTGCCTGAGAATGTTGCTAAAATATAGGTATTTATCACCCCATTTTTGCACAAAGGCATTTTAAGGAGTCAGAAATAAAAAATTGTTGAGAGAACTCTCAGTTCCATTGAATCTAGTATTGGGCAGTCTCTGGGTAACCTGTTCAACAGGTGTCTTCTTTGTTTCTAGACGGTCATAAATTTTTTTTGACCAATGGCATATTGCCAACTGTTTGCTCAATTGCTCATTCCATTCCTTTTATTATTATTATTGTAAATCTTCTTTAGACTATAGGATTAGATCCAATTATGTCTGCTCGCTTGTAGAAAACAAACTCCACTCATGCAACAAGACTCCCAGTTTCTCGCCTCCAGTTTCCGTGCCCCCCTCAGTCTGCTCTGGAGGGTGCCCCAACCCTCTGGAGCAGATTTTGAGGGCACAGAAGCTGAGGGATGTAGAGAGAAGGGGAGGGTGGAGAAGCACCATTGTGCTAGTGGACTCCTGCTTCTGCTACTTTGGATCTCGCACAAAGCCTTTTGCAGGCTTTGAGGAATTAGTTTGCTTTTAACATTTAATTTTTGCGTGGATCCTGCATAAACCATAAAGGCTAGAAATTGTCTAAAATTAAAGAGAGATAAGAAGATTTATTGGACTTGGCAGGGCCAAGCTTGAAGAAAATCTGCTGACCTTGTAAGTATGCTAAGGTTTTGTGGGTCCCAACCTTGTTTTCTATAATCCTTTTACAGGATGAGTTCAGATCCTTTGGGGCATTATAAAATAAATCTTCTTGTGACATTATCAGGCTGGTCTCTCCACACAAACTGAAAAACTCTAACCTTGTTTTTAGGAGGGTATGCTCATCAGATCTCTAGGCATTCCACATATGAGACTATAATTCCTCAAAGATTGACTGACAGGGTGAAGCGCTGGACGCATTCTCATAAGGTTTGTTTTTCCTTCAATTTTTGTCCCCCTTTAGTGTTCTTCATATGGTGTCCTACTTGTCCAAAGCAAATAAAAAAGCAAAAGCAGCCATGTTTGTCCATAAGAAAAAAATCCATAGCTGTGCAATACCATCATTAGGACCAAACTAAACTTAACAGGGTTGTACCACTTTTTTGAGTTATCTGAAACTCTTTATCAAACTAGAAGTTAGACAAAGCAGGGGGTGATAGGATAAGGAAGTATTCAAAAAGTACAAAAATTAGGCTAGATGTTGTCTTCTTCTAGACTCAGCCCCCAAATGGAGACAGCAGGTTGAATAAGGCCCTCCAGGAAAGGCCTGGAACTGGATTACCAGTCCTATCTTAATTTCTTCATTATCCCAGAATCCTAGGTGTATCATCTGATATCTATAGCACCTGGCAGGGACTAGGGTTGTGTACACATTACATGCTTAAAACCCAGCTATGTTATTCTTCTTCTTCAGATCAAAGCATCGAAACACAGTATTTCATTTTAAAAATACAGGATAGATGAATTGTGGCTGAAGTCATATGTACACATATGTACACTCTGCTTCCCAGACAAATGCAGAGAAAACAGGAGTACGTACACAGCCTTATTCAGCCCCTGTAGCGGTCTCCATCTTGGAACTTCCATATGTCTGGTTTCCTGAGCATTCCTCATGATTTGTTTGCACAAAGTTTGGGAGAAGGTTATACGATGTCTGGTGTTTATTGAGCCTTCCTTCAGATTTGTTTGCAAGGGGGTTCTTCCATAATGTTTAGAAACAAGATAAGCATGTTTGACTTCAGGTCCCAATCTGTGTCCCACCACATTAGCAGAGCAAAGGATCAGGTGAAAGGAGAGCTGTGCCAGCATAATACAATTCCCCGGCATGAATGGATCCAGGGAGGGATCATAGTTCAGTGGTAGAACACATACAAATACAAATACAAATGCTTTGCTTGCAGAAGATCCCAGGTTTAATCCCCTGGGAAAGACTCCTGATTGAAAGCCTGGAGGGCCATTGACAGTCACTATCAACAATACTGAGGGAGATGAGTCAATGGTCCAACTTGGGATAAGCTTCCCATGTTTCTGTTTTGTTGGATACTGAGAAGCACTCCAACATGTATTAATAAGGCAACTATGCCTTTTGCCAAATGCAGTGCTCTGGTCATGATCAGTGGCCCGAAGGGAGTGCGATGTCATTCCTGAAGGCTGAGCTGTACTGTATCCTGGTAGGTTTACAAAGCGAGCTACAACTATAATTTTAGCTGACAGGCAGCACACAGTGTTGAATGTGCTTGTGCTGTGCTCTTCGAATAGGCTGTTACTGTAGCTGTGTCAGCAGTAGAAGCCACATTGTGCACCAGCTGCAGCTCGTGTAACCCCCCCCCCCTTTAAAAATAAATAAATGCAGAGGATCTATTATAATGGGTAGGACTAATTGGTAGGAATTAATGCTAGAGTGTGCAATGACCTGCTAGACTGAATTCTGCAGATTCGTTGCCTGTTTAGAAAACTGAGCAAAGCTGTAGCAACTTGTTTTTGATAAGAGGCACTGCTGGTTTTATGAAGATTTAAAGAACTGCGTATTATGTTTTGCATGTGATTTATTTTTCAGGAGCATTTAGATAATCAGTTGTCTTACTTGATCCAAACTGGAAACGGAACACATATCCTGAAATTAAAGAAAAATAAGTATGTTTTACGTATACCATTCTAAGGCCTTTTCATGTTTTATTTTAGTTGATATAATATTTGCAATGAAATCTCATTGGGACAAGTACTGTTGAATGGCAGACTACAAGGGAAGCGATTTTTTTATAGCTTGTATTAAAATGTGTATTTGTGTACAAATTATCAGAAATGAGAGGCAAGGTGTAGCAGCTGAGAAATTTTTTTATATTTGTACATGGCTCTTTCATTTGTATACTTAATATATACTTTTCTTTTGGAAAATATTAAACAATCCATCTGTGCTGAACTTAGCTGTTAGACCCAATATGGACCCATGCAGCAGGATCCATGTAGTATGGTGCTCTCTGTGCATGCAAGCAGACTTGTCAGCTTCCTCCGTCCAGAAACATCCTTCAGAGCCCTTGATGTGCCTCTCCAGTGGCCTCATAGCATCCTATGAGGAATGAGAGGCTGTACCAGAAAGGGAGAAATTTCGCTTTCTTCTGGGTGCATGCAGAGGTACGGTACACATGGGTACAGGTGTCTCTAGATCCTGGCCAAATTTTTTAACACAAGCTATCTTGGGGTGGCACTGTGGTCTAAACCACAGGGCCTAGGGCTTGCAGGTGGCACTGTGGTCTAAACCACAGGGCCTAGGGCTTGCCGATCAGAAGGTCGGCAGTTCGAATCTCCGTGATGGGGTGAGCTCCCGTTGCTCGGTCTGTGCTCCTACCAACCTAGCAGTTTGAAAACACGTCAAAGTGCAAGTAGATAAATAGGTACCGCTCCGGCGGGAAGGTAAACAGTATTTCAGTGCGCTGCTCTGGTTCACCAGAAGCGGCTTAGTCATGCTGGCCACATGACCCGGAAGCTGTCTGCGGACAAACGCCAGCTCCCTCAGCCAGTAAAGCGAGATGAGCGCCGCAACCCCAGAGTCATCTGCAACTGGACCTAATGGTCAGGGGTCCCTTTACCTTTACCTTGGGATGCAACAGATAAATTTTGGGATGGGAGCAGTGAAGGGTGTGTTGTGACTGAGCTTCATTTGAATCCAGCTGAATTGGCAACCTGAGCCTCAAGTCATAGCAAAGGAATCCAGGAATACCCCTAAACTACATACCCTCTCCATTAGGCTATGTGTCATAAAGAGTGACGTGGCGAAATTGTTGGGATCATTTCAGGATCTCTAAGAAAGAGATCTAAGCAAAACAATATTATTATTTTTTTAAAAAATAATAATATTATAAGTATCAGTATTTACCCTCCCTTTACTCTAAGGTCCCAGGGTGGGTGACAACAATTAAAACACAATGTTAAAAACAGTTCGGAACAGTTCAGAACCGCAGAAATAAAGTGAGTCCTAAAATTATTCATCTCAAGTGTAAAATGCCAGGGTAGATGAGGTTCTTGCCAAACCACATCCTGATAAATGTGGAGCAGGTAACTCTGGAGCAGGTAACTGCAACATATCAACAGGCTAGAATGGCAACACAACAAAGAGTTAGCGGATCAAATGGTTGCCCACAAGGCAATAAGCACAGCAATCTTATGAACCAGGTCTTCAGTATCAGAAAGGCGCCGTTCCTGGAAAAGCTTAAAATTATCACCAGTCAATACTAATAGTGGTCAGAGTGGAGTGTGGCTGTGTAAACACGCCAGTTTAAAATTGATTCAATGCATTTATTTATTTGTTTTATTTCACTATATTTATGCACCACTTGATTGTAATGAAACCTCAAAGCGGTTTAAAACCCACGCTGACATATTTTCCTTCTTGTCCACATGATGTTGTCCTCATCCAAGGGGCAGCCTGTACTACCCCACATTAAATTCAGATTTTCCTGATCTGCAGATAATGCAGTAAGGAAAAGAAAACCAACATAAAATCACATGCAATGTATTTTTATGCTTTCAGAAACCTTATTGGTGAGAATTTTATACTATATACCTACAGAAAAGATGGCAAGTTGGAGACTACTCCCTTCAAAGCTAAGGTACTGTAATGGTGGAAGACCCCCTCCATAATGGAGAGACCCCTTTTAGCAACAACTGATTCACTAGGCTGCTATAGATTAATAACTGGCTGATTTCAATGAGGATGCAGGTGATGTAATCCCATCTGAAGCAGCTATAGTGCCCCAGGACATTGTCTCACACCCCTGATACCTTTATCTTTCTTGGCCACCTCAAGAAAGGTATTTTTATAGCTGAACAAAAAGAAAAAGGTATGTGTGTGAGAGAGATAGAGAGACAACTCCCTGGGGGCACTATTCAACTGTGTCTTACTCAGAATTGGCCTGCTGACATAAATGGATGTAACTTAGCCATGTCTAGTAATTTCAACAGTCTATGCAGAGTAAAAACTTAGGGTTCATCGAGACATACCCTTGCCTCGCCATTCCCCCCCCCCCCCCGGAAAACCTGATCTTTACCGCTGAATCACAGCAACCATCCATCAGCTTTTCTCCAGATTGGCAATTGCTCTGATTTATTACTAAAGAGCCTAGGGCTTGCTGATCAGAAGGTCGGCAGTTCAAATCCCTGTGACGGGGTGAGCTCCCATTGCTCTGTCCTGCCAACCTAGCAGTTCGAAAGCACGTCAAAGTGCAAGTAGATATATAGGTACCGCTCCGGCGAGAAGGTAAACGGCATTTCCGTGCGCTGCTCTGGTTCACCAGAAGCGGCTTAGTCATGCTGGCCAGTAAAGTGAGATGAGCACTGCAACTCCAGAGTCGTCCGCGACTGGACTTAACGGTCAGGGGTCCCTTTACTTTATTACTAAAGAGCAGGTTTTCTGGTGGAAAGCAGTGGAGCAAGGGCAAAACTGCTTAGACCCGTGCCTAAAAATGCAGGAGAAGCAGAAAACTGCTTGGACAGTGCTTTCTAGGCATTGGTCAAGAGCCAGTCTGGATGAGCCCTTTGTTAAAGAAGTAGAAGAAGAGTTTGGATTTGATATCCCGCTTTATCACTACCCTAAGGAATCTCAACGCGGCTAACATTCTCCTTTCCTTTCCTCACCCACAACAAACACTCTGTGAGGTGAGTGAGGCTGAGAGACTTCAGAGAAGTGTGACTGGCCCAAGGTCACCCAGCAGCTGCGTGTGGAGGAGCAGGGAAGCGAACCCTGTTCACCAGATTATGAGTCCACCGCTCTTAACCACTACACCACACTGTCTCTCTTGAATTTGGTTTAAATTGCTCTAAACTGCTATAAGATGGTTGGTTAAATATGCCTCATGTACCTGGAACAGCCTTCCTCAACCTGATTCTCTCCAAATGTTATTGTCGTTTTGAGGCTGGCAGGCTGCAGGGCACCAGTTTGGGAAAACATGGCTTAGAAACTGTAATATTACTGGCCAGAATAAGAGAGAATAGAGAGAGGTTGGATCAACTCACTTCCAAAGAAGAGTGGGAGGTTATAGACCTGCCCTTGCATTGTGTTCTGCTAAACACAGTCCTTGCTATGGTTTGGACCAATTTTTTCTTCTTCTTTATTTGGCAATCACTCGTAGTCGAGTAAGATTGTCTTCCATGAATATGGTCTTAACAGTGTCTCCGTGACTGTGGAGGCTAATTCTGGATCCACACGTCCTTCCACAGTGGGACATAGGTTTCTGGGTGGGAGTTGATCACAATGAGGATTTGCCAAACATGCCTTCCTCTTAGCATGTTTCTCCCTTTCTCCCTGAGCTCGTGCTTCTTCAGAGTAAATAGTAATAATAATAATTTATTTAAACTCCGCCCATCTGGCTGGGTTTCCCTAGCCACTCCGGGCAGCTTCCAACAAAAGATTAAAAATACATCAAAACATCATTCATAAAAACTTCCCTAAACAGGCCTGCCTTCAGATGACATTTTTGGTAGAGGCTATTCTCCAGTTGGAGCACTTGCTGGCCAGTGTTTCTAAATTATCTATGCTTATACTGCATTTTTTAAAAAAATTGCATTGAGAGCATCTTTAAACCTATTTTGTTTTCCACTGGCATTTCAGTTGCATCAGAATCCAGAAAACTACATTGTGTGTGTGTGTGTGTGTGTGTGTGTGTGCCAATTTGAGTAAACATAGCATAGTTGTGTACACCAAATTACAGGTTGCGTCTGTTGTTTGCATAAGAAAAACACTATTAATTGTTTGGTTTCAGGCCCACTGTTATTACCGTGGAGTTGTTGAAGGGATTGAGGACTCCCTGCTTGCTCTCAGTACCTGTGATGGCCTTAGGTACTACCTTTTCATTCTAACTTCATTTTGAGGCAAATACATTTTAATCTGTTTGACATTTTATTTTAGAATCAATGGGAGTCTGAGCGCTTGCTTTTGCTACATATTCCAGACACAATCGAGATCTGTTGCCTATTTCTTGCCCCTGCAAAGCACTTCTTGAGAAATCAGTTTCATTCCGGGGGGGGGGGGGGCTTATTGCAAATTGATTCTCCATTGGCTCACAGTACAACTGTTTGAAAACAAATGGAAGTGGTCCTTGCAATGCAGGGGTGTAACCCCACCTGCCCAATGTTGTGTTGATTGATATAAGAAAAAAATTGCTCCTTTCCCCTTATGGGGTACCCAAGAGCCCATATAGAGTCCTTTTGTGGGTTCTATCGGTATGAGAAAATAACAGAGACCAACCAGAGAATATTGAGAAGCAAAGCAGCTACTAAGCCTGATCTTTATTACCGTAACTGTTGCAACAGGGTGCTCCCCCACACGCAGGAGAGAGGAGGAGGACCCAGAACAGAGGTGTGCCCACCCTTTTTAAATTTTAAATTGCCCACCCTGGAGTCCGAGACCACCCCCCAGAAACATCATACATACATCACAGAAGGGGTGTAGCCCAAGACCACCCCTCAGATACATCATACATACATCACAGAAAAGGTGGTCCACAACAGAAATCTGAGTGTGTTCTTTATCTCCTGTCTGGCAAGTTACCTGATTGCAGGTATCTGGGTTTTGGCCATTCTTTTGTTATAATAACTACTTAATTCCTGAATCTAGGTCACAGGCCGCAGGCTCACACCCTGTTCATATCTTGAATGTGCCCTTAAGACAGGATTTGTGAGGAAAGAGACAATGGGGAGGTTTCCCACTTTGACCTTGCAGAGAAAAATTTGAGGTCAATTTGTTCAGGACCTTTTCTATGGGGTTTCAGACATGTGGTTTATATATACAGTTATGAACATTTATTATATATATATGACCTTAAAATTCTTATAACAGGGTGAATACCAAGATCACAGTCAACCTTCTTATAGAATCATAGAATTGCGGAGTTGGAAGGGACCACAAGGGACATCTAGTCCAACTCCCTACAATGCAAAATGTGGGGCTTGAACCCACAACATTGAGATTAAGAGTCTCATGCTCTACCGACTGAGCTATCCCAGCAGGGTGATTCATTCATTCACCTGGGACCTGTGCAGGGAAGAAAAGGCATGGATAACCTGATCATGGTTTTCAAATGTGCATCAAGGAAACATACCCCCATTCTTGTAGATGTCAGGATCTAGAATCAGTCTAGATTGAATGCAGCCTGTTGAATATGAGCATCAATGATCCTGGTTTAAGAAAGAAAAGTACACTTTTGTGCTACTAATGGGTTACGGTGTAGGCAGCCTAGACAGTTAACTTGACTAACCTTTCGAGAAACTTAACACATTTTATATATTGTTGTAATAAATGCTATTGCTACGATTGGTTTAGCAGTAGTTAACTTAGGCTGAATTGTTATCGATGTGGGTGGGGGTGAGCAGGACACGGCCAGGTAACTTTTCTTGCTTTCTGTGGTTTCAGGGGAATGCTCCATATTGGCGGCAAGCGATATGGCTTGGAACCAGTCAATGGATCAGATCGATTTGAGCACTTCTTCTATGCATTAGAAAACTCTCCCCATGAGCCCTTTTCATGTGGTGTGCCAGATGATGACCACGAGCAGAGCACAAAGACTTTTCTCAAATACACAAATATCTCACACAGTCCCTTCAATTCGGACAAAATTCTAAGGGTAAAAAGCATTTGTACATTGTTTTTCGAAAACAGTCCACCTTGTCTAAACTTTTTATTCCAGCTTTTAGCAACAATCCTTTCTGATTTTTAACTGACACTGGTGGTTTTTTTTCCAACAAATCTCTCTGTGATACTTTATTTCCATGTTTAAAATATTCCCATAAAAAAGGGGCAAGGATGAAATAGAAAAGGATATTTTCATACTAATTTCAGTTTTACTCAGATAATTTGCATTACACCTTTCTGCTTGCTCCATACCCCAGGTGAGTCAAATTATTGTGGTGTTGTTAAGATATATGGTTTTATTTACACACACACACACACACACACACACACTGAGAGAGAGAGAGAGAGAGAGAGAGAGAGAGAGAGTGCATGGGATGGAAGGGCTTACAGCACTGCGCTCCAATAGATCTTTCTTCCCCATTGGTTTCCAGGGAATCCCTAAGTCCAGTTTAGGCTCAGCACAGAGCAAGGCATGTTTCGCTTGCTCACACAATCTACTTCGTTCATGGGTAGGCAAACTAAGGCCCAGGGGCCAGATCCAGCCCAATCGCCTTCTAAATCTGGCCCGCAGACGGTCCAGGAATCAGCGTGTTTTTACATGAGTAGAATATGTGCTTTTATTTAAAATACATCTCTGGGTTATTTGTGGGGCATAGGAATTTGTTCATCTTTTTTCCAAAATATAGTCTGACCCACCACATGGTCTGAGGGACAGTGGACCAGCCCCCTTCTGAAAAAGCTGACTCCTGCTATAGTTCTTATACCTAGAATCATGTGACAACCAGCTAGATGAGAGGAGTGGGGGAAATGACTAGCATCTCTTAGTTGTAACTATTGCTGCCTTGCTTATTCTTTGAGATCTTGATTTTAGGGCACTTAATTGAGCAGCCAAGTGGGACGCAGGTGGCGCTGTGGGTTAAAGCCTCAGCGCCTAGGACTTGCCGATCGAAAGGTCGGCGGTTCGAATCCCTGCGGCGGGGTGCGCTCCCGTCGTTCGGTCCCAGCGCCTGCCAACCTAGCAGTTCGAAAGCACCCCTGGGTGCAAGTAGATAAATAGGGACCGCTTACCAGCGGGAAGGTAAACGGCGTTTCCGTGTGCGGCTCTGGCTTGCCAGAGCAGCGATGTCACGCTGGCCACGTGACCCGGAAGTGTCTCCGGACAGCGCTGGCCCCTGGCCTCTTAAGTGAGATGGGCGCACAACCCCAGAGTCTGTCAAGACTGGCCCGTACGGGCAGGGGTACCTTTACCTTTAATTGAGCAGCCAAAGCTGTTACCTTAGCAAAGGAACTGGTTTGGCAGGTTCCACAGCCTCTTCTACTAGATTCTAACCCTTACTGGATACAAGATTACAGGATGAGATCCAAGGACATAATCTAGACTGCCCCCCCCCCCCAATTTACAATGGTTCGTTAGAAAAATTATAGAATGCCAGTTCAGCCAACAAATTGGCCTTTTCCTTAGATGCCTGGCACCTCCTAAAACATTTTATTTACTTTTTATAGTTAGCTTATCTATTTAAAGTACATCAAAATAAAAAAATGCAGTGTGGAAATATATGTAATGTCATGTGGTCTGTTTTCCTTGTTACAGAGAAGGCGAGCCGTTCTGCCAGAGAAGAGATATGTCGAACTGTATATGGTTGTTGATAAAAATAGGGTAATTTCTCTCTCAACCCAATGCATTTTGCCAAAGTGTTTGAATTTTTTGCTCTAGAACATCTTATATTTTGAATTGTTTCAGTACTTGCGGAAGAAATCTGATGCTGAAGCTGTACAAAAGGAAACAGTAGAACTGGCTAATTATGTTGATGGGGTAAGTCATCACAGAGACATTCATTAGACTGTGCTTTATCACACTATTTTGCAGAAAATGTCAAAACACAACAGTAATATTTTCTTCAGCAACTGGATTATATCAAATCAGTAAGTGTGCAGAGGCTAATTGCATGGCCTGCCTTAGCAGAATCAGGCTCTTCTTATGTTCAGATATGTAATCGTTTTGTTTATTGCCAGGCTTTGCATACTGTGGACTTCAGCAAAAATTGTGCTTAACCAAAGCATACAAAACTGTAAGATTTAGGTTTGCGATCCTTCAGAATATTTAAGAGAGCCTGAAAATACTGGGCGCATGTATGAAAATGAATCCAGTCAAGACATCTCTTGGAAAAATTATTTGAAGAAGAATCAGAATTTGGGGAAATAATTCTAGGGAAGAACAATAAATTATTATCTAATACCTATAGCATTTTATTGGAATGGGAGACAAAGGACGAGTTGGCGAAGGAGGCAATGATTCATTGGGCATCTGATTTTGGATACAGTATAGAACTACCAGCCTGGGAAAAACTATGGAACAACATGATAAAATTTTCAGCATGTTATACAATTAGAGAAAACATCCAAAAAATGATTTTCAGATGGTAATTAATGCCTAGTAAACTGGTTAAGATGTATAAAAGAGGATTCAACTTATGCTGGAAATGTTTAGGCAAGGAGGGCATGTTAATCCATGTGTGGTGGCAATGCAAACTTGCAAAAAATAATAATCCGGGGAATTATTTATGAAGAACTAAAGAAGATGCTCCAATGCTCCTTCCCGAAGAAACCAGAAGCATTCTTGTTAGCTATAATAGGACAGCATATTCCAGATAAAGTTTAAAAACCTCTTCCTTTACACAACAGCAGCAGCAAGGTTAAAGGTAAGGGGACCCCTGACCGTTAGGTCCAGTCGTGGCCGACTCTGGGGTTGCGGCGCTCATCTCGTTTTATTGGCCGAGGGAGCCAGCGTACAGCTTCCGGGTCATGTGGCCAGCATGACTAAGCCACTTCTTAGTCTGGTGAACCAGAGCAGCGCACGGAAACGCCATTTACCTTCCTGCCTTGACGTGCTTTCAAACTGCTAGGTGGGCAGGAGCAGAGACTGAGCAACGGGATGAACATATGAACAAGTAAACAAAACAAAAAGTGAAGCACAGAGGAGGAAAAGAGTAGAAAACTCAGAGTTGCAGCAAACCAAAGAGACTGAAATAGGTTGTCAAGGAAAGGTAGGTTGGGAAGTCCATACGAGATGAGAGAGGAGAAAATGTATGTAATGGAAATAAATATAACTGATTGTAGCTGAAAAATGCATATACAAATATTTTTTTAAAAAAGAAAGAAAATGAATCCAGTCAAGATATCTCTGGGAAAAAATATTTTATTCTGGTGACCTCCAATTAAAAAATTATGTAGTCGTACCTCGGAAGTCGAACGGAATCTTTTTCCAGAAGTCCTTTCGACTTCCAAAACATTCGACTTCCAAAGTGCAGCTTCTGATTGGCTGCAGGAAACTCCTGCAGCCAATCGGAAACCCCATCGGATGTTTGGCTTCCAAAAGAACATTCGAAAACTGGAACACTCACTTGACAAACCAGGGGAGCTTTTGAAGAACAGGTACTCATTCAGGAAATCATGAAGTTCCCATTTGAAGAGTCATCAGTCCTGATACTGGCCAAGGAAGAAGTGTGCATGCACACGAAAGCTCATACCAAGAACTGACTTAGTTGGTCTTTAAGGTGCTACTGGAAGGAATTTTTTTTGTTTTGTAATCCCACTGTTAAACTTAAAAACCAAGGATTTCATTATTACTTCCTTGCAGTCAACGGTGTGTTGGTTTGTGTGTCCTCCTAATTTAAGAGAGAGAGAGAGAGCTTTGAGATTGGAAAATGCTTCACAGGGCATCTAATGTGAAGACAGATTTTCAATAGTGCTGATAGAGATAAACAGCTATGCTCCCATGGCCTGGGTCTAATGGAGAGCTTTTCTCATTATCTTCCTGAGTGTTGTTTGTACATGGAAGCAGGTTTAAGAGCAGCTGATCATAAGCAACTTTACTCTGAAATAGGTCCCACTGTGCTCCTGAGGGCTACCTAAGTTTGCTGGAGATTTGCAGCTTGTGTCCTTTCTTGCACTTTCTCTCTCTCTCTCTCTCTCTCTCTGTGTGTGTGTGTCTTTCTCCAGCAACACAAAAGCACCACAGATTTACCTAACAGCAAGGACGTCTTACCCAAAGAGGCTAGTGGCACGGTGTGCCAGGGCGTCAAGTTCTGGAGGGCGCCAGGAAGAGGCGGAGGCTGGATGCAGCACCTCCCGTCATCAGCTCGCTGCCCTTGCCCCCCTCCGCCATGCCACGCCGAAGCAGTGCTGCATCCGGAGCCTCCGTCTGCCATGGCCACCGTGGCACAAAGTGGCCAGCTGAGCTGGGAGGTGCCGCAGCCAGCCTCCACCTCTTCCCCTCCAGCCACTGCCCACCTCCTCCAGCTCCGCTGGCAGCACTGTCCTCCCTAAAAAACTCTGGGAAATGGGGGGGGGGCGCCGGAGGGAGCTTTGCACCATGGCACCGGATATGCTTAAGACGGCCCTGCCTAACAGTAAAATTACTCTTGAAATTAGGGATATAACTAGTGATAAAAATGTTGCCAGAGCCCACTTCTTTGGTGTTCTTAAAAAAAAACATTAGACAGCATTATGAGCGCCACAATCCCAGAGTCGTCCGCAACTGGACCTAACAGTCAGGGGTACCTTTATCTTTTTACTTACACCATAGCAGTGTAAAATGGAATTATATCAAGTGGAGAGCTCTGCCAACTGGCTTAATGCCCTGTTAACTCTAGTTAGACAGGACTGCCCAGTAACCTCCCACCACCACAGCTCCCTACATCTTGAAAGGCATTGCGGAGCCATGTTTCACTACTGTTTCAGCAGCGTCAATTGCTACTCCTGTCCCTTTGCATTGAGTATGTTGTGGATTTTTTTAATATCTCAAACCCCACAGTTGCTCATAGGCTCCCTGTGACTTAGAAATATTAGCACCACCACCCTGCAGCCTGGTGTGATTTTTAAGAGCCCATGAAGCCAGTTTTGGCAATCACGGTACTTTAGGTCAGTGTTTCCCAACCTTGGGCCTCCAGCGGTTTTTGAACTACAACTCCCATCATCCCTGACTAGCAAGACAAGTGGCAAGGGATGATGGGAAGTGTAGTCCAAAAACAGCTGGAGGCCCAAGGTTGGGAAACACTGCTTTAGGCCATTTGTGAATGTGTGCTTGTTACACTAAATTCCATTACACTCCTGAAGAGTCCTGTTCCCCAACACAGATACAATTCTCATTGGGAGTGATGGCCTTTGGTGAAATGCTTAGAGGTTGGGTGACTGTGGGATGTGAATCATATGCAGAGCTTGTTTAGATGTACATCTGTATGCATGATGGGGAGCACAATTCATCAACAAATGTGTTGAATGCATAACTACTGGGAGCAGATGAAGCAGAGGTGGCTCCTCTACCTTCCTTGTAGCACGACCTTCCTTTGGGGGTAGAGGTGGACAAAGACCAAGGATTTGGGGGAACAATAGCTAATCAAATTCTTATATCTTCATAATAATGACAATTTTGTATGTGCAGATGTTCAGTCCTTTAAATATACAAGTTGTCCTAATTGGGCTAGAAATATGGACTCAAGGAAACCCTATAGATGTGGATAGTGGTTCAGCTGGAGATGTGCTGGGCAAATTCGCATCCTGGAGAGAGACAAATCTCCTGAAGAGATCACGAAATGATGTCAGCCACCTCATCATGTAAGGTTTCCCGTTCTCTACATAAACCTATCTATGATTACTGACTGGGACCTTGAACTCTTGAGATTCTGCTGCCCAAGGGAACAACTCAGTTTAGGAAACTGCACTTAACCTGCATGCTTCATATGTTTTGTCTGGTCACATGTGTTGGTTTTCCCCTTCAGAGTGTGCAATTTTAAGTTCTGAGAATCTGGCAGAAGATGTGGGTTGAGTGCCTTGTGTGTGTTCTTGTTTTTTTATCTTGGGAACTGGCCGCTATTTAAAGAGAGGTTGTGGTTCATGGATTAATCCAAGGTGGAGAGGGATAGGGCTGAGAACAAAAGTGACTGGCTTGATAGTTGTGTTAAGTGAGGAGAAGAACATTTCTCCCAGCCCCACCATCACCCAGCCACAGAACACATGTGAATCTAGGAAGCTGCTCAGACCACTGGTCAGTGGCTGTCCAGGGTTTCTCCCAGCCCTGCAAGGAAATGCCAGAAACCTTTGAACCTTTGACCTTTCTCCTGCTTTGCCACTGAACCATAGCCCTTCCGCATACCTGGGCTTTATACGTTCCTGGAGTTTTAGCAGAAAGAACTTTAACAAACAGGTCTTGACCTTATTCCTGCACGCAGGAGGACTCAGCATGTTTTTTTTTCTGATGTGAAAGTTGAAATTCTTGTATGTTCTGTTACATTCCATATTAGATGTCACAGATCGCACTGCACAGCCCAGAACATATTTGAAACGCACTACATTCATTCTTTTCCTGCATTGCAGAGGGAGAAGTGCATTTGGTGCAACGGTTGGAATGGCTTTTGTTGGCACAGTCTGTAGTCCGAATCACGGAGGGTCAATCAGCACAGTAAGTACACTATATTCTCTCAGTTGTGGACATGTTGGCCTATTAAGTAGAAAATGCTTGCACCTGCCGTGCCAAATCCAGCCAATTCAACAGGACCTTAAGATTTGCCATGAGGTTGCTCGTTATATTTATCAATTATTTTATTTAAATACATACACATACTGTTTGACAGTAACAAAATCTCAAACTGGATTACAAAAAAATTGTTTTTCAGATATGTAATGAAGGGCTCTACAAAGCAAGATGTCTTAGCAAAGTGTCCTAGCAAAGGCATACCTACATCTACATTGTATACATTTAGTCCAGTTCTTGATCATGGCAGAGCTTCAGTCAATTTTTGCCTTGATTATATAATAATAATAATAATAATAATAATAATAATAATAATAATAATTTATTATTTATACCCCACCCATCTGGCTGAGTTTTCCCCAGCCACTCTGGGCGGCTCCCAATCAGTGTTAAAAACCGTACAGCATTACATATTAAAAACTTCCCTGAACAGGGCTGCCTTAAGATGTCTTCTGAACGTCAGGTAATTCTTTATCTCTTTGACATCTGATGGGAGGGCGTTCCACAGGGCGGGCGCCACTACCGAGAAGGCCCTCTGTCTGGTTCCCTGTAGCCTCACTTCTCGCAATGAGGGAACCGCCAGAAGGCCCTCGGCGCTGGATCTCAGAGTCCGGGCTGAACGATGGGGGTGGAGACGCTCCTTCAGGTATACATGTTTAGACATGCAGTCAACAGCAAAACAAAATAACCACTCATTAAAAAGGATTATAGTGAGCAGAATGATAATTTCTGGTATAGCTATCTGCAGTGCAATGGGAAGGAGAATCTAATTTTGTACTATGCAGTGGCGTAGCGTGGGTTGTCAGCACCCGGGGCAAGGCAAGTAATTTGCGCCCCCTAACCCGTGAATTTGCGCCCCCTAACCCTAACCCCCAGATGTTGCGCCCGGTGCAGCCAGCTCCCCCTACACCCCCCACGCTACGCCACTGGTACTATGATAGCTCAAATTCTATTTCAATTAAAAATGAAAATTAATTAGAGCCGTATATGTTTTCTTATTTTTAAAATCAATCCAACCTCTTGCACACATTTCTGTGATTTTATAAGGCATGATTATACTTTTTGAAGCATATCCCATGGACTGCACAGTGCAGTTCTCAACATCTCTACTTGGAAACAAACTCCATTGAGTTCAATGGGACTTGTTTCCAATAAGTGTCTATAGAATCAATGCTTAAGAGCTGTGCTTTAAAATAAGAAAAAAATGACAGTGTTAAAAATGGAAGCTAAGGGTGTTGCAGAAAGTACTAGATGCTAGATTCCATGCTTGCTGGTATCGCTGAGGGCTGATGAACACGAGCTGGACAAATCCTAACTTGAAGTAGAACACTATGCAGTTAATTATGAGTTGATAAAAGATTGTAGAACATGGACTTCTATAATATGAGTAATAATTATAGGGCAGAAGTTTACTACAGTATTCTTTTTATAATGCTCTATTTGAACTATTCATGATGTGTTAAATAGAATCGACCGCTCTCTCTCCCCTCCATGAAACAGGATACAGTAAGGGAGGGGGGCAGATAATTAGTTTTTGCCTAGACAACAATATACCTTGAGTTGGCTCTTCCTGTACTACTTGGGTAAGTCTCTCATATGATTGTGCCCATGGATGTTATTTAACTAGACATTAGCACTAAGACAAGGGGATTTCACACTGTCTCCCTCTGCATACCCCCATTTCTGCTCCAGAGGGTTGGAGAAAACCCCAGAACTGATTTAGTGGGCAGGAGACAGGGCAAACATTCTCTTGTACAAGGAGAAATACTTGCACAGATGGAACATTCTCCATAGAGCTAGGCTGAATACAACCATAGATGTGTATTCCTATTTCCTTGTTCCATTTAAGCAAATGGAGTGAAGAAAAGAGAACTTTCCTGCCTTTACTATGATGGATTGTGGGGAAATGGGCTGCTAATCTGTAAAACAGTAATGGGAAGCAAAATCTACTATGTAATAGTATACATTGTTTGGAAGTCTTTGAAATATTAAGCAGTTTAGAAATGCTTTTTAAGTAAATAAATATGATATGATATGATATAAACCATGTTCTCCCAAGATCCTGAATTAACTTCCCGCTAGGGGATTTTCTTGATTAACCAGAAGTGTTGCTCCTGGTAGTAGATAGATCCCTAGGGAATTTGCAGTCTAAATTTTATTGCCAGAAAGAGCATGGGAAGAAAGAATAGAGAAATGAGGTATCTGTATATGGTTTTTTTTCCTGTTCATATAGGCAAGGAGGAACTGTTGCTCCAGAGGTTCTGTCACATCACATAATGCTAACACTGTCAATCTCTTTGCCAGTTTAACCATGACGCTGTGATAGCTCACGCTACAGTTGTTGCACATGAGCTAGGACACAATTTGGGAATGAATCATGATGACGGAAGATGTCCAGGTCAATACATTATGCACAGTTCAGATAAGTAAGAGTTCTTATTTATTTTATTATAGCAACTTGTATTATTTATTTTTAATCTGTAGATTGGGATTTAAAAAATTTATTTTTAATCTGTAGATTGACATTGATATTATTTATTTTTAATCTGCCAATCTTCTGTTGGTGCTTAAGATCCATCAAAGGCCACATCTGCGCTATACACCTAAAGCAGTACCAAACCACTTTAAACAGTCATGTCTTCCCCTCAAAGAATCCAGGAAGCTGTGATTTGCTGCGACTTCTATTCCCTTCACAGAGCTACGATTTTCAGAGTGATTTAACAGTCAATCCCTCTTCTCAGGTGGGCCTTATGGGTGGCTCAGCTCTGTTCCTTTCCTTCTTTTGCAAAAAGCGCACACAGTTTTCATTCCTTAAAATGGGAAGTAGTTGATATTGATAAGACGATTTCTAGTGTCAAAATGCACTACTTCATAGTCTGGACAAATAGATATGCAAAACACAGGCAATTTTGTGCTTTCTAGTGGGTCCAAGAACTTCAGCAGCTGCAGTGCCAATGATTTTGAGGACCTTATCTTGAGAGGAAGAGGAACCTGTCTTCGAAATCCTCCCAAGCCAAGTGATATTTACACAGAGCCTGCCTGTGGCAACAACATTGTGGATAAAAATGAAGAATGTGATTGTGGCACACCAGAAGTAGGTGTTTCTTGAATTAATATTATTTAGATACAGCATTCGGTGCATTAATTTGTTCCTCCCACTACCCCGACCCTGTGTTTGGTGTAGTGCAACAGCGAGTTAGTGAATGTTTTTGTCCAGTGCTACTCCAGACTGAGTCAAAGAACAGGGCAGGGGAAGAGGAGGTTTTGTATCTTGTTTGACCACCCTGTCACCCTGACAGATGTGGAGGTTACCACTGCTCTAGGCAATGTGCACCATTTCTGTCTCCTTTCTCCCTCACACCTGCTCTGTTAGGCATGGATAGAGGAAAGGGTTGTGAGAACAAGGAGAACTCCATGTGTAACAAAAGGTAAATACTTAATAATCACATCAAGAAGGAAGGGATCACGAAACGGGAAGTTTTACTGCCATTTATAACACTGAATGGGGTGGGGGTGGTGCAGATTATGCTCATAGGTACCAACTGAGACTTTAATCTTGTATCATCAATACTGTAGTTTGTAGTAGAAGAAACTGCTAAATTTGTCAAACTAGTTTATTTATTCAATTGACCGGCCATAGCTGGTCCTGTAAGCACCAACCATTTGCATGTATAAAGAGTTGCTGAAGAATATATGTGTTTTCAGGGAGACAATGGGTGTAACGCTTCTTTAGGAGGGAATAGGGTTTCTACACATCCCTTATCTAGATGGAGATAAATTAGGGTTGCCATATTTTGGAGAGCAAAAAGGAGGACACATTTGCCAACTTCCACTTTTAACTACAAATCACTATGATGACTCTCATTTTAAATACTCCTACTATGTGTAGGCTATAGAAACTGTGATATATTGCTAGTGGCAATGTTCTCAACTTTCAACAAACACTCTTTAGATGTCAATTTGTGTCACCACAGCTGGATGTAAGCTGGCCCTGCTGTCTACTCTGATGACACAACGTCAATAGCAGCTCCACACGTCGGGCAGTAAATAGCCTGAATAAATGTGGATTGTGCTATACAGACTCCACTCAGGATGTTCTTAAAAGTCAAACTGTGTCCCTTCAATTAGTTGACTAGTACAGCAGGGCAACAGGTTTTTCCCCTCCACCTACTGGGCTAGTTTACTCGATGCACACAGCTTTAGTTAGCATCCAAATTATGTCATGCATCCTCCACCCAGGAAATCTTTAGTGTCACAGTCCTTAATTTCAGTGCCTCAGTCATCTTCTGCCTTGTTCTGTGTAAGGGGTAGAGGCGCCCTGAGACAAAGAGAGCTGTACAAGAAAAATCTACCCTCTCTTCACATCCACACCCCTGGTTCCCTTTCTAAGCCCCTGGAGTAAAGATAAAAGATTCCTACAGAGCACTGGTTCACTACAATGGAAACTGGTGGGGAGGAATGCCCAGCCAAATTCTCTTCTCTGCCCACCCTCCCAAGCAATAAACTAAAACACGCATAGTGTGATTCTGACCAGATCTACCCAGAGGCAAGTCCTAGTGAATTAATGGGGCTTTCTACCTGAAAAATGGGGGGTTAGTATTGCAGCCCTCCAAATCAAAGCCTCTAAAAAGAACGGAAGACACGTGTGCCCCCCCCCCAGTTGAAGGAGGGATTCAGTTGCTTTTGACAATTTAGCACTCAAGTGTCCAACTGAAGTCTTTTTTCTTAACAGGAGTGCACCAACCCTTGTTGTGATGCTGCTACATGCAAGCTAAAAGCTGGATCAGAGTGTGCTGAAGGATTGTGCTGTGAGAAGTGTCAAGTAAGCTAGATTGCCCTTTCTGTACATGTGCAGCACAATGCTATGCATATTTACCCAGAAGCGAGCCCACTGGAGGGCAAGGAGCAGCCATGAGGTGTTAGAGAACAGAGCTGGGTGTGTCACCCTGCATGTCCTGCTCCCCCTAAGCTAGCTTAGGTGTGGCGAAGGATGCTGACCCATAACCAGTGCTGAAGGAAAATTGAGCTACTGGTTCAGTGAGGAATGTAAGAAGGCACTGATTTCTGTTCCGCCTTGTACTTGTCCTATGCAGTGCTGTTTCCATTCCACTGCAGTTTGGCTTCTGACAAAAACAATGCTATTCGTTTCAGTGTCCTCTAGGGTGAAATTTTACATAATTCATTTGTAATCATTACGTTATTCTACACCATTAATTTCAATGCAAAGGAAACAATGCAAATGGAAGGCATGGAGATAGTAAATTACATACCATTTGCACATTGAAAACAACACCAATGGCGAATACCGATTGCATCCTGCATCAATTTCTGTTCCAGATATAGGATGAATAAGCAAACACCTGCAATTTCTGCTTGCATTTCTTGCAGAATTCGCCAACAGCCCTGGTTTCAGAACATGGAATTGGGGGTGAGAAGTGTTTGGAGAGCTCTATCTTGTTCTTCCCCTCGGGCAGCAAAATTTACTGGGCTGGCCCTGCTTCTTGCCCTTTTTTTTTGCCATGGTTGGAACAACCGCACCTTCTGTCATATTTCCTTCAGTATAGCTAGCAACCCTATCAACTTACCCTTTTATTGAAGCTGAGCACCAGGAATTGTTCCTGCCTCTTCTCCCTTTTTACAAGCTTCTGTCACAGGCATTTTTACTCCTCTTTCTCCTGTGTCAGTTCCACGTATTGTTATAGCATTTTTGTTATGGTTACCAAGCAAACAAAATAAATAAAATTCTGTTTTCTAGTTCAAGGTTGCAGGAGTGCAGTGCAGGCCAAAAATGAACGCCTGTGATCTCCCTGAGTATTGCAATGGAACATATCCCAACTGCCCAGATGATGTGTATATCATGGATGGCTACCCATGCAACAATATGAAAGACTATTGCTATGCTGGAATTTGTCAGAATTATGATTCTCAGTGTGAATCCCTCTTTGGAAAGGGTAAGTTTTAAACGGTTTATAGCCCGTGTAACACAACTGATATTAAGTTAGCAGAAACAGCTATGTTACACATTAAGAAAACGGACTATTTTTTGACAAATACGGTTCTGTTGTTTTTATAGGAGCAAAGAAAGGGCCAAATGCTTGTTTTGAAACAGCCAATAGTAATGGAGACAGGCTCGGCAACTGTGGAATGTCAAAAGGAGAGTTTGTTAAATGTTCTCAAGCGTAAGTACTCAGGAAGTCATATTTATACTCTGTTGCTTCATGGAAGCTGAAACCCTGATGGAGGATAGGCAATGGTTTCATAAACCATGGTTTCATAAACCATGGTTTACGAAACTGTAGCCAAGCACCAGAGGCGGTTTGAGGTGGTTTGACTGGTGCAGTCACACTGGGTGCCACGCTGCAGAGGGTGACAAAATAATGCTTTTAGAATGGAGTGCAAGAGGCAGGGGTGCCGAATTTTAGCATGACACAGGGCCCAAAGTTCACCACTGATGCTCATCTCTCACACTTCCCCATTTACCATCATGCATTGGTTTTGACACAGATTCTAGCTGGCATCGAGCCATTATGTTTAAAGCAGGGGACCCCAACTTAATGCTGGTTAACAAATCGGAATACAATCCTGGTTTATTATCCTCATTAGTTAAATGATATTAAGCCAGAGTCCCCCAGTTTGGATATAACAGGGAACTCTGGATTAATGCAGGACTGAATCTTAGAGCAGCTGGCACACAATGGGAAGGAGAACATATGGCCACAGCGCTTTCCCACAGCCTCATAAACCATACAGGATAGCTGCTCTGAAGCTGATACATGCGGTCCAGACTTTACGCTGTTAAACTGCTAATATGGATCATCTAGTTTGTACAAACAGGTGATTGGTGGCATTTTAAAAACTGGAGCAAATAGATGTATGCTTGTATAAACATTAAAAGATGGGGGGGTATTTTGATATTTACTCTGGTGTTCCCTACTTTCTTAATTTTTGTATTTCATTTTTATTGCAGCAATAGCCTATGTGGCAAAATTCACTGCACATCTGTCAGTCAACAGAATCTTCCATCCCAGATATATAGCCAGATTCAAAATGGCGTTAGGTGTGTGACTACTGATTTTGCTCTGGGATCAGATGTTCCCGATCCAGCTTTGGTTAACAGAGGCACAGCTTGTGCAGAAGGCAAGGTAAGAGAGTGTCCTTCACATCACCAACTCCCTGCTCAATGATATAGCTGCAAACAGGATTCAATTACAGTCCGAGTTATGTCTGTATTTCCAAAACAGCCTTTTTGTATTGTTTGTATGGCCAACCATTTTTTTCTAACCCTATCTCCTGACAAGCAGCGATTCCACAGTTGCAGCTATTCACTTGCTACCTGCCATATAGCTTTAGAAGGCACAGATGCCATGCCTGGGAACAAAAAGCCGATTTGTATCTCATGGAAACCTTATAATAAACCATCCACAGAAACCTGGTTCCTTAATTGTGTGCTTCAAGTTTCAGATGTACAGTGGTACCTCAGGTTACAGATGCTTCAGGTTACAGACTCTGCTAACCCAGAAATAGTACCTCAGGTTAAGAACAGTGTCAGGTTAAGAATGGACCTCCAGAACGAATTAAGTTCTTAACCCGAGGTACCACTGTAATTTTAAGCCATTGTTAAAAAGAGTTATATGACAGGCTGCAGCAAGCCTCATGCTGGCACCCAGCCTCCTTCCCTCTCTAGCACACACCAGAGGATGAGATTTGAAGCATCCACTTCCATTTTTAAACTTACTAGAGTTCCCCACTGTGCCCAAACTCTGGTTAGTTAAAACACTAGCTACCCAAACAAATCAGAATCATAAACCGTGATGTGATTCCAGCTTGCTTGAACTAACTAGAGTTTAAAGTATCCAGAGTTCCTCACATTCCGAGACAAAGGTGTGGCGCAGTGGTTACGGTGCTGGACCAAGACCTGGGAGACAAGGGTTCAAATCCCCATTCAACTATGAAGCTCGCAGGGGGACCTTGGGCCAGTTGTTGCCTCTCAGCTTAACCTACCTCACAGGGTTGCTGTGGGGATTAAATGAGGAGAGGAAGATGCATGTATACCACTTTGAGCTCCTTGAAGAGTAAAGAGGTGGGATAAAATGCAGCAAATAAATAAATAGTTGAATGTGAAATATTTTGCTCTCCTTTCCTTGGTTGCAAAAGAGTTGTTCAGAGGAAGGAGGGATGGTGTGAGCCCAAGGCCTATTGTGGTTCATGCAGGTAATTCTAAGCTATGGTTTAGTGTTACATCCAAACTTATGATTTAGCGTGAAGTCTGAGCCTGCCCGTTGTTTCTGCGTTACACTTTGGTATTTTTAAAGACATACTTTCCAACTTTAAAGCTTGCGTTCCTTTTTCTTTTTTCAGGCCTGTGTTGATTTCAAGTGTGTCAATGCAAGCCTGCTTGGCTACAATTGTGATGTAAAGAAAACATGCAATGACCGTGCAGTAAGTAAGAAAATGATGATCCTATTATTCCAGTGGTAGAGCAGAAAAAATATTCCAATATTCTGGCTATAAAAGCAGTTCAGCTATTGAGAAGATTTGCTTGCAGTCTTTATTGCCACCAGAAACAATTGCTGTAAAGGAGTGGGCAGCATGTGGTTTGAATAGCTATTTCCTGCACCTTGCCATCAATTTTGTGAAGCCCTTTTAATAGGGCTTTCAGACCAGTTTCAAAATCAGGATTCACCCACTATACAGAATCGTAATTCTGAACCTGTTTTGGTTCCCATATATTTGCACAGTAGCTCCTTTGGGAGAAAAGGTGCGATATAAATTTAATAAAATAAGAAAACAGTTTGTTTTTTATTTAACAAAATTTATATACAACTTGATTGTAGCAAAATCTCTAAGCAGCTTACAAGAAATATTAAAATGATTAGCAGCAACAATTAGAAACATTTAAGAACTATTAAAATATTTGGCAGCCCACCTGTTTTGTACGTGGGAACTATCATGCATGCTGCTGGTTTCAGCAGACACAATCTGGAGCCAGACAATGTTAGCATCATGGAACATATTTAGAAATGGCATATCACTAAATCAGGCCCATGTTCTTTATTCCATAGCATACGTATCTGTCGTTTGCTCTGGTTGTACTCATGGCTTTTTTTCTTCCGAAGTCAAGGAAAGCTGTTCATCGTAGCATTTCCTCAAGGAAGTCAGAACATAATGGTGCCTAATGCAGGGGTGGAAAACCCTCTGTTTGTTCCTAGACTTCTGCTCCCATCATCCCTGACCAATGGCCAACAGCTTCAGCATCCCCAGCCTAATTCTTCACCTCTTTTTTGGTCCTTCTTTCCTGTAGGTATGTAACAACAAAGGCAATTGTCACTGTGATCCTGGATGGGCACCTCCTTATTGTGACAAATCTGGATACGGTGGTAGCATAGACAGTGGCCCAACTCACATAGGTAAGAATGAGCTAGAGCAGGGTTTCCCAAACTCGGCCCTCCAGCTGTAATTTTGGATTACAATTCCCACCATCCCTGACCATTGGTCCTGCTAACTAGGGATTATGGGAGTTGTAGTCCAAAAACAGCTGGAGACCTAAATTTTGGAATCCCTGAGTCATAGGGATTAGGCTGGGTATGAAGAAGGTGGTGCTAGATGCGGAACCTTCTCTTCTGCTGCACCATGACATTAATCCTATATTAAAAGCAAAACACGTAATTTTCATTGCCTTTTCTCCTTTAGATACATCACTTCGTGATGGCCTGCTGGTGTTTTTTCTGCTTGTGTTGCCCCTGCTAATTATAGTAGCGGTTGCAATTGTCAAGAGGGATGCAATTAAAAGACGTATTTTCAGAGGACGGAGAAGACGCCAAAGGTATGAAAAGAATAAGATCGGTTTTTAAAAACCAGAAATGTGTGCCGCATCTGTGACAAGGTTAAGTCAGGCAGTGTTAAAACAGTGAACAGCAGCAAAATACTGTATCTAAAATAATGAAAATCAGTTGTGGTCCCAGGGCTTCAGATTGCCTTCTCCCAGAAGATGGTGTGTACCAGAACCAAATTGAATATTTAATGGAGAAAGACATGTATTATTTTAACCTACCTGTTTACGTTATGTTTTAAGGGCTGAAAATGCACGGCAGGCAAGACAAAGCAGCACTCCAGGTGGACCAAAGCCACCAGTAAATAATAGGCGGGTAAGAATATTTATTTTTTTCATCGCAATGTCTTCTTTGAAGTTACTGCTGATGAATGAAGTTTGAGCTAATGTTTCGGCTCTCCATAGGCGCTGTGAATTTGACAATGATTTTTCATTCAGAAATGCAATTCTGCAGAAGGTTAGATCAGTTACATTAAAATAGTGCGTGGTATTTTGCTAGAATGAAAAGATGCAGTAAGCTTCACTGCTGTGGTAAGAACCATTAATTCTCCTTACGATACATTTCTTTTCCCTCTGCAGCCTACAACGTCAAATTCTGGAATCTTTACGATATCACACTTTCCTGCTCCAAGGTTTGCACTTTTAAATCTTTTCAACTTAATTTTACAGGCATCTGTGCCTACAACTGGGGCAAACATTTAAACTGAGCAAAGACTGGAGATTCAGCAACATTTGAACTGCCCACTGAATCCCTTCTCAGAGAGTCAATATCCAGGGAAAGGTTCTTGAATCCCGGATCCCTGGTGTGAATATCAGCAAGGCCTTCAGCAGTATTTTGCCCATAAACATTTCTCCCGTTCACCTCTTTTTGCCTATGGCTTCACTTGTGCAAAGAGTTCGCAGTTGATGTGCAAGAGGCGGTAATCAACCGTGGTTCGTTCCAGAATGTTATTGGAGTACAATTCCCATCATCCCTGAGCATTGGCTATGCTGGCTAGGGCTGATGGGAGTTGTGGTCAAAACAAGGATACCTTGTTGGCTACCCATGGCATAAAGTAGTAGAACTCTGGCAGAGTAGCTGTCATTCATACAGAGGATATAGTCGAAATAAGTAAGTAAGGAGGTAGGTAGGTGGAAGTATTCATTATGTTTCTAGAAAGTCTGTCACTATTGACCAGCCTCTGAAATATGCCACCAAATACACACTACTAATACTGCATGTTATCTCCTTTAGGCCACCCATACAAGCAAACCTTGGACCACGTCCATCAAGACCTCCTTTACGTCCACCAATCCCACCCAGACCTGTTTACGCAACTCCATCCTGAGAATTTCTCAAGAGGGTTAGATGGACACATTAAACATATGAGAGGGTAGCAGAAATGTGCCAGTGCTAAACCTGTTACATATTTTTGAAAGTATTATTTTTTATCAATATACAAGTGAAGACCTCATTTTAATTTCTAAAAAACTGTTGAAACGGTAACAAAAGAATATGGGAATTTTTTTTCTGAATCTCTAGATAGACTAAGGCTGCCTTAATCATTAGATCAGTGATTCCCAACATTTTTTTTCTGCAGACCACTTGAAAATTGCTGAGGGTATTGATGGCCCATTGAATGATTATTTTTTTGCCTGTTATAACGATGGTAATGTGCTGTGCTAGATGCTGTATGATTTTTAAATTGTATTTTTATTGCTTCTTCTATTGTATTTTATGGTATTACTCTATTACAATACACTAAAATACAATATAAGAAATTAAAGAAGCAATAAAAATGCATCTAAAATCAGTATTATGATTTAATACCAACACACGGACCACATAAATTAAGTTTGTAGACCACTGGTGGTCCATGGACCAGTCTCAGAACTCATGTATTAGACAGCAGAATACTGTTTGTGTTGTGTCACATTAGCCATCAGGACATATACATAAATACACGCCTCTCAACACAGGGCCAAACTGATGCAATGCTATATGTGCAATTAGAAATCATTTTAGGTTTCCAAATTTTGATATCTTTTTTTTTTTAAAAAAAAAGGATGCACAAGGGTTGATTTACCACTGGGATTGCAGCACACAAGAAATGGAGGTCTTGATTAAAATAGCTTGCACACAACACACACCTAAGGAACAGCTGCTAGCCTTAGAAAAAAGGTCTCATTGACGACAAAGGCAGCTTTCACCCTAAAGCAGGCTTCCTCAAACTTGGCCCTCCAGATGTTTTTGGTCTACAACTCCCATGATCCCTAGCTAGCAGGACCAGTGGTCAGGGATAATGGGAATTGTAGTCTCAAAACATCTGGAGGGCCAAGTTTGAGGACGCCTGCCCTAAAGCTATTTTCATAGCTGAGGAAAGAGAGGTGAAACCTATCCTCTGCTATACTGCAATCCTGATGGAAATCACTCCCCTACACGCCCATTTTATATATATTTAAAACATGACACGAGTTCTAGATGCTGCATCTAGCTTTCCCCACAGCTTTTCTGTGAATAATTGTTCCCTAAAATTCAGCTGCTTTAAACATAAAACAAACTGTGAATAAAAAACAATGAAGGGGAAAAAAACACTTTCTGAGTAATTTGCCCGCAATTCACTAAGGGGGTGGCATATGCATGGAATTGTGAGTGCAGAACCAAAGGAAGTGCATGGAAATAGAACTGATACTGAAAATTGGGTCAGGGGCAGGATTTTACAGACCCTGAGTGCTAATTACATGGTTGGCAAAGTGGACATTAATTTGTTTGAGAATAGGGGCTGACTCCAGTTGTTTGTCCTCAACTGGTATTGCCCAAGTTCACAATTGTTAAGTTCCAAAATACTGTAAATGGATATTTTTCAATATGCCTTTTTGCACTAAAGTAGGCAAAGTGCTCCTAAATTAACAGTCTGGTCTTCCATTTCTATATTCCAAACCTGTGGCAGGGGGCATAATTATGCATCCTCCTTATTTAATTTTAATATATAGGAATTTAGATCTTGGTTACAATATTGTAGCAACAGCTCACACTGTCAAAATCATACCTAATCACACCCATTCCACAGTGTTTTTGTTTTGGAAGTGAATGAATGTACAATCCGATTGCTGTGAATGCTATATTGTTAGAAACAGTAAATTATTTGTACGGGTATTTATTTGAATATAAGATTTTGCTGGCTCAAAAAAAAATATCTAAGTGGTGTATATAAAGCAATAAAATAATTAGCAATAGATAAAAGCAGTAGCATTTAAAAATGAGTAATACGCAATGAAATTATATGCCCAGATAGGCTTGCTGAAAGTTTTAGCAGACATTTAAAACACTTTAATGAAGATGACATTTAAAACACTTTAATGAATCTTTTGCCCAACATGGGGTTTTAACCCCCACAGTTCAGCTTATTTTTCTGAGAATGTGGGCTGTAAGGTTTGCTTACAGGTTCGAAAATGCCAACAGAAATCAAACTTCTAACAATACTTTTCAACTACTACTTTTTCTAATACCTATAACCATTTTATATGCAATTTTGCACAAATCGCTATTAAATACCGGCAGGAAAATGCCGGTACTTTACACAGTTGTATTTCAATGGCAATCTCCGTGAACTATTTTGTAAGAAATAAAATACTTTGCTATTTAACGTGTGTTTTTTTATTGCAAGTTGGTAATATTTAAAAGCAATAACTCTTTGAAAAATCATTAGAAATGTAATTTATTTTCATACAATAGATCGATATGCCTACTCTATCAATACCGTTTAGCAGTTTTCATTAAAAGCAACTTACAGCGCAACCAACAATCAGAACCAACTTGCCTTGTCCTCTATTGCATGTGGCCACCCTAAACTGCTGCCCAATCACTGCAAGCGACAAAGGGGTGCCGGGACTCCCCGCTTGTCTCCTACGTGCAACGGCCGCTTTTGCCCCTCTAGAGCCCAGCGTCGAAAGCAACCCGGAAGTCCGGTGCGCGGATGTAGGAGGAAGCCCAGTCTCTTTAGAACTCCCTGCGCCGAAGTCCCTCCCCAGCGCGCCTGCGCAATGCTACCGCGTGGAGTCAACTGCGCAAGCGCAGAACTGTGAGCCGTCGGTCCCTTCCCGTCACGGGAGTTTTAACGCTCTGCACGAGCGCGGGGCCTCATGGCGGAAGAGCTACGGCGCGCCGGAGGCCACCAGCTGGGGCTGTGCTTGCTTTGCGGTTTACCTGCCGCGGGCAAAACGACGACGGCGCAGGCCCTGAGCCGGGTCCTGAGGGAGCGCAAAGGGTGGCGCTGCGTTCCCCTCGCTTACGACGATCTCATCCCTCCGGAAGCGTTCGACCAATCAAAGGAGAGCTCGGGACAGCGCGAGCAGCAGCCGTTGGTCAGTAGCCTCCGCCCCCTGCTCCTTATTGGCCAATGTGGTCTTGCGATTCTCATTGGCCAGGGAAATGTCTTCGCTTGCCCGCGGGATCTTTCAGTGGTAGCCCAGGTGGGCAGAAGGATGCGCCCCAGCTTTATTTCCCTACCGCTGTCATTGCCAAGGATCCTTTTACTTCTGACGCCTCGCAGCTGAATCCAGCCAGGAGATCTGGTGCTTTAGGGTCACTTGCGGGGTTTGCCTTGAGTAGGCGCTTACCAAAAAAAATCTGGGAATTGAGGGAGCCTATTGGCTTGTCCTTTATTAAAGTAATCTGCTGTGGCATGGCAGCGATAAATGACAAAAGTTATCATTCTAAATTGGCTGTGATTCGCTCCAGCTGCCGGCAGAAGGTTTGGCGTATTTCAACTTGCATCAAGAAAAGTGAGCTCGTTTTTAAAGCATCTATATATATATTTAGTAACATGAAGTTAAGCAAGACTTGCCTGCATATTTTTAAATAGCATCTTGTTTCCTATTATTTTCTGCTGAAAGTTCCCTTTCTGAATCTTAACGTTTTGCTGTTTTGATCCTCCTGTACGGACTGATAAACCAGCATAGTGTTATGTCTTGTTTTACAGTATTTCAGTATGCTGGTTGCTAGTTCAGGGCCCTTTGGGCTGAAAGGCAATACATAAATAAACCAGTGGTGGTGGTGGTGGTATTTTGCAAAGCAGTCAGTTCAGTATGGGCATTTGTTGATAACACTAGCTGTTTAGAAGATGTGAAATTACTTCATATTCATTTGCAGAAACAACCAAGAGTTTTTTATTACCTTAAAGACAAATTTGTTGCAAAATAAGCCCTTCTTGAACATTCCTGTGGCTTCAGTGAAGTCCATGAAATTTACACTGCAATAGGACTGCAATCCTAACTCCTCTTACCTGGGAGAATTCAGTAGGACTTCCTTCTGAGTAGGCATGGTTAGGGTTGTGCTATAAATCTGTTGGCCTTTAAGGCACCAAATGAAAAAGAAAGATAAAAGGCTAAATTACCTTCTGTGATTGAATAAGTGTACTACTTGATCTGTTGTTGATTTGTGGTAGTATATAAAAACTTAATAGTGTGTAATTATTACTATTTCATTTTCACATGGTTACCCTGCTGGAGTTACTACTTACATGCATTGTAGAGGGGTTAGCATGTTTGTTGCAAGAAAAACAACAGTTTTGTGGTAGTTAGACTAATAGTTGGGGAAGACTGGTAGCAGCATATTTTATTAAACTGGGATTTTGCAGCACAATGCCTGTAAGGAGGGAAGAGTTTTGGTTAAAATGGCATGGGTGGGCCATGCAGAGAATTATAGGCATGACTGATGCTAAGAAAGAATAGCAAATCATCTAAAATATCAAGAGGACAAATGCTGTTCATTTAACACTGCAGCCAATAGCAAAACCTTCGTTGCTGTTAATATTCCCAGTTTTTATCCAATATCTTGAACTCTAACCATGAATAATTGTCTTTTTACTTTATAGATGTCACACTGGAGATTATACCGTCATGAATTATTGCTGTATCTTGAACATTTCCTTCAAAATTTTATTAAAGGATGCCATTATTCTCCTCCTCCAAACAGAACTGAAACAACATGGAAAAGGTTTGCCTGCTATCTGAAAGAACAAGGATTAATATATCCAAGAACAGGAACTGAAGACTCTGCATCTTGTCAATATTTAATAGATTTTATCCCTCTCAGACCAATATATTTTATTTTAGATGATAACTTTTATTATCGGAGTATGAGATATGAAGTGTACCAGTTGGCTCGCCAGTGTAAGTTTGATATTATATTTTAAGGTAGCAGCTCAGCCTTATGACTCAGCAGTGCAAACCATGATTTGGGATGTTATGGCTAAAAGGGATTCCTACCCTTCTTGAGCAGAGCAGAGCTCTCTTGTTGTATCTTAGGGATTCCTGCTACATAGAACACTAAACTATGATAGCATTCCGGGCAGCGACTTGTCATACAGAACTGGCCATTTCTGCATTGGTAGTGAAGCTGGGATTGTACTCCTTGCAGATGTCGGTTTCCTTCCACCTGACATCCTATACATTTTGTGGTTCAGACAGATAAACTGCTTTGGCTGCCATGACCAATGCCAGGAACGAGACATGGAGAATAGAACCAAGCCAATTTGTCTGGAACTTTCAATTGTTTTCTGGACTATTGCCTCCTGAACAGGGTAGCTGGTTTAGAAACTGGAGGCCCTGAATAGCAATGGCTTAGTTCCTAACTGAGTAGCTAATTTCAGAAAGTGGTCCTGGATAATGAGAGCTTGGGTTCTTGGTACATTTATTTTATATCATTCCATAGGGCTTCATCTTCCCCCCGCCCCTTTTAATATTTAGATCAATCACTGCAAGGGCATCCAGTGTTTTGGAGTTGGGAGTTCTTTCCTTAATATCTGATTCTGATGAGCGTTGAACTGGTGTCAGGGCTCAGTAATGGACTGGATTGCTGAGGTACTGTTGGTGGGTACTTTGTGTGGGAAGGTGGTGCTCAGTAGTTCTAGATATAGCTGCCATCTCCTTGAAGGATCGAGTTTGCATCTTGAGGTGCTCGTTGTCCCCAGCTTTGTCACCGGAAGAACAAGAGTTTGTCTGTGTGGCACAGAGTGCCTTCCACAAGCTGAGGCTGGTACACCTACTTCTGGACATGTACAGCAGTCCAAGTTCTGTTAACGTCCGGAATAGATTACTGCAACGTGTTACGGAAGGCAGTTTGGAAATTGCAAGTTAGTTCAAAACATAGCGGCCGGGCTGCTAACTCGTACCAGAAGTTGGGATCACATTTCAAAAGTGTTTGAATAACTTCATTGGCTTCTGGTCTGTTTCCAGAGTGATAATTTTTACCTAGAAAGCCCTAATGGCTTGGGGCTAGGATACCTGGAGGATTACCTGCCACCATAGCAGCCACCTGGACAATAACACCTTGCTGCTGCTGCAGCTGCTGCTGCCACCGCCTTTTCAGTTGCAGTGCCCTCTTGTGGAAAACTCTCATCAGGCAGCTTTGCCTGGTACCTATGTCATTATTTTTTCAGGGAATCCCATTTTAATTTAATTTATTTAGCAGTTTTGTTTCCTCTGATGTTATTTTTATGCTACTTGTGTTGTGCTTTTTAGTGTTCTTCTTCATTTTTACATACAGTGGTGCCTCGCAAGACGAAATTAATTCGTTCCGCAAGTCTTTTCGTCTTGCGAGTTTTTCGTCTTGCGAAGCACAGTTTCCCATAGGAATGCATTAAAAATCAATTAATGCGTTCCTATGGAAACCGCCTTCAGACCAGGTCCGGGGACAGTCTGTCCCCCGACCTCTTCTGAAGGCGGGCGGGGGGCAAAAGTCTTTGCTCCCCCCCGCCTGCCTTCAAAAGCCATCCGGGATAGCGGGAAGTGCTTCCCTGCTATCCCGGACTGCTTTTAAAATGCTGGCGGTGGGGAGCAAAGCCTTTCGGCCCCCGCCGGCCTTCCTGGACCTCTTCTGAAGGCTGGAGGGGGGGGGGAAAGGCTTTGCTCCCCACCGCTAGCATTTAAAAGAGGTCCCCGGAGAACCAAGCAAGCGAAGCAAGCCCATAGGGAAATTCGTTTTGCGAAGTGCCTCCAAAACGGAAAACCCTTTTGTCTAGCGGGTTTTTCGTCTTGCGAGGCATTCGTCTTGCGGGGCACCACTGTATTATGGCATTTCTGTCCCACCTCCGCATCCTAGGTGATCTTGGATTAGACACAATAACCAGTGAAAACCAAAAGTAAAATAACATTACGAATAATTATTACCATTCCATCTGCTTAATACAACCAGGTTCCCACATGTACATGTACTTCAGAAGGTCTGGCAGAAGAGGACATTCAGCTGGTTCTAAAATAAAGATAAAGTGGGTGCCAGTCAAAGCTCTGAAAGGAAATTTTTAGTCATTGATATACCAGGCCTCCCCAAACAATTACTGGGTCTGGGCAGGACTATATGAGGAGAGGTGTTCCTTCAGATACCTAGCTCCTAAGCCATTTCAGGGCTTTATATACTAGAACCAAAACCTTGAACAATTGGCCTTGGTGGCAAATAGGCAACCAAAACAGGTCTTTGAGAATCTGTGTTACATAGTCTTGTGCAAGCTCTATTTATAATGAATACTAAACTCTGAAATACTTAGGATCCCACATCCTTACTTCAGGGTGATACAGAAGACCACCTTATTTTGTGCAAAATTGCTGTGTGTGTGTTACGCCTACACTTTTCAGAAACCATGGTGAGATTAAAACGACCCTCTTATCATCCAGGAATATTTTTATATTTGTCTAGATACACTGGGCTTCTGTCAGTTGTTCCTAGATTGTCAGGCTGATGTTTGTTTAGCGAGAAACAGTCGGAGAAAACAACCATTACCTGAAGAAACCATCCTTGCAATGGTGCAGAAAATGGAAGTTCCAAATCCAGAGAAATACGCCTGGGAGCAGAACAGCCTCATTCTGAAGACTACAGAATGTTCAGTAGAAGATAAGTATGTATGAAAGCAGTTATTTACATTGAATTAAATGGAGGCTTCACAGATATCTGTGGGCCTAGAAGAGTGTAGAACTCTGGAGTTGTGCAGCGCTTCTCTATTCATTGATATTTGCCTTGGAGTAGCTTTGCTGCAGGGCACCTAGCTGCGGAAAGGGACATAGCTCAGTTATAGTACACGTGCTGAGCATGTAGAAGGTCCCTAGTTCAATCCCCAGCATCTCCAGGCAGGGCTGTCTGAAACTCTGGAGAACTGCTGCCTGTCAGTGTAGACAAAAGCTGAACTAGATCGGCCAATGGTCTGACTCAATGCAAGGCAACATCCTGTGTGACGAATGGATGTTGTTAATGTTACAGTTGTATAAGGGATTGCTATTTTGACTGGGTTGCAATTATGATGAATAAAATTTTGGAACACAGAACTATGAAGTAAATCACCAAACCATCAATTCTAGCAAGTGGGAGGCCACCTAAATTATATAATTCGGCATCTGAATGGTTGGGATTAGTAATTGTATTATAATTTGGTGATGAAGCTACCATTGGATTATTCTAACTGAAAACTAATAAAAAATACTGTATATATAAAAAAGGGAATCAGAAAACAAAAGAAACCCTTGCCAATCTACTGCGGCTCACCCTGAGATCCAAGATTAGATCCCAATTTATGCTTTGCTCACTCATTTCTCTGCTGTCCAACCTCATTGATCTCAGCAAAATTCTTGCCTTGGACACTTCTGTCATGCCAGGGTCCCATCCTTAGGCGAGTGCTTACATTGCATGTGCATAGTTAGTTTTTCTTTAACATGTTTGTTTTCTTGACTTTTTCAGTCTTCAAGTGTTTGATTTGCTATCTACTGCTCTGGAAAATCCAGTGAAACCCCTGGAAGAGAATACAGTAGTAAAGGTAATATGGAACTATTACATTGGTAATAAAATAGACATATGATGCCTGGCACTTCTGCTGATAATAATCCACCGGTGGAGAATTGTCCACTTTGGAGGAGAATGTTTCCTACACAGGAAATCTAAGACTCACTTTCTGCTCATAAAGGAGTTTGTACTGTAAAGACAATTGGTGGAATTTAGTGTTGTGCCATTAGAAACACTCCATCTGCACAAGCGCATCAGCTTTCCAGATGGAATAATTCCCCGTCACACACAGTTCTGGGGGTTCACACAGTTCAGGGGGTTACCCCCCCCCAGCCAATGGGGTATAGGGGAAGGCTCACTGCACAAGTGGAAGTCATTATGCAGGGCTTCCTATAGTGGGGTTCATTAGATGAATCCCACCCGATGGTAGTCCTAACTCAGAGTAAACCCACTGAAGTTCATAATCATGTCTAACTTAACTTTATTCATTTCAATTGGTCTACTCTGAATGGGACAACTCGGTGGCTGTAACTGAGAGAACTACCAGAACCATCAGGTCCCATTGTCAACAATAGATGGCAAAGGAAATGAGTGTTAGCCTTCTGTAGCAGACAAGAGGGAAGTCTGCCTTTTTTCACCTCATTTCACTGAATCAAAGTGTCTTCACATGTCTTATGGTTGTAAGCTTTCTTGTGTCACAGCATTTCTGAAAAGTTGAGAATGTTCAGTAGAGGTTCTTATGGCAAACTTCGAGTGCTCTGTACCGAAATTCCCTCTGTGTAGTTTCACACTTGTCTGAAAGTGCAAAATTTGTTAGAAGCTTCAACTCTCCTCCCTTTATGCAAGGAAGAAGGTGCACAAAGCTCACCCCAGTTAGGGCATGTGCTCATAATGCCCAAATTTACCCTTTGAAGATATATATGAGCCCTGCTAAAAACATTTTTTCTGGTTGATTGCGGCTAGGAAATGGATCGTGCTATTTGTGCAGCCAGTGTTCTTCATCAAGCAGACCAGGCTGTCAGGCGAGCTGTCTCTCAGACCATGAAGACTGCTAAAGGTATGCTTATTTGCAAGAGCTTGCTTAACTTGCTTTGCATGCACTTAAATTAGAAAGGCATAGTGCAACAAAACCATACATGTGCAGCAGTTTATGACTACTATTTAAAGACACTGTTTATGCACAAAGGCCCTATACATGCCAGTTGTCCTCTATTTCTGAAGATTCCTCTTTTGGAGATCCCACTCCTGAGGAGGTAAGTCTCTATTCATTTTCAAATGAATAGTGGCTTTGCTTAAACCTCTTAAACTTTTGATCTTCCTTCCCCTTTAAAATAATAATAATTTTATTATTTCTATCCCACCCATGTGGCTGGGTCTCCTCAGCCACTCTGGGCAGCTCCCAACAGAATACTAAAAACACAATAAAGCATCAAACATTATTAACTTCCCTAAACAGGGCTGCCTTCAGTTGTCTTCTAAAAGTCAGATAGTTGTTTATTTAATTGACATCTGATGGGAGGGTGTTCCACAGGGTGGGTGCCACTACGGAGAAGGCCCTCTGCCTGGTTTAAGATAAATTTAATATAACAGTAGGTAAATACCATGTGCTGTATATTTTGTTTCCCTAGATAATAACCTTACCCCAAAGGAGATGAAGAGCTTGGCAGATGAACTAAATATGCTGAAAGTGGAATTTTTGGAAGATTTGAGGCACAGAGAAAATGAGAAAAATAACCAGTTGAATATAAATGTAACCTCTTTATTCAGCCAACAGGCAGATGGCATTGTTAAGAAATATTTAAGTGAGAAGTAGTAGCATTTTTATATATTCAGTGAAGGGGGATATAACGCTGTGGCATGTGGGTTCGGCAAGAATACTAGATATTGCTGAGATTTGGCATCTGATGTCTCAGTGGGAAAAAACTGGGCCAATTCCCTCACTCTCTCTGTTCGGACTGACTGCCAAAAATACCAGTTGTACCAAGAAGCTTCAGGATCCATAGGGAGAAGAAAGATAGTGAGATTTACCCTCTGAAATATTTTACTCTTTGCTATAATTTGAAATATGTCTGCAGCCAGGATCATTGACTCATACATATGACCCAGATTTTGTTAAACTTCAAAGTCCCACCAGCCCCTACTAGCATGGCTGAAGGTCTAATGGACGATGGTAGTTGTAGTCCAACAACTGGAGGGCAAGGGGCATAGTGGGCAAACAATGGCTGGATCTAGACACATTAAAGAAGCATTCCAGTTAAAAGTGTTGTAAATTTAAACAGGGAAAACAAGTACTGTAGAGAAAAACGGGACTCTACAGTGCCATCTGTTGGCACAGTGTTATATCGCATATACGACGCATATACCGTATTTTTCGCTCTATTGGACGCACTTTTCCCCCTCCAAAAATTGAGGGGAAATGTGTATGCATCCTATGGAGCGAATGCAGGCTCCTTGGCTTCAGCGATAGCACGCTAAGCCTCCGAAGCGCAGAGGGAGCACTCTGTACTCCAGAGGTTTTGCGTTGCTTTTGTTGAAGCCTGGAGAGCGAGAGGCATCGGTGCGCAACGACCCTTCTCGCTCTCCAGGCTTCAGGGATAGCTGCACGCAGCCCCTCCGGCAGGGAGAAGCGGCACGTGGCTATGGCTTCTTTAGCCCCGCACAGCTTCTCCCAGGAGGGAGAGGTTGCGTGGGGCTAAAGAGGAAGCCAAAGCAGCCAGCAGGATCCATCCCGCTGGCTGCCTTGACTTGTGACATAGCCGCGAGCAACCCCTCCGGCAGGGAGAGGTTGCGCGCATCCTGTACGCTGCTCTTTGGGGCTGGGGGGGAAGTAAGATTTTTTTTCTTGATTTCCCCCCCTAAAAACGGTGTGCCCTATGGTCCGGTGCGCCGTATGGAGCGAAAAATACAGTAAATCACTTTTTCTTTACCAATTTGGCTGAGTTCTGTGTGTAGCTTTAGCACTGTTATAAAATACTGTACATTAAAGACCATCAGAATCAAAAGGATTGTGCCTTTCCATATTTGTTCCATCTAGTGCTTCCCAGACTGCTGTTTCATTTTTATTTATAAAGGGTATGCATATAGTACTTCCGGCTATATATTCCACATTTTGTGAATTGTTTCCATCAAAGGTACAGTGGTACCTTGGAAGTCGAATGTAATCTGTTCCAGAAGTCTGTTGACTTCCAAAACGTTTGGAAACGAAGGCGCAACTTCCAACTGGCTGTAGGAAGCTGCTGTAGCCAACTGGAAGCCGCATCAGAGGTTTGGGTTCCAAAGAACATTTGCAAACCGGAACACTCCCGGGTTTGCGGCTCCTTATAACATTAAGGCTTTGTTTTGCTTTAATTAATAGTTCCTATTGAAATTTTTCTTATTTGGGGCCTGAATATGGGGAAAGAGACAGTGGAAAATGTTGTTTAGAAATTAATTTTGATGCTGTAGCATAGAATGCGGCTAATACGCTTTTTCAAAACACCAATCCTGGATGTTTTGTTACTGAAACGAGCTGCTCTGTAGCAGTGGTAATGCCAGAGTCTGCAACATCCCATCCTTATGCCTTACTTAGTGGAAGCAGTAAAGGCTCTATTGTACTTAGTATACCTTGTACTAACATTCTTTAGCATTTTGGCATTGTAGATCCCAATGGTAAGTGACATCATCTGTGAGCATCTGCTTTTAGTCCCAGCTCATTTCTTGTTGGTTTAAGTCTGTTGTCTGCTGCAGCTCAGGAGTCACTACTAGCTCTTTGGCTGAAAGGTCTCTAAAAAACAGTAGTGCACAGGGTTTCCATTTCCACTGCCCACCGCAACAGTGGCCTCGTGTTTTCAAAAGCTGCCATGACCTGAAGCAATTGCTCAGGTTATCTACACGTTTCCAAGCCTCACCTTTTGACTATCTGCCTGACTTTAAGGAGTACAGGAACTCTACAAAAATTGAAGCCATGACCCTGACCATAGCCCTTTATTGCTCAATTCTATTTTGTATTTCTAGTACACAGTAATATTCAGAGTTTGCCAACACGCTGTACTGAAAAAAGTAGACATGTCCCCAATAAAGCTTCTCCTTCCCTCACTTATTCAACTGGACCTTATTTGATGGCCACTTCTTGCCCTATCTTTTCCCCATACCTATGCTGTCAGTCGGCCTCTTTGTCATCCTTCTCAGCATGGCTGCCCGTTCATGGTCAGCTAAGACCAGCTGATCTGGTTTTGGCCAGGGAAGACATGAACAGGCTGGGAGTGGAGTTGCCACCAGCTGTTGTCCATTGCTCTACAACAGCTCATTCAATCAGATCATTTATAGACATTTCATAAAGATGACCCAGCTAGGATATAAGTGAGGATTTTTACAAGCAGCCTTTATTTAGCTGTGTTAGTCCATTCAACATATCCAGCACTGTAATTAAAACATACATAGTATATTTTAGGTTCTCTGCTGTCATAGCATGCAATCCCAATCAAACAAGACTAATGATAAGTTTGTCACTGACTTCCTGAGTGCAACATATATGGCACTAGAGTTGTAAGACTAATTTGGTGCTATGCCATTTTAGAGAGGCAGAAGGCAATTCCAAGAATATTCTGGCGAAATACTTCTATACGTCGGAATGCAAACATTGAGTACAGTAACAGAAATGTATTAAGACACTGAACATTAACTTTGAGAAAGATACCTAAGAGAATGTCAGGAACTGAAATTAAGGTCTTAAATATAGCTGCTTGAGAGGGCTTTTCCTCTGAAAAATGATTCTAAACTTAAAGAGACAAAAAATTCCAACAAGGGAAGGTAGGTTTTTTAGTCTGCTTTAAGTACAATGCCAGCAGCCTCTCTTGCTCAAACTATGTGCTGTTTACCTCAGTAAATACTGTGCATCCTCCACCTTATTATAGTTTAGGATCTTTCTGGTGCCATGTGGCTACAGGAGGGAGGGACGACGACCCAATTACTCAAGTAGACTTTGGCATAAGATTTCTTACATCTTACGAGATAGGATCCTACTGATAAGGTTTTTCTTTTGCACTGACCAGTGATGACTTAACTGACTCAAAGGGACTTTTCTAATCTGTACTCCTATTTTGGCTATCAGAAGAATGCTCTTCTACCAAAAGAGCTGAAGATGGAGAGGAGTATACTTGACCATTATTCACACAAAGGCACGTACTTTGGGATGCAAAACCAATAAAAGCACACTGTTGTAAGTTTGTATGCGCATGTGCATATTTACTTCTTATGCAAGTGACAGCAGTATAAAGTCCTCTCTTTCCCTTAAAATAAAATAACGAAGATATACAATAAAAGTGCATGTCAAAGTGTTTTCCCCTGTATATTAAGAATTCATGTGCTGTAAGCTAGCACCATAGTTTTTGCTAGCATAGTTTGTTTAAAGTGCCTATTCACTTATCTAGATCAAGGCAGAAACAGTTGACTGCTATGTCTTAGAGTTTTTATCCACTGTAATTAGTCAGTGATTCCTCGTATAAAATTTGCTTTGTCAAGTCCAGAACTATAACAAAAAACCTAGTATGGAATGTTTTCTTTTGACTGCTGTTTACCTGGACAAGGACGCTCTTTTCAAGAAGTACATTCATCATTCACAGATAAAATGACCCATGTGAAATCTGAATGGATTATCATAATCTCATAACCTCCTTGCCACTTCATTTTCAGGTAAAAATATTACTACCAGAAGGTAAAGACAAAACAACTTACACTTAAACATTTAAATGGTAATGAAGTTCTTTGCAATGCAATGCAAGCTAAGTATGAAGGTTATGGTACAGTATTTTAACACATTACCCATTTCCTTCCAATGTTTTCTTTCTGCACACAGTTTTCAAAATTACAGACATTTAATACTAGGCACTGGTTCCTTGTTTCCTTTAAAAGGGGGTCAGCAGTAATGGAAAGTGGATGTCTTTGTTCCCTATTTCACATTTTTGCTCTTCTAGTTTTCCACATCATGACTCACTATTACCACAGGAGCTTTATTAAAGGCCTCACAGCAATTAAACTTTTCCTAGATTTAAGTTTTGTTGCAGACATCAACTTTATCTTTGTTTACTCTTTACACAATATTTTATAGCAGTTTACGGGATGGTCAGTTTATACACAGTTGCATATAGCTTCTACACTGAAAATATCTGAGTACATTATGTATGACGGAATTAAACTAAAGGCTACTTCAGTAGCTCAGCTTAATGTTAAGTATTTGTTAAGTACTTGGACACAAGTGTTGATCGACAAGATCCACATTATGTTAGGTCAGTATATATTGTGTTGCACTGATTATCCATTAATAGTAATAATAATAATAATTGCACTACAAACCTCATTCTTATTTTAGGAACCATGTAAAGAATGCCGCCATGGTAAACAAGCACGTCCCTAGCAAATCATGAAAGCGTGTAAAGGTAATTGCCTTTGATGTTAAATCTGCTTAACTGAATTCCTCCAAAAGGGCACGCAACCTTTCCGGTAGCAACAAAGAGACAGACAGCAATGTGTTTAAACAAACACAGATAAATGAATGCATGGTATAACTTATATTCAATCAATGCTGGTTATGTTGGCCTCTGGCAAAATGGCAAGCAAAGTCATACTTGTTTTTACATTTGCAACCACATATGTTGCACTGGAAAGGGTTCTCAAAGCCATGACATCCCATGTGGATCGTATAAAGAATATTGTCAGCAAAATACATATCACAGTGCTGGCAGTGATGCAGAAGCTGAGGATCCTGAACTGGAAGAGTTGGTGCTGGAGTACTTGGCTGACTATTACTTATGCTCGGGGTGCTGGCATGAGCACTGTGGTCGCTGCTGGGACCTGCGACTGGACTGTAGTTTCTTTGAGAATGTGCAGGGCGAGGATCAGGACTTGTAGGGGAGGAACTCTGAGGAATACTGGTTGACACTGCTGGAACGGCTGCTGGCGCGGCAGGCTGCTGCATCATAAAAGGCTTTTCATCTTGACACGGTACAACATCAGGAGAGGGTGGGTTTTGGTTTTCAGGGGGCAGGCTAGACAACTGTCCTGCTAAAGTAGATAGCTGGTTTAAAGGGTTATCTACCATAAGGTCTTGTGGATCTCTTGGTAACCCACCAGTCTCTGTTGGCTTTGTCATACTTTCATATGCTTCAGTCTGAATGTTTGGGATTTCATGAGTAAAGTCGTTAAGGTAGTCCGGCTTCTGAACCACCATGGAAGGTGGACTCAAGTTTATTAGCGCCCTTCGACCATACCCCAAGTTACTGGTCTTCTTCTGCAAGACACCCCACATCTTCTTGCTACTAAGAGAAGGCCTCGTACCTTTTATAGGCACCATTTTATGTTTGCGCCTGCGGTGGTGAGACAGGTTGCTTCTGTCACTACAGCGGAATGAGCACAATTCACATTTGTAAGGTTTTTCACCTGTATGCGATCGCATATGAGCTTCCAAGTGACGTTCGTATGCTGATGCAAAGGGGCATAAGTGGCATCTGTGTGGTTTCTCACCTGAAAGAATACAAGATTTTATTGTTGCTTTGATACCATGTGCTTTGCAAGAAACAAAAGGGAGAAAAAAACCTAGTTGAGCACTACAATATCTAAAGCAACCATTTAAAATCCTTAATAATAATTAAAAAAAAAAAGTTTATTATACCCCGCCCTTCCCAGTTCAGAAAACCGGGCTCAGGGCAGCTAACAACAAATTTAAAACACTTAATTGATGCAACAAAAAACAGCATAAAATACAGTATAAAACGTGAATAACAATAAAGTCAGAATTCAAAAATCAATTTACGGGGGAAATCCATCCAATAAACATTAGATGATCACTAGGGCTAGCTGGCTAAATTAGTCCTATTTGGGCCAGCGAGGAAACCAGGGCAGAATTAGCTGTGACAAACAACAGTCAAATGAAAGAGATGAGTTTTATGGTTCATGTCTTAGGACCAGTAAATTCTGGAAGATACATAGGGTAAGTTGAACAAGTAAAAGAATCAGCAACATCGCAAGTGTAAGCAGTATCTAGAGCTGAAAAAACTATTTCCCTAGACAGCCACGCAGGTTATTTCATATAGTCTGGTTTTCCTACATTTAGCTGAAAACTGAATTTTAAGAATCAAAACAAAAAAAATTCCTTCCAGTAGCACCTTAAAGACCAACTAAGTCAGTTCTTGGTATGAGCTTTCGTGTGCATGCACACGTCTTCAGATAGTTTTAAGAATCAAGTTTGCTTACTGGAAAAATAGAAGGGGAAAGATCATTTAACAGATAGATACAAATCTCCTGACTGGAAAACACATGTTTAACACAGTAAGAAAGCTTGCGTAGGTATATATACCACCAGCAGAGAGATACAAAATCTGCAGACTCGGTCATACCTGTGTGAATTCTGATATGTTCTATGAGACGTGCTGTTCCTTTGCTGGCATAGTTACAATACCGACATTTCAATTTTCCATCAAAAGTTCTTTCAAACCCATCTACTAACACTCCAGAGTTTTCATCCAGTGAGACTTCGACTGAAGGATGATCTAGTCCATTTTGATCACCTTCTGTCCCTGCTGTAAAAAGAGAAGGGAAACCCCAATAAGTTTCTTCCTTTATCTTGTACTTAGTTTGAATACTATTAACAGGCTATTGGGAGACAGGTGGAAGGAAGCTCCCCTCTACAATAACCAGCCTTTTGTTTAAATAAAGTGAAAGCTGAATTGTACCATGATGAACCTACCTCCCTGAAGAGTCTCTGCTTCTTTGTCCCCACTAACAGAGCCTGAAATCATGTTCACATGGTGAGTCTGCTGAGTCAGATATTCCTGAAAATCTTTTACAAAATCCAAAGGTTCTGGTTTCTTTTCACCCATATTCATACTACAACTTCACAATCCTGTGGGCCTAAAATAAAAAACCAACTTAAGATTCAAACAAAAACCACGCAATATTGAAAATCATTACTGATTTCTCACTTTAAGAGCAGCATGTTAGCCTTGCAAGTACCCCATGAGGTAGACTAGGATGGTAGTTGGTGACTTGAAAAAGGCAGCCATCAAAGCAGAATCAGGAAACGATTAGGGCTCCCCATATCAAGTTTCACTGTGTGAAGATGTCTAACATTTAACAAAAGCCCAAGTCCTATACTGTTCATATCAACAAACCTACTCATGCTACATCAAGGCCTTCAGAAAACAGAAAGTAGGTTTCCAGGAGGCAGTTATCCATTATCAAGAGTTTAAACTTTTGTGGTTCAAAAAGATAAAAACAAAGCACAGAACTCCTGCTTGCAGGCTTCCCATTGACATCTGGTTGGCCAACATAGGAGACAGGATATTGAACTAGATAGGCCCTTTGTCTCACCCAGCAAGGCTCATTTTATATTGTTAAGGAACCATCTTGGTAACTAGAATTTGGTGTTTTGCAACACAAGGGCAAGGGAAAGAAGGCAGCCTGTGGAACTATGAAATCTACAAATACTCAAAGAACTGATGAGAGGAAACCTCAGTAAGACACCTCTCATTTCAAAGTTTCCGCTTTTGTGTCTCCACTCCATGTAAATTTTTCTCTTGGTCTGCTGATGAAAATGCAGGTTCTGTTTTGACTCACTAGATTTTACTCTGCTTCTTCCCCCCAAAGGAATGTTCAGAGAAGCTTATACGTAATATAACCTAAACATATATATCTAATACAACAAAATGACAAACACGTAACAGCAGGGGGGGGGGGGAATCACTACCCCTTCACCCACACTTGTGGAGGGGATTAGGGTTCTGCAGGGATGCCCACCTACTGCCACCAATTTGCCCCCCTCAACAAATAAGCATCAAAAGCTACCCTTCCCCTGCTACCCTGGTGGGCACGAGCAATAAAACATTGGATATAGCAGTGGCTGCACCATTCCCCAGATGGAATTTAGATCGCTCTGCTCACTAGTTTAATATTATATCCATGTTTCTTTGATTTATATATGATAATCACAGTCTAGCAAATTCCTAGTTCCCACACCCAGTCTTTCACTTGGCTATATTTTTTTTAAGGAATAAAGTGAAATGACTATCAAATCCATTTGATATGTAATCTTAACCAGCCAATGATTTTGTGCAATTTGTGGTGTCTTTTATCACTACACAAGATTTAATATCGTATTACTAAAAATTCATGTTAGACTTCGATTGGCCTCTACCAAATATCTCCGTAATTCCATTTTATTGGTGTGCTGTAAGAAAAGAGATGCATACAACCTACTGCTGCAAAATGATTAGATGTGGATAAAAACTTTTAAAGGCAAGTTCTAAGAACTGCAGCCTTTTCCCCAAAAAAATCATTATAGACATGTCATACCTGAACTTTTTCCTTTTATGTAGAAAACATTTTGAACTCTTCTTCAGGATATTAGGTAAGTAATAAAGCACACATGTCCCGCTTTCCCTATCAACAAAAATGGGGGAAAACATTCAACCATTTATTAACTAATTTAAGAAAGCTTCAGGAATGGTAGACCAAAATCATATATAAAACTGACAGAAGCATTTCAATTACTCATTTTACAGATACAGATAGGTAGCCGTGTTGGTCTGCCATAGTCAAAAAAAACAAAATAATCCTTCCAGTAGCACCTTAAAGACCAACTAAGTCAGTTCTTGGTATGAGCTTTCGTGTGCATGCACACTTCTTCAGATACACTGAAACAGAAGTTTCCAGACCCTTCTATATAGTGAGAAGTTGGGGAGGGGTATTACTCAGAAGGGTGGTGGGAATGGGTGATTGGCAGATAGCTGTGATGAGCCTGTTGACGACTCTTAACGACTGCAATAGGTCTTACAGGAAGAAGCAAGGGGTGAAAAGGTGAAAAATGGCTTTGTCATGTATAATGAGATAAGAATCCAAGGTCTTTGTTCAGGCCAGGTTTCTCCATGGTTTTAAGTTTGGTGATAAGTTGTAATTCAGCAGCTTCTCTTTCCAGTCTATTTCTGAAATTCCTTTGTAGTAAAACAGCTACTTTGAGATCTTGTATAGAATGTCCTGGGAGATTGAAGTGTTCTCCTACTGGTTTCTCTGTCTTGTGATTCCTGATGTCCGATTTATGTCCGTTTATTCTTTGGCGTAAGGTCTGGCCTGTTTGTCCAATATAGAGAGCTGAAGGACACTGTTGGCATTTGATGGCATACACAATGTTAGACGATGAGCAATTAAATAGTCCCGAGATGGTATGTGTGATGTTGTTGGGGCCAGTAATGGTGTTGTCCGGGTGTATGTGGCAGCAAAGTTGGCATCTGGGTTTATTGCAGGCTCTGGTGCCAGTGTCCGTGTTAGGTCTGGTTGTAGTATTATTGTGGGTTAGGAGTTGTTTAAGACTGGGTGGCTGTCTGTAGGCAATGAAAGGTCTTCCTCCCAGAGCTTGAGAAAGAGAACTGTCATTGTCCAGGAGAGGTTGTAGATCTCTGATGATGCGTTGTACTGTTTTAACTTGGGAGCTGTATGTGATGACTAGAGGTGTTCTGTTATTTTCTTTTTTGGGTCTGTCTTGCAGCAAGTTCTCTCTGGGTATCAGTCTGGCTCTGTTGATCTGTTGTCTAACTTCATCTGTTGGGTATTTTAGTTCTAAAAAGGTTTGCTGTAGATCTCTTAGGTGAGAGTCTCTGTCTGTAGAATTGGAACAGATGCGGCTGTAACGTAGTGCCTGGCTATATACAATGGACTGTTTGGTATGTTTGGGATGGTAGCTAGAGGCATGTAGATATGTTTGTCGGTCAGTTGGTTTACGGTATAAGGTGGTGTCTATGTGCCCATCCTGTATTTTTATAGTAGTGTCCAAAAAATGTATTTCTTGCATAGATTGATTCATAGTTAGGTTGATTGTGGGGTGAAAATCATTGAATTTCTGGTGGAAGGTGTTCAGGGTCTGTTGACCATGTGTCCAGATGATAAAAATATCGTCAATGTATCGCAGGTACAAGAGAGGTTTGAGTGGGTAGGAGATTAGGAAACATTGTTCTAAATCTGCCATGAAGATGTTGGCATACTGTGGGGCCATGCGGGTGCCCATTGCTGTGCCGCTGATCTGAAGGAACAGGTCATCACCGAATTTGAAGTTGTTGTGGGTAAGGACAAATTGGCAGAGTTTGGTGGCAAAGTCCGCTGTGGTTTTATCTGAAATGGTGTTCCTTATAGCTTGTAAACCATCGTTGTGTGGGATGTTGGTATACAGAGATTCCACATCCATAGTAGCTAGTATAGTATTGTTGGGAAGATTATCTAAAGATTGTATTTTCCTCAGAAAATCTGTGGTGATGGTGTTTTCTGGTTTGTGTACCTAAAATACACAAACCAGGAAATCCAGGACGCCCCATCATTTCAGGTATTGGCACTATTACAGTGGGTGTCTCCGGTTATATGGACTCTGTTCTGAAACCATATGCCATCAGTGCTCCCAGCTATGTACGTGACACCACAGATTTTCTGAGGAAAATACAGCTCATCAGAGCTATCTGCCAATCACCCATTCCCACCACCCTTCTGAGTAATACCCCTCCCCAACTTCTCACTATATAGAAGGGTCTGGAAACTTCTGTTTCAGTGTATCTGAAGAAGTGTGCATGCACACGAAAGCTCATACCAAGAACTGACTTAGTTGGTCTTTAAGGTGCTACTGGAAGGATTATTATTTTTTGTTTTCATTTTACAGACTTTGTTTTGAAAACAACCTTTTCACCCCAATCTTAAATCCCTTTTACTGTGTCCTGTTAAGGCTTTACCAGTGGTATATATAATCACATTTGAAAATCATTTTTTTCTCTGAAGGCTGACAGCATATAAAACATTTCTACACACACTGGTTCACATCACAGTAAGGCAGCTAGTCACCCGGAAGTCTTAAAAACTTAAAAGATATTTGAACAGGCATACTTGTTCAGTCTTGCCAGGAAAAATATATTTAGTTTGTAAAATTTTGCAGTAAACACCAGGCAAGCAATGAAAATACACATATTACATTGCTGGATTAGATGAAAAGACCTATCTATTCAAGTATTCCGTTTCAAATTATGGTCAAATTAATACACTGAAATTACTTGTGGGGAAGGGAGGGGAGGAATGACAAAGGTAGATTTTCAGACTCTTGAAGTGTGAGTCTTATTGACAGTTACCCAGGTTTAGCAACAGTATTTGTTTTCATTATTCCTCAAAAATATCCACAGTACACTGAAGCTTAATAAGAATGTAATTAGAACTAGTCGTCTTCTAAGCCTCCTTCTTCTCAGACAGCCTACTCTACCCCATCTTCTCTCAGTAATAATAATAATAATAATAATAATAATAATAATAATAATAATAATTTATTTGTACCCCTGCCACTGGGCAGCTTCCAACATATATAAAAACAAAATAAAACACTAAACATTAAAAAGCTTCCCTATACAGTGCTGCCTTCAGAAATAGTAATACTACCAGGATTCCCACTTGCACCCATAGCTCCCTTATTCCAACTTAGCTTCGCACTGCATATTCCAACAACCTCCTCGTTACTTCCCTCCAGACAAAAAACCGAAGCATAGCTCATTACAGTTTACTGACACATGAAGATACATAACTTTTAAGAGATCATTAAAATGCGTGTGCAGCAGTTTTACCTTAATCCTCCAAATCAACTTCAAATCAGTGAAACAGACATCAAAAATCCACTCTTGAAATATATGTTCCATCATATATGAAATACACTTCTCTGATTAATGCCTTTCTAGTCTACAAGAAAATGAGATTAGGGCACATATTGGTTTTAAAAAGCATTTCCACCATTTAAGTCTTCAAGGCTGCTTACAAACATTTCTGTTGCCAGTCTCCAGGGTGAGAGGGCTTGTCCATCTTCTATTCCAGACTTTCCCAAACTTGGGTCTCCAGTTGTTCTTAGACTACCACCATCATCCCTAGCTAGCAGGACCAGTGATTAGGGATGATGGAAATTGTCCAAAAACAGCTGGAGACCCAAGTTTGGGAAACCCTGTTCTACAGACTAGCTCACCCAATGCCCAATGCCCACAACAGGGAGCCAGATGGCATTGGCAATGTCTGCCTCAAAGTCTCAGGGGCGGCAGCAGAGCAGAGAACACACCAACCCCATAAACATCCATGTCCAAAGGCTACTAGGAGCAGAGCTCCTAGTAGAGATGTGATCATTTTCATGGTTTACAAGTTATGTAGTGCTGCCATGGCCTTTTCTTGCTGTTTTTTAAGTGGGGAATAATATGGTTTAGCATATGACCAAGACAATAACCTTAATAGGCTTTATGCAGCCATATCTTTCTAGGACAGATTGATGTTGTGCTCATGATTGCTTGTGGTCTTCACATAGACACCTGTTGTGAGAACAGAATGCTAGACTAGATAGGCCTTCAGTCTGATCCAGCAGTGCTGTTCTTGGGTTATTTATTTATTATTTATTTCATAAAACTTATTCATGCTTTATCGGTTGAAAAACCATCAAAGCTGTTTACAAAAAAATAAAGCAATAAAAGTATCACTAGGTTAGTGCTGAGCAAGATCTAGTGTCATTCTCAGCGACAGTTGCTTCAAATTTTCCTTTATACAATAGTTTTGCCTACCTTCTTTCTGTAGTCATCAGCTTCATATAGATTTAAGTTAACTTGGGTTCCATTAGTTGAACACTGAAGAATAAAAAAAGACATAATTTTGCATACACCATATTGTTTTTAAAGCAATCTCAAGGGAAATCAAAATGTGAAGTTCCGCATTTTCAAACTGAGTTAGTTAAATTAGATGCCATTGCCTTAAAATAACGAAGCCTGATAATGGTGTTGCTTTAGTGTTGAAAATACGCACAGAGTACATTATACCTAAGGAAAGCCATAAAACCTTAGTTTTATAACTCACATTTCATGCTTAAGTAATATAATTCCCATACCAAAATCCTTACCAAGTTAATGCTAAAAACTTATCTTCTGTAAAATACAGCATCTACATGATGTGATCCCCCTTCATGGATCACTGCCTTGCCGTGGCGAAGGGGCTTGAAGAACTCAGAGAAGCTATGAACTATGCCGAGCAGGGCACCCAAGATGAACAGGTCATAGTGGAGAGTTTTGACCAAACGTGATCCACCTGGAGGAGGAACCGGCAAGCCACTCCAGTATCCCTGCCAAGAAAACTCCATGGACAAAGACAACAGGCATATAAAAGATATGACGCTGGAAGATGAGCCCCTCAGGTCGGAAGGCGTCCAACATGCTACTGGGGAAGAGCGGAGGGCAAGTACAAGTAGATCCAGAGCTGATGAAGCGGCTGGGCCAAAGCCGAAAGGACGCTCAGTTGCGGATATGCCTGGAAGCGAAAGGAAAGTCCAATGCTGTAAAGAAAAATATTGCATAGGAACCTGGAATGTAAGAACCATGAACCTGGGTAAGTTGGAGGTGGTCAAAAATGAGATGGCAAGAATAAATATTGACATCCTGGGCATCAGTGAACTAAAATGGATGGGAATGGGTGAATTCAGTTCGGATGACCATCATATCTACTACTGTGGGCAAGAAACCCGTAAAAGAAATGGAGTGGCCCTCATAGTCAACAAAAGAGTGGCGAAAGCTGTACTGGGATGCAATCTCAAAAATGATAGAATGATCTCGATACGAATCCAAGGCAGACCTTTTAACATCACAGTAATCCAAGTTTATGCACCAACTACTTGTGCTGAAGAAACTGAAATTGACCAATTCTATGAAGACTTACAAGACCTTATAGAAGTGACACCAAAGAAGGATGTTCTTCTCATTATAGGGGATTGGAATGCTAAAGTAGGGAGTCAAGAGATAAAAGGAACAACTGGCAAGTTTGGCCTTGGAGATCAAAACGAAGCAGGGCAAAGGCTAATAGAGTTCTGTCAAGAGAACAAGCTGGTCATCACAAACACGCTTTTCCAACAACACAAGAGATGACTCTACACATGGACATCACCAGATGGGCAGCATCGAAATCAGATTGATTATAAGAAGAGTTTGGATTTGATATCCCGCCTTTCACTCCCTTTAAGGCAGGGGTCGGCAACCTGCGGCTCCGGAGCCGCATGCGGCTCTTTAACGCCTTTGCCGCGGCTCCGGGGTGGAGGCGAGGGGAGAAGGCGCATTTTCCTTTGTTCCCGTGCAGTCGCTGTCATCTGTGAGGCGGCGGCGGAGAGCAGAAGGCAGCGCCACTCTCCTCGCGAGTTGGGCGCAGGGCAGCGGCAGCAGGAAGGCTCCCCAAGGGCCGAGCGGCACGCGCCCGCCTTCCCCGTGAGCCATTGTTTTTAGTGCGCCTCCTTTCACTCATTGTTGCCCCGCGCGGTGAAGCGACCCCGGGTTGGGAGCCGCCAGGATCTCTGGAGCGAGTCCTCTTTCGGGGGTTGTGGGGGCTCCCAGCAGCAGCAGCTCCCGGCGGGAGCTCCTGCAGGGTGCGCAAGGCTTGCAGACACTCGCCCGAAGCACGGGGAGCCCTCCGGAGGGCTCCCTGTGCTTCGGGCAACAGGCTGCCGCCCCAAGCCTCGCGCGCCCGACGGGAGCTCCTGCCGGGCGCGCAAGGCTTGCAGACACTCGCCCGAAGCACGGGGAGCCCTCCGGAGGGCTCCCTGTGCTTCGGGCAACAGGCTGCCGCCCCAAGCCTCGCGCGCCCGACGGGAGCTCCTGCCGGGCGCGCAAGGCTTGCAGACACTCGCCCGAAGCACGGGGAGCCCTCCGGAGGGCTCCCTGTGCTTCGGGCAACAGGCTGCCGCCCCAAGCCTCGCGCGCCCGACGGGAGCTCCTGCAGGGCGCGCAAGGCTTGCAGACACTCGCCCGAAGCACGGGGAGCCCTCCAGAGGGCTCCCTGTGCTTCGGGCAACAGGCTGCCGCCCCAAGCCTCGCGCGCCCGACGGGAGCTCCTGCTGGGCGCGCAAGGCTTGCAGACACTCGCCCGAAGCACGGGGAGCCCTCCGGAGGGCTCCCTGTGCTTCGGGCGGCAGGCTGCCGCCCCAAGCCTCGCGCGCCCGACGGGAGCTCCTGCCGGGCGCGCAAGGCTTGCAGACACTCGCCCGAAGCACGGGGAGTCCTCCGGAGGGCTCCGCGTGCTTCGGGCGGCAGGCTGCCGCCCCAAGCCTCGCGCGCCCGACGGGAGCTCCTGCCGGGCGCGCAAGGCTTGCAGACACTCGCCCGAAGCACGGGGAGCCCTCCGGAGGGCTCCGCGTGCTTCGGGCGGCAGGCTGCCGCCCCAAGCCTCGCGCGCCCGACGGGAGCTCCCGCCAGGCGCGCAAGGATTGCGGACACTCGCTGGGGCTGCAGGCTGCTGCCCGCAAGCCTTGTGAGCCTGTGGGAACTCCCGCCGGGCTTGCAAGGCTTGCGGATAGCTTCCTGAAGCCTGGAGAGCGAGAGGGGTCGGTGCGCACCGATGCCTCTCGCTCTCCAGGCTTCAGCGAAAGCCTGCATTCGCACCATAGGACGCACACAGATTTCCCCTTCATTTTTGGAGGGGAAAAGTGCGTCCTATGGAGCGAAAAATACGGTATATAGCATGTCTTTGTTGCTGGCTGATTTGCTGCTATTGCTTTGCAATTTGCAGCTACTGTTTTGAAGGGGAGTGAAGAACACACACTCAAAAAAAGGTAACTTGTTAATATAACGTTTATTTCTATGAGGAGGAGTAATTCTGAGGGGTCAAACAAAAAATAATTAAAAAGTGTCAAAAAAGTTATTTTTATAATGACGAGGATAACATTGGGCTAAGAAACAATGTATGCAGTGTTATATTTGTTTTAAATGTCGCAATGGTTTTGCGGCTCCCAGTTGTTGTTTTTTCTTCGGAAACGGGTCCAAGTGGCTCTTTTTGTCTTAAAGGTTGCAGACCCCTGCTTTAAGGAGTCTCAAAGCGGCTAACATTCTCCTTTCCCTTCCTCCCCCACAACAAACACTCTGTGAGGTGAGTGGGGCTGAGAGACTTCAAGGAAGTGTGACTGGCCCAAGGTCACCCAGCAGCTGCATGTGGAGGAGCGGAGACGCGAACCCGGTTACCCAGGATTACGAGACTACCGCTCTTAACCACTACACCACACTGGCTCTCTCTTATATTCTCTGCAGCCAAAGATGGAGAAGCTCTATACAGTCAGCAAAAACAAGACCTGGAGCTGACTGTGGCTCAGATCATCAGCTTCTTATAGCAAAATTCAAGCTTAAACTGAAGAAAGTAGGAAAAACCACTGGGCCAGTAAGATACAATCTAGGTCAAATCCCTTATGAATACACAGTGGAAGTGAGGAACAGGTTTAAGGATTTAGATTTGGTGGACAGAATGCCTGAAGAACTATGGATGGAGGCTCGTAACATTATACAGGAGGCAGCAACGAAAACCATCCCAATGAAAAGGAAATGCAAGAAAGCAAAGTGGCTGTCCAATGAGGCCTTACAAATAGCGGGGGAGAGAAGGCAAGCAAAATGCGAGGGAGATGGTGAAAGATACAGGAAATTGAATGCAGATTTCCAAAGAATAGCAAGGAGAGACAAGAAGACCTTCTTAAATGAGCAATGCAAAGAAATAGAGGAAAGCAATAGAATGGGAAGAACCAGAGATCTGTTCAAGAAAATTGGAGATATGAAAGGAACATTTCGTACACAGATTTCCATAATAAAGGACAAAAGTGGAAAGGACCTAACAGAAGCAGAAGACATCAAGAAGAGGTGGCAAGAATACACAGAGGAATTATACCAGAAAGAAATGGATGTCTCGTATACCCCAGGTAGTGTGGTTGCTGACCTTGAGCCAGACATCCTGGAAAGTGAAGTCAAATGGGCCTTAGAAAGCACTGCAAATAACAAGGCCAGTGGAAGTGATGGTATTCCAGCTGAACTATTTAAAATTTTAAAAGATGATGCTGTTAAGGTGCTACACTCAATATGCCAGCAAGTTTGGAAAACTCAGCAGTGGCCAGAAGATTGGAGAAGATCAGTCTACATCCCAATCCCAAAGAAGGGCAGTGCCAAAGAATGCTCCAACTACCGCACAATTGCACTCATTTCACATGCTAGCAAGGTTATGCTTAAAATTCTACAAGGAAGGCTCAAGCAGTATGTGGACCGAGAACTCCCAGAAGTGCAAGCTGGATTTAGAAGAGGCAGAGGAACCAGAGACCAAATTGCAAACATGCGCTGGATTATGGAGAAAGCTAGAGAGTTCCAGAAAGACATCTACTTCTGCTTCATTGACTATGCAAAAGCCTTTGACTGTGTCGACCACGGCAAACTATGGCAAGTTCTTAAAGAAATGGGAGTGCCAGATCACCTCATCTGTCTCCTGAGAAATCTCTATGTGGGACAAGAAGCTACAGTTAGAACTGGATATGGAACAACTGATTGGTTCAAAATTGGGAAAGGAGTACGACAAGGCTGTATTTTGTCTCCCTGCTTATTTAACTTATATGCAGAATTCATCATGCGAAAGGCTGGGCTGGATGAATCCCTAGCCGGAATTAAGATTGCCGGAAGAAATATCAACAACCTCAGATATGCAGATGACACAACCTTGATGGCAGAAAGTGAGGAGGAATTAAAGAACCTTTTAATGAGGGTGAAAGAGGAGAGTGCAAAATATGGTCTGAAGCTCAACATCAAAAAAACGAAGATCATGGCCACTGGTCCCATCACCTCCTGGCAAATAGAAGGGGAAGAAATGGAGGTAGTGAGAGATTTTACTTTCTTGGGCTCAATGATCACTGCAGATGGTGACAGCAGCCACGAAATTAAAAGACGCCTGCTTCTTGGGAGAAGGGCAATGACAGGCCTAGACAGCATCTTGAGAAGTAGAGACATCACCTTGCCAACAAAGGTTCGTATAGTTAAAGCTATGGTTTTCCCAGTAGTGATGTATGGAAGTGAGAGCTGGACCATAAAGAAGGCTGATCGTCGAAGAATTGATGCTTTTGAATTATGGTGCTGGAGGAGACTCTTGAGAGTCCCATGGACTGCAAGAAGATCAAACCTCTCCATACTGAAGGAAATCAACCCTGAGTGCTCACTGGAAGGACAGATTGTGAAGCTGAGGCTCCAGTACTTTGGCCACCTCATGAGAAGAGAAGACTCCCTGGAGAAGACCCTGATGTTGGGAAAGATGGAGGGCACAAGGAGAAGGGGACGGCAGAGGACGAGATGGTTGGATAGTGTTTTCGAGGTTACCAGCATGAGTTTGACCAAACTGCGGGAGGCAGTGGAGGACAGAGGTGCCTGGCGTTCTCTGGTCCATGGGGTCACGAAGAGTCGGACACGACTAAACGACTAAACAACAACAACATGAATAAACCTAGGCAATAGTTTTCCTATGTAAAAAGGATATGCTTTTCTTTTCCTAGCTGACACTGCTGTACAAAGCCCTATTTAGGATATTCACAATGAATTATAGATGCAGGAAACAATCCAAATGCCGGATTGCCTGAATGCTAAAGTTTTTTATGCTGTTTTTACATATCTGAAACAGATGGTTGAGCTGTTTATGTACATGCCACATTTGTCTGCTCTGTGCAGGACAGACATGTGATGCTCACATATAAGAAATCTAAGGAAGAAAGAAAAATTTGAGACTTTTGTCAAGTCTGCTCACATAACACCGTAACATTTTCACAGTTCCACATTGTCCAAAAGAGAGAGTGATTTTTGCCAAACATAAAAGTTAACATGACAAAACCTGTATGCAAAATCTATACATTAAAATGTGCAAGAGGCAGAACGTGAGTGCTATAAGGAGAAAGATCAACATTTCAGCCACCAGAAAGCCTTGAGTGACCATGCATTTGTTGTCTTATTCTCACTTGCCAACTTTCACCCCGAAGGCAACAGCAAAAATGAGCTGGCTACATACTCTACAGCAGACTTAGCCATATTATTCAGCTAAAATGTTTCACTGTACCTCTGGTCCCACTGGCACTGGAGAACATATTATAGCCAACGGTGACACAAACCATAGGAAGAACTTGAAAATGCAGGAAGTAACTTTACACAGCTTGCTCTTTCACCAGCAGCAAAGATATACTGTATTAACCACACTGCGGGAGCAATAATTTCCATCCAGTATATTGTCACTTTTGCCCTTTCTGGCAACACTTAACCCATCTCCCCATCCTTGCAGATCAGAGCAGCGAGGCTTGAAGGGATGCAGAGCTGAAGAACTCTCAGCAATTTTGTCCAATGCTGCAAATCAGCGGCCTAGAGTACTACGATACAAATACAGTGTGATCCAATCTTGTTGGAAGATACCACTTAATCTTCTCATCTCTTAATACTTGCTCCCAATTACTTTGCCAATTTAATCCTCAACATTATGGCTCATATAATTACTCTAAAGAATTAACCAAGGAGACGGTAAGAGGGAATTAATGTTTGGAAGGCAGTTGGAATAGAACTCAGATTTTTCATTCCACAGAACTCCATGCACACAGCCTATGGCACACCACCCTCCCGGCCCTCCATCTTTTCAATCCCATGCAAAGACCTCCCAACTTGCAGCTTTTCCCTTCCACTGCCTACCCCTCTCATCTCCAAGCAGTTCAAGTCAGACATTTCCCACTCCATGTCGCTTATTGAGTGATCACAAAGCAAAACAGTGTCACTTCTAGACCCTGGATGGCTCGGGTAGTGCTAAAAGAGCACCCAACAGTATCAGCTAGCATCCTTCGAGGATGTACCGTATTTTTCGCTCTATAAGACGCACCAGATCACAAGGCGCACCTAGTTTTTGGAGGAGGAAAACAAGAAAAAAAATATTTTGAATCTCAGAAGCCAGAACAGCAAGAGGGATCGCTGCGCAGTGAAAGCAGCGATCCCTCTTGCTGTTCTGGCTTCTGTGATAGCTGCGCAGCCTGCATTCGCTCCATAAGACGCACACACATTTCCCCTTACTTTTTAGGAGGGAAAAAGTGAGTCTTATAGAGCAAAAAATACGGTATGTTTTAGGAGCAAAAAGAGCTGTCGGCTCAGGAACAGTTCAGCGAGCCACTTTTTGCCTCTGGACACCCCCCCTTCCAAGTGTGCACTGTTTCTAGACGGCGGCAGCCAGAGTGGTGAGATGCAAGCAGGAGAGGTGTGCCTCTCTTAACAGCTGTGTGGGGAAGAGGCAATTTCATCCTCCCTCGCTGGGCAAGGGCGGCCAGGAGGGGAAAGGCCGGACTGGGTGTTCCTGTTCCAGCCGCCCCTTAATAGTTGCGCAGAGGTGGAGATGTCCACAGAGGCAGCTTGTCATGCAAGCGGCACCTGCTGGAAAAAAACCCCTCTTCTGCACAACTGCAGGATGCATGAGGAGCATCTTCTTCTTGCTTTCCTTAGGGCAAGATGAGCTACCAGCGACTCCCAGGCGAAGCGCAGGCTCCCTGCGGCCACCTCTCCTCCCGCGACCCTGACAGAGAGCCAAACTCCAAGCCTCCCTTTGGGGGCTGCTGCTGAGGGGCAGCTCCCCACAGCCCACCGGACCCACCTCCTGGGCAGCGCGCAGCCTTTTCCCCGACCGCACCGGAGCGCCGCTCCCGACATGCTGCCTCCCCGACCGACCCTCGGCGAAGTGGGCTTCGCCGGCGCCACTCCTCCTGCGCTCCCAACTTCGGCAGGCAGGCAGAGCGCGGCGCCAGCGGGGAAGGAGCACGACGAGGTCTCCTCCTGCTCCGCCCGGGCGGAGGGAGCCCCCCGGACGCCGCCTGCCCCGCCGCCGCCTCACCTCCGCCGCACTTGCCAGCCGCAGGTGGACCCGACTCCCGCCGTCACCGCTGCCGCCGCCGCCGCCTCCATGTTTGTTGTGTCTCCCGGAGCCCAGGCGTAACCCGCGTCCTTCCCCCTTTCGAAATCCCGCGAGAGCTCCGCCAGCAGGCGCGGCCGGCGCGCGCCGTTCTCAAAGGGAGGCGTGGGAAGCAGCGCGCTCTCGCTCTCCAAAGCGGGTGGTTTGCTTGTTTTTATTTTCCTCTTGATTTCTGTGGAACTTCCGGTATCCAGTCGCATACCGTCGGGCTCCCGCCTTTAATGTGCGGGGGCGAGAACGAAGGGGATGAGCAAACGCCTGTAAAAATCAAGGCGACGCTGCTCCTTATCGGGGGCGGGGAGCTGGGGAACGAGAGTCGTTGCGCTTCTAAGCACTCTCGCCCCTCAGGAGGAAGAGGAGGAGGAGGGTTCCATTGGGAACCAGAAGTGCATTGCACGGCAGGCTTTCTGTAAAGGTGGGCAGAAGGTTCCTCTTTGGGTTCCTCCAGCAAGTTCGGTGTCCGCTCGGCCTTCGGGGGCAGAAGCTGCGGCGGCAGAAGGGATGGCGGCGGCAGGTGCTCTGTCTTCGCTCAGGCGCTGCGGGAAGGTAAATGTCGCCGTTGTTTTCCAGGGGCTCAGCTCGGGGCGGCGGCGGGGGAGGCTGTTTTCAGATCCAGGACGCAGGTGGCAGGTGGAGGCTGCAGGTGGGCGGGTGGATCGGCTGCTTTGCAAGCAGATGGTCGCAGGTTAGAATCCGGGCATCTCGAGTCAAAAAGCGTCGGGAAGCCAGTGCGAGAAGAGGAACGTAGTCCAGATGTGCAAGGTAGTCTGGCCCCTGGTAAGAGGGAGAGTCCTTTGTAAACCTCACCTGTACAGGTGAGCTGTGTCCAAGCACAGATCCAGCCACGGAGAAAGCTTCCGTTGATGAATTTCAGGAGGATGCACGGGAAAAGGTGGTTAAACTCTACTTGGACTAGAGGGCGTGGGAGCATACGGTCTCCATGCGTTTTGGGATTTAGGAGGCACAGTTGCCAAATCGGAGAACGGGATTTCCAGATGCTGCTGAGTTCTGGCACCTCTCACTCTCTCTTTAGAAATGGATAAAGGGTGTGTTTGTGCGCAGGGGAGCCATGAGGTGATCTCTCCTTCATCCCACACCCCTTTTCACTCTGTGGAGTAGGCTAAATTTGCATACCCTTTGTCAAGATGTGCCAGTAATAACAATAAGCCTAACGCAACAGTTCTAAACATCAATGTTTCAGCTCCACTGAACACTGAATGAAAATGCATATAACTCTGCTGCAAAGCTGGGTGTAAGCATTTCAGTGATCATCAGGGCAGCACTATGAGATAGAAGTGTAGAATAAGCAGGATGTCCCCCTAGTAGGTGCATCAGGCCTGGCTTACCACCTTCTAAAGAAAATTAATACACATTGCCAACTAAAGAGGGAACTACTATAAAGCTACTAAGTTCAACACTACTAGCTGTTCAAGATTGACTTAGGAAATAAAACTTCATTCATGTTGGTCCTTTATTGTAGGAATGAACAAGAGAACTTGGTAACCCATATTTCAGTATTTTTGAAAAGAGAGCTGTTAATCAATTAATGCGTTCCTATGGAAACTGCCTTCAGACCAGGTCCGGGGACAGTCTGTCCCCCGACCTCTTCTGAAGGCCGGCGGGGGGCAAAAGTCTTTGCTTCCCCCCGCCTGCCTTCAAAAGCCATCCGGGATAGCGGGAAGAGCTTCCCTGCCCTCCCGGACTGCTTTTAAAATGCTGGCGGTGGGGAGCAAAGCCTTTTGGCCCCCGCCGGCCTTCCTGGACCTCTTCTGAAGGCCGGAGGGGGGGAAAAGCTTTGCTCCCCACCGCTAGCATTTAAAAGAGGTCCCCGGAGATTTTTCCTATGGGCTTTCTTCTTGCGAAGCAAGCCCATAGGGAAATTCGTTTTGCGAAGTGCCTCCAAAACGGAAAACCCTTTCGTCTAGCGGGTTTTTCGTCTTGCGAGGCGTTCGTCTTGCGGGGCACCACTGTACTTCAGTATACTTATTTTATGTGTGCCAACCCCTTTCAAGGGCCTAACCCTACAGTGTGAACTTTCTACATAATTCAGGAGTTATTTGCAAATGTTCCTGTATATTGCCCATTGTAAATTTTTATAGTGGAAGAGAGCATAACAGGGAGTTGCCTCTTTTTATAAAGTGAGAGCAATCTTGGTCTACTTGCCTGTCAGCAAGAATTTGTTTAATGTGAAGGTGGGTTGACTTGCAACTTAAAACCCAATCCTGTGTACTTAGCCCATATCTAAGCCCACCGAAACAGGTTTGCATGTATAAGCAAGCCACAGTTAAACTAAATAAACCATTTGCATTGAATCTAAATGTATCCAATGTGTTTAAATCTGCATAGGACCTAACAACATAAATCAGGCCACTAGGCTCCAGTACTAAGCCCTTTATATTATAGTTATTGTAGTTTTATATAGCACCATCACTTTACAGAGCAGCTAAACAAAAATCTATGTAGATTCTTTATAATCTAGTTTTTTTCAAAAAGGCTGAAGTTACCTTAACAAAATGGAAATTACCTTTCAGTCTGTTCTGCCTGAAATTAAGTTTGGTCTGTTTCAATGTTAAATTTAAGCACATACGCTGTTAGATATAAGCAAGTCAAAGGATTGTTGCATGATAATCCTAAACAGATTTCTGTTGAAAGGTGTCTCTCCTAAGTGTTCTTAACATTGGAGAGGGAGTGGCCTTACTTGTGTTCTCAGCAACAAAGCCAGAGAAATAAGATTGCTTAAAACGAAGAATGAAAATCAGAATTTACAGTCTTGGACTATGCAAATGTTGTTTCACCAGATAAGATCTTGAAGTTGTTCATGTGCATGCTCATCAGTTGATTACTAAAGCAAATCAAATGATAACCTGTGTGCGTGACTCAAAACATCTAACATGATCAACAGAGACAACTTCCACAACACCTGTAGCAACCACCACATAAGTCAAGGGCATGCTGTATTGCAGGGGTAGCCAACATGGTGCAGTCCAGATACCTTATTGCACATTCCCATGACTCCTGACTGTGGCTTTGCTAGTTGGGGCTGATGGGAATTGGAAGCCCCAACTTCGGGAGGGCACTATTCCTGATATAGGGCTGACTTTCATCCTGTTTATATTCTGAAGTATCTTGTAGGACACTTTTGTTCACTTGGGAGCAGTTTCTTTCCCCAGTACCCCAAATTATAATATCCACCCTTGCTCACAACCCAAGTCTAGTGATGATGTCCTCATTAGTCACTTTGGTCTGAGTCTGCCCTTGCTCCCTGAGATTTCATGGAGATATCTTATTTGTAGTTTCAGGCTAAGATTATTTTCTCTAGTGATATTGTTCTCTCCTTCTTAAAATATGTTTTATCCACAGCTGAGATGGAATATTCTTCCATGCATAAATTTTTGCATGAGGCAACCCAGTTTCTTTAAATCTTCCAAATCTGAGGCTTTACCAAACCTACCCAGTGAGGGAGTAACTTGTGCTCCACTTCAGACATTTACAGAAGAGGAGATCATGATCAAAGAAATGGGTAATGTATTTGAATTCTATCTCTATGGGCGAAGTCTGCCATCACTGAATCAATTATTTTCTACATGGCATGTGATTTATAATAATGCACTGAAGAGAACAAATCACTTCTGTAAGCAAGAAATTCACCCCCAACCATAAATTGTTAGCTCATTTTCAAAAATTGATGTTTTGAAGAATTAAATGTCAGTTTAAGTCTATGTACACAATTCTCTGTTACAGAGTGGATAAATACTGTTACCTTTCCCCCACTCCACTAAACTTAAATCAAAAGACCTAAATCTAACTGTAGCCACTAGTGCTATCTAACTTACATTTGTGAATTTTATATCTGTTAAATTTCTGGCTTCACTGCAACTTAAGGCTAACAATGAGATTCTTTATATCTTTTCTTCCTTATAGTGAAAAAGTTTGCTCATGAGAGAGTGCTACCATTGGTACAGAAAATGGATGCTGATGCAAAAATGGACGATTCTATTGTACAAGGGCTATTTGAACAAGGGGTTTGTACATATTTTGGTGTTTTTAATGCAGTATATAGCTTCTTCCCTTTGCACACTGAGTACTGTACGTATACATTTGTAACACAATAAGCAAAAGGATGAATGATATAATTGAAAAATGGTCACAGGGCTGACTGCTAGCTTTCATTCCATTTTTCTGTAAATATTTGTAGCTTCTTTTCTTCTTCTTAGCAGATAGAAAATTTATGCAGTAGTTTCACTGGAGGTAGATTTCAGGGGGAAACATTTGGTGACTAAGGTTACATCCTGACCCCACTTACATGGGAGCAAGCCCAAATCAATTCAAAAGGAGTTGCTTCTGAGTGGACATGGCTAGGGTTGCACTTTCGGGTATTTTGATTACTCTTTAGTTAAATAAGAGGCACAAGTAACAATAATGTTTTAGTATTATGCACTCTGATTCTAAAATTTGCTGATTCAGGAGTACAACAAACAAATCTGTAGGATCACAGTATTGGATCTCAAACTTGAGCATGCTGATAGCCAAATCTTGTGAACATATCCTAGAGTTCAGTGGGAGGCTGTGATTATATGAAGGTACACATGAAAATTCCTTTCGGAATCAATGAATGGTATTCAGCTAAATTTTACTCAGAGTAGACCCATTGAAACTAAGTGAAATGAGTCATGTTCGTTAAATTCATTGGGCCTTCTCTGGGTGAAACCTAGCAGAATACCACCCCAATAGCTCTTTTTTCTAGCAAAGATTATGGAAGTTGAGTAGAAGTTAGAATTCATAAGGTTTCTCCACCCACTCCTAACAACAGCTTGTTCTTTCTTTTTCAGTTGATGGGTATTGATCTTGATCCAAAATATGGAGGAACTGGATTTTCCTTTTTTTCCACTATTCTGGTGGTTGAGGAGTTGGCCAAGGTTGATCCATCAGTATCGCTTATGTGTGAACTCCAGAATACCTTAACCAATAAATTGTTTACGACGTATGGCACAGAAGAACAAAAGCAAACCTATTTGCCTAGACTGGCGAAAGACATGGTAGGTGAAGTATATTGGCACATAAGTTAAATATGCATATTAGAATTTCCACCTTAAGGAACGAACTGCAGAAACCTATGTACCATAGATTTATTTAGGAGTAAGTGCCACCAATTTATTGAAGCTTACTCTCAAGTAAGCTTGCATAGGACTGCAGCCTAAGAGCTCCATCCACAGCCTAGCCCTAGTTATACTAAACCAGTTGAGTTTAGGCATAATCATGTCTCATTGACTCCTGTGAGTCTTCGGTTGGGTAAAAGAGATTTTTACAGCCAAATCATTCAAAGTTTTTGGAGTTAAACTGTTGATTTTCATCACCCTTAAAGAGGCCACTAAACTGGCCTGTGGCAGAGCTTTTTGTATATTTCTCACTGCCAGTGCACAGCATAACAGTGTCCCTGTTATTGCAGCAGCTGTTCCCCCTTTCCTCCATAGCACTGCTATGTTCAGGATGAATGAGATGGTGGAATTCTAGGAAACCATTTGCTCTGATTGAAACAATAACTAGTAACAGCCCTTCTTTGTTTTCCAACCAGCGCCATCCAAGAAAGTGTTGGGTGTTTTTTCAGTTGGAGTGGTGCGAAAATGTTTGAGAGACTATATTGTGTAAATACTTAGATTTACTTGTCTTGTGGATTAAATATGCCACTGGTTGAAAAAAAAAATCCTTTCTTACTTGATTACCTTGCTGTACCTATGTTCTCAAAATGTTTGCAGAGTGAATATATCTAGTGACTTGACTTTATTTTAAAATGATAGATGGGCAGCTTCTGCCTTTCAGAGCCTGGTTCTGGCAGTGATGCGTTTTCCTTGAAGACTCGTGCTGAAAAGAAGGGGGACTACTATATCATCAGTGGGTCAAAGATGTGGATTAGCTTTGCTGAGCATGCAGGAGTGTTTCTGGTGATGGCAAATGCCAACCCTTCCGCAGTAAGTAGCTAAAACAGTTATTGCTTGATTTTACTAAGGCATTGCATCAAGATTAATTACAAGGTATAAACTAGACTTGTACCTTGCTTATACTGGCAGTCTTCCTTTTTCTTCCTGTATCCTCAACTTATGGAATTTCTTCTGTTGCTTTGGAAATTTGCTAAAAACAGCAGAAGAGCAGAGTTAGGAACCTTGATCTCTCTTTCTCTCCCTTTGCCCCCCAATCCCTTCTGACTGCCCTGGTGTTTTTCTTATCCTATTTGCATCTGAGAAGCCCTGTCTGGAGTATCCATACTAGTGAGTAAAAAGGTAAAGGTGCGGGTGGCCCTGTGGTCTAAACCACAGCCTCTTGGGCTTGCCGATTAGAAGGTCAGTGGTTCGAATCCCCACAACAGGGTGAGCTTCCGTTGCCCTGCCAACCTAGCAGTTCAAAAGCACACCAGTGAAAGTAGATAAATAGGTACGGGAAAGTAAATGGTGTTTCTGTGTGCTCTGGTTTCCGTCACAGTGTTCCGTTGCACCAGAATCAGTTTAGTCATGCTGGCCACATGACCCGGAAAGCTGTCTGTGGACAAACGCTGGCTCTCTCAGCCAATAAAGCGAGATGAGTGCCACAACCCCATAGTCGCCTTTGCCTGTACTTAACTGTCCAGGGGTCCTTTACCTTTTTACCTTTTACTAGTGAGTGACAAAGGACAAATCACATGTTATAGTGGACCCTTGGGTTACGTTACCTTTGGGTAACATAACTTTCGGGTTGCGAGCGTGGCAAACCAGGAAGCGCAGAAGCGGCTCCTCTACTTGTGGATTTTTTGGGGTACGGACGGACCCCTGGAACGAATTACATTCGTATCCAGAGGGTCCACTATATGCTTAATACATAGCATGCAATTACGTGTCCTGAGTTTTAAAAATAATTACAGCTTGAGTGCCAAGAAGATTAGTGCTCAAGCTCTTGGTATCTTGCGTGGTTAGTAACTTTTTGAAACATTCATCCTCTAGGAATTTCCAGGATGATATTTTTTATTCATTTTGGTATATTATTAGCTACCTTGATTTTCATTTTTTGGGGGGTGGGGAGAGGAACAGCAGCATACACAGGTGAACTAAAATAAAAATCTGTTAGTTGAGAGCAACATGGAATTCAGAGGCATAGAATGGGTGGCATTGTTGCGTTGCAGAAATGGCGCTTGAGGGCATTTCCAGGTGCAGGTTCTTTCAGCTGGTGGGCACACTGGATTCCACAAAACGCAGAGGAACAAATGGCAGACCAGGGATAAGATGGGATGGTAAAGGATGCAGTCAGACAAAGAAAGATGGTTACACAGTTGTTGTACAGTTTTGCACTGTTCATTATTAGGCACTGTATTGCACAACCAGCAATCCAGAACATTTATTTATATACAGTGGTACCTTGGTACTAGAACAGTTTGGCTTCCGAACAAATCAGCTCCCGAACACCGCAAACCCAGAAGTAAGCGTTCTGGTTTGCAAACGTTTTTCGGATGCTGACACGGCTTCTGCTTGAGTGCAGGAAGTTCCTGCAGCCAATCAGAAACTGCCTTGTTTTTTGAACAGTTTTGAGAGTCGAACAGACTCCTGGAACTCCTTGGTTTGACAGACTCCTTGGTTTGACAACCAAGGTACCACTGCAGTCAATTTCACAGTTAAAAGTGTTTACAATAAAAACAAATCCATGTATAAAACTCAATCTGTAAATAGAAATAATTTCAGATCTAATACAGACACAGATTGGGATAAAGATCTTCACTTAAATGGCATACTGAAAAGGAAAGACTGGGCAGCCTTGGCTGGAATCCAACCCCAAGCTAGGAGGGTGAATTCTGGTTTCTCGCAGCTTCTCATTTTTCCAGTATTAAGTTGGATTCTCCACAGTTCTACATAGGTTTCCTAATCCTTTTTTAAAGGTACTCACAAACATGCGCTAGTATTTTATTTCATTACACCTTTTTTTTGTATGGAACACCGCCTAATATAATGAGTTTTGTGTTCTATTTTTTTTACTGGTATATGCATTTTCATGCAATCTTAACCTTACATTACCTGGTTGGAAAACTGCCCTGCAAAAATCAGAGGAGTGCAGATTTCAAAGGATTGCTGCATTTTCAGAATGTGTGAATTAGGTATATCTGCTTTTAATGTGAACTGAATTGAATTTCTACCCCATCCTTATTATCAGCACAGTTAATTTTCCGTATGTCTTTCCTTCCTAGGGCTATAAAGGAATTACCTGTTTTATAGTAGACCGTAATACAGAGGGCCTACATGTAGGAAAGAAGGAGGATAAACTGGGAATCAGAGCCACATCTACATGTCCTGTAACATTTGAAAATGTGAAGGTGCAGTAGTCTTTTTAAAGCTGTGGAATTTAGCTAAGTTGTTGCAATACTGTAGCTCAGTACAAGCAGCTCAGTGGGATGCAGTTGCATAAATTAGCATGAGTTTGGAAGATGAATGGTGCAATACTCACAGGAGGTTGGCTTAAAAAAAACATTTAGAAATATAGCAAATTTAAATTTGAATCACAGACGAACGCAATCTGTTGATTTATGATTGATCCAAATTTACAAAATTTTTGTCAACCAAAAGCCATACGGTAGTTTGCTTTTTTTATGTTCCTCATAACTGAATGTAAAATACACGTTTGGCTCTGCAGTTGTATGGAAGCAGTGTAGTGAGGTTGCTGGTTTCAAAGTCGTATTGTGGTTTGTTGCTTTGTCTGTGTGCGTTTTTGTAAACCTCCTTGGGAAGCATTTATGTTTAAAAGGTCTATATTTTTTAAATCAATAAATGTGGAGATGGAAGTAAAGGGCTACTAGCAATTAATTGATTTTGCTTAATTCCTCAGGTTCCTGTGACCAACGTGCTTGGGCAAGTTGGGCAGGGCTATAAGTATGCCATTGGAATGCTCAATACGGGAAGAATAGGAATAGCTGCACAGGTAAGTATGGCTATAATTACTTAGGTCCAGTGCAGACGTAACGCACAGTGTATACAGTTTTGACTGCCCCCCACCAGTCCTGATCTCAAAAAGGATGTTGCAGAATTGTAACAAAAGCCCTTTTAAGTGTCATCAAGTTACAATTACTTGAATCAGGAGAGCCACCACTGTCCAGACACTGTGGCTGAAGGTGTGTATACTTAAAGCCTATTACTCCCTCCCCCATTATATGATTTGCAGCAGGGCTGGGCCCATCAGAACGTGGCAGAGAACGTGGGGTCACACGCTTCCCCTTCACCCATCTGGAATCCTCTGAGGGGTTGAAAGACTGAATATGGCTAAAGAGTCTTCCACAACTGTTGTTAAAGAGATTAGGAGCTGGCTGCTGGATTGCATAATTCCCTACCTACATGCTCCCAGTCTTTCCTTTCTCTTGGAGAAATACAGTGGTACCTCAGGTTACAGACACTTCAGGTTACAGACTCTGCTAACCCAGAAATAGTACCTCGGGTTAAGAACTTTGCTTCAGGATGAGAACAGAAATCACGCGGCAGCAGCGGGAGGCCTCATTAGCTAAAGTGGTGCTTCAGGTTAAGAACAGTTTCAGGCTAAGAACGGACCTCCAGAACGAATGAAGTACGTAACCCGAGGTACCACTGTAAAGTGCACCACATCACGACTTAACATTCTTTAAGCACATAGGCTCGGACCCAACAATTATTGGGCATGCCCAATGGGATGCCTTTTTTTTCTTTGAACAAGAGGTTTCCATGTGATATCGCAAGCTGCTTTTGAATAGCCCCTTGGGTTTCAGAAATGCTTTGTAATGATGGCTGCTATTCTATGTGTCCTTGGGCACATGGAAGTAGTTGCATAGTTCTTTGAATTTTAGCCACAGTGACTAGGTTTCAGTCTCCTTCTTTAGAAGCCTCCCTTCGCCACTCACACCAAGAGTATCTTAACGAAATACTATGTTACAACACCTTGAAGTAAAGAGAGATGTCATGAGCAAAAACCCAGGTTCCCTTCCTCTCCCCGCCCCCATTAAAAACCTGGTTTTAATTTAGAATTTAATCAGCATATTATGAAAAAAAAAGCCCACCCTGAGCTATTAAGTTTAGGAGAACAGTATTAATAAGTAAGTAACCTTATCAAGGCATTACACATTAATGTTGTTAGATTATCACTTTCCATATTAAGCAGTGAAATGGACTGCTGGCGACTGACTAGGTATTATTATGCTGTGTGATGGGGCGTTGAAAATTAAATGAATAAAATGTAAGTGATGGTGAGATGCTCTTAGAAATACCCGACTTCTAGCTTCTTTCACTGCCTTTTGAATTCTGCATATAACTAAGTTTGCTGGGGGGGGTTTAGTCTTTCTGGAATACAAAATCTCTCCCATCACTCCTGGCAATTGTCACAAAGCTTGTCTTGCCCTTTTAAAGAGGACTGTGACACTTTTCTAACCACATTAGTAACATTTGCTTTTTGTTGTTGTTCATTCACAGATGTTGGGATTAGCACAAGGATGTTTTGACCACACCATCCCATATACAAAGGAGAGGTCCCAATTTGGAAAAAGCACATTTGATTTTCAGGTAGCGATGAGTGCATTCTGTAAAATGGGTCTAAAAACAAAAAGTAAAAAAGAAATGCTTATCACAGCTGATATTTTGTAGGCCACAGTACTATAACTTCTTAACTGCTGCCACATTTTTTTTGAAGGATTACATGTGAGTAAATATGAAGAAAACATTTTAAGTAGTAATACCTTTCTGACTATCTGTGTGGCAGAACTTTCTATAACTTGAGTGAGAACTCCTTCAGCTACGAATTTTTACACAATTCTACCATGATGCAGTTATTTCTTGCATCGTGGTAGAATTGTTTAAAAGTTCATTTGTAATTTGTCATTCAAGCTACAATTTGGTTAACCACTGTAATATTTGCAATATTATATTTCACTGTAGTTGCCACAGGATGTGTTTATAAAATGGTAATTATAGTAATGATTTCCCCTTGCTTTTTTGGTTGTTTTTGGCTTGGTCTTTTGGCACTTTAGACTTCATTTCTTACCTGGAAATGAATACAGTTCTGTTTACACCTGAGTAAACAAACAAATAATTGCCATATCAGTCACTCATAGGATCAGGAACTGAGCATTATATTTGGCAGCTGGGGAAGGGAGGATGATTTTCTCTTTCAAGTTTAGTTTTACATGGAACTTGTTTCTTTCAAGGGAATGCAACATCAGATTGCGCAAGTGGCTGTACAGATAGAAGCTGCAAGATTGTTAACCTACAATGCAGCTCGACTTGCAGAAAGCGGAAGACCATTCATAAAAGAGTCAAGCATGGCCAAGTATTATGCAGCAGAGGTAAGCTGTATTCGAGGTTCTTTTTTGCCTTTTCTTTTTAAATGAAACATAACTGAACTGTGGCTTTATATTATTACAGGTAGCTTATCATGAAACATCCTGAAGCAATTTGCAATAAAAGCATATATGGAACAATTCCTTATCAATACAATTAAAACATTTGCCTATATAAAACAACCATATACACAATTTAGAACTATATATATATATATATATATATATATATATTGATTGATTGTAATGCAACCTCAAAGTGGCTTACTGAAAGAATGAAACAAGAAAATCACCCATTAAAAACAGCATTTTAAACATTTTAAAAATGATTAAAATCAGCAATAAGCCAAATACCGGATTAAAACTTTCTACATGTCTGAATATGCTTGACAAACAGAGTACAGTGAATGCACCAACCTGGTATCAGTATTCTCACGGTGAGGATAGTACAGTATTGATTTGAATTGAGCAAAAGTCACAGCATGCTTCATGTGTTTTTTGCAGGTTGCTACTCTAACAACAAGTAAATGTATTGAATGGATGGGCGGAGTTGGCTTCACAAAAGATTATCCTATTGAGAAATATTACAGGGATTGCAAGATCGGTAAGTAGCAGTTTCTTAGAGATCATCTGCTGAAAATGAAAACGTAGCATTTTTATCCAGTTTAAGTTTGAATGATCAGAAAGTTATCAACAAAGCGCATTTGCCATTCTCCATCTCCTGATATGGATATTGAGCGGCAAGTCTATAAGAACCTGGAAGTCTGATTGTTTGTCAAGTTTTGATCTACAATCTTAGCCACACCAGGTTCCTAACCCTCTTCACTGTCCCAGCTACCTGCAGGCAAACAGATTAGATACCTTAGTTAGTTTACCCAGAATGTAGGTCTGTTAGTCCCTTCGCATACAGCTGCATAGGCAAATCCATGCTACCTGCCCCACCATGCGGCTATATTATTCGCTTCCAATCCTTAGCTGCTCAGAATTGCATGAGTGAAAAGCAGGCCCCATGCCTCTGGATGTGGAAGATATAGGGACTAATTTCTGTTAGGAAATGCATTGTGCTTTCTTCAGCAAAATTATGACCAGCCCTATCTATGTTAGACTGTACAAATCTGTGTGGATATCACAATCTCATCAGTCACTGATCTGCAGCCTGCCATAATGGACTGTCTCCACTAAAATATGTACAAGAGGATATGAAAGTGATACGTACTTTACACATACAAGTTATAGGTTGGAATTGAACATTTGTGAGTAGACTTCTGCTTGCACAACAGGGCTTCTTATTCCTCCCTCCTGCAGCCTCCACGTGCCTCCCAAATCTGAATTGGAGGGACCCCCAGTCCCTCAGAGCAATTGTGTGGGTGGCTGCAGAAAAAGGGGAGAGGAAGCAAGAGTCCTGTTCTGCAAATGGAAGCACACGGTCACCTCTGGAGTCAATCCATAACTTTTGTGAGCTTGCCCTTTCATCTTCCTTTGTAATAAAACCACACCACATTCAAAGTTTCTACTAAATTGTTTAACATACTGCACTGATCACAACAAAAAATACTCCAGCGGTAGAACTTGAGGCTGTATTATCAGACCTTTTTCACTCTGCATCTATTATATAGCTTTGCCTCATATCTAATGTTTACCATGACATGCTTAAATCACTGTTTATATTATTGCTTCATTTATTCCCCCACCCTGATGGTTTGTTTCAGGTACCATATATGAAGGAACTTCAAATATCCAGCTGAACACAATCGCAAAATGCATTGCTCAAGAATACTGAAAATCAAGAGATCTAATTACCGCTGCAGTACTGGTGTGAATCACGGGCTACTTCTTCATGTCCAATTTCTAAGACAAAATAAGAAAAATTGTGGTAATTTTAAATATGTACAAGACTGCAGCATAAGTGACTAGACTGTTACACTTCAGTAATGTACCATAATAACTAATTTTCCCAACTGTAATGGTACATGCCGTTAAAATCAACCTTCTTTTGTATCTACACGTTGGGGTTTGTAGAACTGATAACTTCAGTTGATTCTGGGCTATCAAGGCTTCTCTGCTTTACCATGTGGGCTCTTTGAACTTTTGCACCTGCTTATCAAGATCCAACACACAAATATACAAACTGTGAAAAAGAACTAAGTAGCCAAGAAATCTCTGAAATTCTATTCACACAAGTGTGATGGCCCTGATCACATGGGAGCTGTAATGAAGTTACACTAAAAAAATACCCTACAACCCATACATGTCAGTGAACTACACAAGTATCAGTGGTTGGTGCTTGAAAACATGGCCCAAACAGGATAATAATGGACAAAATAACCCACCTCTTTGATTGATTTGCAGCGCTGTACTTGGGGAGTTGGAACAGACTTGTCCTATGGTTGTTAAGATGGAGATGAAGGAACTAAGTGATACAGGGCTTTTCCTATAGGATGGTTAAAAGTTAGTACTTCATGCTTTATCCTGCGCATCCTGTAAAAATGCATTAAGGTCTCAGAGCCAGCAATAAGTAAGACATTTGCTTCTGAGTAGTCCTGTTAATTTTGGCTATTGCAATGTGTCCAGGAGTATGTTCATTTCCATGGCACTACTCTGTCATTAATACTATGAAGAGTATGGCCAGGAAGAATACTTGAAGGTATTTTACATAGAACTGCTTCACTGGAACATAAAAAGGTAATATAAGATTCTGGTGTCAGTGGCACTACAGTATCATGAAATATTGTGCAGGGTTGCAAGTGATTAAGTGAGAAAGCAGTGCTGGTTCCACTGAAGCCAGTGGGGTTTTTATCAGCTTCCTTTAAGCCCCTTTGTCTTTGTTGGCTTTTAGACTGCAGTTTTTAATTTTTGTGCCAAAGTCACATACATGTAAAATATGATCACCTTGTTTCCACACCTCATTGGGTGAAACTGTTGCAGACAAGAGTACCCAACCAAGGTGATCTTGCATTCTTTTTATATGTGCCGTATTTGAAACTTGAATACAGTGGTACCTCGGTTTAAGAACAGTCCGGATTAAGAACGATTTGGTTTTCAAACTCTGCAGATCCGGAATGTCTCAGTTTGAGAACTTTACCTCGGTCTAAGAATGGAATCCGAACGGTGGAAGGGCACTGGCGGCGGGAGGCCTCATTAGGGAAAGCACATCTCAGTTTAAGAACGGTTTCGGTTTAAGAACGGACTTCCAAAATGGATTAAGTTTGTAAACCAAGGTACCATTGTACACACACACACACACACACACACACGTTTCTTTCCATTCTATTAGTGGAAGAAAATGCCCATTGGAAAGCACCCTCATAATAAATATTGCTGTTACTAATATTAGTTCATCCATCAGATTGGGTCGGGGGCAAGCATTTGGTTGTGTATGTGGGGAAGAAACATTGCTGAGTCCAAGCTTGAGCTGCAAAAATGCTGAGGCTAAATTGTAGATCATGCATGGGGACGTTAAGGCGAATGCATTTCCTTGTATGCTCAGATCTTGTGATAGCTGCTGGGTTTAATCAGAAGTAGTGCTGGAACAGAATAAGCAGTGTTCTGAAGGTGGGGAGAGGAGGGGAGGGTGAGGAAGCCTACTTTGTTGTTAGGTAACGCACACCACACATTAAAAGGCAGCCCCCTCCCAAAAAAGGGAAGAAACCAGAAATCCAGCAGGCACGTTGAATTTCTTGTTGTTTCTGCCATCTTAGAAGAGGCATATCCTCTGTGTGACAGAAGATGTGATCTCTCTTCGATGATTCATTTATTTCCCACCTTTCTTTTCTTATGGAACCCAAGGCGGAGGCCATGTGGTTTCCAGGCCACCAGCCAGGTCCAGACCTACTTGGCTTCAACAAGGTGGTGGCCTCATGTGCCTTCACTCCACAGCCTGGGAGTGCTGCCTGTATTCTTTTTTTAAAAATGAATGCTTGTATTAAAAAATAATTGCAAAGATCTGCAAGTTTAATAGAGCCATCTTTTAAATTTATTAAAATGTTTCAGATGGAGTAATCTGATTGACAAAACATTGCAGCCCCAGTAATAAGTGGTAGCATTACTCTTTAAGCTGGCAGTAATTGGCTATAATATTTCTATGACAAGGTCCCCACTGTGCCTTCAATCAATCTAGCTGTATTAAAAAATATGGAAAGCTTGTCTGTGTTACATTTGAGCTACCTTTGTGAGTTAAGAATAAGTATAGCCACATACTCCAGTTATACAATGTAGAAAGTTGCTCATGAAAACTGTTCAGCTACTTGATTCAATATACTTTGCTATATACCTGTTACAGGACCTGCATTCGCCTCTTTCTTTTCTTGAGGGGCTCTGGGTCTTTTAACATCTGCATGTCAGTCAGAGATTCAGCAGGCACAACTTTCCTCATAACAACTCATGCCTGGGAAAGCTTTCTTTAAATTCTAGCTAGGAGGCAGCTTTTAAAAAGCAGAAATCCACTTTCAGCAGGGGGGAATGTTACAACCCTAACTTGAAATGGCTTTTGCATTAAGCATCTAGCATACAAGTTTTTATCACTTTGAACTGTGTGTTTATTATATCTGCTTTGGGCTGTGTGCAGCTGATCGGAATCCGATTCCTTCTAAACCAAACATTAAGGAAAATCCTTGGTGAGTATTTCAAGTTAAAGGTACAGTTTGTATCAAGAGCATCTAACGTGAAGTATTTTTGTACAGCATGTGTACTGCGTGCATTGTTACAAATATTTTTGTAGGTCTTCTACCATGATTGTACACCCCACAAAGTGGCTATAAAAGTGATTAAATGCAAATGCATCTACTAAGTGAAAGTGGAATAAAACTGTAAAATAAGATTGTGGTTGATGAATGCCATACACGTAACATCCTCTTCTCAATCAACAAAGCCTATGACAATGTCTTCTGACTGTGGTGTGTGCTGTCTATCCATCTACCCTACAACTACATTCTATGGAGATAGTACTTGAAGAATGATCTTGTGTGGCACAAGTAAGGCCTAGATGCCTTCCTCACTCTCTCTCTCTCTCTCTTCTTTTTTCTCTGGCACACATTGCTATCTCTTGCTTTCCTAATTTTTTCATAGGCTGACATTGGAAGGTTTTTGCAAATGCAAGCACAATTCATACAAGATTGCTTTCTGCCCCTGGAGAAGAACACACATATGGGATTCTCTTAGTTTCTTCTCTGCTCACTCTTTCTTTCTTTGGCATCAAGGTACCCTTAAAGGCACCCCAAAAGCTTTAAAAAAAATAAAAATAAAAATGTTCTACTCTCTGTCACAGTCAAGAAAAAGGATTATGAGCAATGTTAACACAAGAGACCAAATGTTTTCATACTAAACCAACTGAACAGCAAGGATACATTTGTGATCTTGGTTCAGAATGAGAAGCTAAGCAGTAATAATGGAAATGGACTTGGCTATGGCATTTAGATGGTTCTGTAAGTCCTGTTTATTCACAAATAATGCTGACTCTTCTCAGGTGCATGTATGATTATAACAAAGTAAATCCACTAGGATTGTTCTTTCGGCAGTTTTGTCATTTTGGACTTGTTAAGTTGGTTCGACATTGGTTTCAAAATTGGCTGGCAAATTGCCTCTAGCAACTTACGTGGAATAAAATATTTTCAGATGCATACATTCCTCACCTCTGACCCTAAAGTATTTATGGGGCAGCAGAGGCAAATTGCATCAGCAACCTATTTGAATGTAGCATTCCCACGTTTTCCCCTCATGGGATGGTTTGTAAAAGGTATTGCATAAGCATGAATGATGTACTGGAGTCAATCTTGACTTTAGTTCTGAGTGCGATTGCTTACCTTATCCCCCTCTTAAGCCAGCCACTAGAGGGACATCCATCTACCAGTGAACAGGCTGAACATACCCAAATCTATACAGTAGAGGGCATAGGAGCTCTTCCATACAGGCCAATTTTTTTAAATAAAAAAATGCCTAAATCACTGTCACATCAAAGATACTGGAGGGAGAAAGATGTGGAAAAGTATGCCAAAAAGCCTGCCAGTATAGAAATAATTAAATGTATTCCTTTCCCTTTTTTTAAGGTTAACAGTAAGTCCTCTTTGGCACCAGAGCAAGTTGACTTTTTATGTAGTGAAGTGTTCATTCATTATGCCTTTTCTTACTGTTAGGCTTCAGTTTTTCATTAGGACACAGCTGGTTTTGTTTTCTTCTAGGGTTGGGAAGGGGAGAGACGAAGTGTGCTTCCCACCTCCACATCTCACATAGGAAGCTGGTTTAAACTGAGTTGGTCCATTACTCTGTCTATCTCAGTACTTCCTTTCCTTCCCAGCCCTACCTGCAGGTTCCAGTGATTATATCTGCGTGCAAAGCATGTGCTCAACAGACCACTAAGCTAGAACCTTGTATAAGGCAATTGCATAAACTTTCTGAAGACCATCTGGTCCAACTTGCTTTCACCCAGAAGCAAAGTCTTCTGTTATCAATTATTCCTATAAGGTTAATTCATGTCTAGTTGACTTAGCAGTAGATGTAGGCTTATCTGCTCTTGGTGGTAACAAATCCTGTTAACTGAATAGCCATCTCTTCAAAAACGTGATTTGTTAATAAATGGAAAATACAATAAAAGAGCAAACTACAGGTAGGTTGGATGGATGGTGGTCCCCACATCTCACTCCTGGAGGTCAAATTTTAAGGAACTAGGGAAGGAAGGAAGATGAAAATTCACTTGTCAGGAGCAGAATAAACATCATTTAAATACATTAAATACATTTCATTTTGCTAGCTCTTGGAGAATAGGGTGACCCCTGAAAATACAGAAGACTTTTGACTGTAACTATTCAATATATAGGGTAGCATCTAGACACACCTTGAAAAGAACTCCAATTCAGTAGAAGCTTTCAGTGGAAAAAGGAGAGAAGGTAATTTTCACCAGTTTTTATATGCACACAAACACTCCCCCACATCACTTCCCTTTTTGTTTCAGAAGATCCTCCAATTCTCTTTTTAGGGAGGTGCCGCGCATAGAAAGAAGGATGGAAATCACTTCTCTCCTTGCAGGAGAGTGTCCCACGAATAGAATTAGATCCATCCTACAGTCAAACCAGATACAGTGGTACCTCGGGTTAAGTACTTAATTCGTTCCGGAGGTCCGTACTTAACCTGAAACTGTTCTTAACCTGAAGCACCACTTTAGCTAATGGGGCCTCCTGCTGCTGCTGCACCCCCGGATCACGATTTCTGTTCTCATCCTGAAGCACTATTTCTGGGTTAACGGCATCTGTAACCTGAAGCATATGTAACCCGAGGTACCACTGTATGGGTCATTTGTATATTTTTATCCCACCTCTTTAACATCAGCTAGAACAAAAGAGTGATTCAGAACACAACTGATGATGGGCTCACCTACATTTCCTGACTGTACTACCGTTACTTGTTTTTTTAATCCATGAAGACTTTAAAAAAAGGTTAAAATATACAAAACTGTTTTGATAAAGAGCTAGATTCAATACTTTCCTGCCAAACAGGAGACCTAGTAGCATTTTAACTTGATTTATCTTGCAGCTGTATCATTGCATGCCCTATAAATGGTCATTTCCCTATTTATTTATTTTCCACCTATTGTTTGCTTTCTTTTTTTAAAAATCATTTAATTTTTGCACTAAAGCACTACTGTAGGAATAAAACAAAAATAATAAAGCAAACACAATTCACATTTGGAGAGGGCCAGATATTGCTATGGCTGGGACTGTGATGCACTGTCCATGTTTGCCTTTGCAGGGGGGGGGGATATTCTAATGGGGAATATAGCACTTACCGTATTTTTCGCCCCATAGGGCGCCTCGGCCCATAGGGTGCACGTAGTTTGGGGGGGGAATAAAGGGGGAAAAATTATTTCCCCCCAGGCACGGGGCTGGGGCTGGGGAAGCCCGAGCTTCCCCAGCCCCCAGAACAGGCAGCTCTCCGCAACCCATGGGAGCCCTGCGCGAAGTCGTGCCGGGCTCCCACGGCTTGCGGAGAGCTGAGCGAAGCTCGAAGCCTGGGGCGCGCTGAGCTCAATGCGCTCCAGGCTTCGGGATGCAGGCAGCTCTCCGCAAGCCGTGGGAGCCCAGCGCGAAGTTGTGCCGAGCTCCCATGGCTTGTGGAGAGCTGCGCGAAGCCTGAGGCGCGTTCCGCTTTGCGCCCCGGGTTTCGGGATGCAGGTTCCTATCCGCAAGCCTAGGGAGCCGGCGGGAACTCCCGCGGGCTCCCCAGGCTTGCGGATAGCTTCCTGAAGCCTGGAGAGTGAGGGGTTGGTGCGCACTGACCCCTCTCGCTCTCCAGGCTTCAGCGAAAGCCTGCATTCGACCCATTGGACGCACACACATTTCCCCTCCAACACTCCTTCCACTGTCCTGAGAAAAGCCCTTAATTCCGATTTTATTCTTTGTTAGATTTACCAAAAAAAAAATTACATTTCAATAAATAAATTTTAGAAGGGGGAAAGATTAGACGTGGACATAAGTATTTTTTTAAAAAATAAAATAAAAATAACGATTCTTTGCACACAGCTCCCCCTTTATTCTCAGGGTGGCCCTGCCATCTGCCTGCCCCATCATGAGGGGCTGGGCCTTGGCTATAGCAGCTTCTCCTCACCTACAAGCTGCCCAAATTAGGAAACCAGCAACAGCAGCCATGGAGAGGCAACAGGATGCTCTCACTGTTGCTGGTCAGGACAAGCGCCGGCTCATCCTCCACCCCAAGTTCAGTGGCAGGGGAAATAGGGACATTCCAGGATCAAATTAGAAGCTGAGGTGGCTTTCATAATTCTGGGACTGTCTCTGGAATATCGGGACACTTGGCGGGTATGCCGTTTTCAGGTGTCCCTGGAGAAGAGAGACTGGCTATCAAACGCCTAATTTGCCCTCAAGTTGCACTCAAGAGAACCGTGTCCCATGAAGAAGAAGCTTCATCAGATGCTCCCCTCTGACAACTATCTTGCTGCATAGGTCTACATAGGCTTGACTGAGCAAAGCCCTTATAACATGGCCTCTTTTCAACACACAACAAATTTAGGAACTGTTGTAACATCTCCAGCACCACTGCAAAGTTCAAACTACAGGTCTATAGGGGAAACTATTGCCCTCCAGATGTCACTAGACTCCAGTTCCCATCACTCCTGGCCTTGCTGGCTAGTGTTGATGGACGCTTGAATCTAACGACATCTGGAAGGCTGCAGGATCCACACTGATGGTCAATGTGTGCTTTGAAACTCACAGGGGAGAATGATGTGTCTACAAGGCAATTTGGAGCAGAGAAATGGCTGAAGGACAAGTAAAACAAAAAACAAAAGCCCTCTCCTACTACTTCACTACTTGAAAATCCCCCTTGCTATTTTTTTGGTTTTTGTTTAATGGCGCTCAGCTCCATTAAACAAGTTTATGGAGTTAGCCACCAAGTAAGTATCCTTTAATCCTCTTCCAATCTGTGCATATTGTGCCCATTTTTGTCTATATGCTCTGGGACAGCCATATGGCCCTACCCCCTGAGTTACCTTTGGGGAAGAAAGGAAGCATCAAGTCTTCCGTGTTTATCTGAGTCCAGTCTTCCATTACTGTTCTAGAACATTTCCTTTCCAGAGCTAAATTTCTCAGGGCTATTGCTTCATATTCAGGATAGAGTTAATTAATACAGACTAAGGCCTAATTCTGCAGTGCTTCTGGTTTTCCCCTCCTCTCTCTTTTAAAAGGTACCCCATAATAATTTCTGAACAGATAATGAAAGCCTTGCCTGTCTTCTAAACTGGTTGATTTATGTGCTGTTTGCGGTTTTTGAGAACACAAAACAATTAATTTATGTGTGAAAAGAACAGTGAATTAATCCTACTGAGCCCTGGAGCCTTTAAAGACCTGCATCGTATGTTGAGCTCGTTTAAAACTTGCATAAGAAATTAATGTAGACTCAAGCCCTTTCATTTGAAAAGTGCAGCTATAGTAGATGTCCCTGAGATATCTGCAGGATCATTATTCAGAAAGGTTAAGGGGACTTTATTATTATTTTTTGCCATATTCAGTATGTATTTTGCAGTAACAGCTCAACATGGTGCATTTCAACTTATAAAGAGAGGTTTTTTGTGTGTGTTTTTTTAAAGAAAGACAGAAAGAAAAAAGGAAGAAAGAAATGGGAGAGCTTTTTATTCACCTTCCACTTAATTTCCTTGCTGCCATGCCAGTCCTGGCTTAATGAATGTAATTGCTACCTTTGATGAAAATACTATTATCAAGATCACACATTACATTGGAAAACAGTTTTTCTTTAAACACAGCTACTGAGGTCTCTAATTATGCATGTAACAAGTGGCTCGCCAACAAAAGGCGATGTTGTCTACAATTGCTAGGAATTGGAGCAAGGCAAATTTGAACAAAGGACAGATTAGATGTGCTCCAAGCACTACAAAGCCCATTCCCCTGATTAATTTCCTGCAAAAACTAAAACAATTCTCTCTTTAAAAAGAAACTAACCCTCAGCTTCAAAATGATCCATATGCCGTTTGTGTCAATCTATAGGATGATAATGGTGGCAGATTTTAGTCCATCTAATAGTTAATAATTTAAAAGAGGAAAGCTCTTTTATAAACTTCTCTTTTCATATGTAAATAAGCACTACAAGCTCTTCAGGACTACCGAACAAAGAAAACCTGACTTCTCTGTAGAAATCAGTAGTGAGGGAGCACCTTCACTATCTCAAAATCTGTATTTCTGTGCATGAAATCCAATTATTTTATCAATTTATTCTCAAATATATATTTCCTACAAAGACATCAATGTGCATAGAGTACTTTCTAAAATTATTCTACTGGTCTCTCAAGAGTGTCACATTTCAAAAGTAAACCTCTTTTAGCATAACTTTGGAAAGCATATTGATTCATTCTATTTCTCAGGATTAGAGAAAACCAAAATCTGAAGTTGTTATTCATTTTTTTTAAAAAAATTATCCTGTAGTGATGCAAAGGAAAGGAAAGATACCACACTGCAAAGTAAGTCAGTGCAACTAGCAGTAAGTAACAGGTTAAGTGCATTGACCAAGTTAATTTTGTTATTGTCATTAAACCATGTGTTTTAAAACTGCCAATCAGAGAGCCAACATGCTGGGGCTAATGGCGGTTGTAGCCTGTCCAACAACATTCAGAAGGCACCATGACAGTTACCCCTAATGTAGTGCTTTGACTGTTTGACTAATGTAGTGCTTTGACATTCAGCTATGAAACCCAGTGGGTGATTTTGGGGCCAGTCGCTATCTTTGAGGACCTGATGACACATGACATTAATGATCTTAGCAAACAGGAAAAATATAAGAAGCTGCCTTATCCATTGGCCCATCGGTGGCAATATGGCTTTCTAAGCCTTCAGCAGGGCTCTCTCCTAGCTGTTTGTGGAGATGGCGGTGACTGAACCGACATACTTCCATCACGATGCAGCACAAATCCAGGATGCCATCATCTGGGTCTGCAATTTATATGACCCACGCAAGATCATGGCCTCCCCAAAAGTGCTTTTTTTCTAGCTTAAACCTCCCCTCACTGTGCCCTGTGTTCTTTTAGACAAGTTCTGCCCCATCCAGTGTTAAGCTACCATGTGAGATTTAATCATATTATTTGTTAAATGTAGTTAACTATTTCTTTGGATGAATTAAGTGCTCATCCAAAGAAATAGTCTTCTGAAACAGCACAAAATAGGCCCCACTCCACATAGGATGAACTCACAATAGCCAGCAAAAGCCTTGGCATCAGTGCTGTCCAAATACTCAGGAGCATAACAATGTTTTCACTCAGCACCAGGAGGATGACAAAGTTGGCACTAGGCACACTTCTCTGGGGAGCAGTTGACCAGGGGGTGAGGGTGGCCTGTTTTTTCAGTGACACCCTCCAAAATATCTTAGAGGGGACACCCAGAGAAGAGCCTCAGATGTAATGTTGGCAGAGTGTAGATATACTGTATTTGTATGGGTAGAGATGGTCCACAGTGTTTCATACAAGGCTTCACAGGTCAAAACCAGCTGTTTGAATTGGGCTCAGAAACAAACTCCCAGCTGGTGCAAGCTAGCACTCCATGGAGAAATGATAAGATATAACTAAAATACAGTGGTACTTCGAGTTACAGATGCTTCAGGTTACAGACGCTTCAGGTTACAGACTCCACTAACCCAGAAATAGTACCTCAGGTTAAGAACTTTGCTTCAGGGTGAGAACAGAAATCGTGTGGCGGCAGCAGGAGGCCCCATTAGCTAAAGTGGTACCTCAGGTTAAGAACAGTTTCAGGTTAAGAACGGACCTCCAGAATGAATTAAGTTCTTAACCCGAGGTACCACTGTATATAAAGACACACAGTTGTGAGAGAGACTGTATAGACAAATTCATGTGCTCATGTATTTATTTTTTACATTTTGCCTAGAAATGTCTCCAGATTAGACACTCCATGTATTTTTCTTCTTTATTCAGACCCATTTCTGCTGTAGCATAGCCCTGGATATTCCCAGATTTATCCCCAATTCAGCATTTGCTCATAATATTCCCCGAGGTGTGTGTGGTGCAGTGCAGGTGGCTTTTCATTTTCCTAGCCCTCTCTTTTGCGTCTGATTTCTCAACTGCTGAATGCAGTCACTCAGCCAGAACTTCTTTTGCTCAGCCATACACAATAACTATCCTAACCCCAGGGCAAGAGAGAAGAAGACAATGAAGGAAGGTGAGAGGAAGCATTCAGAGTGAAAGCAGGAGAAAACGGCTCTGATGGCATCATCAAGGTCTGACAGGATGGTGCAATTTTAAAGCACTGCCCTCAACTAGTCTGGGATCAAAGCTGCTCAGATACTGTTTCATAGTCAGTGGCCCTTTTAGACAACCAGCCTTTGGGCGAGGAAGACAAAAAGGATCTATGCTTTTAAAGAATGGAGGGCAGTGAGTGTTATGCCCTTAGCTGCAGTTAAAAAGCTGTTAAGATGTCAGAGCGCAGAAGCGTCTGCGCCATTCACAAATGGGCATTGTTAATGAGATGATAAGAAGATTCTCTTCACATTGTGAGACTTCACAATGCAAAGCCATTGTGCTCTGCCTCACCTAGAAATGTAGAGAATCTTAGCACAGATATGAACTGTTATGTATTCAGTGGTCCGTGCTTGCCTGAGCTTGAGTCTGGACTAAGGATTCTGAGCCCCTGTGTTCTGATTCGATACATGATATCCAATCACAGAACATTTCAGGATTTGGGCCTCTGCCATTGGCCATTACACTCTGAGTCATGATTCGCAGCTTGGAAGTTTAGACTCCCATCACATTGGGAGTGGGAGTGGCTCAGGCCTACGGAAATGTATATAAGCAGTTGCTTTGCCCCTGTTGTCCAGTTCTGCTAGTTCAATACAGGTTCTTGCTGTTATCACTGTATCCTGCCTTGTGGGAACCCACCTACACTTCATAAACAATGCAGCATGATCCAGTGCATATTTTCTCAGAAACAGGTTACATGGGAGGCTGGTCATAGCACATTACTATTGTCCCATACAAGCTAAATATACTCGACCTTGCAGATGCAGCAATGGCTCCAACAGTCTTTTAACTTCCACCAGGCAGTAAGCCAGGGTTAGGATTTTTTTTATTATTATTATTTTAAAAAACAAACATAGTTGCAGCTATTTTAGCATCATGGTTAATGGCAGAGACTGGAAACAATTTACTTAAGAAATAAAATAAATACCATTTTAAAAACAGGCCTTCATATGCCTAAGGTCAGTTATAAACCCAGAAAATGTCAGGATCAGGCCAATGATTAAAAGCTAACAAATTTATCATAAAACATAATGTAGCACAGCTATTAAACAATGTCATGCCACTTCAAAATGCTGTGTGAAAAAATAAATTCTTCTCAAACTTTCCACAGTGGGCCCAAGATTAGGTGAAATGCATCTGGGTCTTGAGTGAGGGTGTCACAATTATGTTACAGGTAAAAAAGAGACAGTAGTGACATAGTCCCTTTTTAATTTTTTTAAGTAATGTATTAGTATATTACAAAAACAGAATGTTCTTCAGTGGCTTTCTTAATCAAAAACATGCCCTTGTAAAGTGTCAGTACTCAACTATAAAAAGCCCAAATTGAGTGAATAGCGTGGAATGTGTATTTATATATATTTTTTGTAATTGGTTTTATACTTGTAAACTGCTTATAGCACTTCATCTGAAATCCAGGGTGTGAATTCATCGCTTACCTAAGATGAGAGGGAAAGGTAGAAGAGCATTACAAAATGGGTTGACACAACCTGGCTTAGCATTCTCCTTTTTCAGATTTATCTTTCTCCTCTTATAGTTATCACATATCACTTCTAAAGGCCTTTCCAGTTTATACTACAGCAAATGCACAGCTGTTCCTTGTGTGTGGTATGAGAACCAGGTACCTGTCCTCAGGAAAGCACCTCTATTTCAGAAATCTATTTTCTTTTTCTTTTGTAGTACTCAAACCATGATACATCATTGCTGGAGTCCAGATAACACCACCAATTTAATGGATCACTATCTAGAAAGCAGAGAAATAAATGTGATGATGATGATGATAAGCATCATCACTGTTATCTGTATACCACCCTTCACCTGAAGATCACAGGGTGGTTCACAACATAAAAATACAAAACAAGAACAGAAAATACATAACTAAACCAACCAACAAACCAGTAACATGCCCCTCCCACAAACACAATTCAAAGTCTGTAGGTTGTTTAATCAGCCAAAGGCCTGGTTTATAGAGAAACACTTTCACCTGGTGCCTAATGCCTGTGAAATTCATGGCAAGTGACACAAATCTTTCCAATGCTCATATTCTAACACTATCCACCTGCAAAGACAGGATTCATACTGGAAGTGACTGACTAGCTTCAAAGTAAAAACCATGTTCTGATTTTTGCTGCACATATGACTACAAATATACGCCGCAGCAAATCCATAGATTTTTGCTTTGAGAGTTAAGCTGGACTTGCTGTTAGGTGAAACTTAAGTATGCCATGGAATGAACCATTCAGTTCCAGTATGAACTGGGGATAGGGGATAACCATAGTTCAGTAATGGTTATTTGGTCAGAGAACATGTGATGCCAGACGGCCTCAGACCAATGGGTAGCTGACCCTCCACTTTAAAAAACCTTTTCAAATACTTATGCTGATGAACATAGAACACAGAAAACTGCCTTATACTGAATCAGACCATTGGTTCATCTAATCCAATAGTGGCTACAAAGACTTGTGCTCTAAAGGGCTTCAGATAAGAAGACCTTCTTCCTCAACGTTACCTGGAGATGCTTAGGACTGAACCTGGGGCCAGCTGCATGGAAGAATGTTTGAATACTGAGCCACATCCCTTTCCAAACAAGTTGCTATTCTTTATCCAACATTACCTGCTGGAGAAATAATGGAGAAGATGGTCGTTTTTCATCACACCTTTCAGGATGCCAAAATTTCAGAAGCTTACCAGGTTCACTGTCTTACAATTACCAGGGAGAATTGTTAAGCGGAAATGTGTTTGATGTGTAGGACGAGGTAAGTTTGAATATACAAGCATAGACTAAGGAGAAGATACTAGTCATGTAATGTCAACACATTTTGTAATGTTCCACCACCCTTTCACCCCTCCTCCTTCTCTAATCAATGAATTCACGCCATGAATTTCAAGCTAAGTGCCTCTATTCCCAAGTATTCTCCACAATGTAGGGTTTTTATAGTTGAGTATTGACCTGCTCCTTCACAACGGCATGTCTTTGATTAATTCTGAGTACATGAAAGCCACTGAAGGACCTTCTGTTTTTATGATCAACAAATACTTCAAAATCATTACAACTCTGCTGTCTCCTTAGCTTTCAACTGTGTGGCAAAGTAGGCCAACATCTACAACTACAGAGCAATGGAAGTAGTGGGAACAGGCCTGCTTGGTTAAATTATGACACAGACTCGGATGTTGCTCCATGTCTCCAGACTCATCACTGTTGGTAAAGGTAAAACTCAAAAACATGATACCATAGTGTTAATTGTAACAGTGTGCACACCTTTCTACTTACTACTTCATGGATGGGAGACCTCAGGCCTGGGGACCAAATAGTGTCCTCTGGGCCTCTCCATTTGGACCTCAGGACTCTCTCCAAGCCCTCCCCAGACACAACCTTCTCCTCAGGCCATACCCCTCACCAGCTTTGCTTGAGTGTTTATGCTTGGCTATAATGTTTCTTTGGCCTCTGTTAATGCAAATTGCTTACCAGGACAGAGGACAGAGAGGTGTTTGAAGAAACAAGCCTGCTGTAATTTTTTTTTAAATTAGCTTTAGTTTCTCCACCCACTTTTGCTTCTGGCTACGGCCACCAGTGACATCCCTCCAACCCTGAGAAAGTTGCCTAAAATGAATTCTGGTCCTCACGCTAAAAAAAAAACCTCCTCATCAGTGTATTGTTCATATATTTGCAAAACGATGGTGGTGTTAGATGGCCGATTCAAAGCTCTGTGTTTGGGATAATAATGAACCCTTTCAATAATCGTAAATACAGATTGTGGCAAGGAAACCAGTATCCCAACAATGAAATGATGTGCTTCTTACTAAACTTCAAAGCAGACTGGATTAGCTCTGTATGCCTTTGCTTGCAGGTATTGATTGTTTATTTCACAGTCCTCGGTGGGGGGGGGGGGGAGAGATGTATTATAAGGAAGCAAAGAAAAAGTAGATCAGGTTTAAACCCTTATCACTAAAATGAGCCTCCTTCTGCATTCAAAAAGAGGCCCCCCTAACCAGACAACGTAATAGGAACGGCTCCAGTTCTCAGTGTCATAAATTTGAGTGTGTAGAAAGAAGACTTATTGGTGAATTTAGCAGTATTTTTCGTCGAAGTGGCAGTTGCTAACCATTACACCAGTATTTATTTGATTCTTAAAGAGCACAAAAGCATGGACTACAAATAAAGAAGATGGAGTAATAGCTTTTGACTGGGCCACTAGCTTTAAACTTGAAATGAAGTGTCCAGTTTTGAGTTACTGTGTCCAAATGCCATTTGTACAGTTTGAAAAGTGGGGGCATTTTTCCAGCTTGTCACTGTTAGCTGTAGTTCATTCCCATGAATGATATCACTGAAGGAGCACGTTGCCGCTGCTATAAGTACTTCACTCATGACTGGAATGTATTAATGTATTAATCTGTGCCTCCGAGTGTAATTTAGGGAAGCCCTACGTTTGACACATTCTTGTACATCCTTGTTTTATCGCCCTATCCTGCAGGTAACCATGGCTCAAGAGCAAAGTGACTGAATGAAGTTAAAATTGTGTGTCACAAACTATCATATGCACTTGTGTTGCTTATTTCACTGTCAGAATTATAGATATTAGATTAAATACGTCTGGGGCTCAGTTTTTATGTCACGGCTGCCAATATTAAGATCCATGCTAGGAAGCTCAGCATTCTAATGATTCTTATACAACTTGGGATCAAACAACATCACACACACACAATATCTTGAATAATCAAACAGTGTCACCGTAACAGGAAATAAAGTCCCCAGCTATACCACCCAAAGATAAAACACAAGGCTTAGGTTGTCTCACCAAATATTTGTCAAACCTATTTGAAGCCGCCTGCATAAAAATGTAATTTTTTCCCCAGCAAGGTTGGCTCTTATGTCAACCTACTGAACTCATAAAGCATTTATAGCCACCTTTTAACCATTATCTCCCATAAATCTGAACTCAGCTCCCCCCAGAAATGTATGATTTTGAAATTAATGTGACTTTTACTACAATTCCTAAGGTGCTACAGAGATATATTTTGTCAGCATATATTTTTTGCCTGTAATTAAGTAGTAGGTCTAGTGTCACTTATCCATGTTTTTTTTTTTTTGGCAGGGCATACCCAGGAGCTTATACCAACAACTTACTCTGGTATAGTCTCACTGATGTCTATAGGATTACCCCAGGATATGTAGCTTGTTGGGCGTCCATATCCACAAACCAGTTGTGATTCAGTCAGCTTGCCTACCAGAATATCATATATTATTCCACCAAGTGATCCATCATTATCCTACAGGGCCTACATGGGACCTGATCTGTTGATCTACAGAAACACCATGTGGGCAAGCTTTGAATGTTGTCAAGAGGTGAGGCTAGATAAGAAAAATATAAAAACAGAAAATCTGCCTTGGGTTAGGGGAAAGTTCCAATTCTACTTGTTGAGTTGAAGTTTTCAGTAACTTGCTTTAGGCAAGAAAATCTGGGCAAAATATCCTATCAGCTGGTCTACTTACAACAGGGATGGGGGATGTGTGACCCTTTAGATTGCCACTACAACTGCTATCCCTAGCCATTGGCTGCCTTGACTGAGAACTGCTGTCTGACTGTATCTGAAGGGCCACAGGTTCCCCACCCAACTGTGCTCAATGAGAAAGGAGTCCTAGTTCAGCAACACCAGGAAGGTTACAGGGACCCCACTGTTGTACATCATCCTCTGGGTAGCTTGCACAGGCCCCCTTTAAAACTATGAGAGTTTTAATGGAAAATTAAGCTGATGGTAGCCTTGTAAATAAGCCCACAAAGGTCACTGGTATCTGTGAGGAAGGAGGGTAACTGCATCAGGTCCCCTCCTGTGTGGATTCTAACTGCCCTCAAATCAGCTGTCTGAGGGAAGAACCGTGTGGCAGGAACTGCTCTGTCATCCTGGCCTGGACATTGTCACCAGCTCTGCTGCTGAATCAGATGCGGGGGGAGAAGGTCCTTCTGGGGGGGGAGAAGACTGCTCTTCATCAAGGGCAGAACAGCCAGAACTGCCCCTGAAATTGGCACAGTTGTAGGAGCTTGCATTCCCTCCCTCCCTCCCATTCCTTTCCCCTCATGTGTAGTGTCTTTGTAGATTGTGAGCCTGAGGGTGGAGAGTCAGTCCATGCTGAGCACCAAAGAGGGGGCTTCCCCCTTCTTGTATCCTCTTTGGTTTCTATGCTGGGCAGAGAGGAGGGATGGAGTACTCTATCAGCCTGTTCCCTGCATGCAAGTCCTTGTTGCCCAGGCTAATGCTTAAATATAAAGATGCCTTCAAGTGTCAAATAACCAATCCTCTCTGCAACTTGCCTACAGTAAAAGAATGCCTCCATGTAAGAATTGGATGCTGAAGAGTTGATCTCACAGCAGCCCCAGTCACCTCTTGGCAGTGGTGGAAGTGAAACAAATATTTTGCATGAGCTATTGTATTAGAGTTCCTTTCAGTAAAAATAAAAAACCCAACATCTATTATAGTCATATCTGAAATTTCGTGGTAAGCTTGGTAGAGAAAGTGGCAGTTTGAAAAATGTAGAGTTGGCTCCTGTGAACTTCCACAAGAATGGGCAGTCCACAATGTCAGTTCCTATTAAACACAGCTATATGGATGTATGGGTAGCCGGTAATGCACACTATGAGACAAAGGAACATCATCATCTTTGGGTTGATATAGTCAGTGCCGCCATTCGCATCTGTGCAATGCTATGTGTGCTTGCTCAATGATGTTTTTCTCGAAAGTAAGAGGAACAGAGTCGTGGTGTATATAAGTAAAATTTAAAATAAAAATAAAAATCAAGAATTATTTAAGACACAAAGATTTTCACTAATGCAATGGGAATTCCCTCCCTTCTCCCCCCATGCACATCCCATGCCTTCCCCAGATCTGCTTTAGAGGGTTAGGAGAACACCCAGTAGATTATGGATGTGTGCAGGGGGTGGAGAGGGGGAGAGGGCTCCACCGCAAAAGGAAAACCCTTTGTGCTGATAGAACCCTAACCTTACTGTTATCTTAATTACACCCCCTGTTCTGAAATTCAAATTCAAATGCCAAGGGATACTGTCAGGAACGAGCCAGCTCCTAATGAAGGTTTGCAGCCAACTGCAAAGAGCAGCCAGGAACAAAGAGGCTTAGATGTTAGTCAGGCAGGGAAGAGCCAGCAGCTGCAGATGTTGGCTCTTCCTGACCTTGATGGGCAAGCTGATAAGGCAGTAGCTGAGAGCAGACTGGAACACATCCAAAGATCTCAGGAAGTTCCAACAGGCACGCACAGAGACAGGGACAGTCTCTCGGAAAAGGAAGAGGCTGGAGCTGATCCAATAAGTCTGAAGAGTCGGCGAATGGGAGGGGTGTTAGACAGGAAACAAAACAAGAGACATAAGGTATGAAAGTACAATATCTTCTGCAGAAACCGGAAGGAATCTTCAGAAGGGTCATCTTGAGTAATGATCCCGGAGGCTTTGTTAGAGTCATCTGGAGCTAGCTGTCTGTTTTTGCAATAAATCCTCCTTTTTAATTACCTACGCTTACTGTGTTAACAAGCTGGGAACCTGGACTCCTGACAGATACAGTGTGAAATTTTGTAACATCATGCTTCTTTTAATTAAAGAAACCCAGAAGATATTAAAAAGTGGAGACACAATCAGAACTCCCATCCCATACAGAAGGTGAGGAGCCCACCCACAAGGAGAATAGGAAGCTGGAGGCAGGGGGAGTTGGTTGACAGCAGAAGGAAAATTCCAAAAAGGAGCCTTCCCTGGAGTGCAGGGAAATCCATCCTCCCTGCTACTGTTTTGCCCAACCATCACCCCATTCATACAGCTTCCCTCAGCTACAGAGCCACACATCTGATGGATCTCTGGCATGGCTGAGGAAGGAATGCCCTATAACAGCCAATCTCATTCTTCTTCCCCAAGTCACAGTTTCAGCACTGGCTTTCTCTCCTCTGTCTTCCTTCTCTGTGGTGGGGCTCCAAATCATGGCCATAAAATTGTTGTTTGCTTGCTTGCTTGCTTGCTTGCTTGCTTGCTTGCTTGCTTGCTTGCTTGCTTTAAAGCTGATGTCTGGGGGAAGCCCAGAGGTGTCAGGGTTGTTTGTGGATCCTAGCCTGATCCTGTAGAGAACTTAAATGAATCTTGCCAAATTTCATCGAATACGGCAACCAGAGTTTTCTTGCACTTTTTCCCAAAGTACAATTACTGCTCCTTTCCAAGCTACTATACACCTTTCCCCCTCTAATACTCTGGATTTCTTCTTCCTCTTTATTGACCTCTATGTCTTTACTTGTACACATTTCAAAATAAGCATCTATAGCAATATGTGGTGTGTGTGTGTGCTTGTGTGTTTCTAAATCCTGCAGGGCTGATGAGACTTCAATATGAAAGCCAGGCAATTCATAAATGTAGAAAGCTGCAACGCTCCACCTGCAGGCATCGTTAGCTGGCAATGATGGGGATGATAGAAGTGATGGGAACAGTGACTGAACTCTGACCTTATCGATCGGAGCCACCTCTAACCAGCTGAGTTGCTCCGGCCCAGTCAGCTGAAAAGGAATTTAAAGGGTAGTCATCTTCCCTGTTCGACTCGCCTGTCATTAATAATGTTTTCATCCATGACAGTGATAAACACACGGTACTTGAAGAGAGTTTATTAAGGTCAGTCTATAAATAAAAATTAAAATTTTTAAAAAATGGGTTTACACAGATGAACAGATGGATGGATAAAGTGATTGGGAAAACAATAAATATGAAAATGGACAGATGGATAAAGTATCTGGCAGCATTCTTTCAAAAAAAAGAAAGAAAGAAAACCACTCCCCGTGCCTCAAATAACTGGCAGCATCAGACAATACCCTTCTGTCCCCTAAAAAAGAAATAGATTTAATGAAGCTGCTTCAGAACTTATAGGCTTTGTGGATCTATCGTCTGACTAATATTTTGTCATTTAATGCCAATTCTCTGATCTGATAAAAAGGATTGCAGCCATTTTTCTATGTCAGGTATATAACTGAGTGCTACTAAAATTTAAATGTCTCATCTGTCCTTGGATTAAATACTGAAGACCTTAAAACCTGTGAGTTTTACTTCATATAAGATACAATTAAATATAGTGACTACTTCTAGTTCAGCATCTCAGAAGGGACCCAAAAATACCTAAATAAATGCATTTTTAGCAGAATACGACGTCTATTGGGGGACGAGATGGTTGGACAGTGTTCTCGAAGCTACTAAAATGAGTTTGACGAAACTGCAGGAGGCAGTGGAAGACAGGAGTGCCTGACGTGCTCTGGTCCATGAGGTCCGAAGAGTCGGACACAGCTAAATGACTAAACGGCAACAAAGTCTATGGGGGGCGGGGAGAGAACCCAATGCCTATTACTTAAGCTCCAAAATCAAGATGCCATTTAAACCATAGAGCTTTTTCCTCTCTCCATTACTTGGAAGGCAGGTCAATTCCACCTGCCCCAACCTCTCCTTAATTTCAAATGAATATGCTTCAGATGACATGTGATAAAATTTCTTCAAAAATATTGTAGCAATCTGCAAATTAAATGGCTATTTGGAAGTCTCTTAAAACAGCTGAAGACTTAGGCTCACTGGAGGAGGAAGAGGGGTGTGGGAGGAGTGCACCGCCCCGGCAGCGCAATCCCAGTGGGGTGCCATTGCAGCTGCTGCCACGCCTGCGCTGGGTGCCACACCCCTGCAGGTGGCGCATCACACCCTCAGGACGCGCACCAGCCCCGCCCCCACCTGCTCTCCGCCCCCTGGTGCTGGAGCATGAAGCTCCGCCACTGTTTCAGCATGCGTTGCTAAAGGTAAAAGTTCCCAGTGGAAACGCAGGCCAAAGGGGCATGCTTGAATGAAGCTTGAATGAAGGAGTGCAGCAGGATTCAGTTTCCCTGGATTGTGTCCCACCTCCACCCAATCACAACAACATGCTGCAGCTACAGAAAATGCTTTCCACATGTTGGTGTCCATCCACTTCTGCCTGTGGTGAGATGGCTGTGTGGATCTGTTATGTACTGAGTTGAATAGGATCCAAAAGGCAGCAGTCTGATTGGTCCTAGAACAATAGGATTCAGAATGCAGCAGTCTGACTGGTCCTAGAACAATAGGATCCAGAATGCAGAAGTCTGATTGGTCCACAGGAGCCACCCAATCCAGCTCCAGGTGGAAGGGAATCCGCAACCTGATTGGCCTACAGGAGAATCCCGGAATTAGCCAATCACGTGGGGCCCCTTGTGTAAATAATGTATATAAAGCAGACATTCTGGGGGAACTTCCATTCCTCCTCACCACTATGAGCTGAATAAAGAGCATGAAATCCACTCTTGACTCCGAGTATATTTCAGGATCAGCAAACATGTTCAGGGGTTTGATCTGGGCATACTCCTAAGTAGATAAGAAGAGCCTAGCCAGATCAGTCAGAGGCCTGGCTGGTCCAGCATCCTGTTCTCACAGTGTTCAACCAGATGCCTTTGGGAAGTCTACAAGTAGGGGTCAAGCACAAAAGCACTCTGCCCAGCTGTGATTTCCAGCAAGTGGTGCACAGTGTTGGGATTTGCAGGATGATGAGTAAGTCTGCAGGCTTCAAAGGCTGATGCAATACTCTGTGAAGTGCTGGGTCAGAGTGACTCAGCAGGAATGTGATTGGCTATCACCTGTTTTAAAAGGAAAGCCTCTTCAACAGTAACTGTGGTGGTTGTGCTGTGGTGTGGTGGTGCTGTGGTGGAGAGTATTCATTTCCCTTAAGGAGCAGGTACTGGACTGTTTTTGTAAATACTCGTATATAGCTCACATTAAAAAGACTGCACTGAAAAGAAACCTGGGACTCTGAGCGTTTCGCTAAAAAGAGCCGCGAGGAATTTGCGACACACAGAGCCCTACTGCCTCTGACAGCAAAGGTAGAACATCGCCCTCACTCAAAGAGCAATATTTGCAGCAGCATGTCTAAAACCGAACACACTTGTGACTGCGCGCTGGGAACCAACACAAGCAGGTTTGTCTGCACGGCTGAGGTGGTTGAGAGAAGAGATCCACAATGACAGCTTGGCCCATTATTGTTTCCTTTTAAACACTAGTTATGGCTTTCTTCCGCTGTGACTCGTGACAATGCTTTGATTAAGCGAGAAAGGGTCTGTCTGTATTGCAATGCCCTTGTTATGTGCATAGTTCTGGGGTGTCTGCGAATGTTGTACAGCTCCTACCTTCCCGCTGTCAAAAACATTAAATTCACACCATATATTCTATCGTAAAAACAGAGTTAAGAGGGCGAACCCTTTTTTTCCTAGACAAACTTTTGAGAACACATTGGCTCATTTGACAGAGTATAGAGCAGAACGCTGTCATTTTCTGCTCAGGGTGCCTCTTTTAAGTATTCCTTCTTGCTGTTGCTCCATGGCAGTTCTTTGCTGAGACATGGCTTGTAGACTTGTTCATTCATCAGCTGAAGCTGACGGGTGCAGGAGGGCAGGGGAATGTAGCAAACAATGTATTTACATCATACTGAACGATAGATTTTGTACTTTGGTACCACAATCAGAAGAGGTTTAAGAGACACTGCAGTTAATGGGACTGAAGTGCTTAAGTCCCATTGACTTTAAAAGTAATAATAATTGGGAGTAGTCTTCCAAATGCTGTTGTTGTAATAAGAGGTGGGGCAGTGGTAATAAATCAGATGGTGGTGTCATTTCAACAAACGCTCCCATTGGGGCAGAATCACAACTGACGCGGGAGTGTCCAAATCAGGATTCCAAGTGGCTGATAAGCGATTGGCTCTGCCAACTGAGATTCTAGCATGCTTTTACTTGTGGGGAAGGTTACCACACTAGTATCAGTGACATGAGATACAAGGTGTTACAAGTCCTTCTCCTGCACCCCTTTGAACTAGTCCCTCCTCGCACTAGACAAAAAATGCTGCTCCCCCCCCCCCATGCCAGCATATGTGCTTGTTTTGTTTTAGGTAGAAGTACAGGGATGATTGGTTGAGATTTGGCTTCTTCACAGGCCACAGCATGTCAGCACATGTCTCTCCCATTCATTTGTTTGTTAACCAAAAAGGCTTCCCCTCATTCTTGACAAATTTCCATCCTGTCACAAACTATGCAGTAGGGGTAATAATAATAATAATAATAATAATAATAATAATAATAATAATAATAATTTATTTAGACCAGACATAGGCAAACTCTGGCCCTCCAGATGTTTGGGACTACAATTCCCATCATCCCTAGCTAACAGGACCAGTGGTCAGGGATGATGGGAATTGTAGTCACAAACATCTGGAGGGCCTGAGTTTGCCTAGGCCTGATTTAGACCCCACCCATCTGGCTGGGTTTCCCCAGCCACTCTGGGCAGCTTCCAACAAAGATTAAAAATACATTAAAACCTCCGTCATTAAAAACTTCCCTGAACAGGGCTGCCTTCAGATGTCTTCTAAACATCAGATAGTTGTTTATCTCTTTGACATCTGATGGGAGGGCAGGGCAGGCGCCACTGCCTGATTCCCTGTAACTTGGCTTCTCACAGTGAGGGAACCACTAGAAGGCCCTCAGCGCTGGACCTCAGTTTCTGGGTAGAACGATGGGGGTGGAGACGCTCCTTCAGGTATAAGAGTGTGCAAGTGATTCTTTTGACAGGATGAATGTGCAAGTTATTTCCCCTCTCCAATTTGAAAATGCATTCGTTTTCATCTCTGAAAGCCCCCTTCACATCACTTTTCCTTGGTTGAAATCCCCCTTCTTTTGTATTTCCTTAGATGGATAAATACATCTGTCTTTGGTGTCCCCTTTTTGCCACCTAAGACATCCTTGTGAGTCCCTTTAAATCAAGAGGCAACTGCTCATGTGTTCAGGATCGTCCCTCAGATGGCCATTAAGGGTGCTTGTGTGGTACTTGGGAAGAAGAGGGTATAAGTAAATTCAAGAAAGACCTTCCTTCCACCCACCCACCCAAGAAATATACAGTTTTAGAAATTTGTTTCTTTGGAGACTTGTATAAAGAAAGTCACATTTCAGGAGCGGTGCCCTGTGAACAATAAAATATTGTCACTCTGCAGTGACTGCTGATGAGAAATATTGGTATCATAAAGTAAGATGAAATCTTTAGTTTTAGTTTCAAACAGCTGTATTTCCCCAAAGAACCCTTCAAAAATATTAAGGGGAACATTGTTGAAAGTCTCAGCGTGAATTTCAATGAGATTTAGGCTCCAATCCCCAAAGTATTTTTTGCTGACAGGAGCCCTCTGAGAATTAGCTGTGTTTGGCTCATAAGTCTTCTTCTGTAAATAGCTCCAAGTTTCTCTTTCTCCCAGGGATGCCTTATATAGATATAACGGAGTCAGTATTTGGGTGGTGTGAGTGTGTTTGGGACCAGGTAACCCATTAACAGCACCATGTTATGCATGTCTGCTCCAAAGTAAGCCCTAATGGGTTCAGTGGGATTCAGCCCTTGGGAAGTGTGCATAGGATTGCATTTTGGGTATCCCAACGCAAGCATCTCTATGTAATACATTTCTGGATTTTCCAGGCTGCAGACGTGCATGATATTGAGATACTCATTACTGGGATACAGACTAGGACACAGCCTGTGGATGTTCAGGAGAATCACTATTGGGTCAAAATTACCACCCACATTTCACAAGAGCTCAGATTAGAGCCATATGCAATTCAGTTTGCATTTAAAGGGGAATCAACCTAATACCCACTTTCTGAAAACACCAAAACACAGCCATTTTTCGAAATTCACATTTTCTGAATTCTGCAGTTCAGATCCTCCAGCCAAGTAACATGTACAAAAATGCATACACTAAGGCAAAGTGTGCATTAAAAAAATATGCACAATCGTTCAAATGCCACACAAAAATGCCATGTATTGGGGGAGATTGCTTAGTAAAGATATGTAAATTAGGCAAAATTGCCATTAAAAATGCATATATTGGGAGGATATTGCACTAAAACGCTGATGAATCGTGAACCCGTGTGAAAAGGCAGAGAACTGAACTTAAGATTAGGAAAATAAGAAGCTGAGAAAAAGCAGAATTGACTGATTCAGCCATGCCTACTATCAAGAGGTGCTTTTGTGTGTACTGTTGCATGTGAGTAGGTGCACCTGTGCACATAAAGGGAGTGGGGAGCTGAGGGAGAAGGACAAGTGGTCCTCACCATCCTGCACATCCCCACTTCCCCATGCATACCTTCTATGCATGCACATCAAAAGGGTGCAGCCAGTGGCATACAAAGGCAGAAGCACAGTTTCACCACCCCCTTCTATGCACGCAGAAACCATGAAGCAGAGGAGACTTGCTCACACATTACACAGGTACAAGCAGTTTCTACATCTGTTCGGGAGTGTGAAGAGTTTACACTTGTTGCTTTGTACAGCTCACCTATTGTGTACACAGATGCCCAGGCTCATCGTCTTTTCCACGTGAATAAATATGAGAGTGCACAGCTCAACTATTGGGGACGGAGACTGGATTCAACATGTGAACATTTCTTATGTGATTGTTCCTCAAGGATGTTCTTTCGGTTAATCAGCCTTTCTTGCCTTTTAAGTTGACAAAGAATAGCCTACGAGATTGTAAGACTATAATTAAAATTATGCATGGTGTAGAGAAAGTGGAAAGAGAGAGATGTATTTCTCCCGATCTCAAAAAAAAAACTCGTGAATGAATGTTGGAAGATTCAAGACAGATGAAAAGGTAGTAAAATTAGTACAGGCATCACTTCTTTATGCAGTGCACAGTTAAAATATGGCATTAGCTCCCTGCAAGATATCATGATGGCCACCAAGTTGGACGGCTTTAAGAGAAATTAATGGCGGATAAAGCTCTCAAAACAGCTATGTTTGCTGTCAGAGGCAATATGTCTCTGAGTATCAGTTGTAAGGGAGCAGAAGTTGAAAGACTGCAATTGTGCTCATGTCCTGCTTGCAGACTTCCCATAGGCATTGGGTTGGCTGCTGTGAAAAAGGGATGCTGAATTTGATTGGTCTTTGATCAGATCCAGCCGGGCTCTTCTCAAGTTCAAAGTAAACTAATGCAGTAATATTGGTGGCAGCAATGAGGTGCTTCAAGCAGGTAGCTGCTTTCTTATGTGGAATGTTGGCAGGCCTGACTTTCTCCAGTGTCTTAATAACCTGTTTGAAAAAGCCATGCAGGCTTTCAACACCCCTGTGATGAAATGAAACCGCTTAGCAAACCCCAAAATAATACACTTATCTGATAAACAGAAACACTGGTTTGTTTACGACAGACAGCTGACTTTACTTTCCCTGCCTGTGACTGCACACAATTTGTTTATGATGATTGCACAGAAAGAAGCAAACACTCCGGAAAACTAAACCACTGACACAGCAAAAGCCAGAGAGAGAGAATTCGCTCATCACATATTACGTTGAAATGATTTGAACATATACAGCATCTGTTTAATGTTTAAAGCAAAAGAAAGTAGGAAAGTAACTGAGCATGAGATAGCTTTCAATAAATAATCACGGAATAAATAGGTAAATACGCATGGGAGCACTGTAAATGCACGAGTAGTTTGGTGCCAATAAAATGTGAAAGATAAAAATAAAATACAATATAGCTGCAAAAGTATTTGTATAAATCATGGAAATGTGCAGGAAGGAGAGAGAGAGAGAGAGAGAGAGAGCTATGCACAATCCAGATCAGGTAATGCAAGGAATATAATGCCGGCAACAAATAATGCATCAAGAAGTGTGAAGCAGCCAGCCCATCTGAACCACAGCGCTTCTAGAGGTGACATTTTACAAATCTTATGCTTTTAACTGCAAATGGGCAATGTGCAGCTACAATATAATAAAAACTGGGATCAGTGGTCATTTTAAACGGGGGACATGCTTTGGATTTTCAATTCCTTTATTCATTCCCGGTAATTGTTCCAAATCACAGCCGCCTGAATCCAGATCCCTGAGTGTTCTCCCAATGTACACACAGCTCTGCTGACTGAACTATTCCTTTTGATGGCAGGAACAGACCAACCTGTGCACACAAAGAAATAGAGTTTGTTTGTTTATAAATAAGCAATTATAAACAGCTTCATATTTTTAAATGGGGATCAGCTTCTTCCATTGAAGTTAATGGGAATTTTTTGTGGGTAGCAGAGTTCCATGTGCCCATTGAAGCATCTGACTGTGGAACAGATCACTTGAGTGAACCTATGTGTTTATGATATTCTCTGCTGGCGGAGAATGTTGTCCATATCATGGTGTTTGAAATGGATCTTAGAATCCACCATACACTTTGCCATAGACTCAAGGAGTAGTCTTGTGGAAAGCACTCAGCCTCTGTTCTCCATCTCTAAAATGAGGATAATACTTGCCCATATAGTGCTATTGTCAAGGTAAACAATACAAAGATTGTTTTAAAAATCTTACTCAATTAAATGTATGTTATATTATAACTGGTAAGCACGTCTGATTATGTTCAAAGAAAGGAACCAGTGAATTTTGTTTGCGTTATTCAAACATTATGGATTAGGATCCAATCTCCTCTGGTTTCTTAACCATGGAAAAGCTGGAGAGATCATATCCCCAGATGATTTTGCAATGAGTGGACTGTTTGTGGATGAACAATGTCCCTTCATTTTTTTGCAGAAACTCGCAAGAACATGAGCCCACTCATTTCCTGGCAATGTAAAACTTTCTTTTTCAAATGAGTTTCAAATAAGGAGGGAAGAAGAACAACGGACACCCCAA